>NW_023425551.1:50006907-50606907 GCF_014108245.1 Pipistrellus kuhlii | reverse complement strand
AAGGGAGGAAGGAAGGAAGGAAGGAAGAAAGAAAGGAAGGAAGGCTTTCAGAATGATAGATCACCAAGAGAGTTACAGAACAAAATGAGGAGTTGTTACTGTGGTATAAAGGTGCTGGTCACAATGGAATTATTCAGTATGCATTTATTTTTTTAACTTAAAAAAAGATTTTATTGATTTTTTTACAGAGAGGAAGAGAGATAGAGAGTTAGAAACATCGATGAGAGAGAATCGTTGACCAGCTGCCTCCTGCACATCCCCCACTGTGGAAATGCCCACAACCAAGGTACATGCCCTTGACCGGAATTGAACCTGGGACCCTTCAGTCCGCAGGCCGACGCTCTATCCAGAGTCAAACCAGTTTTGGCTCAGTATGCATTTATTAACTTGCTTATCATTCCCTGGGTGGGAGACATTTCTGGTGAAGGCTATTCTGAAAGATATAGATTCTTTTACTTTTATGTCTTAGAGGCAAAAGCAACACAGAAGTCTAATCTTGTTATGACAAGGTTCACTGGGATAGAGATAGCTAGATTCAAGTAGAATCTTTGGACTTTGCTGAAGTCTGCTTGAAGCATATGGGTCATTCCTTTGGAATTTGTACATATGTTTTATTTTTTATGAGATTTCCTCATGCTTCTGAGCCTGACCAGGTACTTCCAAACAAAACTCAAAGTTCAAGTTGCTTTTAATTCCCCAAAACAAATGAGGACCTAAATAGAAATGACCTTTGCAAAACTGGGAGGTAGGGAAAGATGTAAATCAGCACCTTGGCAGAGAAAAAGCACTGGATGCTCAGAGTATTATGATAACCACAGGACGGGCCTGAGGACTGAGGACTTTGAAGCAGGACACGCAGCTATCTTTCCTGGTTCTGCCATTCACAGGTTGTGACTCGTGGGGAAAGTCATCTATGTCTCTGAGGACACTGTTGGCATTAGTGAAAATGAGGACAATAATATTGCCTATTATCAAACAGCATTTCTCTGATGTTCTCTATTTCCTTCCCTTGTTTTATTTTTTTTTATAGCAAATATCCCATTGTTTCATTTTACTCTCACCCTGCTAAAATGGAAGCTCCATGAAGGCAGAGATTTTTGCTTCTTTTGTTCACTGAGGACTCTTGCAGAGCCTAGAACAGAGCTTGGTGCATATGGGTGCTCAATACAGTTCTTTCAAGGAATGAATCTGTTTTGTTCTCATTTCAGGGTTATTGTAAGGTTCAGAAAAAATAATGTATGCAAAAGGGCTTTGTAAATGGCCAAGTGTAATGACTGTAATGTTGGTCATTTATTGCCTAAATATTAAATTGCACCACACCCGCAAATATCACAGAAGGAATAGAAGCTTTTTAAATCCTTGGTAAAACGATACCTTCGCTATAGTCAGGGCAGTGCACACTCCATGGCCTAACTAGAAAATCTAAACAATTCAGTGGGGGTAAAATCAATCAATAACTGTCTGACAGTTCTTACCCTAAACCCTAAATCACTAGCTAATCCGCTGACCTTTTCACTTTTCAAACAATTGTGTTGATGTCTTGAAGAAATATCATGGGTTTTAACTTGGTTTTAGTTTAAATGACAAGTAGAGTCTTGTCTAGTAGATATGTTTGTTAACAATGCTATCATAGATATAAATATATAAAATAGAATATTAAAAATAATAATAATTTAGAAATAATAATACAGGCATACCTCTCAGAATACTTCAATTAAGTAAATACCTCAGTAAAGCGAGCTGTACAAGTTTTTTATTTCCCAGTCCACATAATAGTTGTGTTTACAGTCTATTAAGTGTGCAATAACATTATGCTTATAAAAACAATGTACATATTTTAATAAAAATACTTTATTGCTAAAAGATGTGTATCATCATCTGAGCCTTCAACAGTTGCCATAAACTTCAATTTATAAAATATGCAAGATCTGCAAAGCACAATAAAGTGAATCACAAAATGAGTTGTGCCTGTAATATAAATAATAAAAATCCTAGGACCAAAGCAATATGTATGAGATAGCTGTATAAACAAAAATCTTTTACATATATTCTAACCAGCTCTATTGCTTTTAGTGAAGAAGGATCAAAAAGACTGTTTTCACTATTCAAGATCTATTGTGTGCAGTGGTTTCTAGATTTTCTGACTGACAGATCAATTTCAATAGCAATCCCTAGGGAGAAACCCAAATGCATTTCATGCCCAAATCTAAAAACATTAACGTTCATTACTTTTAGCCAACTGTCCTACAGATTATATTTTTCCATTTCCAAGAAAATTCAAACATTCATAATTTTTTGGTTGGTTCTAACATTTGTATAGTGACTTGACTTTGGATCATAAACTTCACCTCTCAAACTGTTAGACTGAATGCTTGATAGGTGGATGGTGGGGATGAGGTTTTGTTTTGTTTTAAAATTATTTCTTTATAGATTCTGTTAAAGGTTTTCCACTTGGCTGAATGAATTTCCTTGTACAAATCCTCTGTAGTAGAGATTTTACTACTACGATAAACTGTTCTAGATTATTATCCACAATATGAATCACCCAATCAAAGAATCTTTAACTAGACATTGTTTTTATCTATTTCACGACCCATTTTAGTTTATTAGTTCATTAGTAAGAGCTGCAGTTTTGCAACACACTGCGAACTCTGTGCAAAAATGAATGACTGTCACCATAGTTACTAAAAAGTCACTTACTATTTTTTCATCCGTCTCCTTTATAAGTTCATGATATTACCACAGCAGGTCAAATGCAAGCATCTCTTCCAAGATCCTAGCTGTTGGAGGTTTCTGTATATTAATACAGAGCTTCTTTTAATTATTGCCTAATTAACTATCCTAAGCCCTAAGACTTTTTCTGATTTAAAAAACCCCAACTTTAGTATTTTGACATCTTGTGTATCTTTCCATAGTTTTTGGCTTTAGACATGACTCCTTAGGCAAATTTCAGAAGCTAAAAAGTAATATATAATTCACTCACTGGAGCAGAGCATTTATTAGATCAACAGTCTTTGATTTCCTTGCTGTGAAAGGCAGACTTTGTTCTCCTTGATGAATTTACCTATTATCTCGATTTTTGCCCAGAAGGAATTCTCCGTATCTGCTTTAATAAGACAGCAGGACTCACAGGTAGAAACATAAACAACGCAATAAGTGGAAAATGACTCATCTGTGAACCGACTGAAACATACCCAGGCCGAGGGAGACTGCCCAGGGACACTCCCTGGCTTATGTAGTCTCAACAACCTTGTACAGGAATAGTCTTCTTTTAGATGCAGACAATCATAACAATATTAAAAATTCCAGTTACATAACTGAAGACAGGATGTCAAAGATACACTTACCTCCTGTTTAGTTATTTTGGCTCCATCCTTGCCCTCTGTATTCTCTGGAGACTAGAAAGAAAATATTTCAGTAAATTGTATTTAAATTGGGAAACACATATTAGAGGGAGATTTTTTTTAAAAAAATAAGGCTATTTAAATTATCTGTACCATATATATCAACAGATATCTTTGGGGGGGGAAAGTAAGTTTATAAGAGGATATGTTGTTTACACACACACACACACACACACACACACACACACACACTGCATAATTGCTTTCATTTTTAAACAAGGAGTGGTGCAAGAATTGATCTGAGTCCTTGTTCTCAATGTACATTCACCCTAAGCAATTTTCATTCTTTTTTTTTAATATATATTTTATTGATTTTTCAGAGAGAGGAAGAGAGAGAGATAGAGAATTAGAAACATCGATGAGAGAATCATAGATCAGCTGCCTCTTGCACACCTCCTACTGAGGATGTGCCCGAAACCAAGGTACATGCCCTTTATCGGAATCGAACCTGGGACCTTTCAGTCCGAAGGCTGACGCTCTATCTATTGAGCCAAACCAGTTTCGGCTCAATTTTCATTCTTGTGGGTTAAAGAACAGGAAGCCAGCAGTCAGCAGCAGGGGTGCCTGGGACCCACCTACATGTTCCAGTTGCTTTGGTTCTCTGAGATGAGAGCAGGATGTCTAGCTTTGATTTCTAGCCTATTTCTTGATATGACTTGACTTTATAGTTACTTTTTTTGTTTTTTTTTAAATAAAATATTACTGTTTTTTGCCCTAGCCGGTTTGGCTCAGTGGCTAGAACGTCGGCCTGCGGACTAAAAAGTCCCAGGTTCTATTTTAGTCAGGTCACATGCCTGGGGTTTGATCTCGATTCCCAGTAGGGGGTGTGCAGGAGGCAGCTGATTAATGTTTCTATCTCTCTCTCCCTCTCCTTTCTTCTCTGAAATCAATAAATTTTTTTTAAAAAGTTACTATTTTTCCATTATCATCTCCAGCATCTCGACCACACTCCCAGCTTCACAGGACAGCTAAGAGTCCTGCCACCCGAGCTGATTTGCTCCCTGATGTTAATCCTGCCCTGTGCAGCATCCGCCCACTCTCGTGATGGTTTAAACCTGCCTCTTTTATAGGCTTGCATACAATGGGGAAAGTATATTTAGATCTACATGACATATGAACTACCCCAATATACTTTAATATGCCCCAATATATTTTTATTGGGTAAGACAATAAGTAAGATTAAGACAATTAGAAAATTAAACTACTAAATATATGAATAGCGTTCCCATTAGAAAAAAATACAAATAGCAAACCGATGTTTGGCACAATATTTGGCATAGCAAAATAAAGCAGCTGATGCCTTATCTAATATGGGGGGTGGAATAAGATCATAAAACCCACTGTTTGGTGGGGCAGGTGACACTAAATTAATATAATATTTTCAAAGAATAACCTGGGAATATGAAAAAGATACATACAACTAATCATATCATAACCCAGTAATTCCAATTTTAGAACCAGGACTCAAAGAAAGACTCTGAAAAAAAAAATATGGTTTTATTTGTATTTTTTTCTAATGTGGAATAACTGGAAATGACTTACTAGAAATGTTTAAATAAATACACTATGTAACTATGAGTGCAATGAGATTAAAATATTTAGACTATATGACTACATAGGAAGTACACATAAAATAATGCTAAATTTAAACACAAAGTACTACATAAAACATAGGTCAGAAGTATATAAAGTCTTTGAAAAAGACAAAAGCTTTTCTTCAAGTCAAAGGACCTAGTGAATCTTCTCTTCTTCCTAGGGTTTCCCGTTACCCAGCAGTTCAACCTCTCTCTGGAGCTCCCTAGACCTATGGCGTTCTCTTCTGTTTCCCCAAACAATGAACTTTTTCCCCTCCCCCAAGAGACCCCCTCTATCATATAGGGAAGCTGAGCCTCCCTTTTCTGTTCTCCATGCTCTTGCACAGGATTGTCTGGCTCACAGATCTACTGCTACATGAGTGAGCGAGTTAGGGAGGGCAAGTCTTAAGAAGTTTGCCCACATGAAGACAACCCCCAAACGGGCCATTCAGCTGTGCTCACATCCTCAGCTCACTTCACAAACTCGACCCTCCTGGTCACAAACCGGACCCTCTGTTGTCAAGGAGTGCTGGACTGCCCTGCATACCTGTCAGGCCACTAGGCAGATTTAAATCTGGGGTACTCTCTACCTCTTACTAATATTCATTTAAAAAAGCAGCACATGGCTATTGTGTTAAATGACATTGAAAAAACAAAAAATGATTAAATGGCATTATTTTCAATATTTTTCCAAGCAGATTAGTGATAGCAATGTGACTGAGAGATCACTCTCTAAACACTGACCTAATAATGTTTGAAGTGGATGCAAGTTACTGAAAAAGAGAAACTTGAAAAGATGCCACATTAAAAAAAAAACCAGGTGCAACTGAAAATATTAATGCCTTCAGGTAAATGAACATAAGACTAGAGAAGTGAACTACAACTCTAGGCAAAGCTGGTTTCTCTGGCAATCTCTCCACAAGTGCTTTCTACTAACAAGCAGGTAACAAATGGACAGTCAGGAACAACCCCGCTGATCTTTACCCTGGGATTGTGTGGCACTGTGCTACGAATGCAGGTCAGGACATCAGCTTAGAACTTTCAATAGAAATCCTAGATCAGTGCTGACCTACTAGAAATTTATAATTCTGAATTTTCTAATAGCCACATTGGAAAAATAAAAAGTAGATGAAATAAATGTAATAGTATTTTATTTAACTAAATATATCTAAAATTTTATCACTTCAATGTATAATCAATATACAAATATTGAGATATTACACAAACTTTTCTGTACTAAATCTTCAAAATCTGACATGTATTTTATCCTCATACGCATCTTCATTCAAGTGCTAAGTTTTCACCAGGAACACCTATTATGTATTTAAAGTTCATAAAGTTTGTAGTGGTTTTACATATCCAGGTTGTTTCAAACATGTTACAATTTCCCAATAACTGAATCTAATATCAGTTTTTATTTAAATAGATTAAAAATAAAGTTTTAAAAACTCAGCTAAAAAAAAAAATAAGTCAAATTTGTAAATTCTGAGCAGTGGGTAAGTGAGAATATTATAGCATTTCCTGAATTTTTCTGTATTTATTTTTCCCCCCAAACAATATTACCAATATTGTGGGGATAGGGTGAGAAGTAAAACCCAGTTTAACAGTGCCAAGTCTATTTTCTTTTACAAATCCCATGAGTGGGTTTACTCATAGCATAGTCTGTGTTTTTTTCAATAGCTTATAAATCTGGTTCATACACTGCCTCTTCTTTTTCTATTCAAGACACATAGTTCATAATCACTTCATCTGTGCTGATCTGAAGGAACTGGAGAAGGGCAAGACTGGAAACCTATAAACACGGATTCAAAATTTTCCCTCTCATACTGGTGTGGAAGGAGAATGGGGCAGAGAGCATGGATTCCTTCAGCAGCTGGCCAGTGGTGCTATACCCTTTCTTTCTTTACACAAAGATGCCTGGGTCCTGCATCTGAGGGCACTAAAGTGTACTGAAGGGGACACAACTATATTTTCCTTAAGACTACAACAGGACCAGCAGTCCTTATCAGGAAAGCAAGAAGAGAACTTTGGAATGTTTATTCTATAGACCAGGGTGGGCAATCTCTTTTTTTCTGCCCAGGGCCATTTGGATATTTATAACATCATTTGTGGGCATTCAAAATTATCAATGTAAAAATCAGCCTGCTATATTTGGTCAAACATTGAATTAACTCACCCTTAATGAATGGCAGGGCTAGCCTAAATGATTTTACGGGCCTTATATGGCCCTTGGGCCGGACATTCCCAACCCCTGCTATAGATCATCCATATGGAATCAACAGGAAAAATTATCCAATTGCTGAGCTTCTCTTTCAATAAACAGCAGATACCACCTTACAGAGGGCACTGTCGGGGTCATGAGCCAAATTTTCTCTCTCCAAACTCAGGAAGGGATCAGAGAAGATGAGAAAATCCTTTCAATAGTTATTTGGGAACACTCCCAGATGGCAGCAGCCTGTGCATGTGCAGAGGAAGATATACTGAGGGTGTGGCAGGAAGCTGGCAAGTGTGAGTCTAGTACCCCTGGTGCCATGTTTCTCTGTCTCACACAAGAAAGAGGAGAGCTCAGGATTCTCGGCAACGTGTGCTGGACCTGATATGAAAGTTCCCCAAAGTCTTTCCTGGTAAGTATAGGCTCTCAGAATTTTACTTCTACATTTTCAGTGACAGAGGCTATTGCTTTATAACTTAAGTGAGTTAGCTGCAGTATTATAACCATTTGCCAGCAGCCATAAAACAAATCCAGTCTCAATGTGTAAAAGCTGGGAATAGATATAACCAATGATCACTTCTTTTAACCTGGGTAATGTATTACTTGGAGGTGGTTTGTCTTTACTTTGTTGGCCAATATTTTAAAATTATTATTGAAATTTATTTTAAAATTAATTTACAATTTTTGTTACAAATGCAAGGCTGGAGGAAAAAATGAACTGGTTAGCAAAGGACAACCATTCTAGGACAAAAAATCCAAATAACTCATCCAGAGAAGACTGAAACGTGTCTGTTAAAATTAACACAGAACACATACTTGAATAAAGCAATGTTAATTTCCCTCTACATTGTCCATGAAATCTTATGAGGTTTTTTAAAATAATAGTTCCCTTAAATTCAAATATTCCTATAACACATGAAATAGACACTAAAAGTTTTATTCAAAGCCATCAGTACCCTTGTTTTACATTAGTATGGCTGTTTTTCATTCATCCTAAAAGTGTATTTTGGGACCTTCCAATATTATACTGCTTTTTAAAAAAATAAATTACTTGTTGTTTAAAGTATTACATATGTCTCCTTTTTCCCCCATTGACCTCTCCCCGGCCATACCCCTTGCCCCCCTCCAGCTCTTGCCCTCTCCCCCTACTGTCTGTGTCCATGGGTTATGCTTATATGCATGCATACAAGTCCTTTGATTGATCTCTTACTCCCTTTTTTCCCCATGATTCTGCTTTTTAAAATAAATCTTTAAAGATCCAATACTGGAATTGAGAGATCATATGCAGAGGAGTAACAACCAAATACATTTTAAATTTTTGCTACTTCCTCCTTTGCTTATGTCAATTAATTTCATCAATTTCTATAAATCCAGATTGTACTTATTGAAGTCATATCAGCTTGTATCTTCCCAAATATTTTGTTGTTTAAGATAAAAGTAACTGGGTAATAATTTTGCTTTAAAAGACCTTGAAAAAGATGAATTGAAATAAACAGCAGCTCTCTCTTTCCTGAGGGATACTTTTAGGAAAAATATCTCACATTTTAAAAGATATTTGAATGTAAAGAAAAAGCCATATTCAACTAGGTTCAGTGAAATTTTATTAGCATAAATATGCCCCTGGGTGTGTGGTGTGTGGCCCAGGCAAAAAGCAGGAAGATTGTCCATACGTAGTCTGCGGTGATGATCCTCTGGCTTACAGGAAGATTAAAAACAAAACAAAACAAAAAACCTCCAAGATAATGAATAAAACTAGATTCTGATAACAGGTGTATTATAGTTTTTTATTAAAACATTTTTTGACCTAGCCAGTTTGGCTCAGTGAATATAGTGTCGGCCTGTGGACTGAAGGGCCCCAGGTTCAATTCTGGTCAAGGGCATAGGCCTGAGCTTTCTTTGGGTTCGATCCCTGGCATGCAGGAAGCAGCTGATCAATGACTCTCTCTCATCATTGATGTTTCTATCTCTATCTCCCTCTCCCTTCCTCTCTAAAATCGATACAAAATATTTTTTAAAAAGAAACATTTGTGAGAAGTATTATGGAAAGGTTAAGAGCAAAATTCTTGAGTAAAAGAGGGCTGGGTTAGAATGCCTGATTCTATCTCCTCCTAGCTGTGTGACCCAGGGGAACTGCCTCGATCCCACTAAATTCTTATATTCTTACTGTGTATGAGAAAGGCCAAGAACTCAGCGGTTAAGAGCACAGGCTCTGGAGCCACGCTGCCAGGACCACAATCCCAGCTCGGCCATTCCCCATCACAGGGCCTTCTGCAAAATGACACTGTGAAGAGTACAGACCTTACTGGGAGGATTTAGTGCATTAAAGAAAGCTACCTATCTGTTATTGTGACTGTCATATCATTACCTGTGAGTCAAGAACAACCTCACAGTACTGTTGTGAGAGTAAAATGAAGTTATATTAAATTATACCTTAATACTTCCCACATATATTTTTATAACTTCACATAATTTTATTAAAACTAAGGTTTCTAATAAATATAAAGCCCATAGCTCAGGACTGGTATATCCAGGCATTCAATAAATGGTAGCTATTTAAATTTTAATAGTAACAAATGTATTTATATGTTGTTACTGATGTACATTTCTCCTCAAATATTAAATTTTATAACCAATTTTGAAATTTAAAGTTGTTTTCTCTATTCTTTACTGGTGAATATGCATATCATTTACTTTATGGGCAACTTAATATGCATTTGCCTTGAGCACATTTAAATGGCTGTTTCTGGACATGTCCACAGATATAAGAATATTAGATTCTATAAAAATCCTGACTAGGAATACATGACTTGACGGAATTTTTCTGAGAAGAAAATGAAATGTACAATAAACAAGCAGCCAGTGAAAAAAGAATTCAACATTTTGATTTGGTTTGTTATCTTCAACACTGAATTTTAAATTACTCAGGAGATGAACCTCATATTTCAACATACTAGGTACTATAAAAGCAGACAATTTAAATGATGTTTATTTCAGTCACCATTTCCAAATTGTACCCTAAAGGAAAGTGGAATACATTTAATTTTGGTGTAAACAAGAGCAATGTTTTAGGAGAAAAATATAAGAAAAGAGGATCACTTGATAACTGATTTGCTGAGGGAATTTTAATGTTATGGGAAGATATTTTTAAACACTTTTCTGTAAGAAAATGAACCAGATTAAAGCTTATGTTCTTTCAAAAGCACTACATTTTTACTTGATTGTTGAACATTTACTCCTATAATTGCAGTAAATTAGACTGCCAGGGTGAGATGCTTACTCCCTATCCACTGTGTGTGCCATTTGTTCTCCTACAAAATAGATGGTTGGTGCTTACTACAAGCCCATTATTTCAGAGTAATTCTCTTAATAATAAAAAATATTATTATCACATAATGAATATCTTTACTGTTTTACATGTGCCAGGTGCTGTTCGAAGAACTCTGCATTCACTATGTCATTTAATTCCTTCAACAACTCAATGAGGTAGAAGATAATTCTATTTTGGTTTTATAGATGAGGAAACTAAGTCTTAGAGATTTAGGAACTTAGAAGCTTAGAAAGAAGTAATCTGCCCTAAATCATATCTCTAATATTAAATTGTGAAGCCAGACCAAATTGGACAAACTCACCAACAAGTACATGAAATAATTAAATTTATACTAAAGTATAATTATATTTATACTTATTAAAAACCATTCATTCATGTATTCATTCAACAGTTACAGTACCTGTGCTAGGAGCTATGGGGATAAAAAAGATCAGAGCCATCAAAGACTTCATGCCAAAGTGGAATTAGGATTACAAAGTTAATTCAAAATTCGTAATCAATCAATTAAGGTGAGCCAACTTAGAAACTTAGTGGTCCCAGACAACTACCTTTAAAACACAAGAAGGTCATTAACAGAAAGCATAGGGACTAAGAAGTCACTGAATCTCTACTAATGAGAAGGATGGCTACTGTTCACAATCCAATCTCAACTGTAGTAACAGGCCTTGAATTTAACTTCCTCATACAGCAAAGAAAGCCGTACTTTATATAGAAAGACCAATGACAAACACCTGTAGTAACAAACTAATACTCATCCTCTTAAGAATAATAATAATAAAAAAAGCTATAACCCTCAACCATTTAAACCAACCAACTTCTGTCAGGCTTTTTTCTCCCCACTTTGGATGGACATGTATTCTGGCCAATCCTTGAAATGCTCCATAGCTCATAGCTTTTCTTGTGGCTTATTATCACTTCTTGTCATGAATTACAAATAATTGCATATGTATATAACCTACCCTGTCAGACTGAAAGATCCTTAAAATAGGGCATTTATTCCCTTACTTCAAAAGGACTGATAAAAACAACAACTTTTCTGAAGCGATGGTGCCTTGCATAAAGATGATGCTCAAGAAATGTTTATTTAACGTAGAGAGAATGAATCAATATATACAAAAGCCTAAGTGACCAAATGGGCAGTTGACCAGTTGCTATGACATACACATGACCACCAGGGGGCAGACGCTCAATGCACTCCCCTGGTGGTCAGTGCACTCCCACAGTAGGAATGCCGCTCAGCCAGAAGCAGGGCTCACAGCTGGCGAGGGCAGTTGTGGCAGCATGAGCCTCTCCCGCCTCTGTGGCAGCACTACTGCCAGTGGTGGCATTAGCAGGCACAGTGGGGCTTGGATGCGCAGGAGCAGTGCCCAGCTCTGGCTTGGGCTCCTCCCTGGCCAACTGCCACTTCGCGAACTGCTATATCCCAAGGGGTCCCAGATTGCAAAAGGGCATAGGCCAGGCTGAGGGACCCAACCCCACTGGTGCACAAATCTGTGTACTGGGCATCTAGTAAGTAAATAAAATGAACAAAGACTGACATTTGGGAGTCTTTACTCAAATATAGACTCCATTATCAATACTAACTAAAATTCAGTAAGCACTTATGGATGGCATACTATCTGTCAGACCCTTTCATATTCAGACCGGGAAACTCAATATAGCTAAGATGGCAATTCTCTCCAATTAATTTATAAATGTAATTAAATTCCCATCAAAATCACAGCAGGCATTTCTGTAGAAATTTACAAGCTGCTCCTAAAATTTATATGGAAATGCGAAGGATGTATTAGCCAAAACAGTTTTGAAAAAGAAGAACAAAGTGGAGAATTGACATTATTAGATTTCAGATCTTACTATAAAACCAAGATAGTGTGGTATTAATGTAAGAATAGACATGGAGAGAATGGAACACCACTTAGAGCCCAAAAAGAAACCTTTACAGTCATGATGAATTGATTTTCAACAAAGGTACCTAGGCAAGCCAGTGGGAAAGGATTATCTTTTCAACAATTGGTGTTGGGTCAAATGGATATCCACATGTCAAAAAACATTTAAACCTTTATCTCACACTATGTCCAATATTAGCTCAAAATGGATCATAGACCTAAATATGAGATAAAAAATCTAATAAGAAAATACCTGTGGCCTTGGATTAGGCAAAGATTTAAAACTCTGCTCTTTAAAATATGTCATTAAGACAAAGTTTTTCTTTTTTTTTAAAAAAAAAGACTGGAAGAAAATATCTATAAATCATACATCTGATAAAGGACTTGCTTCCAGAAAATATAAAGAATTCATACAATTCAATAGTAACATAAGCAATACAATTTAAAAATGGGCAAAATATCTGAATAGACATTTCACCTAAGATATACACTGAGCTAGTAAACACAGGAAAAGATGCTCATTATCATTAGTTATTATGGGAAATCTAAATTATATTAATCAGAATGGCTAGAGCAAAAATACTAACAATACCAGGTATGAGCAAGGATATAGAGAAGCTTGTACTCTCATGCACTGATGGTACAATCACTTTGGAAAATAGTGCAGAAGTTTCTTAAATGTTAAAGACACTTTCATGCTACCATCACTTCTACCTTTTGAAAACTTCCCTAGAGAAATAAAAACATGTCCATGAAATACTTATATAGAAGTAATCCAAACATCTATCAAACTGTGAAAAGACAAACAGAAAGTAGTATATCCACCCAATCGAGTATTATTGGGCAATAAAAAAGAATGAATACTGAGATGTGCTATAATTCAAAAACATAATGCTGAATGAAAGACACCAGAAACAAAAGACTACATACTGTTTGATTACGTTTACATAAAATTTCCAGAAAAGGCAAACTTAAGGAGAGTAGATTGGCTGTTGTCTGGGACTGGGGTGGGAATAAAGACTGGCTGCAAACAACATAAAAGACTTTTTTTTTTTTGAGTGATAGAAATGAATTATGGTAATGTTATACAACTCTATAAATTTATTAAAAATCATTGATCTGTATACTCTGAAAAGATGACTGAACTTTATGGTAAGTATATCATAGCTCAATAAAGTTTTTTAAGTATATATTTTTTATTGATTTCAGAGTGGAATGGAGAGGGAGATATAGAAACATCAATGATGAGGGAGAATCATTGACCGGCTGCCTCCTGCATGCCTCCACTGGGGATTGAGCAGGCAACCTGGCATGTGTCCTGACCAGGAATTGAACTCTTGGTTCACAGTTTGATGTTCACTGGCTGGGTAAAGTTGTTTTTTTGTGTTTTTTTTTTTTTTTTTTTGGGGGGGGGGGGGGTTTGGTGCATTTTTCTTTTAAAGGAAATTATGCTCCCAAACACATTGCTTGAGAGTTGCATGGAGTCTCAATATCTCTCAGCCATGGGTAGAGGTATTTTCAATCTTCTATAAAAACTGCATCTCATTATTCTTAATAATATACATTTCTTTGATTTATAGTATAACTAAACATTTCATCTATTTGAGCCTGTTATTTTCTTGTAAGAAAATAACAAGGACATTTGAGACTGTCAAACTAAAACGTTTCTGCAAAAAACACTAACAACGGGCAGCCAACCAAATGGGAGATGGTATGTACAAACAGTAGCTCTGACAAAGAATTAAATTCCAAAATATATAAAGAACTCATAAAACTCAACACCAAACTAACAATCCTATCAAAAAACAAAAAACAAAAAAAAGGGCAGAGAACCTAAACAGACACCTCTCCCAAGAAGACATACGAACAGCCAATAGGTGTATATGAAAAGATGTTCTACTTCACTAGCAATTAGGGAAATGAAAATCAAAACTACAATGGGCTACCACCTCACACCTGTTGGAGTGGCCATTATCAACAAGACAAGTAATAACAAGTGTTGTAGAGGTTGTGGAGAAAAGGGGACTTTCATTCACTGCTGGTGGGAATGCAGGTTGGTACACCCACCATGGAAAACAGTCTGGAGATTCCTCAAAAAATTAAGAATAGAGCTACCATACAACCCAGCAATCCCTCACCTGGGTAAATACTCGAAATACTCGAAAACATGTATTTGCAAAGATATATGCACCCCTATGTTCACTGCACCATTAGTCATGGTGGCCAAGACATGGAAACACCTCAAGTGTCCTGTAATAGAGGATTAGATAAAGATGTGGTACATATACACAATGGAATACTACTCAGCCATAAGAAAAAATGAAATACTGCCATTTACAATAACATGGATGGACCTTGAAAATATTTTGCTAAGTGAAATAAGTCAGAAAAAAACTCAGAACCATTTGATTTCATTCATACATGGGATATAAAACTGAAACTCATGAACACAAACAGCAGTGTGGTGGTGCCAGAGGGAAGGGAATGGGGAAGAAAAGGGCCCTACTGTATGGTGATGGTAGCAGATTTGACTTTGGGAGGTGGGCACACAGTGCAATCTACAGATCTTGTAACATAGTAACCTACACCTGAAACCTATATGATCATATTAACCAATGTCACTCCAATAAATGTAATAAAATTTTTTAATTAAAAATAAAATAGCAGGAAAAAATAGCAAACTTTTTTTCCAGTGATATCTGGTACAAATCCCCCAATTTTTCATAAATTTTTAAATTTTAACAGTTCTTTTTTTGCCATATCAAAATATTCCTTTTTCATATAGTCAAATGTAGCTTTATTTTTCATTTATAATCTGTTTCTGGTGTTATAATCTATAGTATTATTATGAAAAATTAAGCAGGAATCTTGAGTATTATTAGTTAAGCATTCCCTGTGCCACGCCCAGCACTACTGAGACTTTCCATTAAAAACAAAACAAAGCAGGAGGTAAGATGGCGAAAGAATAGATGGGCGGATTCTGAGCCCTCTCCTGAAGCAGAAAGAGAGAGCAACTGAGGGTCTTGTGCTGTGAGTGTTTATTAGCAAGCTGGGAGACAGTGAACACCAGAAGAAACTGCTGGGGGGCTGCTGACAGAGGTGCCCCTCACAGGGAAGCACCCACGGGGGCTACGTCCCTGCCCGGAGCTACCTACCGGCTTGGACAGGAAACCTCGCCATCTTGAGAGGAAGATAGGATCGTGTCAGAGGCCTGAATATCCACAGCCGCAGTGACCACCAAGCATCTGTGACCCCCAGAACGCGGATCCCAGGCGGCGCGAACACCTGGCTGCACTGGGTGCCCCACTGCTCGGCGAAAAGGTCAGATTTCACGGGGAGAGGGTGGCGAGCGCTCGCGGTGAAAACAAAAAGCCTTCGCGCACAGAGCGCGCGGAAGCTGGAGGACAAGGGCGGTGATTACAAGTAGAAGCCCCCGCTGTTGGGCGGTTGTCACCCGTGAAAGTGGACGGGGCTCCTAACAGGGGAGATATCTAAAGAGCAACACATTTGGATCTGCCTCGGAGGGATATCGGAGAGTTGCGGGAGATTGCAGTTGCTCAGACCTGCCCCCTCCCCGCCTCCGTAGTTCCTGCTTCAGAGAGGACGAGGGGGGGGGGGGGGAAGCTGGAGAGGCTCTGGGAAGTCAACCTAGAAACACTGCCCCCAGAGGCTAATCCACAAATTGACTCTAGTGTAATAAAAACAACGCAAAACCTGCCTAAAAATCAGGACTGGATCATAACCATAGAGGAAGCGAATGACCATTACTGCAAATTTTAGAAAAAAATTTTTTTTTAATTTTTAAATTTTTGTTTTCATTATTTGCAACGTTTACTAAGAAAGTATTTTTTTTCTTTTTCCTCACTTGATTTTATCTTTATAATTATTACATTGTATATGTAATCAACATTATTACTACTACTAATTTACCTTTTTCATCTTATTTTCTTTTGTTTATTTTTATTATTTTTACTTCATTTGATTATATATATATACTTTTTTTTTTAATTTCAGGATTACTGTTCTACAGTCTTTATCTATCTTTCCTTCTCCAACACTTTATTCTATCTCAACCCTACCTTTATGCCTTCACCTTCTTTCCGATCTTTTCCTTTGGTACCCCGTTTATCTTAACCCTTTCCTGCTCTAGATTTTCCCCATTCCTTCTGTCTACCCCCTCCTAAAATTTCACCCTACTTGTATACATCTAATTTCCAACTACCTGCTCCAAACCCATTCACACCTCCCTCGCAGTTGTCCTAAAAACAAAACAAAACAAAAAACAGTCTTTCTCTCTAACTCTTTGAAGTTGTATGTTGAATGTTAACTATACTGAAGTTGTATGCTTTTTGTTATAAGATTGATTTGCCTATGCTTTTTGTTTGATTGTATGTCTTTGTTATTCTGGGTTCTAGTCAACACAACCACCCTTATTGGTGGTTATTAATATCGCAAACACATTTCTATTCAGTGCCTTGTGTGTTGTACCTGGTTGTGTTGTATTTTGTGCCTTTAAATCAAGGCAGGAGAGAGAGAACTACACAACCAGACATCCTAGAATAGGGGTGTCGAACTCAATCAGAGAAGGGGCCAAAATCTAAAATCCAGCCTAAATCGCGGGCCGAATGGTTTACTGAACAGTCATAAACTGTCATTGTGATGGAAACGCAGCGGAGTGCAGTGATGACAGCGTGGTGCAGGCCACATTGCAAGGCCTGGCGGGACGGATTTGGCCCGCGGGCCTTGTGTTTGACACATGTGTCCTAGAATCTAGGACCTAGATCATGGGGAGACCAAAAAACACTCCGCATATGAAAGAAAAGCAGGCTTCACCAGAAAAGGAAGTAAACGAGATAGAGGCAAGCAACCTATCTGAGCAAGAATTCAGAGTAATGATCCTAAGATGGCTAAAAAGAATGGAAGACAAATTTGACAATATGAGTAAGAACCAAGAGGAAATGAAGAAAAACCAAGAAGAAATGAAAAATGACATTGCTACTGTAAAGAACTCAATAGAAAGCATCAAGAGTAGATTACAAGAAGCAGAGGACCGCATCAGCGAGCTAGAAGACAAGATGGAAAAAAATACCCAATTAGAACAACTTCTGGGGAAAAAAATTAAAAAACAGGAGGAAAGTCTAAGGGAACTTTGGGACAATACAAAACAAAACAATATTAAAATAATAGGGGTTCCAGAAGGAAAGGGAATTGAGGAAGACATGGAAAACGTATTTCAAGAAATAATGACAAAAATCTTTCCTGAGATAGAGAAGAAAAAACCCACACAAATCCAAGATGCTCGCAGAGCCCCAAGCAAAATGAACCCCAGAAAACCAACCCCTAGGCACATTATAATTAAGCTGGTAAACACCAACGACAAAAAAAGAATTTTAACAGCAGCCAGAGAGAGACAGAAAGTTACATATAAAGGAACCCCCATCAGACTAGCAACTGATTTCTCCACAGAAACTTATCAGGCCAGAAGGGAATGGGATGAAATATACAAAGTCATGCAAAGGAAGGGTCTGAATCCAAGAATACTATACCCAGCAAGGCTATCAATCAAAAGTGAAGGTGAAATCAGGAGCTTCACAGACAAAAACAGACTAAGGGAATTTATCTCCACCAAACCAGCAATGCAAGAAATGCTGAAGGGTCTACTGTAAAATTAAAGAAATAGAAAGCAAAGAAGGAACACAGGGGTATAGAATAAAAATGGCGTCAAATAAGTATCCATCAATAATAACTTTAAATGTAAATGGACTAAATGCTCCAATCAAAAGACATAGGGTGTCAGATTGGATAAGAAAACAAGACCCATAAATCTGTTGTCTACAAGAAACCCACCTCAGAAAGAAAGATGCACACAGACTGAGGGTGAAGGGATGGAAAAAGGTTTTCCAGGCGAATGGAAATGAAAAAAAAGCTGGGGTAGCAATAGTTATATCTGACAAATTAGATCTCAGAGTGAAGGACATAACAAGAAATAATGAAAGCCACTTCATAATACTAAAGGGAGCAATCCAACAAGAAGAAATAACCCTGGTAAATATATATGCACCCAACACGGGAGCACCCCAATATATAAAAAAACTGCTGGAGGACATTAAGGGAGAGATTAATAGCAATACAATTATAGTAGGAGATTTTAATACCCCACTATCACCCTTTGACAAATCATCTAAACAAAAAATCAGCAAAGAAATATCAATCCTAAATGACTCGCTAGACCAGATGGAATTAATCGACATCTTCAGAACATTCCACCCCAAAGCCACAGAATATACATTCTTCTCAAATGCACATGGGACATTCTCAAAGATAGACCACATTTTGGGACATAGGCAAAGTCTCTTCAAATTCAAGAAGATAGAAATCATATCAAGCATCTTCTCAGATCATAGTGGCATAAAACTGGAAATTAACTACAATGAAAAAAATCCAAAGAAATCAAACACATGGAGACTAAACAGCATGCTATTAAACAAGACTGGGTTACCAGAGAAATCAAAGAAGAAATTAAAAACATCCTGGAAACAAATGACAATGAAAACACAACTATCCAAAATCTATGGGACACAGCAAAAGCAGTTTTGAGAGGGAAGTTCATATCCCTACAAGCCTATTGCAAAAAACTAGAAAAAATGGTAACAAATGATCTAACTCTACAACTCAAAGAGTTAGAAAAAGAGCAACAAGAAAAGCCCAGTGTAAGCAGAAAGAAGGAAATAACAAAAATCAGAGCACAGATAAACAACATAGAGACCAAAGAAACAGTACGTAAGATCAACAAAACCAAGAGCTAGTTCTTTGAAAGAATAAACAAGATAGATGGACCTCTAGCCAGGCTAACCAAGAAACAAAGAGAGAGGACCCAAATAAACAAAATCAGAAATGAAAGAGGTAAAATAACAACAGATCCCGCTGAAATACAAAGGATTGTTACAAAATACTAGGAACAACTCTATTCCAACAAACAGAACAACCTGGAGGAAATGGACATATTCCTAGAAAAATACAAACTTCCAAAACTCAATCAGGAAGAATCTAAAAATCTCAATAAACCAGTGACATGGGAAGAAATTGAAACAGTTATCAAAAAGCTTCCAGCAAACAAAAGCCCAGGGCCAGATGGCTTCACAGGAGAGTTTTACCAAACATTCAAGGAAGAACTAAAACCTATCCTCCTCAGACTATTCCAAAAAATTCAAGAGGAAGGAACACTTCCAAACTCCTTCTATGAAGCCAGCATCACTCTAATACCAAAACCTGATAAAGACAACTCAATGAAAGAGAATTACAGGCCAATATACCTCATGAACATAGATGCCAAAATCCTCAACAAAATTCTAGCAAATCGTCTCCAGCAGAGCATCACAAAGATCATACACCATGACCAAGTAGGATTTATTCCAGGAATGCAATGTTGGTACAATATCCACAAATCAATAAACGTGATACATCACATAAACAAATTGAAAGATAAAAATCATATAGTCATATCAATTGATGCAGAAAAAGCATTTGATAAAATCCAATACCCTTTCCTGATAAAAACTCTCAACAAGGTGGGAGTACAAGGATCATACCTCAACATATTGTAATAAAAGCTATATATGATAAACCCACAGCCAACATCATACTCAATGGGCAAAAACTAAAACCATTCCCTCTAAGAACAGGAACAAGACAGGGATGCCCACTCTCGCCACTCCTGTTTGACATAGTACTGGAAGTACTAGCCATTGCAATTAGACAAGAGGAGGAAATAAAAGGCATTCAAATTGGAAAAGAAGAAGTAAAGTTATCCTTATTTGCAGACGACATGATATTGTATATAAAAAAACCAAAAGTCTCCATTAAAAAACTAATTGACTTAATAAATGAATTTGGCAATGTAGCAGGATACAAAATTAAAGCCAAGAAATCTATGGCATTTCTATACACCAACAGCGAATTTATAGAAACAGAGACTAAAAAAGCAATTCCATTTACCATCGCACCAAAAAAATTAAGATACCTAAGAATAAACTTAACTAAGGAAGTAAAGGACCTATACGCGGAAAACTACACGACACTGAAAAAAGAGATAGAGGAAGATGTAAACAGATGGAAGAACATACCATGATCATGGATTGGTAGAATCAACATCATCAAAATGTCCATTCTTCCTAAAGCAATCTATAGGTTTAATGCACTCCCTATTAAAATACCAACGGCATATTTCACTGACCTAGAAAGAACTCTCCCAAAGTTCATTTGGAACAATAAAAGACCCCGAATAGCCACAGCAATCCTGAGAAAGAAGAGTAAAGTAGGAGGGATCTCAATACCAGACTTCAAACTGTATTACAAAGCCACTGTTCTCAAAACAGCCTGGTACTGGCACAAAAACAGACATATAGATCAATGGAATCGAATCGAGAACCCAGATATCAATCCAAATCACTATGCTCAATTAATATTTGACAAAGGAGGCACGAATATACAATGGAATCAAGACAGTCTCTTCAATAAATGGTGTTGGGAAAATTGGTCAGATACATGCAAAAGAATGAAACTATTGTGTAGATCACCAACTTACACCATGCACAAAAATAAACTCAAAATGGATACAGGACTTAAACATCAGATGGGAAACCATAAAAATACTAGAAGCATCCACAGGCAACAAAATCTCAGACGTATGCCAAAAGAACTTCTTCACTGATACTGCCCCTAGGGCAATGGAAGCTAAAGAGAAAATAAACAAATGGGACTACATCAAAATAAAAAGCTTTTTTACAGCAAAAGAAACCATCAACAAAACAACAAGAAAGCCCACTGTGTGGGAGAACATATTTGCAAATGTTACCACTGATAAAGGTTTAATCTCCAACATCTACAAACAGCTTATACAACTAAATAAAAGGAAAATGAATGATCCAATTAAAAAATGGGCAATGGATCTAAATAGAATATTTTCAAAAGAAGACAGAAGGAAAGCCAAAAGGCACATGAAAACATGCTCAAGGTCACTAATTATCCGAGAGATGCAAATCAAAACAACAATGCAGTACCATCTCACACCTGTCAGAATGGCCAACATCAACAAATCAACAAACGACAAGTGTTGGCGAGGTTGTGGAGAAAAAGGAACCCTCGTGCACTACTGGTGGGAATGCAGACTGGTGCAACCATTGTGGAGAACAGTGTGGAGTTTCCTCAAAAAACTGAAAATGGAACTCCCATTTGACCCAGTAATCCCACTCCTAGGAATATATCCCAAGAAACAAAAAACACCAATCAGAAAGGATATATGCACCCCTATGTTCATAGCAGCACAATCTACAATAGCTAGAATCTGGAAACAGCCTAGGTGCCCGTCAGCAGATGATTGGATCCAAAAACTATGGTACATCTACACAATGGGATACTATGCTGCCATTAAAAAGAAGGAATTCTCATCATTTGCAGCAACCTGGATAGAACTAGAGAACATTATGCTGAGTGAAATAAGCCAGTCAATAAAAGAGAAATACCACATGGCCTCACTCATTTATGGACATTAAAAAAACATTATAAACTGACAAACCAAAAGATAGATATAAAGACAGTAAAGCAACAAGCAGACTGTAAAATTACACCAGGGAGAGTAGGGAGATCTGGGGGAGATAAGAGATCAACCGAAGGACTTGTATACATGCATATAAGTACAACTAATGGACACAAAACTCTGGGGAGGGAGGGTATGTGGGGGGGGGGGGCAATGTTAAAATATGTACACAGATAATAATTTAATAAATAAATAAAAATTTAAAAAATGAAAATTTAAAAAAAAGTCTTACTTCCAAAAACTAATTACAATGTTAGTTTTTAGGAATGTCATTATAGGAATGACAAAGTACCTATAAATATTACATAAAGCTGATTTTATTTTATAGATTCAATACATTTTTTATTGATTCATATTTTTATAGTATTATGCATTTGTAAAATTCTAAGTCACTTAAATCCTAAAACAGTTCAATGACAAGCCTACATTCCTATTGCATTTACATTGGAATTTAAATACTTTGATTTAGTGAAGAAATGCAAATTATTGCAGGAAACTTGTGTATGCTATGTCCTATATTTTCTATTTTTTAATTACTATAACTATGCTCATTTCCACAAAGAATAAAAAAGATTCTTCAAAAACAACGAAGATAAAACATTAAACTTTTCTGTTTTATTATATAATATTTATAAAAATCACTTTTTCAAATTTAAATAAAATTTCATATTCATATTTCAAAAAAAAAAATAAAAATAAATAAAAACAAAACAAAACAAAAAAAACCTCACCAAAACTAATTCCATATTTCAAAACAGGAGTCAGAAAGCCTTTCTCCCATCCCTTTAACCCTTCATTTATAGTATAAAGAAACTTCATTTTAAGTATAAAGAAACACTAGTGTTTACATCCCAAATTTTAAGTATACTTCATTTTAAGTATAAACTTCATTTTACTTCATTTTAAGTATAAAGAAACACTAGTGTTTACATCCCAAATTCATGGAAAATCTTCTTAGAAGAGAATTCCTGATGTGATACACTAGACATCTGTATATATAAAAGCCTAAGCAACTGTCAGGGTAGAATGACTGGAATGACCCATCACTATGATGCTCACTGACCACCAGGAGGCAGTTGCTCAACACAGGAGCTGCTCCCTGGTGATCAGTATGCTTCCATGGTGGGAATGCTGCTCGCCAGAAGCCGGGCCTGAGGCTGGCAAGCACAGCTGCCATGGCGGGAGCCTGTCCAGACTCTGCAGACTCCACAGCAGTACTACAGAGCAGAGGCAGCAGATGCAGCGGGCCTGGATAAGTGCACGCTGCGTGGCGCCTGGTCCAGTTTGGGCTCTTTCCTAGCTGCCTGCCGCTTGGTGCATTACTACATCCCCCGAGGGGTCCCAGATTGCCAGGACTTCGAGGAGAAAGAAAATTAGTACCTGGGTGCATTAGAGAGAAACTACAAACAAACAAGCAAAAAAACCAACAAAGGCAGAGAACATCTTAAAAGTAGTTAGAAGAAAACTAGCAGGTGGACATCCTCCGAGGGGTCCCAGCTGTGAGAGGGCACAGACTGGGCTGAGGACCACCCCCACCCTCTCACACGAAATTCATGCACTGAGTCTCTAGTTTCTAATAATTCTAGCGATGAGGAACTGGGAGGGAGGGGGGGGAAGAAGGATGTGAAAATGTGTTTGCTACTGCTAATCATGCCTCCCTGGCTGATACTCTTTGTAGAACATCAGATCATCACCAGATAACGTGACCTCTGCAGACATCCATGGACATCTGACCAGAGCAGCCTGGAACTCAGTCACACAGTGTCCCACCACCACCGTGGTCCACGAATACTGTAATTTTCACTGCCATTCCACTCACCATTAATGAGTAGTAACCCACTGAGCCAACACCCATTAGGTAATAAATACATGGGAAAGTCAATTTTATTTAAATCTCACAAACTCAGAAAGAGATTAAATGTAACTGAAGAACTCTTCACTGTTGAGTGATGTACTACTAAATGAAAAATACTACAGCAGTAATAAAAAGCCAGCTGGTTTAATGTAGTCTTTACATGCAAAGATACAGATAAAATAAAGATATGATTAAGAAATGTAAGGCCCACCGAAACCGGTTTGGCTCAGTGGATAGAGCGTCGGCTTTGGGACTGAAGGGTCCCGGGTTCGATTACGGTCAAGGGCATGTACCTTGGTTGCGGGCATATCCCCAGTAGGGGGTGTGCAAGAGGCGGCTGATCGATGACTCTCTCTCATTGATGTTTCTAACTCTCTATCTCTCTCCCTTCCTCTCTGTACAAAATCAATAAAATATATTTAAAAAGAAAAAAGAAGAAGAAAAGAAATGTAAGGCCCAGCCAGCATGGCTAAGTGGTTGAGCATCGGCCTATGAACCATGAGGTCACAGTTTGTTTCTTGGTCAAGTCAGGGCATGTGCCTAGGTTGCTGGCTCGATCCCCAGTGTGGGGCATGCAGGAGGCAGCCAGTTTATGTTTCTCATCATCTCATCATTGATGTTTCTCTTCTCTTCTCTTCTCTTCTCTTCTCTTCTCTCTCTCTCTCTCTCTCTCTCTCTCTCTCTCTCTCTCTCTCTCTCTCTCCCCCCCCTCATCCCCCCTTCCTCTCTGAAATAAAAAAAATATATATATATATTTAATGAAAAAAAAGAAATGTAAGAATGTTTTACATTAATATATATATTATGGGCTTTGAGTTGTGTGACTGAAGCCTTATCAAGTAAAGATACAATTTGAAGAGGCATTCCAATGCCTGATAACAGAATGACTGTTTTTTTCTTTGTATGTGAGTTCTATCCACATTTTCAAGACCAGCCCAAATTCAACCTTCTTTTTTTTTTTCTTTTCTATCCTACAGCTTTTAGAACCTATACTACATATTCTAGAACATACATAAACTTAATATTATTCAATTATTTTGTATCTGCTACTCTAGTCACCTCATTGAATTAAATATAAGCTCCGTGAGAACAAACTGTGCATCCCCGTGGCATTAAAGCTCTGTGAGGATTCCAGATGTTTTTATTACTTTTAAATTTTATTATACTTTTATTCCTGATGGTTTATGCCTCTTCTTCTTCTGAAGAAGCCTAAACATGTGCTCATTAAGTAATTTTTCTTAATTTCTGGGAACAGGTTAAAAAAGAGGTCAAGATGGCAAAAAGTACTGTGAGGGCCTTTTTACAACTTATTATAATGTAGAACAGCAGTCCTTCAGTAAAAACAACAACACCGAGAATGTAAATGTTTTGACAGTTACTCCAGCTTTGCAAATCTCCAAAGGCTATGCACGGATTACGTCCAGTTCTTTTCTTTGCATCTAGGCATGCTTTGGCCATGACTTTCCAATATAAATTCCAGTGAACTCCAGGATTCCCCGAGGCAGCTATAAAGTTTAACTGACCAAGTAGCCATGTTTAACTTGTGGCTGCTCCTGTCCAGGTCTTTGAGCTCTAGGTGCAAATGAAGACCTTTCTATTATTCAAGGAGAAGTCTGTCATCTCTGAAGAACACTCTGATGTCCTGAGGGATGATACACAGATGCCTAATACCAGAAGGCCTGGCTAGCTTTGTCAAGGGGTTCGCTGCCTTCCAGAGAAATAAAACAACAATCAAAAGCCAGCTCCTCTTCTGTTTTTCTTTCCTTTCCTTCTATTTCCTTAAGAGAGGTGGACGATGAGGGAAAGAAAAAGTAATGGGTTCACCAACTCTGGCTCTTGAACAACATGGATTCTACCATGTCAGGGTCCATTAAACATAAAGGGTTTGTGCACATCGAACCTACTGCTTATCTAAATTTGTTAATAATTCTAAGGAAAGGAAATGGCACCAACTAACCCTGTAACCCATTTCTCCATGATTAGTTCCTTTGACTCTACTAGAATTCCAAGCCTTGTCATTAAAGCTCAGATAAAATGCTGAAAATGGTGACACCACTTTAATACAACAGGGATAGGAAAAATACTTTCATAAAAATTAAGTTCCAATAATGGATCTCAAGTGTTAGCACCCTCCATAAGCCATCCATCATCTTCGTCTGGATGTATCTTGGCTTTCCTAAATTCCTCTTGACCCACTCAGCACTAAATGAAGAGAATGAGTAAATCATGTTTGAAGGTAAGAAATTTGGACCTACAGAATCTAATTAAATCTTTGGAACTAGCTACTGGTTGGTGAGACAGTGGGTGCTTCACGTTTCTAATCCCCAGTGCAATGGTGATAGCACTCCTCAAGGTGTTCCGAGGATACAATGAGATAGATAATGCAAGCCAACTATTCTCACAGTAAGAGGCACACAGCCTGTGCAAAATAAAGTAAGATTTTTAAATATATATTTTATTGATTTTTACAGAGGAAGAGAGGGATAGAGAGTTAGAAACACTGATGAGAGAGAATTATCGATCAGCTGCCTCTTGCAGGATGTGCCTGCAACCAAGGTACATGCCCTTGACCGGAATGGAACCTGGAAAGGTCCCAGGTTTGATTCCGGTCACGGAAGGACACATTAACTTTTTAATGTTAAGTATATACACAGCAGGTCCCAGGAGACAAACCGGTTTCAGCAAACTAATTTTTTTTTTAAACTGGTTTAATTAATATGGTTTTTTTTTTTTTAAAGGAGTAGAGACAAGTTTTCATCATTTTCCATCATGACGGACAATGCAAAAGCTGCTGTATTTTTTTAACTTCCATATTTTTAAGTCATGCATTCGCTTAAACACACAAACCCGTCCACAGTCTTTCACACTGACCGATAAGACAGAATATCATTTGTAATTGTGCTTCAAATGCAACACCCTCGCTGGTGGACACTGCTGGGAATGGGCGCAGGCCGCGGGCGGAGGGCGCAGGGCACTGCCTCCGCAGCAGCCGCCCGCACACCTGTTTCCCCGGCGGCGGAGGAGGAGGCCTGCCCATCCCGCCCCGGGACGGCGGGCCGCTGCGCGCTCCGGAGGAGGCTGGGTGTCCGGGCCGCGCGGAAGGGGGAGAAGATGCGACTCCAGTGACCCCGTTCCCGCTGCGCACGGAGGGCGCACCCGCCTCCCCCGCCGTGGGTCTGGGTCGCGGGAGCGCACCGGGGGCCGCGAGGGTGGAGGGGTGACCGGGCCGGCGCCCCCACTCCGCCGCCGCCGCTGCGCTCCGCTCTCCGGCCCCGCCTCGGCGCCCGGCTGACTGACAGCGGAGTTGTGCATACGGGTCCGCCGCCCGCGGGCAGGGGGGTGAGCGCTATTTTAGACACGGCTTTCCCCCTCCCGCAGCCTCACAGCCGCCGCAGCGCGCACGGCCCGCACGGGCATAACCCCAACATCTGTCCGACTGATCTCTCCCCGCCTCCCTGTGCCTGCACCCCGTCCCCCTCCCGCCGCTTCCCCGCTCCACCCCCCGCACTAACTACAACCCCTTTCTTGCAGGGGGAGATGGAAACCATCCCCGCAGAGAATGAGTGCAACAAGAGGGGGAGCCGCGTCGCTGGGCCGAAAGTAGCATCCAGGGACCGACGGGGGCGCGCGGACGGAAGGAGAGAAATGTCCACAACACGCATCGGGGAGCCAAGAGAGTCGCAATCGCCGACTTGGTTCTGCGCGCAAGCCATTGCCATGGCAAGGCTTGCTGGAAGCACCATTGGAAGTCCTTATTTTTTTTTAATTTTTATATTTTGGTAAGACTTACCTTTCTCTTCGGCATAATGACTATGTTCGTGCAGCTAAAAAAAAAAAAAAAAAAAAAAAAGTACAGCAACGGGCTGGACCTGCTGGGACCGCCGCTGGATGTGGCCGCCGCCGCCGCTGCTGCAGCTGCTGCTCACGCGCGGGGCACGGCCTCCCGACCTGCACCTCCGCGGCTCCCTCCGGGGGCCCTGGACTCGCCGGCCTCCCCGCTCCGCCAATCGGAAGCGCCGGCAGCTGGCCGCGAGGCTCCATTGGCTGCGGCAGCGTTCTAAATTCCACGAGGGCACGCCCACCTCTGCGCGCTCGGTAGGCGCTGTTGTAGATTCCAATTCACAGGGAAAAAAAAAAAAATTAAAAAATCTGCCTGGCGACTGAGCATGCCCAGTTCTACTAGCAAGCCCCAAGCCACAAGCTCCTGGAGCAGCTTCATTGTGTGGCTGCTCCCTCTCTGGATTGTGCCAGTGTGGGCGGACCTTCACAAGGGAGGGAAAGTATTAAGGAAGGACACATGAACTTTTTAATGTAAGTATATACACAGCCGACACATGATACGTCTACGACTCATAAAGGCTTGTCATGAATGTTATGGGATGGAGACCTCTCAGTGTGGAAAGGTGCTCTGTTCTGGCAATCTCTAAGGATCTTGGTTTTCGCCACTAGATATCTAGTGGCATTAATCCCTAAAATTGTTTAGCTCCCTCTCTCTTTCTCTTACTAAAAATCTGTGGTTACAAGAACATATATGCATCTATGCATAGCCCATGGGCACAGACAATAGTGTGGGGAAGGCCTGGGGAGGGGCGGGGGCTGGGTGGAAGGGGACAAAATGGAAGGAAAAGGGGGCCGTTTGCAATACTGTCAAATTTTTTTTAAAAAAATCTGTGATTATAAATCACTCACCAATCCAGGCTACTTCAAACTAGGCTTGAAGATGAATAGTATATATTGGTAATGGAAATTTAAAAAAGAATGAACAAAGTCAGAACAGATTGTTTCATATTTGAAGCATATATTTTCATATACATGATTTAAATATGCATAGTTTAATGTTTGATCTCAAAAGATCTGGTAGGCATAAAATGGGCATTACAGAAACACTTCCAAACTTATTTCATGAGATCATTTTTACCCTGATACCAAAAGCCACTGCATGGCCATTTCTTTCTTAAAAAGAAAAGAGAGCTAAGACCAATATCCTTCATAAACACAGACATAAAAATCTTGAAAAATCTTTAGTTATATCCAACCCAATAACATTAAAAAAAAATATTACATCATGACCGGGGAGGTTATCCAGTTCTTCTGAGTATATTACAATCCACTGAAATGCAAAGTTGGTTTAACATCTGAAAATCATCTAATATAATTTACCGTATTAATAGAATAAAGGAAAAAAAAAAAAAGCCAACATGATCATTTCAACAGCTGTAGGAAAACACTACTCACTGGATAAACAAAGTGTGGTAAACACATACAATGAAATACTACTCAGCACTAAAGAGGAACACAATTTCCTACATGGATAAATGTCCAAAAAAAATGTTGCCTGGAAGAAGTCAAATACAGAAGACTATACTAATAATTTCATTCACGTGAAATTATAGGGAAAGCAAAATTAGGCAAGGTTAGTTTCATAATTATATTAGAAGACAAAAGTTTCCATCACAGGAAAGTATATTGAAGTCTTATACTGTAAATATGACCAAATCTACTTTGGTCACACAGAGGCTGTAAATATGTATGAAACAATGCCATAAAGTAATTAAAAAATATATATACATTTTATTGATTTTTTACAGAGAGGAAGAGAGAGTTAGAAACATCGATGAGAGAGAATCATCGATCAGCTGCATCTTGCACATCCCCCACGGGGATATGCCCGCAACCAAGGTACATGCCCTTGACTGGAATCGAATCTGGGACCCTTTAGTCCGCAGACTGACGCACTATCCACGGAGCCAAACCGGTTTCTGCCATAAAGTAATTTTAATGCTTGATTTTTTTCCTTGTTAATTTCAGAATAGTTCATTGGTTTCCTAGCAAACTTTAGAAGTGATCAATGACTTTCTTTTTTTATACTATCTCAAGGAACCTGTGGATTTTTATATATTTGATGTATTTCAACCTATTGTCATTATTGCTACTTTTTTTAATGCTCTTATTGCCCCAATACGAGAACCTTTTCAAACTAGTGCTTATAGATTCTTTGCTTTCAGTGGATTGCAATATACTCAAAAGAACTGGGATAAAATCAGTTCTTTCCTCAAAAACTGGATAGAAGCTTCAAGGTTAATAGTTTTATGTAAAAAATATATTTATAATAAAGTTGCCTTAGAAGAGAATAAATTTGCAAAGTTCTTGACGGTTTAAAAAAAAGCCATTGGATACATGTTTTAAAAATAAGATGTATATGGGAAGGAAACTAAAAACAAGTGAAATCTGGGTTGAATTGTTATTTTTCTTTAGTTATTTTTATTGATTTTTAGTAAGAGAAAGGGAGAGGGAGAGAGAAAAATATCAATGTGAGAAGGGAACATGGATGAGCAACCCTCTACCCTGGATGAATCCCCAACTAACATATGCCCTAACCAACCGGGAATAGAACCAGCAACCTTTTGGTGCACAGGACCACACCCAACCAATCAGCCAGGGATTTTTGTTTTTCTTTATGAAGATAAAAAGGTGTCAAGACAAAAATGGAGCTAGGGTGAGTTTTTTTCCTTCTGTGATGAAAAGTGACTCATGAAATTGGCTTCTTTGTGTTTTTCAAGACTAGACACAATCAACAGCAGAGAAAATTGTGGATGCTTTTACCGCACATAGGAAAGTTGGCTGCAATGAAAATGAAGCTTGCTAGCTGGATAAAGAAAGTTGATTGTGAGGATCTTGGGTCATTTGAGTCTCTTAGTTCATTTACACATGATGGAAATAAGAACTTTAGCTGTAAAATAAATAAGAACATCGATTCTCTTTCCTTTGAAGTGGATTGCACCTGCCTGAGCTGGACACTAAGGAATGAAGGGTTCTCCCTGCACCTTCAAGGTCTAGGAAAAGAGGTGCAGACCTCTCTGGCAGCCCTGAAGGGAAGAGGAATAGGCAAAGAGAATGGTTTGGTGGGTAACTGGAATTACAGGTTAGGCAGTAAAAGAAAAATGAGACTGCCACATGCAAGACAGTGAGGAGGCCAGCCTAGTAGGAAGTAAAGACTCGTTTGTTATCAGTACATTCCGCCGAGCATTTTTCCTGCTTTGATATATCAACTCTAAGACCGAAGTCTTCTCTACAGAATGTGGATACTGTCTAAGCCAAGATAGACAATGGATGGGTGAAGGGAGTTGCTGCCTGAGGAAGAAAGAAGGACAAAATCGTGAGCAAGCTTCTTTTCCAATTCCAAGTCCTCTCCCCTTCTTTCCTACTCCAAGAGGCTAGAATCCCATACCTACCTCAGCAGTTTTCAAACAGCAGGACAAAATCATTTATGCAATCCTGACTATCATTAAGGAAGGTGGGGGAGAGAAAGACAGAAACAAGAGAGAGAGAAGAAAAGGCAGAGCACAGAAAGAATCAGAGTGCATTTCACATGGTAAAGGTAAGTAGTGTCTTATAAAATGTTTCCATTTGTCCATACATTCCCACATAAACATACACTACACATAAATACATACATGTAGTGTGTTTGTTGTATATTTTGTAGATTGTGACTTGAAATGTACTTTTAGGATGGGTTAGTGCACAAACTTTAAAGCTACTGCATAGCCCTAATGAATCTTCTGAATCTTTGGGGCTCCATCAGTTATGTTCCTCAGAAGAAAGGTCCTTAATCTTCAAATCTTGAAAGGAAATTAAAAAAAAAAATGTTTTATTGATTTTTTTACAGAGAGGAAGAGAGAGGGATAGAGAGTTAGAAACATCGATGAAAAAGAATCATCATCGATCAGCTGCCTCTTGTACAACCTCTACCAGGGATGTGCCCGCAACCAAGGTATATGCCCTTGACCAGAATCGAGCCTGGGACCTTCCAGTCCGCAGGCAGACGCTTTATCCACTGAGCCAAACCAGTTTTGGCTTGAAAGGAAATTTTGAAAGGAAATGATCACTTGCGAATCACCTCCTCTTGATTTGTGCCTTCTTCTCTTTCAAGGAGGCTCACTTGGGATTTTGCTCTAAGTAATGGCAAATTACTGGAGAAGTCAGATTTAGAATCTGTATACTGTTGCTCTGACAGGTGTTACTCTTCAGTAAACAGGCCAGAGGTGAATAAGATTAGGAGTGTAACAAAACAACAGCAAAAACAACAAACAAAAGGTGGCAAAAGAATATTCTATTTTATTTTGTCAATTCTCTGTCTGATTGGATGATGACTTTTGAAGAATCCACTTTTTTTTTTTTTTTTTTTTTTTTTTTACAAATTCATTAGGACAGTATAAGAGCCACCCATCCAAAATCACAGGAGCTGCCTGATAATAATTCAGAGTCTTTATGGCTGGACCTAGGAATCCGCATTTCAAACATGCGGGTGTTTTTTATACTAGAATTTGAGAATTCTAGAAGAGGCTTTAGCTCTCAACAAATATTTGCTGAATGCTGGTTCTTCAATTCTAGTGATGTATATCTGCGAAAGCCCATTGATTTCTTAGCTCACTCTCAAAGCGGGAGCACAGTTCTGTGGGTGAAACTCCCACAGACCTCACTTTGTGCTTGTGCTTTATCTCTTCCTAATTCCAGTTTTGCTTGGCACTGCCTGCTTCCTTTACATTCTTCTTCCTCTTCTCAACTTGCAAGGACCCTGAAGGGTGATTAAAAACCGCACACCTCAGATCTCTACAATAGCACCCCCTCCCATCTTCCCAGGCAGCACTGCAGCGGCTCAGGGAGCCCCTGGCAAGATTACATTCCCTGGCCCTGCAGCCTCAGTAGGAACCTAACCTGCTCAAATCCCACAAGCCACACCCTCTCAGGCTTTATTATTTCAATGGCTGTACAAACAGTCCTTGGCATTGCGTTAATAGTAAGGGGGACCAGCGTGTTCCATGATCTTCCAACAGGAACCCAGTTTTTGTCTTTCCCAGCTTTCAATCAGATTGCATCTGTGTGCAGATTCTTTATCTCAAGTAGGTTTTACACAGGTTTCCCACCCCCCGCAGTCCTTTTCAGGTTCAATCAGTCCCTGTGTTATTTATGTCTCCTTCTTGTTGCTGATGTTTAAAGACACAGGACTGTAATTAATTTGCTTTTTGTAGCTCCAAATAACTATTTGGGGATGAATTAGCCATGAACCAGGGATTGGGCTACATTTGGTCACTCATCCCTTTCTGCCAGGTTGTTAGCAAGTCCGGTGCCAAAAGCATCCATGTTTAAGGAGGCAGAAGTGAAGGGAGGGACTTCCTCAGGTTCAAGGTGAGGACACAGTAAGGTCAGGGCATCTCATCCCCTTCAGGGAAAAGCCCAAGCTGCAAGGTACCGAAGACCAGTTAGGTGTTGCTCCAGATTCTCAGTCTGAGTAACACACTCTTGCAGATAGCTGCCATTGCCAGCTCCCGCTCCCACGGACCACACTCTGCCCTCTAAGCTGGGGAACGTGGCTCCCCATTTCTGATTCTTTTGCCTTTTCTTCAAACTTCAGAATTCCTGAGAGCTTAAAAGAAACATCCAGCGCCCCGTCCTGTCATTATTCACAGCGGGCCTGCCCTTCAGGGCAGAGAGGACTGTTTCCTTTTCTCAATGAAAGCAGAAAGAGAACAGAAAACTCCAGGCTTGGGGGAATGAGAACCAGACAAATCATTCTGGAAAATGCCATATAACAATTAGAGATAATTTTTGGCTTAGCTTAGTTAATAACTATTATGAATCTCAAGCACTAGGTCGGAGTTAATGCAGGCAATGAAATGAGTTTTGCCAGGTCATAATGAATTCTAGTCACAAGGCAATAGATACTTACTCCGGAGTGGAAAATTAGCCTGAAAATGCGCCATGATCTTTAAGTCTGCTTCTAAGCACAGTGGGTTTTTGTTTTGTTTTGTTGTTGTTGTTGTGGTTTTTTAAGCATGGGGTCATGCTATTCCCACAGAAAATATTATTTTGTCCCTCTCTCATTTCTATTCCTACTTCCACTCTTTAGAATCTTTAGTAAATGGTTTTCTTGTTTGTTTTCTGAATAATCTGATTTGCCTCTTTATATGTAAAAAAGCAAGTTTAAACTATTTTTTAAATAAATGCTTATAAAAAAGCCTTAGATTTGTAGTCCTAAGGCTTGAATTCAAATCCCAAGTCACTGTGCTATGATCAAATTACCTAACCTTTCGAACCCTGTTTCCTTGTAAAATGAAGGTAATAATGTTGATCTGAGGCAGACACTGCTGGTTACCTGTCAGTGTTCACACTAGCTTTCTTCCTCACGGACAGAATTCTGATTCTGGCAATAGTCCTGGCCCAAAACAAAACACAGACTTTAGCTCCTCAGGCAGAGAGAGGTTCTATGTGACACTGTTCTGGCGAATGAGATGTGTGTGCAGAAGTCACAAGGTGTCCAAAATAAGCAGCACCTATAAAAGGGGCAGACCCTGCCCTTCAGCTGCCTTTTGCCTTTGTTCTTCCCCTTCTTCCTTCCTGGAAGTTGATGATAATGTCTGGAAGTGGAACAGCTAAGTTGTACTTATGAGGATGGAGGCTACAAGTGTAGGGGAAAGAGCTGAAAACCAGGCTTCTCAGTCCCTGCACAGCCCTGGATCACCCAGCTCCAGCCTACTTACTACATATGAAAAATGAACACCATGCGCGATGAAGGCTCTGTAGGTGAGTGTCTGTGACATGCAGCTGAACGCAATCCTTAACGCACACACTACCTCACAGGATTGGTGTGAAATTGATGGCGACAAACTAGGGGGATTGCGCATATGCCTGAAGCATAGTGCTTAATATATTTTGTTTGAAGAAAGTATTTTATATTTCCTCATGAATTATAAAAGAGAACGCAGGAAAATTTTAACTTTTCCTGAATCCCTAAGGTTCTGATTAGGAACATTTAGTGTAAGCCTCTTAAAATTAAAATAAGCGGGGATAAAATATTACATACAAGTATTACAGTTGCTGTAGAATGCGCTGCATCATATGTGGCCTATTACTGCATAGAAAGGGAGGAACATGTTGGTTTTGGTTCAACTCCATCTTTGCTGTAGTGTTTCTGTACTGCAGATGCTGGAGCCAACTGTAGCTAGGGTTCTGGGCATGATTGGATTTGGCCAGTTGCATGCACTAGCATGAGATTTGGAAAGTAAAAATTAAGAGGAGGACACATTTATTTATTTTTATTTTTTGTTAATCCTCAACCAAGGATATTTTTCCATAGGTTTTTAGAGAAAGTAGAAGGGAGGGGAAGAAGCACAGAGAGCGAAACATCAGTGTGAGAGAGACACTTGGATTGGGTGCCTCCCACACGAGCCCTGACCAGGGCTAGGAAACAAGCCTGCAGTTGAGGTATATGCCCTTGACTGTAATCGAACCCAGGACCTTTTAGTCCATGGGCTGACACTCTGTCTGCTGAGCCAGAATGTGATGGGAGGAGACCACATTTAGTTATGTCTGCTGGGTCTGGTGTTTTCTATTTTCCTACAACAATGTCAGCAGAGGCACCAGCTTTGTGGGTTTGGAGGGGCAGGACTGCCTGCATCCACTCCGCAGACATAGGCTGTGGCAGAAGTGATGTGGCCTGGAACTGGCAGCAATAGTGCCCTCCTGATTGAGACTGATTTTATTCTCATGCAGTGCTGACACTGGTGGACTCCTGATTGCCGAAGAGGCACAGCTCCTTTTGATGACTTGGTTCTGGGGTGTGACTTTCGGAGACATTTTCTGAAAGCTCGACCTCGAGTCTATTTATTTATAACTCCCAACCATCCAGAAGCCATTGAATCCTTGAGCCTGTCTCTTCCTCCTTAAATTAGATACAGTGGGATCTGTTCCCTGCATCTGAACTCAGAGCTATAGAGCTTCTATTGTGCTGCTTACCAAATAGTTTCAGCTTTGAGAGGAGCCCTCTCTTCCCTTTGAAACTATGATTCTGGGGAGGAGCTCCCTCTTCCCTCGGAAGCTATGGTTCTGGGGAGGGGTGTTGCGATGGAGACTGTCTGTAGTGTCCCTGAGTGACCATAGTGAGCAGAGCCTTTTGAAGAAACGTCCAGTGGGCTTAGGGCACAAGTGAAAATAAACCTTTTTTTTTAATCTGTTAGTATTTGGGGAAATTTTATTACCAGAGGATTATTTAACTTATCCCCAAATGACACAGAACTTAGAAATAAGAGTGAGGTACTGCTTTAATAATAAAAATAAGCCCTAAAATCTGTGGCATTGGCTTAACAGCTGGTCAGAGAGAATCAAGGAAACTATTACTAAAGTCTGGAAATCCAGGCTTTCTAATGGTGAAACATTTGGCAAAAGTGTGTCCTGCAGTAAATCGGAAGGTAAAAGACTACCTAACTTTAGGGAAGAGATAGAAAACGAATTATTATTACTGCCTAATTGGTTGCTATTAGTTGCATTTGGCAAGATATTACAAGAGGTATATTTAGAGAAGAATCAATCAGTTTGTAAGGATAAATAAAAGAGATGAGAGAGACTACAAATTCAAGAACCTATCAGGTTGGAGAAGACAACCGCTTCTCAACACAAACAGTAAAAGACAAAATTCATACTTTAACAATAAAGGCCTATTAAAACTCAGCTCTGCAGCAAGGATCAGGTCACTAGATTCAGGAGCTGTGACCTGGAATTTCTTTCAATTGGACCAAATGGCTCAAAGTGACTTAAAATGGTTCAGAATTTGAAAAGGTGTTGCTCTCTCTGCTCTGCTCAAGGAACCTATAATTAGGGAGGGAAGGCAGGGGTGAGAGAGAGAGAGGAAGAGAGAGAAAATAAGAGAGGCATTGGGGCAAAAGACCACAGACGTACAGCAAATAAACATGCCTAGCAAGGAAATGTGGGAATATGTAAATCAACCAAGTTTAAGGTTTGAAGACAGTTTTACAGTTGAAAGAGGCACCAATCTGGATTAAGAGCAATAGTGGCTATTGTTATTTAAATGACTCTGGGATTCCATACCATTGATGGGCAAAAAGTCTGCTGAGAAAACTGCTCAGCCTGTAAGGCAGAGATATTCTTCAATGCCTACTGCAGACAAGGCCCAGAGGATAATGGAAAGAAAAAGCTCCCAAAGGGAAAAACCAAGGGCCATGAAGATCAGCAGCCTGGGGAGCCCCCATAGGAGACACCCATGGGCTAGGAGAATTAGAACTTCTAAGCAGTCTAATATCAGAATCGCAACAGGCCATGGATGTCCCATTCTTCCTATTTCTAATGTGAGCCTTTATTCAAGGTATCCCAACCCTGCTCTGCCACTGGAGTGTGTTTGTGTGTGTGTGTGTGTGTGTGTGTGTGTGTGTGTGTGTGTGGTGAGGGAAGTGTCTATGATGAAGAGGAATTGCACATGGACTTAGTGTAGCAGCTACTTGCACATTATCCCCTGATATAAAGACTACTCTGCCTCACCCAGAGATTCTGAGCTTGACTGACATCATCACTGGGATTTTTGAGTTATTTTCCTTGAAAAGGGAGTGAGTAAATTCTGTGTCAGGAAGAAATGTTTCATTCCCAGAAGAGGAGACTGGTAATAATTAGTCCTGTTACCAAATATATCTTTTCCTTGTAAGACTTTGCTGGAGGCAGCAAGAAACATTCAAAACATACCTATATTCTGAATTAAACATTGCTCCTGCCTGCCCTAGGTTTCTATGGTAACTTTACTACCAAATATTTGCTACAGCATTCTAATTTGCTCATCTTTCACTGTTTGGCCACTTTCATTAAGTCACATGTGTAGTTCTGTTACTTGTAGCACCAGACTTCTAGCTACCAAATTCTAATTAGATTTGTGTGTGTCAGATATCCAAAATGACAGTGGCTTAAACAGGGTGGATTTTTATCTATTTGTATCATGTACAAGAGAGGTCTGGGGCTAATTGGCACCTTCACAATTATTGGATCCCAAGGTTTCATCAATTTTCAATATCCAGATTCTATTTTGTGGTCCACAATGGTTGCTCCACCTTTTGCCAACATGCTTGCATTCTAGCCATCAGATATGAGAGAGAGAAAAAAGAAAAGAGAAGGAAAAGGGTTCACTCTTTCTCTTTAAAACTATCTTCCAGAAAGTTGCACCCACTGTTCCACCAGCGAGAAATCATTGACATAGCCTCTCCAAGCTACAAGGAAGAATGTAGTCCTTATTTTGGGTGTCCATATATCTAGCTATTATTTGGGGCTCTCATTACTGAAGAAGAAATAGGGTGTAGTTAGCTGCATTTTTGCTGCAGTCTGCTTTGATTTGTGCATATCAGCTAAGTCACAGCACAGAATTTGGTGAGTAGAACTAGCTAGAGCTGCATTATATCAGGTGGTGCTGCATTTCTGAAATGATTGTCGAGGAGGAAATGTTGCCATTCAAACATTTTGAAGCTCTTAGTGATGAAACCAAGAAAAGAACTGGAGGAGGCATGGCTGGCATTTCCCAGTCTTTTACTACTAGCATGTTGGGTACCTTAACTATTCTCTACATTGGCTAGCCAGTTGGTAAACGGGAATGTAGGGGTGTTCAGCTATGCCTGTCAGCTTCCCAAAGACTCACATAGGTTTTGCTTTCCATGGTCTACCTCATGAATTCAGGATAGTGTGAATCCTAGATTACAGAGCTCTGAAAAGCTGGGGTACCAGAGTCAGCATGATCTTCACATGGCTAGTCATCACACACAAGTACATCCCTTTTGCTGTATGGAAGACCAGATGCCAGGACAGTTCCTTGATATTAGATCCAACTCTGTAATATTAGATATGATAAAACAAGCTGTTTTGCTCTCTTAATGAGGGGAAAAGCCTTGAACATTTTAAGTTCCCAATCAGATTTTGTATTTTGGACCCTGAACAAAATTGGGAATTTCATTTGACTCTGTTTCCCAAAGACGGAAGGAAGCTTAAGGAGCTTTGCTTATGCCTTTGGCCTTGAAGAAAAGCTTTGAGATGTGGTCAGTGCTTTCCAAAGAAGTATTTGAGAGTTTTAGGATGAAGGCAGGAAGAAATATTCAATATAATAAATTAAATCTTATTGCACAGTAAAATGATGATATATTTTTTTCTGTTCAGAGTTTTGTTTGTTTGTGTGTTTTTTTTTAACACAGTTTTCAGCTAACTCATCATATTCTTTACTTGGTGTACAAAATCCCTCAGTTCAGGAGGACACATGCTCTGCTTGGTTCTGGGCCTTAGTAACCGGTGCCACACACAGGGCCACCATGCAGGGACATCAGAAGCTAGAAGTCCTTTTTAGCTCTTTGATCTGCATTTTCCAGGTGTCCTCAAACTTTTTAAAGTGGGGGCCAGATCACGGTCCCTCAGAGAGCTGGAGGGCCGGACTATATGAACTACTAATTCCTACTGTAACACCTCGGCTGCGCTCACTGCCCAAAAAACCTGGCGGGCCTGATCAGACTCCGCATGTGGCCCGCGGGCCGTAGTTTGAAGACCCCTAGACCAAAGATAAAAGACCCCGGTGAGGCTCCACACCTGTGTATGAGCCTAAAAGGAAACCATGAGAAATTTTAGTTCAAAGATGAGAACCAACTAACTTTGTATAAGAAGGACTTGAGAATCAGCATTGTCTGCAGGGTTATGGCTCATTTCTAAAAATTTTATTTTGGCTACTTTCCTGTACTGAGACCCCCTTCAGGGTCAATTGGCTGGTGTTTCAGTGTCTTTAGAAGGAGAAGTAACCCTCATCTCAGGTGCCCTCTGTCCTTAAAGGTATAATTCAAGCAGATAAAGTCCCTGAATAGTATTTTTTCTTTATCAACATGGTAAAATTAATATAAATGGCATTCTGCTCCAGTTAGGACATAGAAAGTTGTGACAATAATGTTCATACTTGAATTGAAAAAAAAAATAGAAAAAATAAGAAAAAATATTTTTTAAAAGATAGCTATTGAATGTAAAGAATCATAGAGAGGGGACAACACCTAACAATGTATAAAAATATGTATAATGATAGTAATGTAACTGAATTAAAAAATAACTCAAAGGGTTATTTTTCCAGCAAGAGTAAAATAATTGAAAGGAATAAAATTAATTTTCTAATTATTTAAAAAATATTTTTTATTGATTTCAGAGAGGAAGGGAGAGGAGAGAGACATTGTAACATCAATGAAGAGAGAGAATCATTGATTTGCTGCCTCCTACACTCTCCACACCGGGAATGGAGCTTGCAACTCAAGTACGTGCCCTGACTGGGAATCGAACCATGACCTTTTATAGGTCAACACTCACCCACTGTGCTGGCCGGGCTTCTAATTATTTTAGCAAACTTTACGTTAGACTTTTGCTTGCTATGAGAATATACTTTTACTTTATTTATTTATTTATTTAATTTATTTATTTTATACTTTTTATTTTAGCTGTTAGCTATTCATGTAGATATTGCTGGCATTTTTTCAGCACTTGACATAATTAGTAATATATTAAATACTTTTGTTGAATTAAATAGTAAGATATAAACTTTAAAAATTTAATTCTCAAAATACAACTCACACACAAAAACATAAAGAACAGACATAAAAACATTCACAAGATTAACAGCAACCCATAACCAATGCATAGGCCACTTCTCATAATAGGACAGAGATGGGGCAAGAGAAAGTCCTCAACTCACAGCCTTTTCAAAGCCATAGTTTTGTAGAATTGATCTGGCATATGTTTTGTGCATCCTTTGTTGAATTCATCAGTGCTGCTTATGTGATACCCCTAAAAAACAAAAACCTATCAAGAGGAATTAAATGCTGAGGAATAAGATTTTATTAGGGAGAGTTGAGTTTTGAAGGCCATATCTATTGTAATATTAAGATATTTAGTGACACTTCCCAAGGAAGAACTTTTGTCCTGTTGGATGCAGTATTCCTCAGTGAGAACGCATAATGTGAATGAATTTAAACCACTGATAAAAACTATTTATAAAAGGAATACTTGCAAGTAAGATTTATTATAATTTAATTTTTTGCCTTCTTACGTGTTTTTTTTTTTTTTTTTAATATGTTCAAGGGATAATTGCTCCCTTCCAAAAACAATTTCCCTACTTTGATTACAGCAGTCAGTAATCCCAAAGCTCATTTAATGGAAACTTATTTTGGACTACTCTTTTTCTAGGGATCTCAGGGACCATCTTGTACAGTGGTGTCTAGCCTGAGATCTTAAATATATATATGATTAATTTCAGGGAGGAAGGGAAAGGGAGAGAAATATAGGAACACCAATGATGGGAGAATCATTGATCAGCTGCCTCCTGCATACCCCACACTGGCCATATGCCTTGACCGGGAATTGAACCATGACCTCTTGGTTCATAGGTCAACTTTCAACCACTGAGCCATGCTGGCCAGGCTAGCCTGAGATCTTTAAGTCATTCTGAAGATGGTAATAGGCTACCATGAGCTATTTTCAATATTTCAAAATGCCTAGACAAAGTAATAGATACTCTTGCTGGGCTTTATTTCCTAATGTGCTAAGTTTTATAAGATTTGTTCCATAAAAACAGAACATCACAACGTTGCTAAATTACCTGAGGAAATTGACATCTCCTTCTAGCCCAATCACCTACCCTCTTCTCTGTCGAATGAGCTTCCCTCATTTGAGACACCACCTTTCCTGATCCCCCCTTAGAGATTGGCCAGAATTTTTAACAAAATAACAAATGAAACAATTATTGCTCACCAAGTGACTTTTTCTATTACCTAAATATCATTCCACATAATATTTTGAAAGACAAAGTGCTTGGTTAAATATTATTCGCAAGGAGAGCTTAGTAGTGAAATGTTTCAACTACTTATCCGGTTTAAGTAATGTTCCACAAAGGTGTAAAAAGGTCAAATGCATTTTCCAAGGTCATCAAACTGGTTAATGATGAGGCAGGAATGAGTACCAACTTTCTGACTAAAACCTGTCATACTTTTCACTACATTAATGCTGGCCTCAGCATGGAGGGCATTAAACACTTGTGCTGTAACTGGCATGAAAGCCATTTTCTGTTGATAGAGGTTAGTGGCTGCCTTCACACCCTGAGGCTGGTGAGAGCTGCTCTGACTGCCTGTTTGTATGCCAGGGCATTATCCTCAGCCCGAAGTGCAGTGAAGTCCGGGAGGCAGAATGCTGGTGCAGCAGTTTTGACAGATCCCTTAAAGCAAGCTCGTGTTGTCTGTGACTGCTGAGCTGTGCTAGGATAATTGTGGTTTGCAATGTCCTAAGGCACTGCATATTTTCAGGGTGTGATCTAAACAAAGACATTATATTTGGAACAATTTTAGTAATTACTGCACAGGCTAGCATTCTAAGGTGACAATATGGCAGCTCTCAGTCAAACATTATTTGTATAATTGGACTTAAAAGTAATAAAATTTAATAAAATTTAATAAAAGTCTCAAAGTCTAGAGTAATTATTGCTCATTTTTATAGTTTATATTTGTTAGAATACTTTACTTTTACCTCATCAAGCCTTGTTTACTATTAAGTTATGTCTTTCATTGATTTTTCTTTTTTTTACTGATTTGAAACTACTCAGTTTTTTTTAGTTCTTCAGCACACAATTAATTCATCAATTATACATTCATTTAGTAAGTTCATTGATTACCTACTATGTGACAGATTTATGCTAGATACTGGGGAGATACTGTTGAAAATATGATAAAAACTTATTAGAGTCTGTGAAACTGATAAAACAAATGAATATAAAATTACAACTGATGAGTGTTATTGAAGGGAGGGTATGATAGTATCAAAGGTTTTTTAAAAGGTAGATTTGATGTTTTTGGAGATGTTGGGGATAACAGGAAATGGTTCTTTGAAGAAGGAATTATTAAGCGAAATTCTGAAGAAAATGCCTTTAAATAGCAAGTTGGCAGAGAAGCAGCTTTCAGGCAGAACAGCATGAGCAAAGTCCCTGTGGCCAGAGTTCAGATAAATGAAGGCTGGTGTTACTGGAGTGCAGGTTGGGTTGGAGGTTGTTATATGGGATGATGTGAATTAGAACCAGGACATGCATGATTTTTAGGCAGTGTTAGGCTTCTGGACATTATTCTGACAGTCACTGGAAGTATTGAAGGGGGTGGGATGATCAAGTGTATGTTTTTGGAAAATCATTTGATAACATTCTGAAGAATAGATCAGAGTGGCAAGAAGAAAGTCTTGAGATGTAGCAAGAGGTTATTTTAAGAATGTTGGTAATAAATGATGATTGTTTAGACCATGAACTCTCAACAGGGGTGACTATCATCCTCAACAAGGCAAAAATTATTTCACTGGGAACAAACAAACCCCCTTAATTATTACATTGATTTGTGGCCCTCAGAAGCTCAGACCTAACTGATAAAATCTATGCCTTAGTATTAATTTCTCTCATGGGGTTTTGGTGTTTGGAGGTATCAAATGAACAGCATTGGCATTGAATTCATTGAACATATACAAAGTATATGGAAGATCAATTCTAGGTAACTATTGAAGAGATTGCTATGATTGGGGACTTTCTTTTGCATGGTTATTTGGTCCTGAGTTATATTATAAAAGATGAGCCTAAGAATGGCTACGGGCTGCTATTGGCCAATTTGTAGATGTTTTTATGTTTGATCTTCATGCTTTTGTGTGTGAATTGGACTATGAGAATTAAAAAAATAATCTATATTATTTAATTAGATAAAATTTAATCAACTCATCATCCATTTCATCAAATGCTAAAAAGGAAATAAATGTCAGTAATATTTGAATGTATATCTAGCAATTAATTAAATTAACATTTATTTTGTCATATCAAGCAAAAGTTCACTAAATATAATTTTTAAGAAATTAATTAAACATTTTAATAGTTTTATTTTTGCTGGAAAATATAGTTTCATGTTATTTTGCAACTTAATTCCACTGTTATTATTATTATTATGTATTTATGTATATGCATATATTTGACACATTAAAATATATAAGCATATAACTTGCATTCAAAATTACTCAGCATATACAGGTATTAAAAAATTTGTCTTTTATTGTTGAGAGTATTATGATATCCCTCCATGGCCTCCCTCCACCCCCAAGCCTTCACTGCACTATTGTCTATATCCATGGGTTATGCATATATGCATATTAGTTTTTTGATTAATCTCTTTCCACCCTCCAGCTCCCCACCTCCCTTGGAGATTTGCCAGTCTATAAAGTTAAGTTAAAAATTGATAGCATTTAATTTATCTTATAACTTGGAAGCAATTCTACTTAGTCATTCTTCATCTAATATTGAATAAAAATATTAAGCTTTATATTGTACACTTTTATGTATAAATCACAGCTGCACTGTATTATTTGCAGTATTAATATTTCTTAGGTGGGACAGTTAGCAAAAATATCTTAATAGAATTTTTTATGGCATAATAGTGAAGAAAAAGTTAATAAAAATGGCTTAGATTAGGGTGAAGGAGTAGAAATACAGACATTTTGGAGGAGGTAAATCACAAGAATTGGATGATGAATAGGATTTGAAAAGTGATGGGAGAAGGTTTCAAGGATTACTTCTAGGTCTAGTTTACACAACTGTATTGATGATTCAGGGAGCCATTGAAGTAGGGAAGCACTGGAAATATATCAGGAGTTTTTCATATGCTTACTTATTTTGTGGGATCTATTAGTATGTGTGTGTGTGTGTGTGCGCACACATGTGTGCGGATGCACATATTTAATGAAAAGGTCTTGGACATACTGGCATGCAGGTACCTATGATAGGCAGAATAATAGTCCCTTCACTTGTCCACCTCCTGATCTCTGGAACCTAATAATAAATTATGTTACATGGCTAAGAGGAATTAAGGTTGCAGATAGAATTATTATGACTAATTGACTGACCTTAAGATATTAATAGTAATCCACAAGAAACCACTAAGGAAATAATTCAGAAATATATGGTAAAATACTAAAAATAGTACAAGAGGATTAAAACGGCACATGATAGAATATCTATTTAACACAAAGGAGGCAGTAATGGAGGAATTGAGAAACACAAAAGACATAAGGTATACAGAAAACAAGTAGCAAAATAAATGTAAATCTTACCCATAATTACATTAAATGAATTAAATTCTCCAGGTAAAAGACAAAGACTGGCAGATGGATTTAAAAAAAAAAAAAACACGATCCAACTAGTTGCTGCCTACAGAGACTCAAATATCAATAGAAAGTAAAAGGATGGGAAAGAGATACCTGCAAATAGTAATCAAAAGAGAACTATACTAATATTAGACAGAATAGATTTAAGGTAAAAACTTATTTTTAGAAACAAAAGATGAACACTTTGTAATGATAAACGCTTAATCTACCAGGAAAATACAACAAATATGTAGATATTCTCTGACTTACAATAATTCGACATAAGCTTTTTTTAACTTTACAATGTGCAAAAGTGATACGCATTTAGTAGAAGCCATACTTCAAATTTAATTTTTCCTGGCTAGTGATATATGGTATGATGCTTTCTTATTATGCTAGGCAGTAGCAGTGAGCCATAGCTGAGTCTGCCATGTAATAATGAGAGTAAGCAACCAATACTCTACAATATACTGTGCTGCCAGCATTTTTTTGATATTTTGTTTTGTGTTTTCTTGTCCCATCATGTCTGCAAAACATCCATATGTCTCCTGCTTCTGGTGAGAAGAAAAAGAGAAAGCCGATTACTCTTGAGGGGAAGATAAAGATAATGGCCTACCATGAAGATGGAAAGCCATCATTACATAAATTATACGGAAAATTCAATATTTTATTATAAAATCGGCTTGGTGTTAGATGATTTTTCAACTGTAGACCAATGTATGTGCTTTGAGCAAGTTTAAGGTAGGATAGGCTAAAATATGATATTTGGTAGGTTAGGTGTATTAAATGCATTTTGACTTATATATGACATTTTCAACTTACATTGGGTTTACTAGGACATAACCCCATCATAGGTCAAGGAGCATCTGTAGACATAATATACCTAACAGAAACTCAACGTATATAAAGCAAAAACTAACAAAATTGAACAGTGAAACACAATTAAACAGTAATACTTGAAGGTCTCAATATCTCACTTGCCATATGAATAGGTAAGTAAATAGAAGATTAGCAAGGAAATAGATTTGAACAACTAGACTCAACAGACATGTATAGAACATCCCATCCAATAAGAGCAGAATATATATTCTTCTCAAGTGTTCATAGAACATTCACCAGAATAAGCCATATGTTAAGCCATTAAACAAGTCTCAATAAGTTTAAAAGGATTGAAATCATACAAAATATTTCTCTGAACCACAATGAAAGGAAATTGGAAATAAAACACAGGTGGAAATTTTGAAAATTTACACATATGTGGAAATTGAAAAACATACATCTAAACAACCAATGATTTAGAAAAGAAACCACAGGGGAAATTAGAAAATACTTTGAGATTAATGAAAGTTAAAAACACAACATACCAAAACTTATAAGATAGAGCAAAAATAATGATCATAGGAAAATTTACAGCTATAAGTAACTACATTTTAAAAGAAAGAAATATAGCAAATCAGTAATGTAAACTTTGTCCTAAAGATATAAGAAAAGAGCAAGCTAAACCAGAAAAAAATGGTAGTAATACAGATCAGAGTTGAAATAAACAAAATAGAGGGTAGAAAAATAATATAGAAAATCAATAAACCCAAAAGTTGGTTCTTCAAAAGATCCACAAAATTGATAGGCATTTAACTATACTGGTCATGATAACTATACTGGTCATGATACATTTAACTATACTGGTCATGATACTGGTCATGATAAAAAGAGAGAATATTCAAATTTCTAAAATCAGGAGTGAAAGAGGGGACACAAATTACCAACACTGACTCATGAAGAAATAGAAAACACATACTGGTCTATAACAAGAATGGAGTTTTAATTAGTAATCAAAAACTTTCCATCAAAGAAAAGCACAGGTATATATGGCTTCATTGACAAATTCTAGTAAGTATATAAAGAATTAGCACTGATCCTGGAAAAACTCTTTCAAAAGTAGAAGAGACAGGAATACTTCCTAATTCATTTTAACCTGATATCAAAGCTAGATAAGGGCATCATAAGAAAAAAAAAAAAAAAAACCCCACCACAGATCAATATCCCTTATGATTCTTCAACAAAATACTAGTAAACCAAATACAACATTATATGAAAAGCATTATATGCCATTACAAAGTGGGATTTATTCCAGAAATTCAAAGTTGCTTCAACATACAAAAATGAATCAAGATACATTATCTTATAGAAGAAAAAAAACCCATGTGATCACTTTAAAAAATGATCATTTTAAATAGTAAAAGCATTTGACCAAATCTAATAACTTTTAATGATAAAAATACTCAACACACTAGGGGCAGAAGGGGCATTTCTTCAAACTAATATAGAGCATCTGTGAAAAACCCACAACTGATATTATATTTAATGGCAAAAGGCTGAAACTTTCCCCACCCCCTAAGATCAGGAACAAGCAAAGGATGTCTGATTTTACCACTTCTGTTCAATGGGATGGGAGAACAACAGGCATCCAGAATGGAAATGAAGAAGTAAAACTATCTCTTTTTGCAGATGACATAATCTTACATGGAAATCACACACAAAAGAATCTACAAAAAAGCTAGTATATCTAATTCCAGTAAATTTGCAGTATATAAGATCAATAGACAAAAGTGAGTTTTATTTTGTACATTAAAATAAGTGATCTGAAAATTAAATTAATAAAAGTTCACTTACAATAGCATAAACAAAGATAAAATACATGTATTTATACATAAGTTTAACCAAACAGGTACAACACTTGTACACTGAATACTATAAGATTTTGCTGAAAGAAATTAAAGTATAATAAAACAAATGAGTGAATCAAAGTTGAGAAAGTGGAGACTGAATGTGTAGACAACACTGCTGCCAAATATGCCTACGAAGGGGCAGAGAAACATAGCAGTTTCTTTAGGGGAAGGGAGTTGAGAGCCATAGTTTTTAAATGGGATTCTTAAAGATGTTTAAAATCTGTTGGGAAATTATAATAGAGGGAGTGGAAAAAAAAAGAGGTTAAACAAGGTAAGAGAGAATAAGTATCCCTATTTATAAATTCTGAAAAGGAAGAGATGGTACAAATCTATCACATTATCGAGGATTTAGCTTTACTCTTTTATTATATCAGAAAAAGGTGAGAGAGACAGGGATGGGTTGATATGTTTGGCATTAGGAGGATGTGGAAGTTTCTGAGGGCTTCTGTGTTTATTTTCTCTCCTGTAAATTACCCTGTGAGAGTGGGGAAGGTGCTAGGAGTGTAGGTGAAGTTGGTGGTTATGACAGTGGCAGCTACAGCATTGAATCAGGAGTTGGAGGAGAGTGGAGAAGATGTAAGTGCTAATTTTGGAGAACCGGTGAACAAGTTGACCAGTAGGATATATGTAGTATTTTTGTCAGTTTTAGAGCCCATTTTAGAATTTACCTGGTTTGCTACTATTGTCTTAAATTTTTCACAAATTACTACAAGTTTCTTAGATTCTCCTCACCTCCAACTGTATTGTAAAATCTTCTGTTTTCCTTTTGATGTCCAAGACAGTGTTGAGAAAGCATTTATGAAATAATTTTGGATTGATTAACCACAGTATTCAATGAATCAGAATACTGTAGTTCTCAGCACTTGCAGATAAAGTTCGCTTACTATAACATGTTTGTAAGAGGCACATAATTTAGCTGTCTCTCCCAAACCCTGATTTTAGTAGAAGTCTTTCATGAAACAAAAAGATCAGTTAAAGAGTATTTGTTTTCTTTTTTTTTTTTTTAAGCAGCAACAAAAAGACCATGTCCCACAAACACTAGAAAACAGCTTCAACTCTCTCATTTTATTTTGAGGTTAACAAACTTGCTCATTTTTTTTTTTTTTTAAGTTTATAGATCCATTACCAGTTGGAATAAACATTCAAACTGGAGTTGAGCAGTGAGAAAGTGAGACTTTTTTTTTGAGGGAGAAGCCAGTGAAACAAGACAGGAGGGCTGCCTCTGGGCAGAGATAAGGAGATTCCTGCCAAACCCCTTCCCTGCATGTTATAGTCCACAAATATATGTGTGGTTGCAATTGAGCTTCTCCGAGGCCCTGTTCCATTCCAGGGGCAGGAAAAAAAAATGTGACCATTTAGCTACAGATAGAAATCTCATACTGTGAAGCATAGCAACCAGAAGGGAGTCCCTTAGGAAATCACCAGCCACAATCAGAACCTTGAAAACACAGCAACCCAGTAACCAAAACACAACCCAGAGATGCCAAGGAGCCAAGGGAACACTCAGGCCAGTGGAGGATCTCAGGGCCAGGTTCCGAGGCAGCACAAGACCTGTACTTCCTCACTCAGATCTCCTGGGTGCTCTGTGCCAGAACTTTGCCAGGAGAGAGGAGTTCTAAGTTGAATAAAATATGGTTCCTGCCTACCATGAAATGACAATAACATTTTAAAAAACCCCTTGTGTGATAGATGCTAGGATGAGTCATCAGCAAAGTGCCGTGGGAGCACAGCTGTTTGGGGAGCTTGGAGTCACGTTTTATTCAAGTTGTCTCTGGGGACGCTCAGGTGGAACGCCTCATTTGGCAGCTGGACTTGCAGACCATCTGAATGGTGATATAGGTACAGGAACAGGTGGTAGTGAAACAGGCACGAGTTTGAAGAAAGTCACGAAGAAACTCATGAAAATGAGCACGGAACTCTGGGGAGCATTGGCACTTAAACAGGGGAGCAGCGAAAAGGAAGATGAGTGGACCCAGAGGTGAACCAGGAATCAAGCAGCAGACGTGCAGGGGAGGGAGAGCACTGAGGAGCGTCCAGTGTGTGCAGCCACTGCAGTGTGTGCTGAATGCAGAACCGAGGAGGTCCCTGCTGACAGTCCGTCCGCATGAGGGCAATGCTGGGAGGACGCCACGTTTCCTTGGTTGAGAAATCATGCCCGTTGAGGAAGAAAGGAGAGCAAAGGTTAGACATGTCCGTGGAGTCATAAAGAAAAAGGTAGAGCCGCCTTTACATTCGAAGGGCATGCTTTGACACAGACTTGTTGGCTGCTATTCCAGTAATCATTCTCTTTCAAGAAGACCACTTGAGACCTTTTCCCTCACTCAACAAAATTTGTGATCAAACCCTGAGGCGTGAGGAGAGAGAGTGAGAAGTGAATGGACACTTTGCAACCGTTTTCAGGTGGAAAGTCCTCTATGGGCGTGATCTCGTTTAATTCCCACGAAAACCTTTTCAGTGAAGTTACTGTTTTTAGTTTAAGATTCGAAGTAATGGTAAAAGTGAGGTGTCAGTGAAGAAGCATTGCCTACTAACCTCAATCGCTATCACGTTGGTGTTATACCTCCAGGAAGACCTTTCATTTCTCGGTCTTATGGATCTTCCAGGGTTTGAAAAGTCTAAAGACTGACTGCTTTTAAGGCCTCTCCCACCTTCTCTGTGGAAAGCTGCATCGACAGGATCATTGCCAAAGTCAGAGTGGCCTGCTGGGGGGGCTCGGCTCTCAGCACTTAGCTGGTTCCACTATCTCTCCCAGGGGAACCCTCACACTACTGTTTCTTTCAACTTTGATTTTCTTTTCTTTTTCTGGTGGTCATAAACTGAAAAGATCATGTGGCATCTAAAAGCTGTGTCCAATCCATGACTTTCTTTCAATTGGGAAAATGCACTCCGAGCAACTAGTTTAAATCATATGCCAGCCTTTCATATTCCCGTTTTGTACTGGGTTGGACATTGTGAAACTGCTGTGATCTGAAGTCAGAAAAATGAAACGCCAGCAATTCTGTACAGGCTTCTGGGGATCACTTGAGCTTCATGAAGAAAATGATGAGGAAATGACTCTCAGTGCTCTGATTTAATATTTACACAGTTCATGCGTATTTTAGTTCTATTTTAAAATGTATGTAATTTACATGTGAGTAAGTGCAATCTACTATTTTAATGACTGTGACATACACTAGCTTTTATAAAACGGGACTAAAAATGGTATCAATTAACTGAGGATCCTCTCTAAGCTCTATATGCCTTAGCGAGTACATATCCTAGAAGCTGAATTGTTATGGCACAGTTTTTGAAATAACAAACTAACACGACCTGGTGTTGGCAGCCCTGTGAACAGCTCTAAGCACTTGAATCAGGATCCTGTGTTGCTGACTAATTTAGATTGGGGGCTAAATGTTTACCCATTTTCAATTTCTCAAGCAACATGTGAACAAAAACCATATTTACTTTCAATATCAAGCTGTGTGTTCTTGCTGACAAAAAGTATTAGGAGTAAGGCATATAAATTAAGTGCCTACCTTTCATTGGGTTAAAGAATTAATTTAAATACATTCTTATTCCCTAGATGTGTAGACACTTTGGTCAGAAAGTGTATCCTCTGTTATACTCTAAAATTGAGCTATTAAACAGTTCACCAACCACTTACGGGATGCAAACACCACTTTCATATACAATAGTTGTATAGAATAAAAGAATCTCAAACTGGAAGATATCAATTTCAAGCCCTCTCCCTTTATTCTTTGAAGGGCTTATTAAAACAGTTTTCATATCATAGTTAATGTAAGTAGTACTTATACTTAAAAAAAAATATGACTTTAACTTCAATACACTTGTCCTAACTATAATTTCTGACTCCACTCTAAATATATCTAATGAACTTCCAACTGACAATCATTCTGATTTTTTAAAAGAATAATATGACATTTTTTCTCCATTCAGCTTTATTATATGATTTTGATGTGTGGTGTTATTTTTTTTGGAAACAAACAATGTCCTTCCGTTCTCATGTTTTCAATCTCATGCAATGTGATAGTGATATTTGTGTTCAAAAGAAAAATTCCAAGTTTGTTTTGTGATACTTGAAAATAGATGTGTATCTATCATCAAAAATAATTCCTATAATCGCTAATATCTTTATTTGAGAAAAATAATATTGAATTTAGAAGGAAAGAAATGAAAGGATGGAAATAGCTGCCCCAAATTCCAAAGTGAAGGATTTATGAAAAAATTTCTTATTAAAAAATTCAGACAAAAAATGAATTGGAAAGAAGATTATATAATTGTCTGTGAAAGTGGTCATTTGTGAAATATAAGACAAACCTTCTCCATGAGGAAAAGGAAATTACTGCATTTGGGCTAATAGTTTTGTAGGAAATTCACAAATATCTCAAGGGCAGGACCCCAGGGCCTTCAGTGCATTGTTGTCTATACCTATGGGCTATATATATGTATGTATGTTATTTGGCTAATTTTTATAGACCCACTCCTCCTCTCTGAGATCCACCAGTCTGTTTCATGCTTCTGGACCTATTTTGTTTGTCAGTTTATTTTGTTCATTAGATTCCACATATAAGTGAGATCATATACAATAGTATTTATCTTTCTCTGCCTGCTTTATTTCACTTAGCATAATAATCTCCAGATCCATCTATGCTGTTGTAAAGGTTAAGAGACCCTCCTTTTTCACAGCTGCATAGTATTTCATTGTGTAAATGTACAACAGCCTTTTCATACACTCATCTACTGATGGGCACTTGGGCTGTTGCTCAGAAACCCTGAGTTTCTGAATTTCCTGAGTTCCCCTTCTCTAAGCCATGCTCACTGGCATGTGCGGTAGGCCGGGTCCCCTGGGGCAGGCCTCTACTGAACATCTTGACAGTGCTCTTGTCAGCAGTGATGCCCTGCTCCCAGGAACTAATCCAGTTGGGGTAGCCACTTTGTTCCTACAGAAAGAGGCTCTCCATTTGCCAGCCACAGCTCCTGGGCTGTGAGGAGGCTGCTCTGACCATCCTCCAAGTTCCACACTCCAGCTCTCTGTTATTCTTTCTAAAGGTACCTCATGTCACAGTTTCTGCTTTGTCACAACGTTTTTTTAACCTGTGGATTCAGACACCTGAGAAACCCTGAATTACATAAGAACACGTGAACCAAAACCCAGCTGTTTGGTTCAGTGGATTGAGTGTTGGCCTGTGGACTGAAGGGTCCCAGGTTCGATCCCCTGTAGGGGGGCATGCAGGAGGCAGTCAATCAATGATTCTCATTATTGATGTTTCTATTTCTCTCTCTGTCTCCTTCCTCTCTGAAATCAATAAAAAATACATTTCAAAAAACACATGTGAATCAATATATACAATAAATATGTCTGTAGTCCAAATAAAAATATTAATTAACTAGAGGCCCGGTGCACGGAGGGGAGTTCCTCATCCTGGCCTGCACCCTTTCCAATCTGGAACCCCTCAAGGGATGTCCAACGGCCAGTTTAGGCCTGACCCCACAGGGATTGGGCCTAAACTGGCAGGCAGACATCCCTCTTGGAATCCGGGATGACTGGCTCCTAACCACTCCTATGCCTGCCTGCCTGATTGCCCCTAACTGCCCTCCCCTGTTGGCCTGAGCTTGCCCCCAACTGCTCTCCCCTGCTGGCCTGATTACCCCTAGCTACTTCTGCCTTGGCCCCCACCACCATGGCTTTGTCCGGAAGGAAGCGAACATCTGGAAGATGGCTGGTTGACCCGGTCTAATTAGCATATTGCCCTTTTATTAGTAAAGATAGATTATATAGGATAGGATTGCTTAAATGAGGGAGAGGAAGCATTTTTCAGCAGGAGGAGATGCTCTTGGCAGACAAAACACATAATCCCTATATCTGGACTGATAGCCAGCCATATGCACTGTACTGCCAAACCAGTCATTAAAAAATTGAATCACTTTCTGACACCTTATACCAAACAGCTGTTGCCCTTAAAACCCCTCCTTAGCCCCCACCTTAGGTTCTGCCTTTGCAGGTCACTCAGAGTAAGTTCTGATTTGTCAGTTTATATGCCCATCAGCATCAAAAGCTCCACCTCCTAGGCAGCCATTTACGCCTCGCAATTCACCCAGATTTAGTTCTGATTGGTCAGTTTCTATTCCAGTCAGTGTCAAAAGCCCTGCCTCCTAGGCAGCCATTGGCTCCTCACAATTCACCCACATTTGATTCTGATTGGTTGGTTTCTATGCCAGTCAGCGTCAAAAGCTCTGCTTCCTAGGCAGCCATTTGCTCATCACCATCCACCAGATTTGGTTCTGATTGGTCAGTTTCTTATCAGTCAGCATATCTGGGCCTATCTCTGGGCCTGATCATTAGAGGCAGGGTTGATCAGCAGCCACCCTGGGCTGCTGGTGAGCAGGCTGAACTGCTGACCTCTGGGAGAGAGAGAGGGGGCGGCTTGGCTGCTAGTGAGGCACAGAGAGAGAAGTGAGGTCTGATCACCCTGCTTGTCTGATCACCCTGCTTCTCTCTCCGGGTCTTGTCAGCAGCCACTGCTACTGCTATTCAGCCCCACCTCTCTCTCTCTCTCTCTTTCTCTCTCTCTCTCTCTCTCTCTCTCTCTCTCTCTCTCTCTCTCTCTCTCTCTCTCTCTCAGAGGTCACCCTGGTGTATATCAAGCCTTCGGTTGTTTTGGATGTTATGACCCATGTTATAGGTGGTTACTTTGCTTTATATATACTATATTGTGCCAAGCCCGTTGTATTTATCATCTCATATAGTCCTCACAGAAATGCTGTGAGGTAGATATAGTAATCAGATGAGGAAAATCCTCAGAGAGGTTAAGTTGCTCAAGATCATAAAGCTAGCAAATGGATAAACTGGTATTCAAACCCAGGTCATTTAATCTTAAAATGTAGGGTCTTAACCATAGTATGCCTCTCACATAGGTATAATTACTTTTTAAAAAACAAATGTTTACATGTGTTTTGACTAAAAAGCTATACATCGGTGGAAGAGTGCTTAGAGAGGATAAATGATGATGCAAAAAAAAAAATTAGTACCTAAAATTAATTTTTTTTAAAAAGACCAGAAATATGATTTTTGTCTTCCATGCCATTCTGTCTGTTTCAGAACCAGTCTTTGATCTCATATTGTCTTGGATTCTGCATGAATGTGACCACAAGCTCTACCTCATCTCCAGTGACCTCTCTTTATGAGTCAGTGACCTCTCTTTTTCTCAGCACCGCTAAGCATATCTTTGCTCCACACCCTTAATACAGTGATGACAAAGGCTATTTTCTGCAACCCATTTATATTGGTGTTCAGTGCTTGAAAATGGTGCTGGAACTTCTTGGGGACCACTAGAAACATGGCATGTAGGGCTCCTGTAAGAAAAAAAGGTTGGATTTTAAAAAATATATATATATATAGTTTAGAATCCTCTAAGTCAAGAGTGAGCAAACTATGGCCCAAAGGCCATATCTGAATCATTTCTTATTTTTATAAAGTTTTTTTGCAATGAAGACATGCCCATTTGTTTGTGACTGCTTTGTGCTACAACAACATTTTTGAGAAGTTGTCACAGAGAATATGTGGCCCACAAAAGCTATTTTTACTATGTGTAAAATTTACTATGTGGAAATTCATATAAAAAGTATGCTGATCCCTGCTCTGGGGAAATAGCACTGGGCACTAGGACTTGAGTTTGCCAAAAACAGTGATGTCCAATGAACACACACACACACACACACACACATTCACTTTGGGGGGATCAGGCTACTAGATATATAGATCAGGGAAATTTTTTTCTCATTTAGTACCTGGTTTTCACTAAGCATTCAACAACTATTTCTTGAGTATTTACCGTATGTCAGGCACTGGGAATGTAAAGATGAATGGTAGATGAGACACTTACAATAGGGAATAATTCCCCCCAAAGTTGTATTTTCTATGAGATGAGTATGTCCAGAATAGTAAGGGAGCTTTGAGGGGGACAGTTTACCAACTAGCAGACACAGACACAGGTTGAGTACTGAAGAATGAGTGGGAATTAGCTCCTTGAAGAAGTAAGTTATTTCAAACAGGAGATCTGCTTCTGCAGTCATGCAGCACCCATGGTAGCATGTTTGGTAGCAGAATGAAAATTGTGATTCTGTTATAAGGTGAAAGGTGAGAAATGGCAGACGATGCAGGTTGAGACCAGGTTCAAAGAAGGATTTTTTTTTTTTTTTTTTTTTTTTTTTTTTTACTAAGCTGATGAATTTGTACTCTATTTATTATAGAAGCAAAGGAAAACTATTAAAGAATTTTAATTGCTGGAGCAAAACTGTCAGATTTGCAAAGTAGATGAAATCCCTTTGACAATGAGGTGAGTCAAACAGGAACCCAGGATCCTGACTTAAGGATTATTGATAGAATCAATCAAGAAGTGGTTAGTGCGTGGACTAGGGTGGGGATGTTATGGGGTTGATGGGTTTGGTTAAAGGTTTGTCAATCTTGTTTATCTTTTCAAAGAACCAGCTCTTGTTTCCATTGATCCTTTGAATGTTTTTCAAAGATTTTGGGTTGCTGCGTTCTCATTTTATTTGAGATTGTTCTTACTTCTTTAAGTAGGCCTGTCATGCTATGAATTCCCCTCTTTGAACTGCTTTCACAGTGTCCCAAAGACTTTGGGTTGTTGCGTTCTCATTTTCATTTGTTTCAAGGTATCTTTTGATTTCTTCCTTGATCTCATTGTTAACCCATTCATTGTTTGGTAACATGTTAATTTAGCCTTTATGTCTTTCTGTGTGCGTTAATGGAGGTAACTTTTGAGGGTGATAGATATGTTCATTATCCTGAATGTATAACTGATTTCACAGAAATAATGAAGCATCAAATTGTACACTTCAAATATGTGCAGTTGGTTGTGTGTCAATCATGCTTCAATAAAGTTGTTTAAGAAACAAACAAACTCATGCATGCCTCCTTTTGAACTCTGTGCTCAGGTTTCACACACTTTTTGGACTGTCTGTGTGGCTTAACTTAACTGTTTGGCATATATAATACCAAGATCCTTGAGCTTCTCTCGTAGAAACTTATTTGGTGGCTGCAGAGAGCCTCTCAGCCACACTTGCTCTCTCTCAGGACTGAACCTGCATAGACAAAGCTCCTCCATTCTCTCTCCAGGCAATGCCAAAAAGTATAAAATATCACCGGACTTGTGACCCCGGGGGGCAGAAACCACTTGTCATTCAACTTCGTGACAAAGGTCTTTTAAGTGTCAAATGTGAATTCGTACACTTAAATGAGTCCAGTAGAATCACAAATCACAGTTTCTTAACTACTTAGAGATTTGGCTCAGCATTTTATAAAGAGACCCTTAACTCATTAAACTTTTGCTTTCAGATCCCAGGTGCGTAGTCCCATGGCAGATAAACAATCTACTCAAATTCCTGACAGTTTTGCAAGCCTCTGAGAAATGATACTGGCATATTTACCAACTGAGCATGACTATCTAGGATCTTGGCCTGTAGCCTAGCTCTCACTCTTCTGTCATTGCAAACTGCTCACTCTCTAGGTTACAAACCTGCAATGAAGTTGCTTGACTGGGTCTTTTGTGTCCATTCTTGTCTTACTGCTCCCAGGTGCCCAGCGTAATGCTTGACTCTCTCCCAGCAGCTCCCCTAAAAACCTCCACAGCTTGTTGAATCACTGAGGGATGTAGTGGGGGTGGGGGGAGGGGGGAGGGTGGGAAGAGATCAACCAAACAACCTGTTGGCATATATGCATAATCCATGGACACAGACCATAGGGTGGTGAAGGCTGAGGCAGGAGATGCGAGCTGGCTAGAAGGGATCAATGAGGAAAAATAGGGGACATATGTAATACTTTCCACAATAAAGATTTAAAACAAAACAAAACAAAACGGCAACTAAAGGCAGCACAGGCTAAAATTAGCTTCTCTATGGTGCTCAACCCTGGCTGCACACTCGGATTTCCTAGGGAGATTTTTAAAGCCTGATGGATGCACCTCAGACCAATTAAATCAGAATCCCTAAGGGTGACCCCTGAGCAGGAGGGCTTTGTTTATTTTAAGCTCCACAGAGAATTCTAATGTGCAGATAGTTGAGAAGTACTGCTAGGTTGATGGTATCATGTTTTTGTATGGAAAGTCAGCACTTTGTTAACATGTCTAAAAAAAACAACAAAAAACAACCCTAACCAACTGCCTTTGTTTTAGCCTCTGCCACTACATTTTCCAGCAAGGCCAAGTTCTCTCATTGGTTATGTACAGGTCATGATCGTTGGGGAAAGATTTAGCCTGTAATTAAGAAATGAAGTTTAATTTCTGTGGAAATTACATTGTACAGTATAGTAAATTACACTTTTCATCGGAAAATGATGAAAAAAAGAATTTGTCATTGGCTAGAATAATATGATGTTTAAATTTTTAAATTACATCATTAAAAGACAATTAGCTGAATAGGTAATAATTTGGCTAATTACAATGATTAAATGATTGCTTCTATAATGTAAATTACTTTCCACTATGGTCAGTGACCTAAAATATTTTCTAAACATCTAGTAGTGTTTTAAACATTAGATGATTTTATGAGTAAATGGCCTGTATTTGGTTGATGGATTCCCTGTGATCAGTTTGTCAGCTGCACCAAGGAACAGACCTTGCTGCAAATCTCTGGGCCTTAGCCAGGCAGGTTGGCATTCCAAGCATAGTTCCCGTAGGCGTGGGGAAAGGAGACTGCAGTGGCTCAGGGTTAGTTGCGGGTGTGCTAGATACTCTATGTCTAAACAAACTCTGAGTCTCAGTTTTTCATCTGTGAGTAGGGGTATGGGATAATAAAACCTGCCTTGCAGAATTGCTGCTAACATATACATAGTAATAAGGTTGTTAGCTTAATACCTGGCTTATAGTTGATGGCCAAGAAATAAAAGTATTATTTTAAAAATTATCTTCATTGCACCAGAGCTTTCGTATGTTGCTCCTGGTTCTTTATTCGGCTGGCTAGAGGGAAGCCTTATGCAGACACAGGGGCACTGTTGATTATGCCATTCGATTCTGAATGATAATTCCTGATGCTGCAAAATAGAATGGCAGGTGGGAGTGAGGCTAGGTTTATCGGTAGGGGTCCCTGCTCTGTTGAGGAAGGTTGGGAACTGAAGCAAACCTAAGTCTGTAGAGAGAAGTCATCTTTGCATTCAGCATTGAGGGAGAGCCTTACCCACACTTGGAAAGTGACGCCTGCAGATCTAGCAGTGGGATTCAAACCAATTTAACAAACATTCCTACAGAGATTTGCAATCTACTTCCTGCTGGCTGTTAGGAAAAAGTGTTTTTCTTTTTTATGCTATACAGCGTTTTTACTTTCTGACTTTGTATTTCTCTGACATTTCACACACTAATGGAAACTGAGCCAGATGCTCTGCATCCAGGTGGAGAATTTGAAGGAAGTTATTGAATTGCAGAATTTAGATCTGGTAGAATTTAGAATTTAGATCTAGAATTTAGATTGCTCACCTAGATTGGTGGTGCTCTTTAAAATGAATTCTCAGCCCTAGCTGGTTTGGCTCAGTGGGTAGAGCACTGGCCTGCAGACTGAAGGGTCCCAGGTTTGATTCTGATCAAGGGCACATGCCTGGGTTGTGGGCTCAATCCCCAGGAGGGGGCATGCAGAAGGCAGCTGATCAATAATTCTCTCATCATTGATATTTCTCTCTCTCTCTCTCTCTCTCTCTCTCTCTCTCTCTCTCTCTCTCTCTCTCTCTCTCTCTCTCTCTCTCTCCCCTTTTCCTTCCTCTCTGAAATCAATAAAAATATATTAAAGTCTTTGTCTTAAAAAGTGAAATGAAAACACTTTAAAAACATAAATTAAATAAAATGAGTTCTCAGTCTCCTGAGTGAAGTGACTTGGGGTTAACACAGCAGAAGTGCAGGGGAAGAGCCTGGGGTCAAATGGATAGGGCTCCACATACCATCCACTGTCTCCCCACTTCAAATGAAGGGATTCCACTCTGATCTGTTTTATGTGGTGGGGGTTTGGAATAAAATTCAACTTGCAAATAAATACTAGTACTAAAAATAGTTGGAAAATTAGAGAATTAGTAACTCTTCCATTTTATAAATGGAGTTTAGAGCGGTAAAGTGAGTTGTTTGAAGTTATACATTTAAAAAAAATAATAAAACTAGCATGGGTAATTCGTTCTTCTGGTCTTCAGTTCAGAGACACAGTCCTCCATATCATGATGTTACCACTTAAGAAGGAAAGGCAAGGACGAGCTCAGGACATACTTTTGAGACAACAGTTGTGAACACATTGCAAGAGAAATCTTCTAGAAAGTGAAAAGAAAGCAGCAAAATCTCAGCATCGTAATAGTGGAGTTTTCTCCCTGAATATTAAAAAGTAACACAGAAAGGGCATACTGTCCCTTCTGTTTTCTCTTCCATTGGAAGCTTTCTATTGCATTGCCTGTTAAGCAACATGACTTGCCAACCATACAAAGGTTTGTATGTATATCATAATTAGAATGTGAAAGGGCCCTGCATCACGTTGGTTTCATGGACAATTGTCAGCATAAAGCTATAGAGGGGTACAAGGGGCTGTATTTCTCATTACTGAGGCTTAGGACTCCTTATTTATGTCATTGCCCCTGTGTGGTACTCAACTGTAGCATGATTGGGAATCAATATTTGCCAAAAGGATGCACCTTACTCAGATGTATTTAATGGAATCCTGTGGTACCCATTATCTCCCCCCCTTTTTTTTTCCTCCTTCACATTTAAGTGATCACATATGTTGGTTATATTATACCCCTCTAGGTAGTCTCACTTCAGAGTGTGACATAATTCCTCTCGAGGAATCTTGATTTCTGGCTTATCTAGTAGTCCAGGTAAGGTCTCTCTTATTTCAACATCCTCCACCATAATCTCAGATGCTCCCACAAACCCACCTACGTGAAAGTGTTTGCTTCTCCCTATTCCCACTTCCAAGCAGACTGCTGTCTATAAGTTTCTCTATTGAATCTTCTCTATTTGCAGGGTCAGTGAGAGGAATGAATGTTGAATGAAAAGAATTTAGGCAAAGCATCTCACAAGTGGAAAGAAACGTAGTCAATTTGGGCAGTAAACAAAAGTCAATCATTTATGAGTTTTGAGTGATCAGGACTGATAAAATGATCTTACTACCTGGCTCACTTTGGCCATGCAGGTTTAGTCCTAAGGTGGGACTGCCGGTGGAAGTCAGAACATGTAGTAATCATTCTCTTACTCGCCAAATTGCACTTGAGAAACTTACAGATCACTACTGTTAACGTCCATCTTCTCACTTAACTCAATGCCCCTTAACATGATTACTTTTTGTCTTTATTTCTTTAAAAAAAAATACCTCACATTGCCAATTAGAATAATGCCAGCAAAAAGTATTCAATAGAATAGTTTGTTTTAACATTACAACCTAACTAGATTGATCTTGGTTTTTAGACCAGTTGAATAGAGACGTATTACTCTGATTTAACAAAGGAATGAACTAAAACATAAGAGTTAGGCATGCCACCAGCTAACTATCTCTCTGTGTAGTTAAATGTAATTGCAGTTTCTCAGCAAAGAATTTGTGGAGAATTACAATGAAAAGAAATAAAGGCTTGGGAAAGTAGCACCAAATGGAAGGAAAATATGAAATCAATTATCTTGATGTTCAAAAAATCTGTTTCTTATAAAGAATTGGAGATCAGTGGGACTTCAGAATTATTTACATTTCCTCAGAAATGTTCTCACCACCAGTAGAAAAACAGCATTAAGAGAAGTATCTTGTCACATGAGCCGTGTAAGATACGGCTGAAGAAAGTCTAAAGAGCTCATCCAGTCCAGTCTTCTGTGTCTGGTCTGACGACTACCCCAACTGCTTGATCTAAGTGATTGCTGTCTACTTTTGCTAGCTCTTCCTTTTATGTAAAAACAAGCAAACACTAAACCATAAAACAAGACCTGGTTTTCTTCTTGACTCTTAAAACTTTTAAAAATTATCCCAAATATGACACATTTTGGACACAGTTTTAGATCTGTTTTATTTTATTTCATGCAATATCTAAGTAAAGCATCTGGCGTATCAAATATTCCCTAAAAATTTCCCAACATATACTAAGTTAGCTTTACCTATATGGAACCAGACTAATTTGAAGTGGGATTAGTTGGAATTAAAAGCGTTTGCAAAGGAAAATTATAGGAGAAAAATCTTAGCAGTGCTCATGCAGCCGCCGTCCAGAGGGAAGGGGAGGACAATGGCCAGTGCTCAGGGCACAGTGCGCACGTCACGTCTATTTTGAGATTTGTGTATCAGGCTGACTCCGCTTGCAGACATGATGCTTGAAATTCAGTTGGCCCCCTGATTCAACATGTATCAAGAAAACTTCTATTACACATTTGGATTTCCAGAAATCTCTGCCTACAAAGAGAAATAAACTCCTCAGGGCTGACCATCAAGCAGAGTAATTTCTAGAACCTAATTCTGGGAGAGAGCAGCCCCCAGAAATCCTTCTGATTGGAGGTGGCGGTGGCTTTCCTATGGGGAACGGGTGAAACCAATTCCGCTCCTTAACCGCGACTGGTGGTCCTGAGGACCCACACCTGGGCCGGGGCGTGTGAAAACAGGTTTCTGGGAGTCAGATGCTAAGCTCCACCCCAGACGCTCCGTCTCTCACAGCGAGTATGGCTCTGAGATGCCCCTAGAGTGGGCGAGCTCCCAGGATAAGCGGCGAATCCTACAGAGGAGCCATAGTTCTAGCAACCTTTGAAGCCAGATGTGCTTTTCAGTCTCAGAAATGCGGAGTTTTCCCGGCGTTTGAGATTCCCCATCTACAGAACCACCAGATGGAGTCTGCAAAGGTAAGCGTCCAGATTGATTTCTAGTATGTGCTGTATATTTGCAAGAGAATTTGACTCTGTACATTGTCTGTCATGTTTAGAATTTTAAAAAATCTCTCATTGTGGGCAGGGGAGGGGATGTTGGTCGAGGGAATATTTGCCATTCATTAATAAGGGGAGTTGGTTGGGAATTTCTACGTGGAAACCTGTAGTTCTACTGAAATGCGTGCATTCTGTTTGGACATATGGCCAGAGTTGGATGATCTGACTAGCTTTTATTTTTATTTATATCCTTATGGAGTTAATTATATTGGTGTGCTCAAAGGAGAGCTAGCGAATGGCTCTGGAGATGGATGAGTTTAATTAAATTATTAAAAATTATCCAACACAGAGCCCTGCGAAAGGGAACCTGGTAGTGCAGGATGCTTGTTTCTGAAACAAATCTGGGACAAATTTAAATATATATTTATTCGGAGCCAGTATGTTGTAGTTATTTCTTTTCTCCTTACTGTACTGGTGTTGATGTGGGTGGAGAGAAAGGAAGCCAAGAAAGAAAATAAAAAAGACAACACCCACACCTAAATCAGAGTATGATGGGTTCACTCACTTACCTGCAATATGTAAAACTATTGATGTGTCAGAAATGACTGAATTCACAAATTTATCATATGCCTTTCAGCATCTAATAATGTGACCTTAATACATTCTTTAAGATTGTTGATGCAAGGGATTAACATGATAGGGTCTGGATATCAAACCACACTTGTAATCAAACCTTCTACTTGTTTGTATCATATTCTTGGAAACGCCTCTCACTTGAGACTCGGGGATGCTGTGGTGTGCTGCTCGGATGCCACCTTCGACAGGAGCCAGTTATTCCCCAGGTGCCCGGGGTGTTGGGGATGCTGTGGCTTATAGCCGAGTTCCTCTCAGGAAGCAGTCTGTTTCCCAGGAAGCTTCAGAGCTCTCTGTGTTAGGCTGAACCACTGATGTAACAGAATTGCAGTTCCACTTCTTTCTGTACCCGCCTCCCGCCTTTCACTTTCCTAAAGGAGTTGTTCCTGAAAGCACTCCCCCAAAACCTTTGGCATGCATGTTCTACCTCAGAGTCTACGAGGGGGACCTGACCTAAGTAAGACAGAAGCAAGCTGCTTTTTACTTAACATTTTGTTTTAGTTAAAATACTTGTATCTGCATTTTAAGTGAGATGGGACCAGTTTTTTTGTTTTTTTCCCCCCTTCATATCAGGCTTTGCAGTTAAAATTAATCTGGCTTCATAAAATCAGAGGTCCCTCCCTCCCCCTATGGCTTTGAAATGTTTAAACACATTGGAATCATCTGTTACTTAAACATTAAATCCATCTGGTCTTTGAGCCTATTTTTTTTTTTTCATGATAGATTCTTAATCACCAGTCTGACATCTTTTACAGTGATTGGCAATTTATGTAATTTATATTTTGTTAGAAAATCATTCACTTCTGTGCTTTCAAATTTGTAGCCATAGAATTGCAAGCAGTAATCTTTTATGATTCTTTTAATCATGCCTGTATCTGTGGTTTGTCTCCTTCTCATTTTTAATCCTGCATATTTTTCCTAACGCCCTCTCCTGCAAGTGTTTGCCATGTGTGCTTTTTCCTTTAATCAGGTTCACAGAGTTCATCTGCTCTATTGCTCTTAGTTGTTTTGTTTTGTTTTTAACTTTTTAATTTCTTTCTTTCTGCCTTATTTTGATTTGTTAATGTTTTCTAGTTTATTAATTCAGCTATTAGTTTCTTATTCACTTCCTAATTTCTGATAATGAGTACTAAGTTTTGTTTTTCTTTGTTGTTTCCTCTTATGAAGACAAGTTTACCTTGATTATAGCTTTTGCTGTTTCATGTCATTGCTTTCTCTATAGTTTATAATATAATTTTTTATTTCTTATGTGGACTAACCTTTCCAAAAATAAAAATTTCATAATTCATGTTTACGTTTATTGGGGAAGGTAACTTGAAAAGTAATTATTTTCTTTTTTGAGACTTCAATTTTAGCTTTTATTTTTAGCCAAACACATGATTGATTTTGTAAATGTTTCATGAAACTATGGGTATTCTTAAGTGCCTTTAACTTTTTTATTTATTTTTATTTTAAGAGGCTTTTAAATTTTTCAACATATTAAACATTTACAGTTTCAGGCAACATACTGGAAATGTTTACAACACAGATTCTCAAACATGCTAAACTTAGCAAGGATTATTTCTACGAAGAAAACATGTCACTACATTTTCTAATCTATTGGCTTTGCTTCTGTGGAAGATACTTGGTATCCATTTATTTATTTTAAAAAAAATTTTAACTTTATTTGTCCTTGGGTATGGCCAGTAAATTACACTAATTAAATTTTTGCTATTAGTCTTTGAGTATTTTTACATTAGTTTTGTTTAGAGAGTCAAAAACACAAATTTTATTTGTTTTTGTTTTTTTTTTTAGGCCTAATATATTAAATTTTAATTATAGTATTCCAGACATTTGAAGGAAATCTCTCTTTATTTCCTTCTAGTGTAATTTCTAGGCCACCTTTAGAGTTTCTTTTGAAAATCTTTTTCTTTTCTTTTTTTTTACACCAAGCAACCTACATGGCTGCCTTTTGGATTTGGTATCTATTTTAAATGCAACCCTTCTGACCTTCCATTGTCAGGCTGGGAAATAGAAAATAATTAATAGAAATAAATCTGTGTAACTGAGGGAAGTTATTTTTCAGAGAAAGAAGCCTAATAATTTTGATGAATGTTTAATATTAATGTACATAAGAATCAACTGGAAGCATTGTTTCAATACTTCTGGGTCATACAGACAATGTTTTTTTGTAAGTGTAGGACCTTAAAAGTCCTATTTCTAACAAATTTGAAGGTGATGCTAAGGCTACTGAGAACCACACTAAATTAGATGCTATTTGATTTTGCTTATTTCCTTGAAAGGCTCAAAGTTTTAAAACAAGTTATAGCACACCCATTCTCAATTTAAATTTGATATGAACCAAAATTAACCTATTGAAGTCATGGTTGTTTAGTACTTTTTCTTCTTTCATCTAGTCTTGGTCCTTCCAGAATCCACTCTCCAATTCATTGTTAGAATTAGTTTCAAAATTACAAATCTTACCATATGGCAAATTAACCTTATCTGATATTAATATCATCATTCTTGCTTTCCTTTTTGTTTGTATTTGCCTGATATTTTTGTCTATCCCTGTATCTTTAACCTTTTTTTTTTTACCACTTTATTTTAAGTTGTTTGCAGTTAGGGTTTGCATTTTAACCAACCTGACCATCTCCAACTTTCAGTGGGAAAAAAATTAGCTCATTTATATTTAATGTAATGATTATACACTTCATTTTTTCCTCTTACTTTATTTTGATTTCTTTATACTGCTATTTATTTATTTATTTATTTATTTTGCTGGTTTGAGCAACTGAACTATTTATGACATTTACCCTTGTTAACATGAATGTTCTACTCTACTTTTTCCATTACAGTTGTTCCATTAATACAATTTTTTTCCCTGTGCTATTATTTTTTCATGTAGACAACTTGTTTTTTCTGCTTGAAAATTTATATAGTTTCATTTCAGGAATTCAGGAATTTACCTTGATATACCCAGGTGTGTGTCTTTTTCTCCCAATTTCTTTGTTTGCAGACTCAGGTCTGTCTTCAGCTCACAGAAAGTAATTTCTGTTGTCGGTTTAATAATCTATTTCTCTTTCAGATTACTACTAGATATGTGTACTAAATCTTTCCTCAGATTATTTTATCTGTCCTTTCATTATTCCACATGACTATGTTTGAATTATTTATTTTAATGATTTTCTAGACCATTTGTTTTGGCCATTATAATGGTCATTCTCTTCATGTGCCCAGTTGTTGCATAGAGAAATTATGGCTTGTTTTAGCTCCAGAAAATGTTTATTTGTACATGTATTTATGTGTTTCATTTGAGTTTTCTTGAACAGCTTTCCCATCATCCTTGTCTCACCTGGAAAGTTGTAATCATTTTGACTGATTTCTGTCTACTGGGCCTTTAGCTGGGTTTTTATACTACTAACTTGTTCTGGGCTGGTTCATGCAACACCCCAAGTTATGGCAATATTGTGAGTGATGGATGTTGACAATCCCATGTGGACTGGGAATGCAGTAGCCAGCAGATTGCCATTCTCCAGGTTAGCTGCCAAAAAAAAGTCCCCCAGCTCCCAATGTTTTCTTATTTCTAGCCTCAGGAATGGGAAGCTATGGCACACCCATTCAATCCTTGCTTGCTTATTTAGAGCAGGGGATCCTGGTAAGCAGGTGCCTGAGGGACAAGCTTTGCCCCAATCTTCTGCTTTCTTATGTATTGTTTCTTTGGTCTCTATGTCGTTTATCTGTGCTCTGATTTTTGTTATTTCCTTCCTTCTGCTTACACTGGGCTTTTCTTGTTGCTCTTTTTCTAACTCTTTGAGTTGTAGAGTTAGATCATTTGTTACCATTTTTTCTAGTTTTTTGCAATAGGCTTGTATGGATATGAACTTCCCTCTCAAAACTGCTTTTGCTGTGTCCCATAGATTTTGGATTGTTGTGTTTTCATTGTCATTTGTTTCCAGGATGTTTTTAATTTCTTCCTTGATTTCTCTGGTAACCCAGTCCTTGTTTAATAGCATGCTGTTTAGTCTCCATGTGTTTGATTTCTTTGGATTATTTTTATTGTAGTTAATTTCCAGTTTTATGCCATTATGGTCTGAGAAGATGCTTGATATGATTTCTATCTTCTTGAATTTGAAGAGACTTTGCCTATGTCCCAAAATGTGGTCTATCTTTGAGAATGTCCCATGTGCATTTGAGAAGAATGTATATTCTGTGGCTTTGGGGTGGAATGTTCTGAAGATGTCAATTAATTCCATCTGGTCTAGTGAGTCATTTAGGATTGATATTTCTTTGCTGATTTTTTGTTTAGATGATTTGTCGAAGGGTGATAGTGGGGTATTAAAATCTCCTACTATGATTGTATTGCTGTTAATCTCTCCCTTAATGTCCTCCAGCAGTTTTTTTTATGTATTTGGGTGCTCCCGTATTGGGTGCATATATATATTTACCAGGGTTATTTCTTCTTGTTTGATTGCTCCCTTTAGTATTATGAAGTGGCCTTCATTGTCTCTTGTTATGTCCAATCTTCTGCTTTCTGACTCTTGTCCTGAGAAGTCTGTTATAGGTCTGAGACTCTCGCCCAGCCCTAGGAGGAAAGCCTCCTATCTCTTCTCTCCCTGAGTGCTGTCAGGGCTGAAGGGTATGCTTCATCAGTTCTTCATTGGTATAAGTGGCTGGTGAAATAGGGGAGGAGAAAGGTAGATAGCAGCAATAATTTCCTAGAACCCCCTCTTAGCACAAAGTACATTAATTTTAGTTGGGTAAAATGGGGAATGTTTTTCTCCTAACTTATCCTTTTTTTTTAACCCAGTAGCTTAGTGATTTTTATCCCCCTTTTGTATCAGCTCTTCTGTGATATATGCTAATGATGTTTTATTTTCTTGAACTGTCAGTAGCCTCAGAGAAAACTGATCTAATAGCCTGTCATTTTCAATTGTAATGGTTTAATTTAACTACTTTAAATGGAAATCATTTTTGGTAGCTGGCCTACAGCACTTAATTGGTTATAGCAAATAACTTTAAATCACAGATAATTATATTTAAATATCTGGGATAATAGTTTACACATATCGATAGTTCATCTTGAAAGTTCCTCTAAGAAGTTAAATTGCTTAAAAATACACATGCCATATACTATATAGATAGGGATGTATCTGGAAACCCCAATATACATACATATATATGCACACATAGAACTGTGTGTTTGTACATAGTTATATAGTCAAATTTGGCTAAAAACAAAACCAGGATATTCAATTAAGTTTAAATTTCAGATAAACAATGAACAAAATTTTAGTATAAGTATGTCCCAAGTATTGCATGGGACATACATTAAACAATTTATTCATTGTTTATCTGAAATTCAAATTATAGTAGCAGTTCTATATTTGGCAAACTTAAAAAATTATATATTTGTGTATGTGTAAGGGTGGGAGAGTGGGAGAGAGAAATAAAGACCGGTGATTGGTTATTTCTTTTTTTAAAAAAAATTTAATGCTAAAATGAGCATAAACATGCTTTAAGGCAGAGAGTCTAAGCTACACTAGAGACAAACTGCATGAAGGTGTGAGTTTCTCTTGTTCACTGATAATATCTCTATTATTTATCATAGTGTTTGAGACAAAATGTTTTCAGTGAGTATTTTCTAAATAATTGATTGAACCAGTTCTTTTGGAATCCTAGAGCCCAGATGGTAACTCAGATGTAAGCAATAATATATTTTCTACTAAAATGTGAAGATTTAAACTGAACTGAACATCTATCAGTCATTTTTATCTGATTTGCTCATTGACATTTCATAATAAGGAGAATTTGTTAAGGGTTTCAAAATCCAAGTATATGTGATAGAACGTGCAAATGCATTTGTTTTTTGGTGGAGAGTACTGTTTTCTGAGGGAACTCTGAGATTGGATGTGTCCTAGTTAGGCTCCTTATCCTGTATAAGGTAATATCTATCTGCATTCTGTGTTCTTGCATTTAACTCTCAGCTGTTTAATGCTTATCACAAGTATTGTTGTAAGAAACAATATTTGTTGAGGAATTGCCTATAGATAAGCAATCCATTAATTTTTCTGGGTATTAGAAGCTTTCTTTGGAGCAAGATTATTACCCTGGGATCTAATTTTTTTAAAACTCTTGAACTTTGCCTTTCATGAATTATGCTTTGGTATTATGTCAGAGGCCAGTATTAAGGAAAAAACAGTAAAATTAACAAATATTTTAGATTTTTATTTACTAAAATTGATTTTTGTTTTACTTCCGGCATATGAAAAGGGCCTACTGAATCACTGATTAAAAGCTTACTTTAAGCTAAATTATCAGAGGCAACCTAATTCTTTTGAGGTTTGACAAATAGCGTGTATGACGCTCCCACAACAATCAGGATACAGAGCAGTTCTTCCACTCCAGAAGTTTCCTCCTGCTGCCTTGTGTGGTTGGCCCCATCCCACAAATCTACTCCATTTACTTCTATACGTTGATACCTGGCCTTAAGTTGGCCATTTGGATAGCTACTCCTCTGGGAAGGATGTTTTCCAAATAAGCTGGGGCTGAGTCACCTACTGTTACATTTAAAGAAATGATGCTGAATCCCAGACCTTCTGGGAAATATTCCTAAATATTTATTAAGAATCCTTTTTGTTTATTTGTTTGTTTTTGGTGTTATAACCACTGCCTAATTTGTCCTAAATATACTTTGTGATGCTGTGGCCAGAGGGCTGTGTCCACCCACCACCTTTTAAGGAGGGTTGGTTGTTTTCTTATTATTGAGTTTTAAGGATTCATTATACAATTCTGGAAACATGTGCTTTACCAGATATATAATTTGCAAATATTTTCTCAATCTGGCTTGTCTTTTTGTTCCCTTAACCGTGTCTTTTGAACAGAAGCTTTAAATTTGAATGAAGTCCAATTTATCAGTTCCTTTATGAGTAATGCTTTTGACCAGTTAGGCCTATGATATAGCTTAAGTTAATTTTGTATATGATGTGAGGCTTCAATCAAAGTTCATTTTCCTGCATATGTGTGTTTGGTTGACCTGGCATCATTTACTGAAAACACTATCCTTTCTCCAATTGCTTTTACACCTTTTTGAAAAATCCATTGTCTATATATGTGTGGTTCTATTTCTGGATTCTTTATTCAGATTGAGTGACCTATTTGTCTGTTTTGACACCACACTGTCTTGATCCTGAGATTTGAAATCAGCTAGTAGATGTCCTCCAACTTTGCTCTTCTGTTTCAGTTTGTCTTGGCTATGAATACTCTGCATTTCCCGATGAATTTCAAAAACAGCTTGTCAATAACTACAAAAGCCTGCTGAGATTTTGATTAGGACTGCATTGACTCTACAGATCAATTTACAAAAGGAGTATTAATTGTTGACCCTGACTATTGCACTTGCTCTTGACTAAGGGATGCCCACTGATTCTATTAAAATGTGTGGGTCACTACTATTACTGAATGCTGCTGGTTAAGTGCATCCATATACCTGATGTTAGCAAACAAATGTAAATATAATGTATTGCCTTATTTTATTCACAATAGTACAACATTGAAGATGTAAATAAACAACCTACCTAAGATTATTATTCTATCTCCACACATGTGTATTAGAAATTTGTCTTTCAAATTAATCCAGAGGAAGAGTACAATACAAAAAACATACAGAGTTGGGAGAGGAAAGCATAATGGCAAGAAATTTGATGTGGGTAAGTGGGCAAAAGGTCTAACCTGGGGAGGACTTTTCAACAGGTTCAAGATTTTTATATTGAGACAAAAAAACAAAAACAAAAAACAGAAGGACAGGCAAAGTCAGGTTGTAAGGAATGGAGATGTGTTCACCTCAGAAGGGAAAGTGTGATTTTGTTGTACCTTATATCTCAGTTTTAAAGGTTGTACCCAAGATGGATAGTTGTCTAACAGTATTGTTTTTCTCCTCCTTCCATAATAAAATTTTATTTGGGTGCATAGCCCCTTAGCTAATGACTACCTTCCATAGACTCCCTTATGGCTAAGTGTGGCTATTTGGTTAAATTCTTGTTAATGGGATGTGAGTGAAAATAGTGTGAGCAATTTCAAAATCATATCCTTCAAGGGAAAGGCAAACTTTTTCTCCTTCCCCTCTGTCCTGTGCCTAGATTTTAGAGGTGGTGGCAAACTCATAACATGAGGATGATAGCATCGTTCTAGGGCAGTGAAACAAGATAAGAAGAACCTATGATCAATTAGACTCAATGATAGCTGTAGAGTTATTCCTGCACTATTATGAGAACAGAAATACATTTCAAGTGTGCTTGAGCCATGGTTAATTCGGGTCTCTGTTATAGCTACTATTAAACTAATACAAGGAAAAACTTCTCACTCAAAGATTGGTAAAAAATGGTGTTCTCTGAAATTTTGCATTTTAAATCTTGAAATATTTGTTATGAGCCAATAACAAACATTTTAAAATGAGTGATTCAGTGCACAAAATTTGTGTATATTAAAAGAGAATTAATTAGAGGAAATATTTTAATATTGCTATTTGCCCTTTATCTATAGTAGAAGTGTCAGAGATAAAAGAAAATTAGTAAAATGTATATGAAAATCTTCCCCCTGTCAGAGTCTGGGGTATGCCACAGAAACCAGAGTCAAGTCCCTGTCAACCCACCAATGTGCCTTGAAATCAGCGAGAGCCAGACCCAGCTGGCCTGACCCCTGTCAAGCTCCGCTGGGTGGGGAGTGCAGCCTCAGGTCACCTGGCCTGGTGCCGGGGTGGGGGGCATGGCCTGAGGCCCCCTGGCCTGGGCCAGGAGATGCACCTTGAGGTTCCCTGTCAAGTCCCACCAGGCAGGGGGCACGGCCTCAGGTCCCCTGGCCTGGTATTGGGGCGGGTACATGGCCTGACGTCCCCTAGCCCCAGGCCTGGGCAGGGGGCACACCTTCAGGTCCCCGTCAAGCCCTGGCAGACAGGCCATGGCCTGAGTCCCCTGTCAAGCCCCACAAGGGGTTGGTGCAGCCTCAGGTCTCCCACCCTGGCCCAGCACCATGCAGCCTCAGGTTCCTGCTAATTGCTTATTAAGGCCTGTTATGGTCCTCCACTGTGGGTGCAGCCTGCTTGTTATGGTATGACGATCAATTTGCATATTCCCTCTTTATTAGGGTATCAGTTTAGTGCATGAATCCGAGAATCAAATGATTTTTTTTTTCTCACTTAACAATATTGCCAAGAAAGCATGGTAAAATTGATAAAACATAATAAAATATAACATTTTTTTAAATCACAAAGGCCTGCCTTTGAATAGTGGTCCTACCACTTGATAATTGTTTAATATAAAGTGAGTTGCTTTACTTCCATTAACTTTGGTTTTCTAACCTGTAAAATACCTACCTTTTGGACCTTATTGTGAGGATCTAATTGATGATATCTACACCTATAAGTCATAGGTACAACTTTAACAATAACCTCCTTCCCTCCCACCCTAGTTAAGATACAGGGAACATTCACTTTATAGTAGAATAGAATAACTTACTACTTGAATAAGTTTTCTTTGCAAAGCTACCGTTTAATGGATGATACACAGCCTGTCATATCACTAGATTTGGGTGGGATCCAGCTAATATATTTATCCAAATGAATATTGCCTTGGTGCCAACTATGGAATAAGTATATAAATCTTTTTAATTCTAAGTTTTCTGCTTTCCTCTCTGCATTAGTGGTCCCACACCCCAGTGTTATGGGTCAGGCAGGGGATATGTAAGGGGTGGGCTTGGAGAAATCCAAATGCATAGACGATGCACAATGGGAGGGGGCTGCTGCTTGCTGCTCAGCTCCTGTAGGTTTGGGACAGGCTTTTGTAAATTTCAATGGAATTACAAGTATGAGTGTTTATGTGGAATCTCCTGTTTTTTTAAATGTTGGTTCATTAAACAACAACAAAAACCTGTTCAAGTTGAGCAAGACATGTCTGTGACCACTAGCTTGCTGCCTCGGCTCTCCATTCCGCCCACTTTGATGCCGCAGAAGATGCCTCTTCATAAATCTATTGACTATGGATGTGCTTAAGATCCACATATTCACTTATTCATGTAGATATGAGTGCTCAGAACTGGTGCTTGCTCCAAATCCGACACTAAGATTTTAACTTAAAAGTGTGGTTATACTCAACTAAATACAAGGAAGATACTTCAACACTACACGATTCTACAGTATACCAGGGGCTACTCCAGTGTGGTTTCTCCCCCCATTTGCTCTGAGGAAGAGATGATGTAATATATATTCCTGTTTATTTTGTGTGAAGCCAAATACTCAGATGTTGAGTACGTTTAAAAAAAAATCAAAATCAGCAATTCAATTACTTTGCCCTATTAGAAGGGCCAGGAATGAGTTTGTTAAGATGGATCTGCTTTGTTGTAGCTTGCTCTGCTGGCAATGTGTAAATGAATTAAACGAGTCAGAGGCCAAGAAATCTCACAGGCAGCTTTAATATCCTGACAGAAAATAGCTAACTGAGTCAAACATCAGTACTTTTTTTTTCCCCCTTGGCTTATCTTAGAAGTTTGTGGATTTACGTTTTAATCTTAAAATTAGTCTTAAGATTGGGAATTTGAGCAGCCAGTCTTCTAAGTTAGTGATTTGCTAGTCCTTAAAAGTTGACCACATAAAAATGCCATCTCTCCTCTGAGACCTGTAAGAGGCAATTTCTTTACCACTCATTTCTAGCAGAGCCCTGTCACAGTTTTGTTTTCTGTTGTTGTACAACCAGCAACTTTCCAAATTTTCATTTTGAGATTTTTCATTTCTAGAACGCACACTGGAAAAGGATATGTAATATGTCACAGCATGATTCCGAGACACATGTGGAAGGAATGTGGTTCTGTTGTGTGTCGTGTGATATTCTGTAAAATATCCTGTGGCTGAGAAACCTATGTCATAAAACAGTCCAGAAACGAGGTCAGCCTTTTCTCGGCTGGGGAGGCGTTGGAGCTCTTGGGAATGTATTTTACTGTTATACTCATCAGTTCCTCTTTTTAAGAGCTGACTAGTAGATTAAACACCCCTGGGCAGGAAGTAGAGTGTTTTTCTGTTACAACGAAAGACCCTCTTCTACTAGGATGAGTCTTTCCAAAAGTAAAATAAAGTGTGGTCATGTGTCTAGTGCTTAGTAGGTGGAAGGATGGAATGTTAAAGAAGCAGCAATTGCAACTTCAAGAGTGTATGAGCACCTAAAATGCTATCAAGAAAAGCAGGAATATTGTCTCAATTATAAAGATATCTTTGCTCTTAGGGTATAGCAAGTTGGGCATCATGGGCTCTGACATTGGTGGCTTATTAATTACAAGTGTAAAATACAACTCCACATAGAGTAAATATAGAGGTTCAGACACTTAAAGTTCTGGAAACCATCATATCCCATAAATAGGAACATCTGACTTCTCATGAAATTCATGAAGGTGCCTAGAGCAGGTTTCCAGTTACTTGTCAAGCGTTTTCTTTCCACATGAGTGCTCTGCTCTCAGTGAGTATTTTCTGGGTGGATCCAGTTTCTTGGTACCAGAGTTGTAGACTTCTGTACTTCTGGTAAGCATGGTCTTTCCCCCTACAAACGGGGATTTCCAATCTTCCCACATTGGCAATAAGTAGATTTAATCCTCGACCTACTTGCATTTAGTTTTATTTTGACCGTAAAATATATTAAGAAAATCCATGCACCTGCCAATCACTTTATAGATTGTAGTCCCATATATCCCTCCCTTATTCTATTCTATTCTTATTTAAATACAATATTATATTTAGTCCCCCCAGACATGTAGTATTTTGTATATTTTTATACTACATAAAAATATAATATTCATGTATTCTTCTAAAAAAAGTTTTTACATATTTACATAATTAAATATAATAATTTCTCCATCACAAGTCAAAGAAACTTTTCCTGTAGATTTAAAAATTCTTTGTGGGATCTTTCAAGGTGCATACCTATATAACCAGCAATGTCAGTTCTTGACCAGTTAAATACTCAGACCTATGTACAAGTATAAATATACAGGATATTTGTTGCAGCACTGTTGTAATAACAAAACTAATACTCAAAGTTAAATAAACTATAGTCCAAACTATGCAGCAACTAAAAGGAATGAACTAGATCTACATTTACTGCTCAGAGGTAAAGCTCTAAAACATATTATTAAATAAAAAAAACAATTAGGATTATACCATTTCTGTTTTTAAATTATATATTTCTATGTGATTTTTATATAGCATCATAGATTTATAGACAAAGTTTTTCAAGTAAACATTGAAAGCTGATAACAGTGATTATCTTTAGGAGTTCAGGGAGGACTTGATATTACAGGTATTATCATTGTTAATGCATTGTTAAATTGATTAATTAAAAATTTAAATAGAATTTAAAGTATATATAAAAATACACAAAAAGGTCACTGTAACATTTTCAGGGAAGGATAATTACACTCTGATTTGAAGTAAGAGACTAAAATTATCCCTGCAGCCCTGGACTGTTTTCTCAGTGGTTAGAGCATCAGCCCACAGATGGAAGGACCATGAGTTCTATTCTCAGTGTAGGGCATGTACCTTGGTTGCATGTTCAATTCCCGGCCCACTAGGGGCACATGCAGAAGGCAATCTGTAGATGTGTCTCTCTCATCTCCCTCCCTCCCTCTCTCCCTTCCTCCCTCCCACTTTCTAAAGATCAATGGAAAAATATCCTCTGGTAGGGATTAAAAATAAACAACAAAATGATGCCAGCAAATGATTAGCTTAAATGGCCTCAAGGAGAATAAATAAACTGGGAAACTGAACTCAATGTCTATCTAAATACCTAACCCAAACCCCTTAATAAAAATATATTAAGAAAAAATAAAGAGTAGAATTAAACTTGCTGATCAGCTGACCTTAAAATAGGAAGATTATTTTGGATTATCTGGGTGGATCCCATGGTTCTTAAATGTGTAAGAGGAAGCGAGGAGAGAAGCTCAGAGTGATAGGATCTGAGAAGAACTCCACTGACTGTTTCTGGCTTTGAAGATAGAAAGATACCAAAGCCAAGGAATGTGGGTGGTTTCTAGAGAGGCAAACAAATGGATTTTGCCCTAAAGAATCCTCCAGAAAGGATTCTGACTCCTCGATTTTTAGCTGAGACCCATTCCGAACTGCAAGATGATAAACTTATGTTGATTTGAGCCTCTGACTTGCCATCCTTGCTCAAGACTCAGCAGGATCCTTGTGATTATACCAGACCCACTTGGAAAATCCAGGGTAATTTCCTCATGTCAAATTCCTTTCATTTAATCACATCTGCAAAGGACTTTTGCCATGTAAGGTAACATACACAGGTTCTGGACATCTTTTGTGGGGCCATTATTCTGACTCTGTCTCAACTGTTTTTCTAACATTTTATGTGTTTGCATTTATATAATATATTGAAAGAATTCCTTTTTCAGTTCACTAATTTGATTCACTTATGTTTATTCTGATAATTAGTTTTTAATCTCAGTAATCTTGTTTTTAATTTCTGAGAACTCTGATTTGTGTGTAGTTTGTGTGAGCACCACTCCCTGTATCTTTCTAAAAATACAACTTGCCCCTTTCAAATATTTTGTTCTGTTTTCTTGACTCTTTACTTGAGAGTTAATTCTTTGTTGGAGTTTATTTTTTCTCTGCTGTAGGTATCTCTCCTGTGGTTGGTGACTTTTCATTTCCAGAGGATACTTTTAGATGAATATTTAGTATCATGGTATTTATATTTAGGGTGGTTCTCTCCCCCTCTCCCCCAATATTCCCAACCCCCTGCCCCCGGTCCAAGAGAGACTTAATTTTCAGTGGTGGAATACAGGTTGTCCTTTCGGGGTCTGGTTGCTGTAAGAGGGTGGGAGAGAGGCTGCAGGCTGGGCAAAGGGGCTTTCCCCAGAGTAGACTGTGCTGAAGAGCGCAGGGATGAAAAGGGGCTCCAATTCCAGGTTAGCTGGGTAAATCCTTGCTCTGCTACATGGAAAATTTACCTAACTGCTCTGTGCCTCAGTTTCCCTGTCTTTAATATTGAGAAGAGTAGTACCTACCTCATAGAGTTATGAGGATTAAATGCCATCCATTCATATAAAGCTCTTAAAACTGTTTCTGGCATATAGTAAGAATTCAGTTCATGTTAACTATTGTTTTCTAGTAATTGTTTGTGAACATGTGCACTTATGGTTTTATTTTATTAATATGTGGGTTTTTATTTATTTTTTTAGAGAGAGGGATATAGAAAGATAAGAGAGAAACATTGATTGGCTTGGCGCCTCTTGCTCGCCCCCTACTGGGGACTGGGCATGTGTCCTGACTGGGAATTGAACCCATGACCTCTGAGTGCACTAGTCGACGCCCAACCAACTGAACCACACCAGCTGGGCTGTGGTTTTATTTGTGAGCAAATGCTGGAGTCAGCTGATCCAAGCCTGTTCTTCTGCCAACCACCTATCTGCTGCTGCTCCTCTTAGTTCACACTGCCTCTGATTGAGAGACTATTCTAGGAGGAAATTCTTCCCTTGCTTCTATTTCTTCTCCAGTTAACAGTTTAAATTATAGCCTTCTATTAAGTTTTTATTCATGTATTAGTATATATAATGTATAATATGTAGTGGCTTATATATAGCATTCTTTCCCTTTTTTCCAAACACATTTATCTGTAACTTTCTTTTCAGTTTTACTGTATTTTAGGCATGTTTTTATATCTATATCTATATCTATATCTATATCTATATGAGTTCACTTTAAGAAAAAAAAGATGCAAATATTTTATAAATGGTACTAGGACAATAGTTTGGGACAAAATAAGGCTAATTAAGGAATTAAAATATAAATGTCATAAGCTTTCCAGAGAAAAATAGAAGTAAATTACAAAGAAAAAACTCATTGGGGAGGGGGCTTGATTTGACCACATAAGAGAGTTCTTCACATAAGAAAGGGAACTGAGCCCTGATCAGTTTGGCTCAGTGGTCAGTGGTGGCCCTCAGAGCGAAGGATCTCGGGTTTAATTCCAGTCAGGGGCATGTATCTCAGTTGCAGGCTCGATCCCCAGCCAGGTCAGGGAGTGTGGGGGTAGCAACCAATCTCTCCCCATTAATGTTTCTCTCTTATCTGTGTCTCTCCCCTCCCTTCTACTTTCTCTAAAAAATTAACGGACAAAAAATATCCTTGGGTAAGGATTAATTAAAAAAAAAAGTGGACTGACTCCACATTTTACAGCCTCTCCTTCATCCTAGATCCATTAAAATGACAGTATATATTTTAAAAACAAAATACCTAGCAACTCTGGAGATCTGGGAGGACCCAGCCAGCAGGACAGGGTAGTAAGAGGTGTCTAGTACTCATAAAGTCAAGACAAACAGATTAATCATGAGACAACAGAGCTGAGGGACTGGTATGGAGGATAAAGAAGGTTCTTCAAAAAAGTAAACTTCCCCAGGGAGAACTGCAGAATAATATCACACCAGAGGCTGTAAGGACTAGCAGCCAGAGCAGCTCATAGACAGTGGGCTTGGATAAAATCACAGGTGCAATCCTTTAAACTGAAAATGCTGACTTGGGAGACTCAGAAACCTCAAGTTACCTCAACAATGGGCAGGGTGGGGGAGCTGGTATGGAGAATTTCTATTATAACACAGTCATTGAAAATAATAGCTAATATTCATGATATTGTTTGTCAGTGCCACACTGATTTGATTATTTTAACTTCATCACATGTTTAATAGTTTATAGAATTAGTTTTCTCCTACCTATTCATTTTTAAAACATCCTTAGAGATTTTTGCTATTTTTCCTTTTACTATCTTATTTCAAAGTTTACTTATTCCTCAAATTTAAAAAATAACACATAGTGAATTCCAACATGGCTTTTTAAAGATTGAGAAAGACAAGATAATAAAATTACCTCTGGAAACATTTTTAAAAAAATCAAATATGGTGAGATTTTGTTGTTGCTGTTTTCCAAGAAAAATCAAGAGTGATGAAATCCTATTTAGCTAGAACATGTCCTCTTACATCATTTAAGTTATTTGAATAAAAAGACAAGTAACTACAATATATGAGAAACATTTATCCTTCTGAAACACAGGTACATCCTGACCATCCCTGAGTTACTCACATTCCTCCTGAGGTTTAAGTCCAAGCAGTCACTTCAGTTTAGGTTCAAGTTAAGGTTTGATTTGGCCCATAGAAGCAACACAAGGGTTGTGTACAGAGTAATCAGAGCCAGAATTTCCACTCTGTTTTGTAAAGTCAAGGCAATATTTGGGGAGTTCAAAGGGATCTTACAAGTACCAGAATCACATAGGCTTGCCTTTGGTTGTGGGTAAGCCTAGTTTGTAGTAGATGAAGTTTCTAATTAAATTTACTTATGTCTGTGTAATCATTTTGAAAGGAAATCAATGAAGCAGCATTTTAATGGTGCAAGGTGTGTGTGAAAGAGGAAAGAGAGAGAGAGAGAGAGAGAGAGAGAGAGAGAGAGAGAGAGCGAGCGCGAGAGAGAGCGAGCTATTTAAAGGTTATAACACATATGTACTTACATCCAGGAAGATATATTACTGAAGCTGCCTTTATTTGTTCAGGGGGAAAAAAATACATCTTAATGGCCCATTTCATTATGCTGATGTAAGATAAACAGGCATGAATTTTTGTGAAGGGAAGGTTTGAAGAAACCATTTCCCCCTTAGGCTCGTAAGGCATGGAACTTGAGCTCTGAAGGGAGAAAGAGTATGCTGACTGACCTTCCACACTACTCCACTTGATGGTTTTTAGGGAAAAATAAGTTGATCAAATTTGCATAGAGGCCAGGGAGCCTCTGGGGAAAATGAGAAGGAGACCTGATTCCTGAAACGTCTAGTCTAAGGCCAGGTGGCTGTAAGACTGCAGAGGACTCAGGACCTCTTCTGGCAGAGAATAGGCTGCAGCTGGTGCCTGGCACTCCATACCAGATCCTGGGCTGCGGTGTGGACCACGGCACCATATCACACCTTGTAGGTAAAGACCTAAGCATCTTAGACGATGTGTGCTTCTTCCTTTTGTCCACATTAAGCTCCACTGCTGTCACTAAAGAGTTGGAACTGAGAAGCCACCCTCAGAACAGCAGTGTGGTGTGGGTAAAGGCCAATCCAGGTGCAGATGGATCTGAATGTATAATTATTGGGTTCCTTCTTAAATATTAAAATAATACAGCATTCTGAACTAAAAATCGCTGGATTCCCCACTTCCAGAACCATGGAAATGGCTCTGTTGAGTGAGCCACTTGGTGAGCATAAGAACTTCTCTGGTCCAGCAGAATTCCAGCCTCCTCTTCGGTATCATCAGCCCACTCTCCAGCCATGTGGGACTGCTTGCTGCTTCCTGAGTGTAGCATTCATTTTCCTATCTTCTGAATTGTTTCTTTCCTCAGACTGGGGTGCACTCTCCCTCCTTTTCCTACCACATAAATTCTTACTCTTTTCAAGGCCCAAATTGTCTTAATCCTTATTTGGTGATGTTTCTAATCCCCCCTCATTTACATTAATTATCCCCACTTTTATGACCCCCTAGCTCCGTGGTCGGCAAACTGCGGCTCCCGAGCCACATGCAGCTCTTTGGCCCCTTGAGTGTGGCTCTGCCACAAAATACCACAGCCTGGGAGAGTCTGTTTTGAAGAAGTGGCACTAGAAGAAGTTTAATGTTAAAAAATTTGGCTCTCAAAAGAAATTTCAATCCTTGTCCTGTTGGTATTTGGTTCTGTTGACTAATGAGTTTGCTGACCACTGCCCTAGCTCTTTTAAAAGTGTTTTTCCTCCATTTGAGCATTTGTCATTTCTGATCTCCATAATATTGTGTAGTATACACACACATCTCCACCATTGGGGTGTGAGCAGGACTGTCTTGTTCATTATTATCCCCTTCCCCTAACATGGAATCTGGCCCATCAGGAGCCCATGGAACACAGCCATTACTGTTGGACGAGTTTTTCTTTTATTCATCCTGTCCTCAGTGCTCACAGGAAAAACATCTGAGTTGCAAATGGAACTCAAAGATCACTTTTTCCCTTTCTTCTTACATATCTTCCATATGCACCTACCACGAATCATGTCTTGATGCATTGTTTCCTTTCTGGTACTCAACTCTATTCTGTTTTACTCTTATTTTTTCAAAGGTCTTAACCTCTCATTATAATAATACTAGAAGCTCAATGCATGGAATTTGTGCAAGAATAGACCTTCCTTCCCCCAGCTGCCGGCACTGGTTTCCCTCTGGTGTCTGGGACCCGGGCTTCCCTTGCAGCCCTGGCTTTGTCCAGAAGGTTGTCTGGAAGAACGTTCGATCCAATTAGCATATTATGCTTATATTATTACAGATTTAGCTTCTAAGGCTTGTCCCAAATTTCGTTCTTAATCAAAAAAGAAATCTAATTCTGGATATTAACTTCCCTTTCATTCTGCTTCATTTTAAATGGGTTTTACAATCCAGAGGCGTGTTAGCAACCTGAGTCCAGTGAAAATAAGAAATGGCTTTTGACATAGCGCAGAATCTGCTTACAGATGATTTAAAGAACTAAGTAAGAGGTGAGCTATTTTCTGAATGGTGATTTTAAATTGCTCGTGAACATAGAAGGGTCTTGGCAAAGAAACCAGATGACTTCCAGGGGATAATAGGTGAGAAAGCTTTTCTCATGTGGAGCAGCTATCCTATGAGATTCTAATTCAACTATAGTTACTAGTGATTGAAGGATATCTATGTAATGAAATGTGGGTTGATAGCTTTAGTTCATTTTCCAATTGAGAAACATCAGAATTTAAACAGGCCCCTACAGGCTATGGGAAGCTCTGTCTTCTAAAGGGAAAACTGACTTGGTCCTGGGTTACCAAGGGAGTAATTTTCTTGAAAGTTGGTTTAATCTTCATTCTGTCATAATATAACCATAAATGAGGAGGTTATACTATGCTGACCGGCACTCCAGTAAGCAACCAAAAAGAAACAGGGAAAACAAGATGTTATGACCTAACACATAAATAAACATTTAAAACTCTTAAATGAAATGTTTAGATGTTGTCATTATATGCAATTTTAATGGTCAAATTAAAATTGGTGGTATATACTGGAATATATTGGTGGTATACAAATAACTAAGTGAAACCATTCAAAATCTCATTTTCCTCTCTTAATTGCTTTAAAGGTAATAAAAATTCAGGGAATTGAGATCCTATTAATTTAATACAATCCAGTTTTAATTTTAATTAATTCAAAAATATTTTTGAAGGTCTATTAAATGCAAAGTATTATATGTGGTGTTGACAAGAATGCAAAGCTATTACAAGGCTTTTATGAGAGGGAAAAAAAGAAAACGGGAAAAAACATGTAGGGGCTCCTTATAAACTATATAAAATATTTAAAGATCAGTCATAATAATAATCTTTATTATTATTAAACATACATCCTATGAACCAGAACTCATAATCTAATGGGGATACTGATTTCTAAAAAATTAATATCAAGAAGGCTAGGATGAGTATATAACCAAATTTTATAGAAAATGAGAGAGAACAAAGTTAATTTCATTTAGAAAAATCTGGAAGGGCTTCTTCAAAGAGGTAACACGTAAGCTATTTATTTTTTAGAAATCACCATAAAGCAAAGGTATGCTTATGCTCTCAGTGTTTCTTTTATTTATTGGTTTTCATATTATTTGATAATATGAATGTTTAAATGTAACCAATAGTCACAAAGAATTATTTTCTAATATATTTTTGAAAATAAAACCGTCAAGTTGTTTACATCTGGAATATTTATTCCCAAAAGAAAAAGCTGGAAGAATTTTAAGAATGTATATTTGTGTTCGTTCTGAAAATATTTTTTAGACAGATATGTGTGTGCACAGTTGAGTGTCTATCTCTTTATCAAAGCTGACCTCTCTACTAGAGAAGCATTTCAACCTATATTGATCATTAATTTTTTTTCAATTGTAAATATATATATATATGTTATTTCAGAGAGTAAGAGAGTTAGAAACATCAATGATGAGAATCATTGACTGGCTGCCCCCTGCACGCCCCCTACTGGGGATCAAGCCCACAGCACGGGCAAGTGCCCTTGACTGGAATCAAACCCAGGAATCCGCAGGCTGATGCTCTATTAACTGAGCCAAACCGGCTAGAACAATTATTATTTTAAATGCTATCTGCTTCTTCTGGTCTATCAAAGGCTGAGATGATAGAAACATCTGCCTATGATAATAGTTAATGTTTATTAAAGTGCTTATTATTTTTAATCACTTTCCATGTAATTTATCTAATTATCATTAATAGCTTATGAGGTATGTATAGTTATTATCACTCCCTTTTTAGAAAGTGATTGGGCTGGGATTTGGACCCAAGATAAATGGCTCTCGTGTCTATGTTCTCCATAATAATCCAATATTTCCTTTCTGCAAGTGGTGATTATTCTTAGATCTCTATTCTTCCTAGTGCTTAAATCATTCTTGGGATGTTGCTTAGCTATTTGGGGAGACTCATGTAAAAGTGAGTCTGGTTCATTACTATATCATTTCATAGCAAAGTAGATGCTTTCTGTCAAAGTGAATTTCCATAAAGTCAATCAAGTTTTGGAGTATCCTTATAAAGTCAGAGGTATGTCTTATGGGGAAATATTTCTCGAGAAGTAATGCTACAAGAAATGTTAAAGGGTCTTCTTTAAGAAGATAAAAAGATAAAAATAAGATTAATAAACATCCATAAAAGAAAAAAAATAAAGAAGTAGTGATAACATTTTGGTAAGGAGGGGGTTAAGATGGTAGCTAGCCCAGGTTCATTTGGAACCAGTAGATAATTTTGTAGTTCCTGAGATGGTGATACTTTTTCTTTGTAGTACCCTGTTGACTCTAAAATGTCTTCTTTGTATTTGCTTGCTCTGCTCATCCATCACTCTTGTTGGGCCTGGTTCATACACCAGGACTAACCAAACATCACTCTGCTCCTGATTACTTGCACGCTTACGGAATTTTTAAACATATTTTCTGGCATTTCTGACACTTGCAGGGTCTAATTCAGTTGGACTGTTACCACACATATCAACTGTAACTGCTACTTCATTCATTTACTCATCTAACAGACCTTTATTGAGAACGGTGGTGGATTGAATAATTGTGCTCAAATTTGTCCCACTATTTTCAGTACGTAGCTCCCATCTTTGAGATTGTTTGAAAGCCCCAGAGGCTAAACCATTTGCCATGACTTCCATATTTCAGAAAGCACAAAGCAGGGAGGGAGGAATGAAGGCAAAAGAGGAAGAAAAGCAAATCTCTACTGGATTTCACTTACGTCATATTTACTAGGATTATGATCAAAACTAGTGAGAGAGTCTTAAATTTTTAATCTATAAATGCTAGCATGCATTGCTGTCCTGGATTAAATCAGTACTTTGCTACTAGGCAGAAAAGGGAAAATAGATATTGGAGAAAAGCAAGTAACAACCTCTGCTCACAATAGCTTTCTCATTCTAGTTTCTATTTCACAGTTCAATGTTTCTTAAGTCAGATATATTGTTCTAACATTGATAATGCATTTTCCCAAAAACCCACAATTAAATCAATAGAATGTATTATTGATTTTTAAAAAATGATAACATCTTACTTTTCTTGGTGAGAATAAAATCAGAGCACAGTGAACTTTTTAGGATATGGTCAAGCCTTGTGAATTACCCCTGCTTCATGAAAGGAAATACAGCCTTTTCAGGATTGAAATATTTGGGTCTGCCAGACTCAGTATTTATACCACAAGAGATAAACTCTCCAAATTTTTGCTTCAGAGGCTGGCTTTCCTTATCTAGAATCCTCTCATCTCACCTCCTGAGAAGGCATCCAGTTATGGAAGCCTTTGCACTTGGCTATCTCTGCTCTAGACCGGCTTCTTTATGATTACCTTCTAGTCACCTTAACTGAATTGTTTATTGCCAAAGTTTTCCAGCCAGGATGGGTTAAATCATTTCTTAGGATGGATGACTTCTACAGACGACTACTTACAAACATTGTGGCTTCATTTTAACTAATTTTAACTACCACGGCTTATCTCACTTCCTAGTTCTGCGGAAACCTATCTCATTCAAGTACTTCTAACATGAGCCATATTTCTTAACCCAAAAAGGAGTTGCCTGTGTTTGTAGTTTAGAAAACAACTTCCAGTAATTCTTTAATTTCTGAAGATATACTATTTATAGAGTGATAGATTTAGGTATGAAGGGAAAAGATAGATATACATTAAACTTTGTGGCCTTATTTCATAGAATTGCTTATGAAATAAAGTGTTATGTTTCCTATATTATCCCTGTAAGATATAAATTCAGAAGTTTATTGATTTTTTTTCTTTATTGCTCTTACAAGTAAATACTTTATGTGCTAAATATGTATTTTGCTACATATTTGGCAAGCTTTAGATATAGTGTTTGAGATTTTTGGAGTTGCTTAGGTTAATTATGGATAAGAATAAAGCTACTATATAATTGTTAAAAATAAGATATGATTAATATCAAGACAATCCTGATTTCTGCCATGTGAAAATGTGAGGGAAAATGTTCATCTTAGAATCACTGAAATATGATAATTTAGCAGGATATAATGACAATTAGTAATATAAAATATAAACTATAGATGATAAAATCTATAGGGAGAGGAATATGTAAAACTAGGAGGTTTAGAGGGTGGAATTATAGATATTAGAGTTTTTCAATTCTAGAAAACATGAAATATGTTTGCACATAGTTCATGTGCATTGAAGTATTAAAGAAACAGTCTTTATACTTGTACTATCAAAGACTAAGAAGGTAATGGCTGAAAGTGAAAATGAAAAATTAACATTCTTAAAAATATATATATTTTATTGTTGTTTTTTTTTTTTTTTTACAGAGATGAAGGGTGAAGGATAGAGAGTTAGAAACATCTATGAGAGAGAAACATCTATCAGCTGCCTTTTGCACCCCCCCCCCCCCAAGGGGATGTGCTCACAACCAAGGTACATGCCCTTGACCAGAATGGAACCTGGGACCCTTCAGTCTGCAGGCCGATGCTCTATCCACTGAGCCAATCTGTTAGGGCAAAATTAGCATTAAGTTTACTAGCAGATATTTAACTATCTTCACTGAGGCCTCAGAAATGGAAGAGGAGAAAAACCAAATTTCTATCTGTTATAATAATTGAACATCTCAGTTTCACCCTTTAATTTATTCCAAAAGGGATGAATTTACCAATGCATCACTCTAAGTGCTTATTATAGGCAATGAGGTAGGTCTCTAAGGCTCTCAAATACTATTATATTGTGTTTTAATTTCATTATTTCTCCACAATGCACCTTTTTTTCAAAATGCAATCACCTCCTGAAGGTCTGTGAACTGATTACACAGGAGTTACTGAGTTTTACTCTGTGCCAGACACTATGCTAGGAAGTAGGGATAAAATGATAAATTATTTTTGCCATCAAGTACAGTCTTGCAGGGAAGACAGTTTCAGTCGTACTGTAATAGTACTCCTACAGCTTGTGTATTTCATAGTGAATCCACATAGTGGCCTAAAGAAGAATAAAACCAACTTTACTGTAGGTTTAAGAGCAGGAAATAGGACAGCTGGGTCTTGAGAATGAGAAGGAAGGAATTTAGCAGTGAGGGGGTAATGGAGGCATTTCAGGCAAAGTGAACCTATTTGTTTTTATGTTTGTGGGACATACTAGTCCTTCTAGAGTGAATTCTGATAATGTCCACCAACCCGACTGCATATAGATTAGTGGTGTTTGTCAGTGAAAATGAATGGTCTAGTCTTGAGTATGTTGAGAATGGCCAAGAAATAGGTCAGTGCTTCTCAAACTTTGGTAAATAATGAGAATCCATTGGGGTGCTTGTTCCTAGGTACCACCCTCAGTTTCTGATTCAGGAGGTCTGGATTGGGAGCCAGTAACTTGCATTTTCTGTATCTTCTACCCTTAAGTCTGAATCCCATTGTGACTCAAATGTAAGTGGTCAGCACAGAGATGTAGGTGGAAAAAATTGGTGGGTACTTATCCTGGTTCTTGTCAACAACTTGCAGCTCACTGAATATACCTTGGGTTCATCCCTTGTCAGCCATCAAAAAGCTTTTTAATCAGCCTTAACCTATGATACTCAGACCTGTAAGTTAATTTTCAGGAAATATGCTGAGAGAAAAATAAATCTGCCTCCTGAGACTTAACAGGACTTAATTTTTAAGTATTAGCATATTTTTCAAATGCTATGAGGCTGAAAAGTGCTTAAAAAAAGAGCCAGGATTTGTCATTTCTCTCTTTAAAAAAAAAAAAGTTTCCAGTAGCATAATTCTTACCTTGAAAGATGAAATTTTCCACCTAAGGCATTTTTCTATATTTTGTAATCTTAGATGAGAATTTATGCCAGTGCTTTTTTAGCCATTGAATGAAACATTTCTAAACTGAGTTGGAAATAATTCCAACATGCCTTTAACACCCACTTGCTCTAATTTAACTCCATTTGTCTCTGCCCTACTTTTCATTTTCTGCAGCATTCCAATGGTTAACGTTTAATCTAATTTTTCAATGTCAGCCCATGTCAAAGCAAGCCTTAATCTTTTTAATGATAACCTATCACCAGCTCAAGGCTGCTTTATATCATCAGCTATGTTTCCAACCCTGTGGACATGGAGTGTGATTATGAACGCACACACCTTAGAGCTTCCCTACTACTTAATTTAGACTGGATTTCTGTATTAGGTGGGTAAGGATTAAACTCCATCCTAAGTGATTTGGTTACAAAAATAGAAAAGGGCTTTGTTAGAAGATGGTAGGACTGCAGGAGTATTAGATTATTTTAGACAGTTTTGGGAATGCAAAGAGCAACTGTTTCTTGAAACTTTGGTATAGATTTTTCTCTGATGCTTTCCAAACATACATCTCAAATTTAGAAAGCTGGTCAATGAAACAGGGCATTGCCATTGGCTAAATGGTGTTTGTCAGTGCAATTTGTAGTAAGGTACAAGTGACTTTTAAAAATTATCATACTGGGGACATTTAGCTTTGTAATACTGAGTCTATTATACTAATGTATTGTTTACACTAATAAGGAATTATCTGTTTATGAGGGAAATCACCAAATGAAAATAGATATTATTATTTTACACCATAGCTCTTGGTGCAATTTATTGGAATTTTAGAAAGAGATTATATCTTAATTAAATAAAAGAAATTACAAATATACTTTTAAATGAGGGTGGATAGACATAAGTAAAATACACAAGTTAAATGTCCTGTTAAATGTTCACATTAAAGCCAATAATTAACAAATTAAAAAAGAAAATATTCTTTTGTTAATATCATGTACCTTAGCACCAAGGTTAAAAATATAAGTCACAATATTTTTCCTAGAGGAGCTGAGAGACTCGGTGGGGGAGGTGGTGGTGGTATGGGTGGGGGGATAACACAAAAGATGTTAAGTATAAATGCTATAAGAAAAGTAAGTTCAAAGGGCTTTTGAAACCTTAAGGGGAGAGTAATTAATTTTGGTTTGGAAGTTGGAAAAGGCTTTAAGGAGAGTATGGTGATTGAAACAAGTGCAAGTTCAATTTTAAAAATGCGATTAAAAGCATAAATACAGCAGCATGGCATTTTTTCTTTTCTGAACATTAAAAATATCTTTTATTAAGCATATTTAAAATCATAATTTCTATGAAATAAGCTTTTCACTTTGTATTTTGCCAACTGTGATAATAATGTCTTCCTTTTATTTTTATTTGCTGTATTGTCAGTCTTTTTGTTAAGCCTGTTTGTGCAGTTCATGATGATTTTCCTACAAAACTTACATGGACAGACACTTCTTAAAAACGTCTGTCTATACTTTCCTCTAGAAAAGTCACTTTATATTCCCATCATTCTTTCCCCCCTTTTTACTCATTCTATTTTTCATAATTTTTTAGTACTCAGTATCAAGAACTAGGAATAATATGTACTGATATAATTAGTTTTTATCTTATACACCTTTTACAAAGATAGAAGTGGATTATAAATACTATTATTTTCATTGACAAGAAGGGAAAAAACTGGGGTTAAGGGCACAGGGCCACCTTGTGATACATTCAGAAAAAAAATTCTAACCTCCTAGATCAGTGGTCATTAGATCAATTATTTTAACACTAGAGGCCTGATGCACAAAGATTCATGCAAAAATAGGCCTTCCTTCCCCTGGCTGCTGGCACTGCCATCACTCTGGCTGGATTGCCTTTTTGCTCTGGCCCTGAGCCACCTTTCTGCCTTCCCATGCTGCCCAGAGGACTGGAGTGGCTGCTCAGCATCTGTGTATGCAAATTTGCCCACCATCTTTGTTGTGTTGATTTGTATACTCACTCCTGATTGGTTGGTGGGTGTCATGAAGATTCAGTCAATTTGCATCTTACCCTTTTATTAGTGTAGGTTTAAAATGCTGCCCAGGATGTGTTATGGGACTCTCACTGACAAGTTCTGAGAAAAAGGTTCATAATTTGAAAAGGAGTTAAAGGAAGAAAATCATAGAGGATTAGTTTGATCTCAAGGGCAGAGGATCTGAGGATGAAAGGAAAGATTTGATTCTGTGCTGAATTACAAGTTTTAAGGAAATTAGAGCATAGTTTTGTTTAGCTATAGATAAGGATGTACAGTCTAAATTAGTCAAGTTGTTATAATTATTATCTTTTAAAGTCATCATCAACAAATATTTCTAAAACTGTGGATTGTAAGCAATCACACAAAAGAACAGCAATAGCAAACAATGAATTTAAAACAATGAATTTCTAAAACTGTGGATTGTAAGCAATCACACAAAAGAACAGCAATAGCAAACAATGAATTTAAAACTGGGTTTGGCCCAGTGGATAGTGTCGGCCTGCTGACTGAAGGGTCCCAGGTTTGATTCCAGTCAAGGGCACATGCCCAGGTTGTAGGCTCAATCCCCAGTAGGAGGCATGCAGGAAACAGCCAGTCAATGATTCTCTCTCATCATTGATGTCTATATCTCTCTCTCCCTTCCTCTCTGAAATCAATTTTTTTAAAAATCAGTTGCAAAGGGTAAAATCTAAAAGGCATGCCATTGCATTGTACCTTTTTTCCAGTTTCAGGAAGAAGGGAAGGGACAAACCACTGCTTTATTACAGGCCTTATTTACATGCCTTATAAAAGCCTTGGGAAGCACTTCTGCTTTTTGAGGCCGTTGGCAGAGCGCCTTGGATTTTCTCACCTATGAGAGGAAGGCCACATCTTAACAGGCCCCAGAGAGCAACATTTTGGTTCCCTCTGTAACCCATTTGTTAGACTTGGCCTGACTCAGTCACTAATAATACCCTTGACCTAGGTTAAGTAAATGTGGTATATTGGCCAAGTCAATTAATGTGATTGCTGACTACTGGTTAGAGATTCTAGGGCAATCTGCCCGGCTGCAAACAAAACAAAGCATGTTTTTTCCTCAGATACCAAGTAAATACCCCCATTTATTTGATTTCCAAGTGAATAACTGTTTCCTACCAGAATATGCTCATAGAATGTTAAAGTGGGCATCTGGTAAAAATGGTGAATGGAATACATAAGCTCACCTCTGTGTCCTTCCAGAACCTCTCTCAAATAGTAGTAAAGGGATTTGGGGGTAGGGTGTGTTATGGGGGTTTAGAAGGAGGAGTAAAACTCTCCAAGGCAGAGTAAGAAAGGAGAAGATAGTGGAATCTGGAGGGTAGCCCGATGTGGTAACTGCTTTAGCAGAAGCAAGAAAACTGAATAATAAACTATCATTGGGAAAGTCTAGAGGCACATTAATTTACATTTCAGGATTGGCAAAGATTCAGGAATTCATGATCCTAGTAATTCTGGCTGTGGGATACAGTTGGGGCTAAAAAATAAGGATTGGTTGACAGTCTGTCTAAGAAGTTTCCATTTGCTTCAACTCCTTTCTGGAACCCTACTTACTAGTAAATGACAGTTAAGTTTCTGTTTGATTTGCTGTAAGGAATAAATTTTTGAATTTTACCAAAACCACAAAGGACCAAAACAAAAAAAAGAAAAAGATATTTTGTAGCATATTTTCTGTTAGCATATTTTCCTGGGTACTTTTCATTTTTATCGATTATAAATAGTATATGCTTTAGTTCTCATGTTCTAACTGTTTGCTGCTATACAAAAATGCCACGGACTTTTGGTTGTTGATCTTGTACCTGGTAACTTTGCTAAAAATCTATGATTAATTATAAATATTTGTGTAGATTCCTTTGGGCTTTCCATTTCCCCCCACAATCATATTACCACTGAAGAGTAACAATTTACTATCTTTTTAATCCTTATAGCTTTTCTTAAAAAAAAAAAATCTTATTGCACTAACTTTGATATTTAGTCTAATGTTAGATAGAAATAGTTATATTAGGAACAATTCTAATGGTTTACCATTGATTACAATGTTTGCTATAAGGCTGCTATACACACTCTTGTTCGGGTTAGAGAAATTCCTTTTTATATTTGTCCAATGAGAATTTATATCAAATATTATGAACTGCTTATTCTGCATCTACCTAAGTTATGATTTTACTATTTTTATGTTAATGTGATATTACTTAATAAAATGTTTAATGTTAAATTAATTTGTTTTCCTAGTATATATGCAACTCAGTGATGAGAGAGTACCCTTTTAATGCAATGCTGAGTTCTATTAGCACTTCTTTAGAAAGCTGTTAGCTCCTGCATTAAGATTGGCCTGTTTTGCCCTATCCGGTTTGGCTCAGTGGATAGAGCATTGGCCTGCGAACTGAAAGTTCCCAGGTTCGATTCTGGTCAAGGGCATATGCCTGGGTTGTGGGTGTGATCCCCAGTAGGGGGCGTGCAGGAGGCAGCCAATCAATGATTCTCTCTCATCATTGTTGTTTCTCTCTTTCCCTCTTTCTTCTCCTCGGAAATCAATAAAATATATATATATATATATGGTTGGCCTGTTTTCCCCCCTTTACTCTCTTTACTTTTGATAACAAAATAACTTGGATACATAAACTGTGTTGGAAAGCTTCCCATTTTATTTGTTTATTGGAAATTTAAGTTTGTAATTACCTATTTTTTGATTATTTTGTTGAACTTTCCTGTAAATCATCTAGTCCTACTATTTTCTTTATGGGAGAATTTTGAACCACTGATAATTGTTCTAATTTGAGTCAAGTTTGGTAAGTTTTTAAAGTATTTTGTTCATTTCATCTAACTTTTCAAATGTGTTGATATTAAAGCTATTTATACTACATTAACATTTTGATCTCTCTTCCTTCTTAGTTACACTCTATCATTCCTAACGTATTGTGTTGTGTCTTATGTTACCTTAACCAATCTTGTCTGAGGCTTGTCAATTTCATTATTATTATTATTTTTTTTTTTTGAAAGAGCCACTTTTGGTTTTGGTAAACCTATCATATCTTTGTTTTTTTACTTCATACTTTTCTGCTCTTGTCTTTTATTCTACATTATGGGTTTATTTTACTTTTCCTTTTTTTCTAATGTCTTATGATAAATGCTTATGCAATTGACTTTGAGTTTTGCTTTTTCCCCCCTAATGTAAGTATTTTTGGCTTTAAATTTCCCTCAAGACTTTTGGCTGCATTCCAGAAGTTTTGAATGTTGTATTTTTATTAATGTACAGCTGCTTCTGCAGATGTTATTTATGATGACTTTTGTTCATGGTTGCTTGTTTCCTCCTGTGTTAATCATTTTTTGTTGTGATTTCATAATCTTTGGATTTATATCTGTAAGAATTCTTTGAGGCCTGCATTTAAAGTGCATATCTTCATAACAGAAGTGGCTGAGGCATTACCAACCTAATATCCCTTTAATTTTCAGTTTGGGTGGTTTTTTGTGTTTTTGTTTTTTTCAAGTAATATAAATTTCTGAGGTAAACAACCCAGGTGAGTACGGCTAATGGTTTAGAAATCTCAAGGGAGAGAGACTATTTTTTTCTCTTTTTTCCCCCTGCTCCATGTAGAGGGGAGGTTGAGACAAGCATCTTTGGTTCCATGTGTCACATTTATTTCCTTGTTCACCCCCATGGGGACTGCGCTTTAAGTGATGCTGGTTTCATGCAGGTATCCCTGACCCTACCTTCCACTCCGCTCTGGCCCTTGATTTTGGCTTCTCTTTCCTGAACACATGGCTATTAAAACCCAATTATAATTGGCAAGTGCCTTCAGGGATGATGCCAGCTCCTGTGTCCACCTAATCCTCCTGGTGTCATACTTTCTCTTTGTTGCCTCCTCAGTTTCTGTTTCTTAACTTCCAGCTCAGCTATGCTCTGAGAAAGATTTTGAAAACATTTAGCCCTGTTAATCCTGAAGGGATTTCATGTCATACTTCTGGAAACAGAAGACCCAATTTATGATACTTCCTGTTGTAACTTATAGAAAACTCAGATCAATTTGCATTAAAGAGACATAACTAGAAACTCCAGAAATAGGGTGATTTTCTCTTTTTGATTCAGTGGATGAATTGTATAATCCAAGTCATAGGTTATTTCTGTCTCTTCACTCTGCCTTTCATGATGTCAACTTAAATCTGAAACTATCTGTCTCCCTGAAATGGTCACAGAATGGCTGCCAGCTACTTGCAGAGTTACATGCTCCATTATCCACATTCTGGGGAAGATAACCAGTCCCTTCCTTAACTATAAAAGTTCACTGAACTTTTCCCAGCGGGCAATCACTGCACCAAATCCTATAGCCAAAGAAATAAAATGCTTTGACTCAGTTACTTGAAATATACCTTCCCTTGTTTTGTTGTTCTTGTGGTTAATCCTCATGAGGATATTTTTAGAGAAAGTGAAAGGGAAAAGAAGGTATGGAGGGTAAGGAGGGAGGAGGCAACATTGATAGGTTGCCCCCTGTACATGCCTCAGCTGAGGCTGTGAGTCAAACCTGCAATCCAGTTGATGCCTATGACCAGGAATAAAACCCTCGATCCTTTAGTCTAGGGGTGTCGAACTCAATCAGAGAAGGGGCCAAAATCTAAAATCCAGCCTAAATCGCGGGCCGAATGGTTTACTGAACAGTCATAAACTGTCATTGTGATGGAAACGCAGCGGAGTGCAGTGATGACAGCGCGGTGCAGGCCACATTGCAAGGCCTGGCGGGACGGATTTGGCCCGCGGGCCTTGTGTTTGACACATGTGCTTTAGTCTATGGGCTGAGCTCTAACCACTTCACAACATTGGCCAGGGTGCCTATCTCCTGTTTAATAACTAATCCCTTCCTGAAACTTCTGATTCTAAGGAAAAAGTCATTAAATAGAAAATATATTTATATTAATTTAAATAGAAAAATAGTGATGCATTTCATCTCAACTCAAAATTTCTGATTATTTTTTATAGTAACTGAAAAATGCAAACAAGTTTACATAACTTTTAAAAGTCCAATAATTTAAAAGTAAAAATGCCAAGTTTATTCATAAATCTTATATAAATAAGAGGTAATATGCAAAACGACCCTCACACCCTTGCGCAAGATGGCTGCCCCCATGTGGTCAAAGATGGCCACCTCAAAATGGTCCACAGGGGAGGGCAGTTGGGGGTGACCAGGCCTGCAGGGGAGGGCAATTGGGGGTGATCAGGCTGGCAGGGGAATGGTTAGGGGGTAATCAGCTGGCAGGCAGGCTAGCCAGCAGTCCCAGATTGTGAGAGGGGTCCCAGATTGGAGAGGGTGCAGGTTGGGCTAAGGGACACGCCCCCTCCCCCCCAGTGTCCAAATTTCATGCATCAGGCCTCTAGTTAGGATATAATAAGGGTTTATTTATCTTTTCTGTACTATAATCTTCATCAATTATTAACCTTTTGGGACTCTTCATCTTGTACTTCAACTCACTTAAAAGTAAAAATTTCATCATAGAAAACCACTTTTAGAATAAAGAGCTGAGCAAAAGAATGCTCTGAAACATATGGTAATAGCACCAGTATATGTTCACAAAAAGAATTGTTGAAGCTGCAAATTCTTTATCCCTCTCATTTGGCATACATAAGGAAAGTCAATTGTTTTGGGTTTATCTAAACATTGCATGCAATTCAAATTGGATCCATATGATATTGTCTGACTACAAAAATGTTGTGTTGTGTAAAGTGATGAGCATGCCTTTGCCTGTAATCATAAGCACAAAAATACTTTTATTGTTTTTATTTCTAAAATAATTTTTATTATTCTACTATTGCTTCTATTACTTGCTTAGTGTGTTTTAGGGTAAAAAGGAAAAGCCTAATGTAGGAAAAAGGAGTTGTCTGAAAATGGTATGAATTATCAAGGACTAATATAGAAAAACCCCAACATTTTATGGGGGATAGGTCTGTACTTAACCAAGGAGATAGGGTTCTCTCTGATTGGCTAAGACTAATCAGGGCTTGTCTTTAGGGATCAATCTCCACCAACTATATGGCTACAAAGGAAGAGGAAGAGAATGCATTTCAATGAGATAATCCCATGGCCTCTTCACCTATGTTATTTTAGTACTAGAAGCCTAGTGTAAATTCATGCACTGGAGAGGGGTCCCTCAGCCTGGCCTGTTCCCTCTCACAGTCCAGGAGCCCTCAGGAGCTGGAAAGGACCTGGCTATCAGGGGAAGGCGATGCCCCATCATACCTCTGCTGCTGGCAGCACAAGCCTCAGCCAGCCCTGGTTACCTGAGCCTTGGGCGGCCCTGGGAGGCTGGACAGCCACCATCTGAGGCTTGCCTGTGCCTTGTGCTGGCCCTGGATGGCTAGGGGGCTGAGGGGATTGGGGGACTCAGAAGGCAGGCACACGGAGTGGCTGGGTGCGCCTGCCATTTTGGCACGGTTAAGGGGACTGGGTGTCGCCATCTTTGAGGGTGTGTCGGTCAATTAGCATAATCTTTCCTTATTGGCTGTGGGCACTGCCATCTTGTGACAGCATGAAGGTCAATTAGCATATTCCCTCTTTATTAGACAGGATTCCTCCAAATCAAGTTAAATCTACACTGAGATCCCACTCACATCAATGTTGATGCTGCTCCTTCTTAATGATGCTATCAAGCATTGTCTTCTAATATTCATCAAGCATTTAGTGTTGCGTAGACAGAGGGGTGAACCCCTCAACCATTCATTCCACCAATCCTGGACTTTGCCTTTGCTCATGAGGCCATAACATATAATACTTAGGTTACTTGTCTCACTTCCTGCTCTCTTTTCCACTCTTTTCTGGCTCCTCTTGTTTGTTTCCTGTCCTGCAAATTTCTATACCATTTTTCTCTTAAATATACTTTATTTTGATAGATTTACTATACAATTCATTCATTTAAAGTGTATAGTTCAATGGCTTTTAGTATATTCACAGAGCTGTTAAGTGATGGCCACAATCAATTTTAGAAAGTTTTTATCATTCCCCAAAGAAATCTCCTACCCATTATCAGACATTCCCCATGTTTCTCTAGCTCCACTACTTTCTGAAGCCCTCAGCAATTATTGATCCACTTTCTGTATGTATAGATCCTTCTATTCAGAACATTTCATATAAATGCAGACATAAAATATGTAGTCTTATGCATCAGGCTCTTGAATGAAATTCAAATCATTATAAGTTAAAGTTATAATGTATAATGGTAGGTGCCCTTTTTCTGTTTGACTAATATTCCAACACAGTATATAGTTATACTACACTTTGTTTATTAATCCACCAATTGACAGACATTTGAGTAGTTTCGACTATTATTAATAATGCTGATATAAACTTTTCAAAAATGCCTCTGTGTAGACAAACATTTTCCTTTTTCTTGGATAAATTCCTAGGAGTAGGATTAGCAGATTGTTAAGTTTATATTTCACTTTTCAAGAAACTGCCAAATTGTTTCCAAAGTAGCTGTACTATTATACATTCAAGCAAGTAGAGTTATAAGGGTTCCAGTTTCTCCACATCCTCACCATTATTTATTACTTATCTTTTGAATTATAGTCCTTCTAATAAGTGTGTAGTGGTATACATTATATATTTTTTTAAATTTAATTAGCTACATTTAAACTTGAGACAAAAATCTAGGCATCTGGCCTTTCTAGAAATAGCCAGATGTTTTGGCAACACTGGGTCTCAGTATTGAAGGTGGCAATCCTACCTAATAAAAAAGTAATATGCAAATTGACCATCACTCCAACACACAAGATGGCTGCCCCTATGTGGTCAAAGATGGCTCCCCTCTTGTGGCCACAAGATGGCCACCACAAGATGACTGGCAGAGGAGGGCAGTTGTGGGTGATCAGGCCAGCAGCGGAGGGCAGTTGAGAGGGACCAGGCCTGCAATGGAGGACAGTTGGGGGTGATCAGGCCTGCAGAGGAGAGAAGTTGGGGGGATGTATACCTGCAGGGTAGGGCAGTTGGGGGGACCAGGCCTGCAGGGGAGGGTGGTTAGGGGAAACTGGGTCAGCAGGGGAGCAGTTAGACATTGATCAGGCTGGCAGGCAGAGCAGTTAAGGCCAATCAGGCAGGCAAGTGGTTACGAGCCAGCAGTCCTGGATTGTGAGAGGGATGTCTTATTACCTGATAATTGGGCAATTGAACATTCCTCAAGGGGTTCCAGATTGGAGATGGTGCAGGTTGGACTGAGGGACACCCCTCCCCACTCCCACCCCATGCACAAATTTCATGCAACTGGCCTTTAGTCCTATATAATAAAGAGGTAATATGCAAATTGACCATCACTCCAACACACAAGATGGTAGCCTCCATGTGATCAAAGATGGCTGCTCCCATGTGGACACAAGATGGCCAGCAGGGGAGGGCAGTTGTGGGGAGCCAGGCCTGTAGGAGGCAACCAGGCTAGCAAGGGAGGGCAGTTAGGAGCAATTGGGCCAGAAGGGAGCAATTAGGCATCAATCAGGCTGGCTGTGGAGTGATTAGGGGCAATCAGGCAGGCAGGCAGGTGAGCAGTTGGCAGCAAGCAGTCCTGGATTGTGAGAGGGATATCTGACTACCTGTTTAGGCCCAGTCTCACCAAGTTCAGGCCTAAATGGAGCTTATAAATAATACAAATGTAAAGGAGCTTATAAATAATTTTAAAACATGTGTTTTGATTAGTATTTTCTTAGGAAAATTGTTTCTTTGGCAGGAATAATCTCCTAGACTTTGAAATCAGTTTTCAGAATAGGAAATTATAGGAATTCTCCAATTTCAGAGTTGGGGATCCAATTCCAAACATGGTTCTTTACTTAGATTTGTTAGAATAAAGTAATGTTGTTCACATTGTCTCTCACAATTAATAGAATGAATATTAGAGTGAATGGTTGTCAAATAAAATCATAGAGCAGTATATAATACTGAGAGCTAAATATGATGGTGTTAGAAAATTAGATTGCTTCAAATGTCTTGAGAGTAGTTACTCTAAATATAAAACCAAACTGTGTTTGGAAGTAACTACATTTGGGTACATCTGTTCTCCATTATGGAATGGAATAAAACTAAATATTGTTCCCAATTAAGGGATTTAAGGCCAAATTTTAGACTGTCCATTTTCAAAGAGAAATACAAGACCTAATACATCTTTAGCAGAAAAAAAAATGTTAGTTTTCCAATTCTAAATCAAAGAAATTGGAATTAGAAATTTGTAAATTAATCTTTTTATTTTAAATGTAATCTGTAATGCAAAATATCTGTTTAGATTTTGCAATGCACTTCTAATTTAGTAAAAATAAATGTTGATTCTATGTTTGGAAGCTAAATATTCTTTTTAAAAATATAAATATTTTATTGATTTTTTACAGAGAGGAAGGGAGAGAAATAGAGAGCTAGAAACATCGATGAGAGAGAAACATCGACCAGCTGCCTCTTGCACACCCCCTACCGGGGATGTGCCTGCAACCAACTTACATGCCCCTGACCGGAATCGAACCTGGGACCTTTCAATCCGCAGACCGACACTCTACCACTGAGCCAAACTGGTTTTGTCTGGAAGCTAAATATTCTTATGCTTGGAGTGCTGTACACATTACCAACCTGGTGTTACATTACCTATCTAGATTTTTTTGACTTTTAACACCAATGTAAAAGGAATGTGTTTAGGGATCCTTCAGATTTCTTCATGATCCAGATTATCAGGGTGGGAAAAATGCTTAAGAGCTGTAAACAGACTCTCAAAAATAGTGAAGCTTCATTTGTTGAAGATAAGAGCACAGAATGGACTACAGGAAGCAGGTGCTCTGCTGGTGGAGAAGGGGGAAACCCAACATTTATTTTAGTCAGCAGGATAGAACCCCAGAGAGAAAACGTTTGAGAATGATGGAGTAGGTAACTGAGGCTGGCAAGAGCAAAATATGGACTGTGTGTGTTTGGTTGTTGGTCCTGCATAGCTCCTGGCGGCGTGGGGTTGGGGTTAAGGGGTGGGCATGTGGGGAGCTCAGTAGAGGTACTTCTCTGACCATCTTCCATATGTAATTCCACAGCAGCCCTCCTCCTGGGCCAGCATGTAGAACTAACTCTGCTTTTACAGGGGGAATACCTAGCCCCAGCAGAGGGGTAAAATGCTTTCTGTTTTCTGTACAGCTAATTTCATGTCACTGTTTACAGGGGGAAGGTCCCTGCTTCTGAGCCCTGCAGCAATTGGCCTGTACCCTCAAATACGTACTTTGATTACCCCTTTTATTTTAGCATGAAGAACTGGCCCTGGCATTTATTAGTCATAAAGTTATTCGTTCTGCTTTAAATCCAATGGCAGTGTGCTCCACTCCATAACCTCCTGTGGCAGTGGGTTTCACAGGTTGGCTAAATGTGGTACGAAGTAATAGTTTCCTCGCCTTGCTCTAAATTTATCAGCCATTAATTTCACCAGATGACATTTCGTTCTTCGGTGACATTATGGAACATTCAGTTCTTTGGCTGAGTCTACAAACAAAACCCTCTGTCAGGCACTAAATAATCACTACTTGCCATTTTCGTTTTAAACATGTTAACCTGGTTTGATTAACTTGGAGAAAATCTTAAATTCTTTTAATTTTTCATAAATGTATTCAAATGTTGCCTCCCAGTCTTTAGTCGGAATCATTTCAAATGCATATTTATTCTTAAGTCTATATATGAGGTGCCCTATTTGGTAGGATTAGGATTAATTTGTGTGAAGAAATTAATGAAGGCTTCTAGAAAAGTATCAAGTGTCTTGTGATGATAATGACTCACCATAAATTGTTTGTGGCCAGCACTTCATCCAGGAAGTAGGTGACAGGACACATAACATGATTTTAGGGCAAATGAATTGGTGCTATGCCTGCTACCACCTCCATCCCCAGCCAGTTTTTCCACTCACTCTGATTTATGAAATTCTTCTATCAAGGCTCAGTTCCTTTGATCCCTATTCCAATCAAAACACCTCCAGAGAGACGTGTTATTTAAGCTCTGTCAGCCATTCTCTCCTGGGCACCAACAGTGATGATGTATGATGCAGGATGCCTCTTTTCCTGTAAACTAGTTGGCTTCAAATTGTGTCCTGCAGAATCCTGGAGTCCCGAGAGTGTCGCAGGGATGGCTGCAGGGTAAGAAGGGATCAGGTGCTCTGGGTTTCAACAGAGCAGCTCTGCGGTTACCTGCTGCAGACATTCATCTTCTGTGTAAGATCTGAGGTAATGAGAAAGTTTTACACTATTGTCATTACTATTTTTACAACTCTGCTTTAAGCTCTCAGGTTAGACCCCTTCTCATGAAGCCAAGAGTGAGCTTCCTCCAGTACTTTCTGTCCTTACCCAAGTTCATGCTCTCCCATTTCACATTCTCCTGTTCAGCCCTCGCTCCTGACTTGGGCACTTTTCCCACAAGAACTTTGCTTCCCTCCTAGAAGTTAGAAGCACTCTGCTATGTGATTCTCATTCTTGCTGCACTAGAAAGAAAGAAGAAGAAATGAGACTAGGAAGAGAAACAATTGTGCACATGCTTCCACAAATTCCTTTCTTCCTAAAATATAATATTTGTATAACATCATTATCCCTTGGAAATTTGGAATGGTTCCCACACAAGTGGAAAGTATCTATTATATCCTAAAATAAAATACTTCCCAAGGCCTAGAAAGTTGTAGTCATATACATATACATCAATCTAACATGGTATGCTACTTAAAAATATGAAAAATTAACATATTTAGGAATGATGGAAAATTGGCATAAATTGGAGCATGTAATAAAAATTGAAAGTGAAAAGTAATCATTACCTGGTGAAGAAAAGATAATTTATTAGCTTTGAAGGAATTAAAAAGTCATTACAATATTTAGAGCTTTAATTCTATAAAATGTATTATTTTTTCCAATATTTAGAAAATTTCAAACTAAAATTAAAAGGGAGTCAATAAACTGGGTAACATTTTACACAAAATCTGACTAGGAGTTATATAATCTAGATATTCTATCAAGTCTGATTATAAGCAATAGAAACCAACTCTAGCTAACTTAATTTTTTTAAATCCATGTAAGAAAGGGAAAATAATCTCAGTAGGTAAAAGGAACAGGTGTCCACCCTGGGGTGTATTCAGATTTTTATAAAAACATCAAGAAAAAACTCAAAAGACAGGGGATGTGAGCTAATAACACATAGAAGATGCAATATAAAACAATAGAGGTAAAACTATTCAAATTTTATTAAAGATTATATAAGGAAAGCAAAGATTTTTTTTAACCATTAAAAGAATAGTATCCCTCAAAAATTAAGCAAAAATTGCCATATGACCCAGCAAATTTACTTCTTACTGTATAGTCAAAGGAGTTGAAAACAGAGACTCAAATACAATACACCAGCATTCATAGCATTATTTACAATAGCAAAAGTCAAAACAATCCAATGTCCATTGACATTTATATACCACACAAAGTATCCTATCTAATAAAGAGGGAATATGCTAAGTTACCCTCATACTGTCGCAAAGATGGTGGTGCCCACAGTCAATAAGGAGGGAATATTAAGGTAAAATATTAACTAAATCAGAGGTCAACATACCACTCTAGAGTCTGAAAAGGCCGATATGGGTTGGATGGGTCAGGGAAAAATAAAACAGTGTTTGTTAAAGCAGGATCCAGGGATCATCTGCGATTGAACCACCGGACAGCTAGTTTTAAAATGTAAAAGTGGGAGTCAGCATTTTAACAAGACCCCCCAGTGATTTTTGTGCATGGAAAGGTTTGCCAGCCACTTCCAGAGTCACTCCAGGTTTCAGAGTTGGTGCAGAAAATGTCCTGAACCTGCAGCAAGAGGAGATGGGATGTGCTCCCACGGAGGCAGACCCTTCAAACAACACAATGTGCGAACTAATACCATTTAAAAAGATGACTTGGCAGGAAGCCATGAAGCAGAACAAAATTTAACTATAAATAGAGGAAGGTAATGATGACCTTTAACCTTGATATGCAAAAGGGGTACATGGGAGGAAAGAATGCGTGCTGGGTTCTGTGAAGTTATGAGCCAATATGACACACTTTATGGTGTTTTCTAGAATTAAGTAGGCTATATTTTTAAATTGCTCTGGGCACAACTCTTAATTTAGATGACTTCACTGTTAGAGAAAAAAGTGCGCACCATTTAGTAACTACACTTAGGATTTCCCATTTTTTACTTAACTTGGATCTTTAAAACATGACTTTCTTTTTCGCCTCACAGTTTAGCATAACAATTCATACTGTAACATCTGGATAGCTAATGGAATTGATTCAGTTAGTCTCATCTTTACAGTTCAACTGAGAAAATAATAAAGATGTAAGTTAGAATCAGTCATGTTGACAGTCAGAACCTGTCTACGGGGTCTCTTTTGGGTAAAACTCCTGGGCTCACTGTTCTGTTCCATGTGGGCCTTCCCAGGCAGGGCTTCTCATTAATCCCGAATCTCGGGGATGTGTGTGCTTCTCTCCCTTCTCTCTAGCTGTTCTCACTCTCGACTGTGTATGTAGGATACAACCTCCTTAGTGTTCTGGCTTTTCTTTGATGCAGAATCACACACCTTCTTTATTTTAGGGTTTTGCTACTAAATACTTCATGAAACAGAGAAGGCAATAAAAGCAATGGGTATTGAAGTGTTGGAAGCTTTAAGAATCTCTAAAAGCTCTCATAATAATTGTCCTCGCCTACAAATGGGGCTGGTCACCTTTTCCTGCCTCTTTTCATGGACTCCCTCTTTTCATTTTCCAGATGAAGTCTATGTATGATACTGTCTGCATTTTTAGAAATTGGGGGGTGGGGGGAGGATGAGGGACGGGTTTGGCATCATTGCCCCCTCTCCCCATTCTTCACAGGTACAATTCTCATCCACAAGGACCCTCCTTTTCCATAGGTGTCCTGAGGATTCCGGGCTGAGAGAATAGGTGGGAACTCAGGGGCATTCTGTCTCCCTAGGAACATCCCTAGGCCGCTTCCCCCACCAGCCTTCATGCCCGTGTGCTACGGGTTTACATAAGAAAGTGTGAGTTAGGTGAAACCTACACATTGATCATCTATCCTGTTTAATGCCGTAGGAATTTCTAATTACCTTGGCGCTCATAAAAGCTATTCTGATCATGAAGGAAGACGTTTTTGTTGTCTGGGCTCCTCTTTAGTCACCTGCCTCCCAGTCTCACCTTTTCCCTGAAATGCTGACCCTGTAACAGCTCCCCAGGCTCCTCCTCTAATCACACAAATAGCTCCTAAACCTCCATTTTGGGGCTCTAAGGAAGACAAATGGCAGGTAGTGCCTGCAGTTCTCTTCCTCTGCAATTCCTACAACTCCCTCTTCAATTACCGCCTCACTGAGGGCACTGACCACTCCGTTTATGCACGATGAGCATAGTCTTGTTTTATACCAGGTGGATTTGGTTGTGTGGCAAGAATATTAATGTTTCTGTTATCATTAATTAATTGGAAAACTCATATCTATTTGCCAGGGCCACCTGCCCGGAGCTGCAAACACTCCAGATGTGAAAATGTGTTTTGTGCTGCTATACATAATTATTTTCTAATTCTGATCCACATGATTATTAAGTGCATATGTCCTCATATTCCCAAAGGGATTGTATTAAAAAAAAAACACATTTTTATTGATTTCAGAAAGTAAGAGAGAGGAGGAGAGACAGATAGAAACATCAATGATGAGAGAGAATCCTTCATCAGCTGCCTTCTGTACACCTCCCTTCACTGAGGATCAAGCTCACAACCCAGGCATGTGCCCTGACTGGGGAGCAAACCATGACCTCCTGGTTCATGTGCTGATGTTCAACCACTGAGCCATACCAGGAATTGTATTTTTAATAAGTCCTAATAGAGGAGGGGGAAAGCCTAGTGATGCCTAAACAGAGCTAGGGAAGAAAGAAATACAGGAACATATTTCCCCCATTCCAGAGCATATCTTCATCCTAAATGATGACAAAGATTTCTATGAGTCTAGCCAGAAACCTATAAAAAATTATAATAGTAACGATGATATCGGTTTGGAATGCCAAAAGTTAATATTTAGGGTTAAGTTTCTTTAATTAATGAAAGTTGATTTAGAAATATACAATCAGTATATTAGATGGAAAATATGATCAATAAGAACTTGTATACGTATGTATATATGGGGAAATAATTTGAATTTTTAAAGTGCCTTTTATTTTAAGATCCATATACATTTTAAAAGTTTCACCAGAACATCAAATATTTGCACTGTTAGTTGCTACCTTGATTAAGGATACTATTTGAAACCTGTAGCTTTCCATTCTAGTGAACTAGATTTTTTTCTCTACCAGTTTTTTTTTCTTCATCATAAAGAGAAATAAAAAGTTTAAATATTCAAACAATTTTATTATTTGCCTTTACATTTTGTGAGAGTTAATATAGTACTATATTGAAAATCACATTTTTGAAACTGGTAAAATACATGTAACATTAGCTTTTTATTAAGAAAATTTAATGTTGACATAGTTGTAGGTGTCGCCCTCACTTCTTTCCCCCCACTCATTTGCTCATCTCCATCTACTGCCCCCTCCTTTGGCCTTCACCAAATTATTGTCCATGTCCATGGGGTTTGCTTATATGTTCTTAAGCTAATTCCTTTATGTCTTAACCATTTTTAAATGCATAGTTCAATAGTGTTAAGAATATTCACATTAGTGTGCAACCAACCTCCAGTACTTTCTCATCTTGCAAAATTGGAATCCTGTAACAATTCCATTAAACACCTCTCCTTCCCATCTCTGTCAGTCCCTGGCCACTATCATTCTACTGTCCGTCCCTATGACTTTGACTATTCTAATTATCTCATTAGAGGTAATTGTAATCACACAGTTCAAATAAACTTCATAAACTGTAAACAATGTTTTATGATGAACCAAATCTCATAACCATAGTGTAATCCAGAAATTTTCATCTGCTGTGCTACAACAATTCATAAGGCATGCAATACCTGACTATTTGGTCAGGGGCACTGATCTCTTTTCCCTTAGATTGTCAAGTAAAAACAATGACGATAGTCAACACAATAGCCACCTGGGGAGAATGAGTGAAAATTATACTTTTTTTCCTCAGGAGAAAATTTTTTTTTTTTTTTTGTGCCGCAGAATTTTGGTAATTAGTTTATGTATGCCATTAGATGAAAAATGTTGAAAATCACTGGCATAACCAATATAATGTAAACCCACTTAATGTAGATATATTGATACAGAGAAATACTGAAAAATGGCAACTTACTTGGATTTTGACTATTAATTTCTGAATGGAGACTTTTATTTTTATATTTTTTAAATTTTTAAAAAAATATATATTTTATTGATTTTGTACAGAGAGGAAGGGAGAGAGATAGAGAATTAGAAACATCGATGAGAGAGAGTCATCGATCTGCCTCTTGCACACCCCCTACTGGGGATATGCCCGTAACCAAGGTACATGCCCTTGACCGGAATTGAACCTGGGTCCCTTCAGTCCCCAACCTGATGCTCTATCCATTGAGCCAAACCAGTTTCGGCTGAATGGAGACTTCTAAATAATGAAGTTTTAAAGCAACTCTAAGAACCTCTGAGAAAAGTAGAGAAGGGAGAAGAGTTAAAAACAGCAATAATTTTCATTGTGAAAATGGCAAGGTAAATGACTCCATAGTTACTACACAAAAATCTCTGAAATCATAAGCTGAACTGAAGCGGCAATGCTTGGGTAATAACTAGGAGATAACTGATATTCCACTAAAAATAGTGGAATAGGCGAAGCTAACTTCTTTGATGGTAAAATACCCTCCACAGAACACTTGTCCTAAAAGATACCCCCTGTATGCTTATACATTTCTGGAAAACTGCATAATGTATCTCTCTTGAATAATGAAATAGCACATTCATATACTAAAAGTTCTACGAAGTTCTGAACATTTTTTTCTGTGTTTGACTTACTTGACTGAAGGATCTTTTTGTTTCCCCATAAAACTTATAAACATTGTTAAGGAAGAAGCATAACCTCTAGAGCAGTGGTTCTCAACCTTTCTAATGCTGCGACTCTTTAATACAGTTCCTCATGGTGTGGTGACCCCCCTAACTATAAAATTATTTTCGTTGCTACTTCATAACTGTAATTTTGCTACTATTAATGAATCGTGATGTAAATATCTGTGTTTTCTGATGGTCTTAGGCTCTAGACTCTAGAGCATGAGTTGGCTTCAGTACTCCCTCAGCACTTGAAGACAGTGTTTAGACTTGGAGTTGTGATCTGACACTCAACCGCCCGTCTTCATTCCACATTTTCGTATTTACTTTTGGATAGAGATTGCTGTATGCTCCACAAATGCTGTCACCAAGACACTCATTACTGTAAATGTCAAGTTGATTAAACTTTCATGTGAAAGAATGATAACGCAAGCCTGACAATACACATTTCTCTTCACTTGGGGTTTGAAATGACGGCATTAATCCCAGGGGGCAGATGTATGATCCTCCAGGCTAAGATAAAGCCTGTGCAGCTATTATGCCTCTGCCATATGTGAGCTATAAGCCCATCTCACACGGTGAGAGGAACAAATGGCTCAGCTGCAAACTGCTTTCAAAGTACTAGTATAAGAATAACAAAGACAGGTAAATGAGAACATTCCCATGTACATGCAACATTATTATTGCATTGAAAATCAGCCTGGGTAGACTGTATTTAGAGATGCACACAATGATTCCAGAAAAGAATACATACGAGATGAGTCATAGTTACTACACAAAAATCTCTGAAATCATATGCTGAACTGAAGCGCCAACGCTTGGGTAATAACTAGGAGATAACTGATATTCCACTAAAGATAGTTTGTGAATTATTTCAAGGCTCTAGAGGCAATTTTAACACCTTGTAAGGCTGTCATTATATGATCCATTTACTAGTACCATAAGCAATTTCTCTCTGAATATTCGATAATCCATCAATAACTCCTTCCTTCTGATATTTGTTTTCCCCATTTATGGCTGAATATTAGTACATGTCTTACCTCTTATCAAGTTTAAGCTCCTTGAGGGTAACAATGATACTTAAATCAATTTGATATGCCCATCAGAACGTGGCCCAGTATTTAGTAGAGTTTTAATACATTTTGTGGGAAATAAATCATTTCTCTAACTGGTTCTATTTCATGTACACTCAACATTTTCTAGAGAAACAATCTTATTTGCCCACTGACTATTGAAGTAAGACCCAAGACTAAATTATTTCATTTTTTAAAAAGTGGTAAAATCTACAAATAAGGGCTCTGTACACATTTGGTACTCTTGATTTGATCTGATTCCTTAAATATAAAGCATTAAAACATGTGGACTTATCCATGGGCAAGTGAAAGAAACAAAGAAGATAGGAACAGGAGAAATGGCACATTGGGTAAACTGTGCTGAGTTATTAAATATTAATTTAGAATGTTTCTTGCATTTCTAACTACATGACCTCTCATAAAATAAGAGTGAAATTATCTTACTACTCAGATATTTTACTCTCCTTCATGCTTGACTATCCCATTACAGGAAGAGAGGTCTCCATGTTAAGGACTGCTACTTCCTACAAGAGGCTTCTATCTCTCTAGCCCTCTCCCTGACCCTCTCTCTAAAAATCAATACAAATATTTTTTAAGAGTCTTTTTCTGCTGTTCTTGACTAGCACGGTGCCTGGCATAGAGCAACCCTCTAGAATTGTTTAAGGAATGAATGGAAAAAAACCATCACCTTGTATGTGTTTGTTTAATGTTGGAACATTGTTGTCATACACATTATTTACTTTATCATTTAATTCATTCATTTCCCATTTGGTAAATATTATTGGAATATAGGGTGTGCCCCAAAATGTATACACTTTGAATAATTATAAAGGCAGTGTTTATTAAAATACATTTCATTTTCAAAATGCAACAATCTACAGACACTGCGATACATTTTTGGACACCCTCTATATAGCAATTGCCAGAAAGTAGGTATTAATCATTAGAATTAAGTCATAGTTCTTCTACTCAAAAGGATACAAAATCCGTTGGGGAAAATATCATTGCCAAGGGAAGTTAGAAGTTTGTAGAAAAGTGTGAAAATTTGTTTTAGATGAGCAAATATTAGAAATAGCCATTATTATAAATTTTAATCCACTCTGTTAATTTGGCAGAAGTTATTGTTGGCAGAGCAAGGTCCCCAGATGTTGAGAGACTTGTCTGTGATCTTGTAACTAAAATAGAGACAACTATGACGGGAACGTGTGTTTTTTTCTTCTGGGGCAGTGTTCACCCTTGTCCCTTGTGCTGAAACAGTAGAGGCCTGGTGCCTTTTTGCTTCGGGCAACTTCAGGTTGGAGGTGAGCTCAAATCTGACAAAGCTTTGAGATGCAAAGAGCCAAACTGTTCAGAGAGGGAATCTGAGAATGAAAAACAAAAAAAACCAACAAAAACAAAAACAAAAAACACTACAAGTGGGACTTGGAATCGAAGCATAAAGCAAAAAGACCAGGAGAGGGGTTTCTTTGTAGTGGGAAATGGAGGGTGGTCTGGAGGCTGACACACAGACTCCTGTGTGCTAGAATAAATGGTGTGTGTGTGCGTGTGTATGTGTCTGACTGAGTCTGAGAGAGAGGGGGAGACATGGGGATGTAAACTTATAAATAAAAAGAAATACAATTTTGTCTGTGCTTCCGCTGGATGGTGTTTATGTTTGTGAAGAGTCCTTTCTGTAAGATACACTTCTGCCTCTGACCTCCAGTCAAATCCAATTCAAAGAAGAGCACAGTGAAAAAGAGAGTGAGTGCTCACAATATGAATCTGAAACTCCTGACAGAAGTTGTAAAAACCAGTATGTTCAACTGCCCATCAGCTATTTAGGGATTTCTATGGCAGAAAGCCTTCCCTGTAAAGCAGAGAGCACTTATCTTTCACTTCTAGGGCTGGTTTTCATAAAACATAGCTGAGCAATTAACATCAAAAAATATTTAGCATTTTTTCAATTTATTTATCCTTCTCTCTCCCAGTCCATTTCCTTTGTACCTCCCTCCACCTCAACGAAGAATCTGATAAATATGGCAGCTTAATATTTTCTACTTTATAATATCTATTAGGCCTGATGTTGAGAGTTTCTGTAATTGAATTAATATCAATGTAACTAAATTTATGCTGAGTCAATTTGTTTTTCTTTGGTTCTTCAAGTTACCATAGCACTCAACTCTTAGTATGTGGTGTTTTATTTTACATTAAATTAATATAAATTATTTCATTGTATACTGTATGGCTATTACTTATATAATAACATAAAAATGAAAAAATAGTGAAAATTCTTCATGTGAATAGAATATACAAAGGACACTGTAAATGTGGATTCCTATGCTGAAAGTATTTAAGTTATGTCATACTTTGCACAATTTAAAAGTAAAACAAAGCCAAAATGAAACAACCTAATTAAGTTGAAGGTTAGATTTTTATAGATGCCATAGTAAACACAATTGCACTTCTTGAAAGTCCAAATATCCTACAAATGTTTGAATTCTTATTATGCAAATTATTTTTTGGACTGTCGATCTGAACTAGGGTTTATTGAAGAATGATTCTATATGAAAACTAGCTATATGCTGTTGCACAGATAAAATCTACTTAATTCAAGGAAAATGAAGTTAAAATATTGTTGGTTAACTATCAAAGCAAAAATTATTTTGCATAATCAACAGAAAATGAATTATCAATCTGAATAAAGTCAAACTATAAAAAATGGTGACCTGATTAATTTACACAACCTAACTCCTATTAAAATGGATTTGGCCATTTAAAGTTTTTTTTTTTTACTGGCAGGCTGCTAGGTTTTAACTACCAATTCAAGAATAGGTCAGTGTATTGATTGAATTGATTTATCAAGATTAAAAATGCCACTTTCTCATGATGAGCAAATGCTTACTGAATTGACATAATCAAATTAATAAGGTAACTTTCTTGGCATGTCAAGAACCAGAAACCTATGAGATAATGCAGTGAGATAGTGAAAACACAGCCTGTATGGGGTATCTAGGCTTGTTCTCTCTCTTTTCTTTTGGCATAGACATGTGCTTAAAACTTTCCCATAAATGTAAAATAATCCAAAGTTCTGACTCCTATATTCTTTTCTAGATGCTGCCATATGTTCATCACTCTCTATTAGTTTGTTAAGGCTCCATAACAAAATACCACAGACTGGGTGGCTCAGACAACAGAAAGTCATTTTCTCACAGTTCTGGGGAATAGAAGTCCGAGATCAAGGTGTTGACAAGTTTGGTTTCTTCTGAGGCCTCTCTCCTTAGCTTGCAGATGTCTGCCTTCTTGCTATGTCTTCACATGGTTATCCCTCTGTCTGTGTCCATGTCCTAATCTCTTCTTACAAGGACACCAGTCATATAAGATTGAGACCTACCCAATGACCTCATTTAATCTTAATTACCTATTTTAAGACTTTGTCTCCAAATATAATCACGTTCTGGGATATTGGGTACTAGAACTTCAACAGATGAATTTGGTGAAGAATTCAATTGAGCCCAAATATACTCTCAAGTTTTCTATTTTTATGCATTTCCTGAATTTTTTTTAGGTTACTGTATAATTGACATCTAAAATTTTTAGTTTCAGGTATACAGTGTAATAATTTGATATTTGTGTACTTCGCAAAATGAGTACCACAGTAAGTCTCATTAACATCCATCAGTTACAAAAATTTTCTTTTCTTGTGATGAAAACTTTTAAGATCAAATGTGCAATAGAGTATTATTAATGATAATCACCATATCACACATTTTATCCTCATGACTTGTTCATTTATAACTGAAATTTATATCTTTTGATCCCCCTTTAACCCATTTCGCAGCTCCCCCAGATACCAATCTGTTCTCGGTATGTATGAGATCAGTGTTTGTTTGTTTTTAAGATTCCACATGAGATTATACAGTATTTGTCTTTCTCTGTCACTTCTGTCAGCTTAATACTTTCATAAAGTCCACACATCTTGTTGCAAATGGCAAGACTTTATTCTTTTTTTTTTTTTTTAAATATGTCTTTATTGATTTTAGAGGGAGGAAAAGAGAGGAATAGAGAAATAGAAACATGCATCAACTGCCTCCTGCATGCCCTCCACCGGAGACTGAGCCTACATCCCAGGCATGTGCCATGACAGGGAATTGAACTGGTGACCTCTTAGTTCATAGGTCAATGCTCAACCACTGAGCCACACAAGCTGGGCAAGACTTTATTCTTTTTTTATAGCTAAATAATATTCCACTATGTGTGTGCATGTGTGTGTATCACAACTTCTTTATCCATTTACCTGCCAGTGGACACTGAGGTTGGTTCCACGGCTTGGCTATCTATACTAATAAAAGGGTAATATGATAATTAGACTGGACATCTTTTAGACGACCTTCCGGACAAAACCATAATGGTGGGGTCAAGGCGTAGTTAGGGGTGATCAGGTTGTTAGTTAGGGGCAATCAGGTAGTTCTGGGCGATCAGGTCGGCAGGAGAGCAGTTAGGAGCATCAGCAGGCAGGTGAACAGTTAGGAGACCGTGGTCCCAGATTGCAAGAGGGATGTCTGACTGCCAGTTTAGGCTGATCCCTGTGGGATTGGTGGGATCGGGCCTAAACCAGTAGTAGGACATCCCCCAAGGGGCCCTGGATTGAAGAGAATGCAGGCCAGGTTGAGGGACATCCCCTTTCCCCCATGCACAAATTTTGTGCACCAGGCCTCTAGCTGTAAATAATGCTGTTATGAACATGAGGGTCCAGATATATTTTCAAGTTAATGTTTTTCCTGCCTTTGGATTTATTCTCAGAAATTGACTTGCTGGATCATACAGTAATTCTATTTTTAATTTCTTAAGAAAACTCCATACTGTTTTCCTAAGTGGCTGTACCAAGTTACAATCCCACCAGCAGTGTCCCCTTTTCTCCACATTCACAATGCATTTGTTATCTTTTTGACAATGGCCAATCTATTTTTACTGTGGTTTCTGTAAAATATAAACTTCAAATTGTTTTGCTTTTAAATTATGCAAGGTGTGACACAGTCTGAATACCTTTAGCATAGAAACCCACACTTCTAGTGCCCTATGTATATTTTAGTCACTTGACTTCATTTTCCATTTTTTTTTGTTAATTTATATGTAATAGACTTACAGTGCACAATGAAGTAATTTATACTAATTTAATGTAAAATAAAACACCATATATTAAGAGTTGAGTGACATGGTGACTTATAGAACCCAAAGCAAAAGCAAATACATTCATCATAAACTTAGCTACATGTCAATGTTAATTCAATTAGGAAAACTCTACATATCAGGCCTAAGAGATAATAAAATGTAGAAATTTTTAAGCTGCTATATTTATCAGATTCTTCATTGGGAAGGGGGCGTGAAGTGATAATCTCATAGTGGCTTTGATTTTCATTTTCCTGATGATTAGTAAGGCTGAGAATCTTTTCATGTACATGTTGGCCATCTGTATTTCTCCTTTGAAAAAAATGTCTATCATGTCCTCTGCCAATTTTTAATTTTTTAATTTTATTTTTATTCTTGAAAGTGTTAGAGATATCCCTTTCTCCCTCCACCATTGACTCCTTCCACCCTGCTCCCACCCCCCCATCCCCAGGCCTAAGGCACTATTGTCTGTGTCCACTGGTTATGCACATATATTTTTTGGTTAATCTCTTCCTGCAATCCTCCCTCCCTCTTCTAAGATTTATCAGCCTGTTCCAGCTTCCATGTCTCTGGATCTATTTTCTTAGTCAGTTTATTTTGTTCATTAGACTCCACATATAAGTGAGATCATGTGGATTTTTTTTCTGTTAAGTTGTCTGAGTTTTTAATTATAATTTGGATATTAATCACTTATTAGATAAATGATTTAAAAATGATTTCTTTCGTTTTGTAGGTTGCCTTTTTGTTGATGGTTTTCTTTTGCTGTGCAGAAACTTTTTAATTACTGTAATTCTACTTACTGATTTTTGCTTTCATTGCCTTTGTTTTAGGTATCAGATTTAAAAAATCATAGCAGAGACCACTGACAAGATACTTACTGCCTGTGTTTCTTCTAGGAGTTTCATGGTTTCAGGTCTTACATTCAACTCTTGAATCCATTTGAGTCAATATTTGTGTCCCTTGCCTAAAAGGGCCACTAAAAGTACTTGGAGCTCAAAGGCAACAAATGCAAATAAGGACACTTACTTATGTGAAACCTGCTCAGAAACTTTCAGGGCTTCCTGAGAGGGCCCATACCTGTATTTGTAGGCTTAGGGGAATCATTAAGATGTAGGAAAGAAAGATGTGTCTACAGGCTAAAGAAACCCAATTAAAGCAAAACAAAATGCTCCCTACCATGTACACTGTGCACATGTGTATATATTGTCTTTGTTGTAAAAAATCAAGAGGCAGAGATTGACAAATGAAGGTTCATTTTTAAATGAGGGAAAACAACTCTGAAAGGTGTTCTAGTGATAAGTTCAGCCAAGTAGAGTATTTTTACCTATGAACCTAATGCTTGGTATTTCAAAAATCCTGATGTTGAGAATAATGGCGAACTTAACACTTGGCAAGGTACAATTTTTGATGATAATTGTTGAGATGTGTAGTCTTTAGTTCTCATCTTCACAATGTAAGAAACATAAAATCAATGACATTATAAAAAGCACACGCTAAATTCTAACTGTAGTAATAACTAATATGGTACACAAAGCAAAAATGGTGAAAACCTCATATACAAAACTCCAGAAGAGTCATAGGATCTGCATAAATTGCATTATTGTCTTCATTATTATTATTATTTTTTCTATTTTGGAATTCACCCTGGGTCTTTTTCCTCCAGAAGGTCCCATTGAATGCGCTCCTGAAAATGGCACTAAATAAGAACTTACATGACAGTCTTGATTCTAAGTATAGGGTTCAGTCAAGACGGAGCAGAGGGTCCCCAAAGACCACCCCCAGGTTTGGTGATTAGCTAGAATAACTCACAGGACTCAGCATATGGCTGTCTCGTGGCTATGATTTATTACAGCAAAAGGATACCACGCGGACTCAGCAAAGGAAAAAGGCCCCTGGGGCCAGGTCAGGAGGAAACCAAGCACAAGCTTCCAAGAGTCCCCTCCCACTGGAGACAGACAGGACATGCTTAATTACTCCAGCAACAGATACAAAAACACACATGAAATGTCTACTGGAGAAGCTCGTCAGAAACTCAAAACCCAGTGTTTTTATTGGACACGGGAAACGTAGACACCATCTGCCTAGCACATAACAAAATTCCAGACTCCCAGAAAGAGCAGTGTTCGGTGTGAACGGCATTGGTTATGCAAACCATTTAGCCACAGTAAACCACCCTTATCAGTTAGGGAATGGTGGGAACTCCCCAAGTTCAAATTTCCCAGCCACCAGCCCAGGCCAAGCCTCAGTAGTACCAGCATGCCTGACTAAGGCCAGCATCTCAGACCTGTTACCTTACCTGTTTTCTGCACAGACACAAAAGCAGAGATCTTCTCCATAGAGAAGGCTGGCTGGCCGAGTGCTCCTCTGAATTGAACACACAACTGGTATAAGGAAACATGCTCAAAGACCGCCAGCAGGGTCTTTTTAAATATATCATGTTGCTTGCCATTTTATGACCCCAAATCTCACACTTTTAGCACCCATTTAGTTGAATAAGTGAATGAACGCTGCTTTTCTTGCCTCTCCTGCCCCTTGTGCTCTGCGGACACAGGACGAGAGCTTTACCGTGAATCCAATAGGGAAACTCAGAGAGGGTTAATGTAGCAACATAGGCACACAGAGGAAAGCCACAGAGGCATTGGAAAGCCACAGGGCTGCATTTCTGGCACCTCTGAGAAATTGACCCTGGAGTCAAGTCCTGGAGAATTCCCCTCCTAGGCTGGGTGGTGGCCTCATCCCCATCCCACCCCCTGGGGGAGGGGGAGAGGTGCTGTGGAGAGGGGGACTGCGTGTCCCAGGGGAGGAGTGCGCCTCTCACTGCTCCTCTAAACACCAGCTGCTTAGATTTGAACGTTGGCTGGAAAAGTCTGGCTAAATATTCCATAGTTATACTTATCCTGTTTCCATTTTGGGCTAAATAGAACACATGCAATGTGCCTTTTCAGGTGGTAAAAAGGAGAAAACTTTCCTGTTTTATTCCTTGACTCTTTGAGGATATCAGACATAAATTCAGCTGCCTCCACATTCACGTGCATTAAAAACATTTTTTTTCAAAAAGTTTATTTCCTTGTTTTAAGGAGAAAGTTTCATGTTCTATCATAGGCCTTTGATCGAAGCAGGCCCAAGTCACTTTTCTTTCTCTTCTTTTGCTGGAAACGTCAGTATTTCTGCTCAGGCCACTGCCTTTGCCACCTAGGCATAGCTTCATGCATCACTTTGCCGGAAGTTGCCACTGGAATTTGACAACAGAAAGTGGTCCCTAGAGTTTATTAGTGTAAACAGCTTCTGATTCTTCACACCCATTTCAATCAAAACAGGAAATATTTCATTTGACACCGATTCTATTTCCTTTATTTGATGTGTAGTAAAGAAAACAACAGCAGGAATACACTCATTTGGGCCAATAGGGCTCAGGAACCTGATGCTGCAGTAACTCAGACTCTTACCTAAACTTCTATATTGTCAATTTTGCTTTCTATCCATACCATTGTTTGCTAGAATAACAAAGGCCCCCTCTATTTCTTGCTTGCTTATCTAATAAAAAGGTAATATGCAAATTAACTGTCACTCTGTCACAAAGATGGCAGCGCCCGTAGCGACTAGGGCACTGAATGCTGGCAGTGTTGCTGGCTGGGCTGAGGGGATCCCTCCCCCACATGCATGAATTTTGTGTACCAGGCCTCTAGTTTTATATAATAAAAGCCTAATATGCTAAATGTCCAACCATTTTTTCAACTGTTCAACAGTTGCTCAGATGCACACTGACCACTAAGGGCAGATTCTCCAACTGGTAGGTTAGCTTGCTGCTAGGATCTGGCAGATCGGGACTGGGTGAGAGGAGCCGGACACACACTGGAGTCCTCTCACAGTCCCTCCCCAGCCCAATCATGCACTGGCGGGGTCCTCAGCCTGGCCTGTGTCACAATCCAGGACCCTTTGGGAGCATGTCAGAGAGATGGTTTTGCCCAATCCTGCCAGGCCAGGCCAGGCCAGGTCAGGTCAAAAGACCCCACTGGTGCACAAATTCGTGCACCAGGCCTCTAGTAAATAATGAAAAGGTCTAGAGCTCTGGAGTCTCCTCTTGGCACTGTCAAATGTTGCCAGAAATCTCAAATGTTCGAATAGAGCATGGGACGACAGTAACCTGCCAGTTGAGCCAGGAAGTCTAGACAGGAAACAGCACCTGGTATCTAATTGCTTTAATGATGCCTTTGTGCACTTTAAGGTTGAAGTCTAGGTGAAATCCCAATTCCATCACCTTTGGCATCCTACTTGCTCTTTTTGAAAGTTCCTTTGCTCTTCTGTAAATTGAAAGAACCATTCTACTGGGTTATTTTGAGAATTAAGAATGATTAGGTGGACATGGCTGGCATGGCTCAGTGGTTGAGCATTGACCTGTAAACCAGGAGATCAAGGTTCAATTCCTGGTCAGGGCACATGGCCGGATTGCAAGCTTAATTCCCAGTGTGGGGCATGCAGGAAGCAGCTGATCAATGATTCTCATCATATATATATATATATATATATATATATATATATATATATATATATATATATATAATTTCATTCTCTATCTCTCTCTCCCTCTCCTTCCCCTCCCCTTTTCTTTCATAAGTCAATATGTGTGTGTGTATATATATATATATATATTTTTTTTTTAATTTATTTTTTTTTTTTAAAGAATGATTAGGTGAAAGGAACTAGCACAATGTCTGGCAGTGAGCAGAGCACAGCAAAGTACTGCTTCTGCTGCCTGCACAGGACTCTCTTACGAACATTGTTTTTGAAAACCTGCTTTTGGATAGTTTGTCCATTTTATGCATGAGTTCCAAAGCTACCTCCTCAGTAAAATAAATCCACCCCTGTAACTTTTTTTTATCTTTCCGTTTTTATATTTGTTAGTTTCTCTTCAACAGTTAAGGACAAAGTTTAGTTTTTGACACAAAAATCCCATATGCCCAACGCAATGAAAAGGAGCAGATGTAGCATTTGGGATGTTTAATGTCAGTCAGTGTGCTAGATGGGGAGAGTCTGTGACCATGAACCACTGCTGAGCCTCCAGGAAGGAATGCGGTAAACATTGAGAGTCAGCTTGTGTTTCTGAGGTAAGCCATTCCCCGGGAATCTAAAATGGCCCAGTGGAGACTGCCCAAGCTAAGGGTATAGGAATATCACCAAAACGGTAACATGATATCTTATTTTGCTCTGGATCACTTTTGTTCATATTGTTGTTTCCTTTCTTCCTTCTCATTTTCACCTGCAAAGTCTCCTCATTGTTTAAGTCCCACTGCAAAGCCTTCTCACGTGCTTTGTAGCATTCTTCCTATGTGGCATTGAAAAATGAAAAATATTATGGTTTCCTGTTGATCTGTCTGTTCCTCCTCTCCCAAAGATTATAAGCAACTAAAGGAATAATTTTTCATCCTCTTTTCCCCCATGCCCTGGGATTTATACAATGCCTTGTAATAAGTACTTGTCCAGAGTAATTTTTAACAAACAAGTAAATGAAAAGAAGGAGAAATATGAGCTCAGGAATGGTGGATGGATTTGTTGTTAGCAAAGGGATCCTTGAAAAGACTGTTAAAGTTGTTTAAGACCCACTTCCTTTTACAGGGTAATTCTCAGAAGTTAAACATGACTCTTAAAAACGTAGAATAAACATATGAAAGGATAAGCAGTCATCCTCTTGACCTTATTTACAGATTGTGGATAGTTTTTCTATCCCAATGTTCAGTTCTTTTTACCCTATGCTATTTCTCTGAAACAGTTGCCTCCATCCTTATGGCTTGTCAATGACTATCAAATTTATAACTTCAGTCCAGGTCTTATTCATAGCTCCAAACTTACTTTTTAAATTCTTTCCTAGCTGTGTGACCCTGGGAAGATTACTTTACCTCTCTGTGCCTCTGTTTCCTCCTCAATAAAATGGTGTTAATAACAGTACCTATCATACAGGGTTACTGTAAAGATTAAATTATTTCATATGTGCAAAGCATTTTGAATAGTGCCTGACATGTAATATGATATGATACTTGCTGTTACAATTTTCAACATCTCTATTTGGATGTGTCAGAGGTACCCTAACACTACATGTAAAAGCCTCTGTCCTCCCCGGTCATAACTGACTTAGCTATGGGCAGATACTGGACTCAAGGGGGTGCATTTGGAATGTATTTGAGAGCATGAAGAAAAGCCAGAAATCCTTTTATTCAGGAATGTGGAAGTTGGTGTTAAGATCTGACTTGAGTCAACGTGAACTAAAGAAAGAACTAAAGTAGGTTGTCACATGCATGAGAACATAGTGAAAGCGAGGCTGCTGAAGGGAAAAGACAAAACCAGATGTGCATGCAGAGAGAAGCACTGAAGAGGACATACAGCTCCGGGACTTCAGCTTCTGAGGTCTGGCCCGTCATGAGCCTGTTTTGTGAACTCCCCCCCCTACCCCACCCCCCACACACACTTTCCCCATAAATCCCCCTCTTTGCTTAAGCTGGCTAAAGTGGATTTTATTCTTTGCAACGACAGAGGGATATAATAAAAAAAACAAAAACAACTTTACCTGGGTGTTGAATAACCATGTAATTTATCATCCTAAATGGGTCACTTCGGGTGCTGTTAGTAGTTATACCCACACAACAGGAAACCAGGATGCATGGCCATCTTTCCTCTGTGGTCAAGAAGGGAAATGAGATCCTCACTGCTTGTGTTTCCTAGATACAGTCAGCTGCTTAAATCATGTCACAACAATCCTATCAAGTCCTCTGTCAGACCAGGATCTAGAGCTAGGGAGATTCAACACACAGGACACTGGTGGAAGGACTGGGCTAAGAACCGAAGTCTAAGTGACCATAGATTCTATGCTCTTCTCTGAAACAGTTCTGCCGAGGCTCAAGCTGTATGAATCCATACTCCTTGCATCAGCATTCTGGGGTGTTTGAGAGCAGTGATCAGTGAAGAAAAACTCATGCAATCACACTAATCTCTCAGAAAACCCACGCCCACCCTATTGACACCAAGACAATGTCTAGCCTCATTCTTGTATGAAACGCCTTTCAGCTGAAAAAGCATAATGTAACAAAATCTCCACAAGCAAAGAAGGAAATTGAAGCAATTTTGAGACAATTTAGGAGAAGCCTCATTTTCACAGCTCAGTGTTATCTGAGCCGCGCAGGACACAAAAGATTAGGGGTCAGAAATTTTCAGATAATTGCTTGTTTTCCTGGTCTAGCAGGCTTGCTTTTCTGAGCAGGTATTGTCCATACCAACAACGAGCATGCACTGATTCCTAGGTCAGAGCTGTGTGGAGAAAGAAAGAAGTGATGGGAGATTATATCCTGACAAGAGGCCCAGTGCACAAAACTCATGCATGGATAGGGTTCCTAGGGGCTGCTGGCTGCCTGATGAGGCCTCCCTTCCCAGGCTGCCACCAGCTGCCAACTGAGGCCTTCCTTCGTTCCACATTGCCCCCTGGTGGTCAGTGCATATCATAGCAAATAATTGAACTCCCCCTCTCCCGGACAAACTCCCAAGGTGATACTTTGCCTATTAGGCTTTTATATTATATTATATTATATTATATTATATAATATATATATATATATATATATATATATATATATATATATATATATATATATATATATATAATATACAGATATAGATATTCTGATTAAGACTCAGGTGAAAATGTCCCTTCATTAATGTGACACTAAGTATGCATTTCAAGGGCCAAGGTCCCACCACACAAATTATGATTCTTAGCATCTATGGCTGCGACCAGGTAAAAAAAAATTGTTGGCATTTCATAGGTTATTGGAAAGCCAAAAACACGTTTGACACCAGGCAAACATTATTGAACCTTGTATAGTGGAAATGTGATTTCTTTTTTTACTCTAATGATAATTTAATTGAAAAAAATCTCTTTAAAGGAAAGGAGCATAAAACATGATTGATTTTGGAGAACTTTATGGACTATACCTGTATAGTAGCATTCTGGGTGCCGTGTTATAGCTATGAGTATCTTACTGGATCTTTTTCATGCAAACAGCATTCTGTTGTCAAAGTTAAGGGACCTCATGGTTTCTCTTTTGATTGATTTAAATCCTTGAGAATTATTCAAGTGCTCACATCACTTCCCTTCCTTTTTCTGTACCCAACTCCCAATTGAGAGAAACAGTTTTTTAAAAATTACCCCAAATGCATACCTAAAATATATGTCTATACACAGAGTCCCTTAGGGGTTTGCACTGAAGAAAACTATTAATCTTCAGGCGAATAGATGAATGGCTTTTGTTGGTGCTCAATAACCAGACAGCGTCATTCACTCTAGTGGCATATACAATAACCAAATAAGGACCAGAGTGACATAAACGGCAGTTGAGCTCAGAGGTTAGTGAATGTCAACCACAACTCACAATTCGGAAACAACTCCCATCACCTGATATATGATTACTCAATATGATCTTAGCAATATTTTTACTTTTTTCCCCCCCTCTACCAATCCACTTTTCTTAATTATGTCTTATTGGACCTCAAAGAAAAACTGTCTTTTTACTTAAAGATGCAATAATGGATTCCACACATAAACATCACTAAATAGTTTTTCCTAAGAACTTTGAATTAATTTATTTTCTGAGAAATATTGTTTTTTAGCTGTTTTTCCCCCCAGGTGATTGGAATGCAAATATTACAGAATTGTTTTTGTTTTGTTCCTACCCTAATATCAACTTTGAATTTTAAGTTATATAAAAATCATATTGACAGAGATGACTTTTTAAAAAACAAAAAAGACACAAAAGTACTTATTAGTCCCAATGATACAGTTTTATAACATGTCGATTATCCTGGACTGCTTGTATTTGCTTTGAAATTGTGTAGTGATTGTCTAAAAATGTGAAGTCAGTGCATTTTTCTGGATATTAAAGTTATTCTTTGTATTCACTATTTACACACAGTGCCTCAAATTTAAAATTTTGGTCATAGAACTGAACTTTGTTGGGCGAAGAGGGAGAAAGGGAAAAATAAATAATTGCAGCAAAAAATGTGATTCTAACTATCTTTTAGAGTTAGTTTAGGAACAAAAGGTAGGCTCAGTTGAGGAAGAGGAGTTTAAACGTGGCCCTTGAAGTTTTATGACAGCATTTGGCCTGTCATTCCGCTCCACCTATTTATAACCTGGTCTTTCTTTGTGAATAACAGCTGGCCTGCAACTCAACTTTTGCTCTGGGAGTTTCAGCCATGTGGCGTGGTTATCTTCAATGCCCTTTAAAAAAGAATCATGACTAAAAAAATACTTTACCAATCTTTTGAAAAATAAAGGTTGTCAAATACATTGGCTGACATTTCTGTCCTATTAGGTTCCTGGTATTCGATACGGGCATCTATTAAAATCAGAGAATGAGTCACTTCCCAAGCACCGTCCCTTTCTGCAGCTGTGGTTTGGCAAAGGCCCTGGAGATTCAGTTGTCCACAAGGCCACATGTCCTGAGCAGGAACTGTCCTCCTTAGCAGCAGCTAAATAACATCAGTTTGAGCATCACACACAGAGGCCCAAATTCAGCCTGCCTTCTTCTCTCAGACACATTGTCTAGTGTAGCCATCATCACACTCCAGAGAACCTGGACATCAAGGTTTCAATCACTCCTTGCAATACTGCTTCATAAAACACCACCTCCATTTTGCTGGCCAGGCACGTGGCCAGGCACGGATGCCCATGCTTAATTTCTCTGGTCTAGGAACTTGCTAAGAAAAAGCAGAGCCAATGGCTGCAAGCTCCAGGTTCTGAGGTTTCTAACAACAAATGTTTGATAGCATCACACATTTCCTGTCTCTTTGGTTTTTATTGTTAATTTTAAAATGCATACATTATTTTAAGTCAGACAAGTTAATTTTCCATCAAGATAGGGTCATATTATTTCTAAGAAAGAAGATTAAAATATAAACTTCAATAAGGAAATACAGCTTGAGTTCTAGTAAAAGACACACACACACACACACACACACACACACACAGACACACAATTTCAGCTGTGCCCAGTAAGCTATGTTAGAAGCCTGGGTGAGAAAAATCACTCAGGGAGAGAAAAGGGGCTTTCCCTAGAGGCTGGACAGATGGCACAGATGGCACTGGGAAGGAAAGGCCCTAGCTTTGGACTTTTTATGGTGAAATCAGAGCCTCAAAGTAGAAATGATATAACTGTCAAAAGCTGACTTCCTAGACCCAGGAGGAGGGTCATGATGCACAGCCTTTGAGAGTGGATTGTGATTCCTAATGTCACAGACTAAGGAACTGAGGTCCAGGGAGGACAGCTACTTCTATCAGGATCAATGACATGATAGGAGCAGAGGAGAGGTTGGGGGATGAGGGAGGAAAGCAAACAGGTAAAAAGTAGGCTAGGATTTTTAAAAATATCTATTTTTCTTTGTTTCACCAGTTTGACCTCATCTGCCAGGTTCATTGGCCTTTTTGTGTCCCACAGATAATGTATTCCAGTGTGCAAATATTATTGTACACTGAGAACCCGACATCTTACTCCAGGCTTCACAGTGTACAGTAGCATACCTCTTCCCTGAAGACATTAGAAAAAGCACATCAGTCCTGAAGCTGTTCAAATAGACATTCAGAACAGTGAGTGTAAATTGCTGTCCTGCTTTGATTGCTGTGGTTCAGTCGAGAAAAGTTCATTTAAAGAGAAAAATTTTTTTTCAAACCTGATATTTGAAAGTATATAGATTCTTGCAAGATAGTATTTACCTGGTTCAAAAGACAGTCCATAGTAGAATCATCCACTCATAAGCAAGGCTCCAAATGGGTAAGCCAATACCACTGTGTTAAGGATTGCCAAAACAGCAGGTTTAAAAGTCTTGGAAGGGTTGGGAACCTTTATCATCTAGCTTACTTACCTAGTGCTGTAGGCAAGGAAACATCTAAAGCCTCAGATCCTTAAGGGTTGTTTTAAAATACAGTTAGGGTTCAGAGAACAACGATTGGGGAACTCTACCTTAAAGCAGAGGTTCTGTAAGAGTGAGCAGAGGATAAGAACAGGTCTGCGGTGGTGGTTATAACCTACACACTGGACTTGGTCCCAGCTTTGAGGTTGCAGTATAACTCTCTATATAACTCCTCCCCAAAAGAGAGGAATTTAACCTAATTTTCAATAATTAAAAAAATTATTATATATTATAAGCTTAAGAGATTGTCTTTCATAAATCACCAAGCTGTATGTCTCTTGGTATTTCCATGCTAACAATTCTTTCAACTGCTGTGCATTTTAGACACTCTAAACTTCAATATATGGCAAAGGAGAGGGAGGGGGGAGATTTAAGTCAGGATGTCCTACTCTCCCCTCGGTGTTGAAGGTTAGTCTCTTCTTTGACCTCTACAGGTCAGTATTTTGCTTGATGATGTCTGTGGTAGGCAGAATAATGGGTCCCCAGAGATGTCCAGATCCTAATATCTGGAACCTGTGTATGTGGGAAAAGGGACTGTGATTTTTTTATCACAGTTAAAGATTTTTGATAGGTGGGGAGATTATTCTGGATTATCTGTGTTTCTTATGAAGAAAAGAGGGAGACAAGAGTGGAGAAAGAGATGTGACAGTGGAAGCAGAGGTCAAAGTGATGTGATGACTGGCTTAGAAGATTGAAGAGGGCCATGAACCAAGGAGTGTAGGCAGCTTCTAGAAGCTGGAGAAGGCAGAGAAATTGATTCTCCCAAGAGCACCTAGCAGGAATACAACTATGCCAATGCCTTGATTTTAGCTACCCCCATTTTTTTTTTTTTACTTCTAACTTCTAGTATTATAAGAGAAAAAGTTTGTGTTGTTTTAAGCCACAAAGGTTGTGGCCATTTGTAACTGCAGCCACAGAAAACTAATTCAGTGCCTCATCACATATCTGTGAACAGAGAAGACAATCAGAGTTCTCAGCACCTCTGCTTGGTGTCTGGAGGTCCCAGATCTAAAGGCTTTAGAGACCACCAAGCTTCATTCAGAGCCCATGATGCAGCCACTTCCTCCTGAACTGCAATAGCTTTGCCTTGGATTCTGTGGGACACTCTGCTTCTGAAACCCTGACTCTCAGGAGGTGCACAGGCGAGTTTGCATTCCTCACACTCCATGCCTCTCCCTGAGGCATCAATGGCACCATCCAGAGCACATGGCATGCTGTGTGCAATTTCTTCTCTGTCAGAGTGAACCAATAAATATGGGCTTTGAGTCACATTGGTGGTCTTTGCCATAGTGACATTCTGAGCTAGGTGAGAGACATCATCTATACAAATTGTCACTGAATCCTTGGTTAAGTTTCTCCTTGGATGGAACAGCCAATGAAATGTTTCTCATGTCCACTTTGAACAAGCTGTCTTTCCTGGCAAGCTAAAGAACAAACCAGGTTCTTTGGCTCTTCCTTGTAAAATGTGGCCCAATCTAAGGATTGTGATTCTTTTGTATTAGGATATTTATGCACATCCATAGCCTTATTGGAAAGGCATGGCTGGTTCAAATACACCTGCAAGATTCCTGCCTCTATTGGGCTCTTCTTGAGGGAGTTGGGAGAAGCTAGACTTGAATGGCCTCATTATGAGACCTTTGGCAACCGGAGCCCATGCCCTCACTTTGCCAGAGCTGTAGCAGCTGAAGAACTCATTGATATTTTTAAAACGCTCTCTGCATTATTCTAGCCTGTAATCAAGGTTATCTACCTCCATTCCAAGCACTTTTTGTATTAAGAGTTTTATAATACCTACATATTTTTTATGTTTAACAATCAGATTATTTGTTTATTTGTTTGTTTGTTTGTTTTATTGATTATGGTGTCACATAGTTGTCTTCATCCCCCCATTCCCATCCCAAACCCCTCCCTACCTACATATTTTAATCCTCAAAAGGTCTCTGTGAGTTACCAGTAAGTACCATTAACATCCCCATTTCACTGAAGAAAAAAATCAAAGCATGGAGGTTACATAATTTGCCCAAGGTCACATGGTAAACAAGGAACAAAGCTGGGATTCAAACGCAGACTCCAGGAGCTAGAAACATGGCTTCCCACTACCTCGCGCAGACTTGAATCCTAAGCACACAGCAGAACCGTCACTCAGCAAGTGTTTGTCCAAGGAGTAATAGGCTTTCGATTAAAATATTGTGAAATGTTTGTGAAACAGGTTTTTAGTTAACATATTAAAGGGTGTGGGTTCAGCATTACTTTTTAAGTTACAAAGTGCTCTCACATGCTATTTTATTTGCACATTCATTTGTGAAGTTTTTTCTTTAGATCTTAACTTTTTAAAAAAATTCTTTTAAAAAGTCTAGAATTCAAAAAACAAAATACAGAGAAAAAAACACCACAGTAGCATTTTCATCCCCAAGTCAATGGGAAAAAAAAAAAAATCACCATTTTTGAGTGCTTCTGTAGTCTATAATTCTTGGATATTTAAGTTCCAAAAGAATGGTTTTATTTTAAACAGTTTTATTTTATGTATTAATAAATTCATTGTTAAATAGTCCAGAGCTAAATTAGACCAACATGATTAAAGTACATACCTTTTATTTCAATACATTTAAAAAAAATACTGATTTGCCTTAAAAAAGGCTTCATTTTTGTAAGGCTTCACTTACAGTGTAACATAATTGTGCATTTCATCATCAGAATCTTTAAAATAGCACCAATGTCATCTGCTTGATCATTTAGGGATAGAAGGAAAATAATTTGCTTCTCATTCTATGTAAATCTGAAATTCACTTAAATATTAGTGAAAAAAAGGAGATCAGAAAGACTAATTCTCTTTAAAAAGTAAAGCAATTTGTTACATGATGGCTTTTTTTTTTTTTTTTTTTTTTTTTTTTTTTTTTTTGTAAAAACGTAAGAAACTCATGAGATGCAAATGCTGGTTTTGCTACAGACTGCCTGTACATTAAAATAGGAATGGAAAGTAGAGGAAAAGTAGAACAGCAATTGCAAATTGCCTTTTATAGTGTGGTTGAAAGCACTTTCCTGTTCAATAATTTTAATAAACAAATCCCCTTAGGCATTCCCCTGATCAGTGTGAACATAATTGAAGCATTATACACATTGTTCTTTGAGGGTATACCTTTGTGGTTTCAAATTATGTTTATTATCCTGCCAAGACTTAGATTAGTCTATGTAGTTAAAAATTAGACTCTAAAGCAACTAGAAATTTGTGTTTTTCCTGTTTCAAAACCAAATTCTATTTACGGTTAACCTATTATTATTTTAATTTTTAAATTCAGCAAGTCATTAGTAGAATTATAGACTACTCAGAGAGATGAAGTTCAAATTAACTATGTGGTATTTTCTTCTCCAAATTCTCAATTAAATAGCTTTAGACATTGGTTCCCAGCCTGTAGGATGCCGGTCTCTGAGGCGCCAGGAAGTTAATGCAAGGGGTTCTCGGCTTCCCAGATGGCTATTTACTGAAAAGCTAAGATGTCATACTCGTAAATGCACTACGGTCTTCCAAATGTCTGTAGATGTCAAAGTGATTTATACAACTCCAATTCATTTAGAAGTCTGTAGTTAAGTCACTGTAACTGTTTTTCATAAGGTATCTACTCTGTCAATGGACAATTGCTTTTGAGGAAAGCTGGTGTTATGTAATTTTTTTTTAATATATTTTGTTGATTTTTTACAGAGAGGAAGGGAGAGAGAGAATTAGAAACATTGATGAGAGAGAGTCATTCATCAGCTGCCTCTTGCACACCCCCTACTGAGGATGTGCCCGCAACCCAGGTACATGCCCTTGACTGGAATCGAACCTGGGACCTTTGAGTCTGCAGGCTGATGCTCTATCCACTGAGCCAAACCAGTTTTGGCATGTAATATTTCTTGATATTAAAAGGAGGTCTTTACGATTAAAAACTAGCACAGACACATAACTAGAGAAAATGGCCATGCCAATGGTCACCTCTTCTATTAAAAGTATCTAACGACAGAAGGAAGAGCCTCCCCAACGAATTGTCAGAGGGTTTATGTGCATCTCTCAGCTCATAGTGATAGCCCTGGGCAATTAACTCCAAATATCACAGGCCTCAAATGTATTGCCAGGGAATTTGGAGAATACGTCTTAAGCCCTGTTGTGCTGGCAGAACAGAGGGCTGGTGCTCCTTTACAAACCAGATATGCACAGGCCCAGTAACCCATCGGAGGGCGTGTGTCCTTCCACTGGGCCCTTGTGATCAGATCCTATGTTCAATGCAAGCAAAGCCTTTTCCAGCACTGCATCTGGGATCTCTACACGTGTAGAGGCACTGGCAGGGAATGAGAAGGGCTTTGAAAGAGGACAGAAGGTGAGTGAACTACGTTATTCTGCAAACAATTGACCAATAACACTGGCTGCAAGCCAGCCTAGAGGAGCCAGCATGTTTCCAGTGTAACAACCAATCTCTCTCATTGGAGTCACTGCTGCCACTGGTGCAGAATTTATCTATGGAGTCAGCAACTATTCTAAATTCTTTGCCATCATTAGGAGATAGCAGATGAAGAAACTGAGATTGTGTGAAGTTAGGTGACCTTGAGGTCACCAGGTGGGGAATAAGAAGCTCCGGTATGGAATTTTAACAGATACTAAGTGGCAAGGCCAAGATGTGAAGTGGGCAAAGTCCTCTCTCTCCTTTGTTTCCTGTTATTTACTCAATAAATCCTTCATGGCACCCAGCCAGTATAACTTAGTGGCTCCAAGTGAAGGCTTTGGAGTCAGACACAGCTTAATCCATATCCTTATTCTGCTACTTGCTAGCAATGTTGTCTTGTGCTAATTACTTAACCTATTAAAAACTTATTACATATGGACTCACATAGTACCATCACTCATTTGATGAAATTTAACTAAAAATACACCGTCTTCTGGCAGTCTGGGTATGGAGGTTAGCAACACAGAGCTCTCCCCTCTTGGAGCTCCTTTTAGTTTGGGAGTGTGATACTTTGATTTGTAATAAGAAATACATATTTGGTATTCAGTCCAGTTTCTGGCACAGAGCTCCTGAAACCCTTGAAATTTCCTAAGTGATGAGAGCCATAAATGTCTTTTGTCATGTTAATGAGGTGACTTTGGAAAGCACCTAAGAATAGGGGATGGCTGCTTGTGGAGCCAATGATTCCATTAGGGGGTTGGAACTTTCAGTCCCTCCCTCACCCACCTTGGGGGAGGGAAGAGGGGCTGAAGATTTTTTTTTAATGGTTTTTTTTGTTTTTGTTTTTGTTTTTTTAATGATTTCAGTGAGGAAGGGAGAGGGAGAGAGAGAGAGAAACATCAATGATGAGAATCGCTGAGTGGCTGCCTCCTGCATACTCCATACTGATTGAGCCAGCAACCCAGGCATGTGCTCTTGACCAGAATTGAACCCAGAACCCTTTAGTCCACAGGCTGATGCTCTATCCCACATGTGTCAAACACAAGGCCCTCGGGCCAAATCCGTGCCGCCAGGCCTTGCAATGTGGCCCGCACCGCGCTGTCATCACTGCACTCCGCTGCGTTTCTGTCACAATGACAGTTTATGACTGTTCAGTAAACCATTTGGCCCGCGATTTAGGCTGGATTTTAGATTTTGGCCCCTTCTCTGATTGAGTTCGACACCCCTACCTATCTGCTGAGCCGAACCAGCTAGGATGGGGCTGAAAATTTTAATCATCGCTGGTCAGTAATTTAGTTAATCCTGCCTCTGGGATGAAGCCTCCATGAAAACCCAAATGGAAGGGGCTTGGAGAACATCCTGATAGTGGACAAGTGGGGGTGCTGGGAGAGGGGTGTTACAGACCTCGCCCACTGAGGCTCTCCCATCTGCATGTTCACCTGTATCCTACATCATAACCTTTTATAATACACTCATAACTGTAGACACTACTTCCCTGTGTTCTTGAAGCTGTTCTGGCAAATAATAGAATTCAAGTGGGGGGAGCTCATGGGAACCTCTGCAGCCAAATTGGACAGAAGCTGTGAGTAACCTGGGGACCTGCTACTTGGGATTGTTACCTGACCTGGGGTGGGGGCAATCTAATCTGAGGACATCTCCAGGTCCCGTCAGAGCAGCGTTAGATTGTAGAACAACCAATGGGTGTCACAGAGAATTGCTTGGGGGGGGGGGGGGAGGAACCCACACACACATTTGGTGACTGAAATAGTCAGAAGTGAACGTTCTGTGTAAAAGTAAAGGAGACATACAGGAGAGGAAAAACTGGTTTTTCCATTACCAGGAGTCGGGTAACAATGAATAAAACACATGTGCAATATAACTCAGCAGAGGTGCATGCTATGAAGAAATACAAAGCGTGGTCAAAGGAATGAGGAGGATAGAGGGACAGGGGTGCTATGTAGACGCCGTCGTCACGTACATTAATGTCCAAGGCAGACACGTGGAAGGACTCAATAAGCTGCTGTCTGTTGTTTTCATTAGGCCCCTTGCACTGACCGAGGTGCTTGGGCAGCTCCCTAACCATGGAAGATGAGGAGGAATGGTTTCCGTGGGTGGCATTCCGATCCTAAGGATGGCATGAGGCAGTGCTGATGGCTCTGCCCTGAGGTGCTCATTGTCTGTGCAGTGAGAGGGGTTGTGCTTTCTCCTCCTCCTAGTGAGGGAATGCTGAGGCAATACACCTAATCAGTCCCAGCGGAAGTCGAAATTGGTCGTTATTTAACAACATAAAAGCCTGCTGACCAGAGTTTAGGCCTGGGTCAGTGGTCGGCAAACTTGTTAGTCAACAGAGCCAAATATCAACAGTACAACGATTGAAATTTCTTTTGAGAGCCGAATTTTTTAAACTTCAACTTCTAGCGCCACTTCTTCAAAATAGATTCGCCCAGGCCATGGTATTTTGTGGAAGAGCCACACTCAAGGGGCCAAAGAGCCGCATGTGGCTCACAAGCTGCGGTTTGCCGACCACTGACCTGGGTCATTCCTAAACTTGAATTTCTGAGAGCAAGTAGCAGGTCTCAATTTTTTTCTCTCCAAAAAGGTCCTTTTGTAAATTGACCGAACAGATTTTACAAAGTTGGGCCTCCTGGATCCCCAAAGTTTCTGTTCTATTTTCCTCCAGGAAAAGTGTTTATTGACATTCATGGACATGATGGTGGGGACATCACTTTTACTGATTTCCCCCCAAAATGGTCATCCAAGACAACTTACTGCCAGTGCCTATATAGAAAAGGGAGTTGCCTCTCATTAAAACCAAACAAACCTAACCCCTATGTTAATTCCAGCCCCAGAATGAATCACTGGTCCTTTAGTAGAGAACATGAGGGAAATGTGGCTGGTGTGTATGGGAAAAAATGCTTTTCTTTAAATGCCACCTCGTACATAGCAGCTCACAATGTGAGAGGTATTTGGGCACTGGGACTCACCAGGGAGAGGGACTCCTCTATACTTCATTAAGCCCACCCCACGTTTAGTCTCTGGAGCATTTATTTGTTTATTAAATGATGGGTGAAATCATTGGAATTATTAAATGAATATACATATATTTTAGTAAGTGTACATGTCTTTATATAAATATACACACATCATTTAAAAGAAAAATATATGTACACCTACTCATTTTCTCTCTCTTCTGCCAGTGAGCTCACATCATTAAATACAAGTAAAGTACACAGCAGCACACATCAGTCTTTTACTGTCTGAGGAAACAGCAAGCATCATGTCTCAGACTTGTCAGGTGCAAGGGAAATGTCAAGTGACTCAGAAGCTGAATCTCGCTCCCTCCTAAAGGGTGACTTTTCCTTAAGCCACTGTCCTTCCTGCCCCTTGCAGCTTTCTCTGGGAGTGGTGGGGCTGCTTCAAAGATAATCAGAGATGCTCTCAAAATTCTGAGTGTCAGAAAAAAATAGGAAGAGAATTTTTTAACATGTTTCTACTCATGTTTTGGCAGCTCCCCAGACCCACTCTGAATCTGTTCTTATTTCTCTGCCATTGAATCTTTTCTCAGACTAAAATTTCGGTTATTACTGGTGGCATCCCCCACATGTCATGCACATGCACGTTACTGACTTGAATGAAAACCAAGGCCGCCCCAACATTCCATCCTTTGGGAGGGAGAGCACGCAAATGCATTGAGGAGAAAATGTGCACTTCCTGTTTGTACTGAATTAAGATTTAGACCGTTTCACAACAGGATGTAGTATCAGATAACCACTGCATGCCTAGAAATGCTCCTGTGAACATACCATCCTCCTCTAATTCGTTTATTTAAGCTGGAGTCTTTGAGGAGAAGTCAAAACTGATATGTATGGGGAAAAATAGTATATGTTTAATACAAGAAGAAATCTTGTTACCAATTAGCAGACTACTAATTTTGCTGGAAAAACATGGGACCTAATGTGTCCATGAGAGAATCCTCACTAGCTGTGCTTTTCCCAGAGGCATTTAGTTGTCATTATTTTCAAGTGCTTTTACGTATTTGGGTTGCCAGGATGAGCATTTTCAGGAGAGCTTGGGGATAATAAAATAATTTTACTTTTACCACTTTATGGGAGGTGAGAGTTCATGTGCCGAGTAATGAATATTGCCTATTCTACTTAATTACCAGACTCTCCTGTTTCATGCCTGAATCAAGGTTTTTCAGTAATATATGGTAAGGGAACAAACAGGATTAAGACATGTTTAATTCCTCCTAAAATGATGGGAACAAATATTAATATTACAGGAACTGTGCTAGGGCCTAGCACTTGGATTTTGCTTCTAGGTCACAAGCTTCTTCGGCAGGAGCAGGCTTAGCCTCATGGTAAGGATGGGAGCTGGAGAGCCAGGAGTTAAAAGTGAACGGGAAATGAGGAAGAGGCCCTTCAAAATGTCCCGTTCCAAGTAGCTTGATTTCTTCCAGGGAAGGTGTCCTGTGGCCTGTAATTTGCCTAGGATACCTCCGCAGACATGATGTGTGCAGATATGGGTTGCAGCTTGTTTTCATCCAGACCCTAAGGCAGGCGGCAGTTGTTCTAATTGGAAATACATACGCTAGTGGTGGTTATTAATCAAAATGCCAAACTTCAGAGGCAGCTACAGGTGCCTTGGCTGACTAGCTTTTATCTCTAATACCAGAGATTTTTATAATTAACGTAATGAGTGTCAGAGTGGGTTTTCTTTAGTAAAATTCCAGTCGTTGGAGATGTGTGGATTCGTTAGGAATGCTTTAGAGGCGTTTTCGCCTTGGTCAGGAGGAGACAGAAGAACACGAGGAAGGTCCCGAGGTTCTGGACCTTTGTGCAGCCGCAGGCCCAGGATAATGAAGGGAATGCAGTTCCAGAGGGGAAAGGAGGTGGAGGGGGTGGAGTCCAGGATGGAAGCGGCAGGATGAGTCCTGGAAGAGGGGGGATGCCTGATGGTTGGACAGGAAGTCTGTAGTTTGCCTTAAGCCTTTCCAAGTTTTACTAATTAGTAGCTCTTGTCCTCTCTCCGCATGCCTGGGGAAGCACCAGGTTTCTGGAAATTTTACACACACACACACACAGATATAGCTACACACATTTGATTGGCAAACTACATACACACACTCGATTGGCATACAAATGCTTTCAGAATAGTAACTGGTAAAGATTAATCTTTAGATTAGCAGATTTTCTTTCTTAAAATTATAACAAATTTAAGGAGTAAAAGGATGGCAATGAACTAGAAAAAGAGGTCAGCTACTGTGTGACTGTGAGCTAGAGCTGTCAGGAGGGTCAGTGAACTCAGATTGTGATGAAATTAACATTTCACTGGGAAGGTGGCTATAAAATATTGCTTATGTCCTATTTCTACTGTATTAAACCTAAACTGACTTTTTCTATAATAGTTACCGAATCAAAGAACTATATACCTTGGAAGGTGAATAAGTGGTTTAATTTTTTTTCTGCATTTGTCCTAATGTTTAAAGGTATTCTAAGGAGCGAAACAGAGGTGGGCAAAAAGTAGGCTTACAGGTGTAATCCAAATAAATAATAACATAAGAATAAACTGTTTCATGTACTCACAACTGCAAATCTCCAGTTTATTATTGCTTTATTATTTATTATTGTATTATTTATTTGAATTACAACTGTAAACCTACTTTTGCCCTCCCCTTTATGTTGTTGCACGAAGCAGAACTGCTCAAAGAAATTACTACTTGACGTCTAAACAGTAAGATGAAGTTATCATGCCACAACATAAACTACATAAAAATGGATGGTTTTTAATCTGGGTGATTAAATTCACATTTTTAAGAGAGAATAGACAGTCATTTCTCTCTAGTCCAACAACATAATGGTGGGCCCTGGTGCCCTGACCCAATCTGATCACACCAAATGGTCCATATCATAGAGCAAATCCCAGGGTGCTGCAGCCATGACAGAAGTCCTAGAGAAAGGGAAATCGCTGAAATGATTTCCAGGAGAGCTCCTATGTGGATGGAAGGAGTCTACCAAAGCAAGAGAAAGGTGAGGCCGGTGCCTAAAAAGCCAAGAGCTCCTCGTTTAGGGAGCCATAGAACCAAGGGGATCTGGGGAATCCCTACGTGAAGTAAAACAAGACTATGAAGCCCCATGCTCTATACTATTCCATATGGCACTGAATTCATGAGCATTGATTAAAAAAAGAAGATTCTTAAGCATGGGGAAAAAAATATGTAAATTACAGTTGAAAAAGGGAATGTGGTATACAACCAGCACCGTTAGGACTTAAAAATTACTTACCAAATGGGAGATTCCAAATGTATCATGACTTTATCAGTTCAGAACTAAATATTCAGCCAAAGGACATATTTAGGGAATTATCTCCAACCAGACCACAGGTATGAGGAGGTCCTAACAGTTACTGCAGTTTCAGACACAGCAGGTCACTATTGAATATTGATCCTTTCTTCACTCTCCTCTGATGGAAGAGAAGAGCCTTCCATGCATTAGTTCAGGAGCCGGAAATGGCGTAGAGCCGTGATTTTCAACCTTTTTCACCTCACGGCACACATAAACTAATTACTAAAATTCTGTAGCTCACCAAATAACATATATTTTATGCCAATCTGACAAAAAAACAAAAAAAAAAGAGAGGGTATAATTTTGATTAATTCACACCAAATTATTGTTGTGTTGGTTTTTGCCATTTTTTAAAATTTGACTATCTAAGGTAGGGGTGTCGAACTCAATCAGAGAAGGGGCCAAAATCTAAAATCCAGCCTAAATCGCGGGCCGAATGGTTTACTGAACAGTCATAAACTGTCATTGTGATGGAAACGCAGCGGAGTGCAGTGATGACAGCGCGGTGCGGGCCACATTGCAAGGCCTGGCGGGACGGATTTGGCCCGCGGGCCTTGTGTTTGACACATGTGATCTAAGGGAAAACAGGTCAATGCCCCTGACTAAATAATCAGGTATTGCATGTTTAAAAAATGCTTGCAGCACACTGGTTGAAAGTCGCTGGTGTGGAGCAGGGCTCCTCAAAGCATGTTGCATGAACCCTTTCTAGTCCACTAACCATTACTGGTTTGCAATGAAGTAGCACAGAAAACAAAAGTGAGCATTTGGGGATTTTTATAGCTATTTGTCATAGTAATTTTGTATCTTTTAAACCTAATAATAAAAAATGGGGCTTCTATTTTTGTGTATACTTTTCATTTTCATTTAAATTTTCTAGTAATTCATTTTTATGACATCTTTTGCTACATGAACAGTACCATACACAAATGTTCCTTTTCAAATTGAAAAAAATAACTGGTTCTTCACCATAGATCATTTGAGGAGCATTGGTACAGATCATAACTGAGCCATAATTATTTTGATAAATAGGGGGAAGAAGGGATGAGGGGGGGTGGTCAGTGAAGGGAAAAGGGGAAGCATCTATAATACTTTCGACAATTAAGATAATTTTTTTAAAATTCCAAGCTCTATAGGCCTGGTAATAAGATGTTTTTGTGTTAAAAAAAAAAAAAAAAAAAAAAAAAAGACATAGTACTGGCATTTGAGATCTTGAGGTTCGTCACCAGAATGCTCAGGCTTGAGTCCTCCATGACAAGGAAGCGACTTACAAAAACTTTTGTGAGCTGTCAACTGACTGTTCCTAAATTTGAGTTTTAAAAAAATCTGTCCTCTCTGGGTTATTTACCTCTGCCAAACTTCCTTTAATCCCCTTTGTCTTCTGATTTCTATTCTATAAACATCAATCAGATGTAATGCCTAATTTAGAGAAACAAACTGTGGACTTCATTTTTTTCAAATACAATATTCAGCTTTGCATTACTTGTAATCATTAAAGGGCCACATGCACAGGTAACGAGATGGTGGAAGCAGATGAGGAGGAGCCCTGGTGGAGATAGGACAAAATGAGCCGGGGTCACTCCCGGAGTCCCTGTGTGCAGGACCATCCACCAAGCAGAACACCTGTCTTAGACTGTTCAATGAGCAAGAAATGAACTCCTGTTTTGATTGAGTTAGTATGCATGTTTGGATCTATTTATTTCTACAGCTTAATTCTCAGTTTAAATACAATTAAAAACTGAACTGACTTTAAACTTCGAGGCAGACCTGGGGAACATGTTTCCTGTCAGCATGATCCCCTTCTTCAGTAGCAGGTTCAGATGAGGCAACTTGTGACAGAAGAGCTGTTCCCTGAGAGAGCTCGTCCTCAGCTCCGTGGTGTAGCTTTCATGATGAATTTGCAGGATATTGTACTCTCCATCATGCCTGCTGATGTTCCAATTCTTCCTTCTTAGCAGGCTAGTTCTTGTTCAGTCAGCTGATGATTGTACTGCATCATTAAGAATCATACCTTAGCTGGTTTTGCTCAGTAGCTAGTGTTGACCCGTGGACTGAAGGGTCCCGGGTTCAATTCTGATCAAGGGCATGTACCAGATGCGGAATCAACCAAATCAGTGTGTCCCTTTCACATTGATGTTTCTCTCTGTTTCTCCCCCTCCTCTCTACTCTCTCAAAATCAATGGGAAAATATCTTCTGCTTGCCCTCCATCATTGTTAGTGTCTTGGATTGTCCTGTTTTCCATTTTGTTCGCAGTGAAGAAAGTGGATTCAAGTTGGTTCTCAGGAGATAATCATGTTTCTCTGCTTCTCACTTTTCTGGTTTGAACCTCTCAGCATTCTGGGTCATATAATCAATAGCTTTTTAAACATATTATTCCACATTGTGATTTAAGACTGTCCTTTTGGCCAGTCCTCTCTGTTCATAGCAGCCACCCTGAAGATGCTGTGGACATGGAAGGCCGTGGTTACTTTACTCTGAGGCATGCAGGGGTCGCGAAGCAGGTTGAGTCTTTGGCTATTTCTTCTGACATTAGTGCGCCTGGATGTTGACAGCAGCTAGTATCTATCTAGGTAGTGAAGGTCTGTAGCTGGTGGTGGAAATTACACATGCTTAGAGACTGCAGTGACTGACTGACTAAGCAGAGAAATAAGTGCTACATCCAAGCAGCAAACCTTGAACATGTTCAGATTTCATCAGCACCATAGTATCAGCCTGCTTGGGGAGAGCCAGTTCCTGGATCTTATAAAAGTCTTGCAAGAGAACAAACGTAAGTGTCCTATAATAATGAATATGTTAAAATAATGCTTAAGAATCTTTAATAACACAGAAAAGTGTTTATGATAAATATTTTAATGAATAAAACACAGGTTATAAAAGTAAATACAGCCCCACCAGTGTGGTTCCTTGCTGTCCCATGAACCAAGAGGTTGTGGGTTGATTCCTGGTCAGAGCACATGCCTGGTTTGTGGGCTCGATCCCCAGTAGGGGGCGTGCAGGAGGCAGCCAGTGGATGTTTCTCTTTCATCTATGTCTCTCTTTCTTCCTCTCCCTTCCTCTCTCTCTCTAAAATCAATAAAAACTTTTTTTTTTAAAAAGCAAATACAGTGCAACCCCATATTTGTAAACAAAATTTATATTAATTCATTCAGCAAATATTGAGCCCTTGTTTGCATGCATCAAAGACTGTAGATATTAGTATTCATGTTTGTGTGTGTGCTATAGTAGATTTTAAATTTCCTACTTTATACTTTTTCATTCATCTATAAAAATATGTATCAGTTTCCTATGAAAATGAATATTTTTTAATTATAAGAAAAGGCTAACACCACAACAATAAGGTTGCATAAAATAAACTGACAACACGAGTTATTTTGGCCCTGTGTTCCACAGTGACTCACCAAATATACCCTGAACTGTTTATTTTTTTCTGTTTCACTGTTAAAAGGAGCAGATGCATTTCACATCACATGGATCTCATGGAAGCATGCCAACCATTTTCTTAGCAACCAAACTCCTGTCTTCTGCACTGTGCATGATTAACTAAAACAGCCTGTTGACGGCTTAAAATAAACCTGCCTTTTTCCGTTTAGCATTTTATCAAATGAATGTAATTTCATTTGCTGATGAATTTAGTTCATCTTCAAGGGAATGTTTCTCTTTTTCATGAGGAGGCTGAAGAATCAGAACTGTCAGGCCAAAGAAAGAAAAGCAAGCCCAGGGAGAAAAAACTAGTCTGATGTTTACATGGGTAAAGTAAAAGGATCTTTGTCAATGTCACTCCCACCCACCTGTTTGTTTTTTCTTTTTAATGGGGTGGAATGTTCATTTACATTTAAGTTCTTTTTTTTTTCTTTCTCATGATGTTTATTTATGGTGCTTGATTGAAAGCATTAATTTAAATAACTGATTCTGAGGATTACTATTGTTATTATGCGCGAGCTCTTGTCTTATTTTTAGCACTGGAATATGCCCTAAAATGTAATTAGTCTCATCTCACAGGATAGTAGACCCTTTCCCGGGGCTTAGAATCTGACAAGGGTCAGGGGTGTATATGTTCAGCTTCGAAGAGAATCAGTGTTTTCATAGGGGAGATGACTTTGTAACGTGGAAGAAATTGCTGTTCTGCTCGGTGTTTCTATGCCCTGGAAGACATTGTCTGTGTTTCTATGCCCTGGAAGACATTGTATCCAAGGATTATAGGTCTATTTGCTAAATTGGAAAACTTTAAAGTTTCTGTAAGAGCTCAAAAACAAAGCCATAGATGGTGTCAAAGCAGCATGTATCTACAGAATCAATAAAAAAGGAAGAGGATTTGACTGAATGTAATATGGTCCAAGCAGGTTCTGCATTGTCTTTCACTTGTGTCCTCATTTGGAAATAAACAGTGAAAACTGCACTAATGACAAATTGCAACACTATTTAAATTTCCACGTTAGTTCCCCCAGAGCAAAGTCTTAAATGTTAACCATCATTAAGCAATCAAGTTGATGGCATTAGCTGCACAGTTTCACGTTTTTCTTTGGAGAATAAAGGCAACAAATATATAACATATTCCTGATAAATTCAATCTTTTGAATTCCTGCTCTATTTTCTATATTTTGAGGAATAATCTTGATTTGTTGTCTTACATTAGATATACCCTTCGTAAGTTTGATAGCTTACAGTGTAAAATACCTGCTATCATATGTTATTCTCTTGCTATAAATTTGAACTCTTCATTGCTTGAGTCAGATCCAGATGCTTTCCAGTCAGCCAGTTTGGAAAACGGCATTATCTTTTTCAGGTTAGTGTTTGTGAAAGAGTTAAAATACATTTTTAAAGCTGTCCAACTTAGTTCTCAAGAAAATCTGACTCAGATGTGTGACCCTATACATTTGAGACCAGTCCCTCTGGCGGCATTGCTTCTCTGTTGTGGGAAGACTTGATGACTAGCACAGGCCTCTGCAGAGAGGACCCCTAACGCCTCTCTGAGAGCTTCCCACGGCCCACTGCTCACATTGCTCAGAGGGGCAGGGGCCTCAGAGTTTAAAACACTTGGGCTGAGGGAAACTGGAGATGAAATTGGGAAGAAATTCCAGGATCTGGCATGTGAACAATCACAAACTATGGAAACTTTAAGTGCCTCAGCTTTTCTTCTTTATATCCTCTCTAACTTCCTTTTTTCCAGATGAATAGAGATCAGGTTGATCATGCCTAGCTTGTCTGTAGAAGAGAGCCTGACTTTCACTAGTTACTCCATTATATTTTGTTTTTAATAGAAAACTACAAAGCCTTGCATTTGGGAGTACTTTTGGTATTGATATACTTGGTGTGTATTCATCTCTTTCTATTGAACAGTCTTTTACTTATTCCAAAAGATATATTCTTCTTATAAGCTTTTTTATCCCTTGAGCAAAATGATATTTTAACTTTAGAACTATTATTATTTTCCAAATACCATGGTCTTAACAATCATAGTCCATCTCAGAATATTAAATCTTTGTAGGAAGACAAATCTTTTGAAAATGGGGGATATAAACTCCTTAGTTATATAGTTTGATGAAAATATAGTTAAGTTTCAATTCAATGACTGGGGCAACTAAAATCTGGTTGTTTGAAGAAAAAACTTGGGAGTCTAATGTTCAGTATAAAGATGGAGAGCTGAGGTACAGAGATTTGAAAGTATAATATTATAAGCTATCAGGATAATTTGGGAATGGCTCTTTCCAGATCAATGGACAAATTAAAATAATTTTGACTTATGATTCTAGGATGTGGTACTATTTGTTTGCATGCTGTGATGATCTTAGGGAAATGGTTTATTGTAAAATTGGCTTCATAAAGTCAGATGGGATCTGTCAAGAGTACCCATATGAGTCTGAAACAGAACAGGCAATGCTTTCTTGGATATACAATGATATGGCTGCCTAATCCTATATAATAAAAGCCTAGTGTGCTATGTGTCTGGTTGGCTGGTCAGCTTTTCAACCAATCAAAGTGTAATATGCTAAATGATATGTTAAAGCTGTTCAACCACTTGCTATGACATGCACTGACCATCAGGGGTAGACGCTCTTACCAGAAACTTAGCTTGCTGCTGGGGTCTGGCCTATTGGGACTGAGCGAGATGGGTCAGACATGCCCTGGAGCCCTCCTATGGTCCCACCCCAGCTGGCCAACCTCCCACACATCTCCCCTGGTCATGCACTGATGGGGTCCCTTGGCCTGGCCTACACCCTCTCACAGTCTAGGGGAGCACCATTCAGCCAGAAGCTGGGCTCATGGCTGGCGAGTGCAGCAGTGTGGCGGGAGCCTTTCCTGCCTCTGTGGCAGTTGGACTACGAGAGGGTGCAGGCTGGGCCGGGGGACCTTACCCTCCCCTCCTCCCACCAAGTGCACGAATTTTGTGCACCAGGCCTCTAGTATAAACATAAAAGGGTGAGGTTGTCTGTTATTTGCAGGGATAGAGAGATAACTAGATAGATATAGATATATATATACACACACATGCATATGCATACATATAACTTTCTTAGTGCCAAACATAGCAGCATGAAAGAGTACTTCACTTACTAAGAAAAGATATTCTTCCAATGTAGAATCAAGGGTGCACTGTCTAGTTCATTAGCTACTAGCTATATATAGTTATTTAAATTTAAGTATAGATGAAATAAGATTTAAAATTTCGCTCCTCGGTTGCACTAGCACATTTAAAATGTTCAATAGTCACATGTGGCTAGTGGATACCATATCAGAGAGTACAAGGATAGAATTATTATGTCATTATGAAACATTTTATTGGACAGTGCTGGTCCGGAAGTTAGGGAGGGTTTTTTTGGGTTTTTTTTTTTTTTAAGTAAATTTAATTAGAGCCTTTAAATCTTATCCTTTCAATAAAGTCTTCCCTGAACCAATTTCAGTTGTAGATTACTGAGAGCAGGCTATTTTATTATGCTATCCACATAGTGATTCAATTTCTAATTAGAAGTTGATGAAGTTCTTTCATTTACTACAGTATCATTTGCACCACATTTTCCAACTGCATTACAAAGCTAAATTATCTCACAGCAGATAAAAAAAGGACAGGAGAATTAACTCAACGTTCTAGAAAAAGTCAATATATGAAGGGTGTGTGTTTGTATTGACTGAAAACCAAACTCGAGGGTCATGTGTTCCTACATTCTACAGTGAAATGCTGGGCATGCCCTGATTATCTTTGCAGCATTGCCAAGAATTGGCCAGGCCAGTCCAGTGATCATCAGGTACTTCTGACACCCCGCCCCCCCCCCCCCCAATAGGGAACCATTAGGGAGGGATCTTTGAAGGAATTTCTAGGAGCAAAAAGTGACCAGTGACTCAAAGCTTCTGTGAGCATGCTGCCTGCATTTCATTGGCCAAATCAAGTCACATGAAACCTGATTTGATGGGGTAGGAAAGTATAGGCCTTCACAGAGAACAGCTGCAAGTAATTGGGGACAATAATAAAATTTACCACAAGGCCTTTTGCTAATGGTAAAATAAATAGCTCACTGGCTCTCTTCTGTGTATCCAGTTACAATGTAGCTGGTTCCTAGGTAGTATTTTTACCTCCGACTAGAAAAAAGAATCCCATATTTGGAACATCTAAGGGATTTGGTTCTTCATTAAGTCACTGTGATTCTGGAGTCTGCTTTCAGCCTCAACGTAGGTTCAGCCACACTGGGTGCTTTCCTACTGTAATCAGAATCTGTAGAATGCATACAAAACAAAGAAAACTTGTTTACAATTCTGCCTATTTAATCACAGAGAATTTCACCTAAAGTAAAAAACCTGATACTGAATTATTTGAGGAGAAGGTGTTATTTGTGGCCATGGGGATAGAGCAAGAGTAACTACCCCCGGAAACCTTTGTAACCTGATGGTCATGTTTATTTCTCATTACCAGGGCATTTCAGAGAAAGGTGTATGTATGGTGGTCACTTTATTCTGTATATACAAGGACAGCCTGACACTTATCTTTTAGGAGAAGCTTGTATTAATAAACACCAAAAAATGATACCTATAGGACAGGTGTTTTCATCCTCATTTTGCAAAAGAGCCAAAAGAGCAGAGAGAATTTAGACAACTTGCAACTCTCAGGAGCCAGATCTGGGATTCAAACTCGAGTCTTCCTGATTTCAGATTTATGCATAGATCTGGTGACATCCTCTTACTCATAACAAATTTGTCCAGTAGTATTACTGCATTTGTCAAGGCATCAGCTACATTATTTCATTTAGCCTTACCTTGTGAGGTAAGTATGATTTCTTCCTATTTTTATGACTAAGGAAATTGAGGCTTAGAGAAGTAAATATTGTGTGCAAATGGTACTACAACTAAGTGTTGGAGCCATTATTTGAAAGCAAGTCTAGCTCTAAAGCCACTGTTTATAATTCCTTACTAGCCTCTACTGTTAGGGCTTCTCTGCGATGCTTATAGGCCTCTGTATCCAAAACTTTGAGTGCCCTGAAGAGGAAGGAGGCAGTTGCCTTGGCTGGGTGGCTCAGGTGGTTAGAATAGGGGTGTCGAACTCAATCAGAGAAGGGGCCAAAATCTAAAATCCAGCCTAAATTGCAGGCCGAATGGTTTACTGAACAGTCATAAACTGTCATTGTGATGGAAACGCAGCGGAGTGCAGTGATGACAGCGCGGTGCGGGCCACATTGCAAGGCCTGGCGGGACGGATTTGGCCCGCGGGCCTTGTGTTTGACACATGTGGGTTAGAATATCATCCCATTCATCAAAAGGTTGCAGGTTTGATTCCTAGTCAGGGCACACACCTAGGTTACAGACTAGATCCCTGGTCAGGGTGCATGTGAGAGACAACTGATTGATGTTTTCTCTCACATCAATATTTTTCTCTCTCTTTTTCTCTCTTCCTCTATCTCTCTCTATATACAAAAAAAGTCAATAAAAACATATCTGTGGTTAGGGATTTTAAGTAAAAGAGAGAGAAGAGAGGCAGTAAACCTGAAGTGATACCAGAAAGGTAAATAAAAGATGAGTAAAAAGAAAACAATTACTTGAGGAATAAGATATAAGATTGGGTGGTGGTGTAGGTGGATGATGGATATGAGAATATTAAAATAAGATTTTAAAAAGAACATCACTTAATTGTGAAATAAAAATGAATTCCTGTCTCAGAAGCTCAATGACTAATTTTGCTTTTCAGATCTAATTTTTGTCTTGAGCATGCTTATTTTGATTCTAACCCAGTTGGAGCAGGCTTATAATTAAAGTGGCATTTACTATGGTGAATGTTATTCATTCTGATTAGGTTGGAATGTCTCGGACAGAGAAAGGCTCTTGGGATCCGGGCACATCCAATGCCTTGATCACACCACAGGAACAAGCAGCTGAAAACCAGTCTTGGTGAAAGGCTGTCTGAGTCACAGGCATTTATAGATGCGAAGCCAAGGCAGAAGCCAGGGAGCTGAGTTCCCTGGGACACATTCATTGCTAGGAGCTCTGTGCTCATTGTGTTTTCATCAGTGACCATTAAAAGAGAGAGAGCAGAAAAAGATGAACAAAGAATCATTAGAATGACTGAATCATTTCACAGGTGTGCGGAGCTCAAACACATCTAGCACTAAAACATGGGGTATTCTAACTGAAGTTAGCATGCAGATAGCTGCTATTGGTTGTCATTACTGGGCACCTGGTACCCCAAATGATAGGATAAGAGAGATCCCTGCTAGGCCAATTCTAAGAAGTTCTCACAATTTCAACTAGAAATATGTCCCAAGATGTGTTGCTGATACCCAAAATGACATCTGCAATACTTAAAAATCCCTCCTCAAAAGAATCTTTTTAATTCCTACATTTCTGGAATGGTGGCCAGACTTTAAAATAATGGTTTGGGGTCTTGCTGCTCATTTTAACCCAGAATGTGTAGTCCTTATACTGGCTAGCTGGAAAAATGGCAGATAAAGGTTTCTCTGCAAGACAAACAGTCCTACAGACCTCTCGCTATGCTCCCATGGAGATATTTATGTTGGTGAAGCAGCTGGAATGGTGGTATTGGGCTTAAGGAGGATACGTTTCTGCCATAAGGAAAGAGTCTCTTGGGACAACTGGTTTTCCGGGATACTCACCATATTCTGCAGCCACAGAAAAGCACATGACGGCTTCCAGGTGCTAGGTTCCATGTGGGAAGACTCTGTCCTTTCTGAGAGGAGGAACCAACCCAATTCTAGAATGGTATCACCAAGATAGAGGAGTAGGAGACCACGGCCTCTGTTCCCACAAAAGGTTCAACAATTAGAAAGCTATTCCTAAACAACACCAGCTCTGGCATCCACTTAAGAAACTTTAGCAACAAAGGAAAACAAACAAACAAAAACAAAAAAACAAGAATAATAGCACAAAAGGGAAGGAAGAACAGCTTCGTTTTGCCTGCATCAAATAATCTCCCATCCTGGCATAGTTTAGGAGCAAGAGTGAATCCCCAGCTGAATAGAGTTCCCCTGCCAGGAAAGAAAGAACAGGGAGAGGGACTAATTTCCCCAGCCTTCAGGGCACTGAGCGAAGGTTCCATTTGGTGTCACATAAACCAAAGACAGGCAAAGCTAAGATACAGAGGTAGCTAGGAACAAGGAAAAAAGGCCACAAGGTAAGAGCAACTGAGGTCCCAGCGACCTGCTTTGCAGATGACCTCTGAAGCTTTTGCCACTAAAGAAACCCACCACCAAAAAAGCTGCTGTGGGTCCTTGCAGAATTTACCAGCTTTTACCCCACAGGTATTTGTGTTTGCTAACACCAACTACCTGAGTCTCACTCAGTTCCCATCTTTCTCCTACACCCATCAGAGTCTGAAAAGCACAACTGTAGCCCAGGTTTCTGCAGCTGTTTGAGTGCAGGACACCAGCCTAGACCCCCAGAGTCAACACTCATCACTGTGTGTGTATTTGGGGTAACCACTCCAGCTCTGTATTTGCAAACCGTCAGCCTGCACCTGTCACTGGCCTCCATTACAGGTATACATACAAAGAAGACTGTGATGCCAACTGCCAGGGCTCTCAATCTGTCAGTGCTGTATCTATTATTGATATATTTTGTTAATCTTTAATAATATCTTAATTGATATATAATATAAAAAGTGTGTGGTCAAAGTTAAATTATCAGCTTAAAAGAAACTGTTAATGTCTGTAAGATGTTTTGAGTAAACCAGAGGGTAACCACAAAATGAAAATCTATATAAAATACAAGAGAAAGAAATCAAAGTATACCATGAAAAGTCATCATTTCATAAAGAAGAAGAGCAAGAGTGGAAGAAAGGAACACTGGAACTACAGAACAGCCAGAAAATAATTAATGAGATAGTAATAGTCCTTATTTAACAATAATTACTTTAAATATAAATGGATAAAATTCTCCAACCAAATAGAGTGGATGAATGAATTTTTAAAAAAGAAGAGTAAATTTTATACTTCCTACAAAAGAGTCACTTCAACTTCAAGGACAAATACAGGCTCAAAGTGAAGGAATGAAAAATTATATTTCATAGAGATAGAAAACAAAAGAGAGCAGGGGCAACTATATTTATATCAACCAAAATGGACTTTCAGTCAAAACTTGTAACAAGAGACAGGGAAGGTCATTATATTATGATAAAGGGGTCAATTCATCAAGAGGATATAACAATCATAAATATATATGCACCTAACATTGGAGCACAAAAATGTATTGAGCAAACACTAAGAGATGTGAAAGGAGTAATAGAAAGCAATACAATAGTAGGATCCACTTCAACAATGGATAGATCATCCAGACAGAAAATCAATAAGGAAACAAAATACTTGAACGACACTATAGAAAAAAAAATGAGCCTAAAAGACATATACAAAGCATTTCATCAAACAGTAGCAAAATATACATTCATCTCAAGCACACACAAGCATTCTCCAGGAAAGATGTATGTTAAGTTACAAAACAAGTGTCAGAAAATTCTAAAAGTTTGAAATTATATCAAGTATCTTTTCCAAACACACTGGTCTGAAAATCAATAATGGAGAAAACAAACAAAAAAAACATATGGGAATTAAAAAACATGTGCCTGAACAAACAATTGATCAAAGATGAAATCAAAAGAAAAATTAAAACATATGTTTTGTTTTCATTTATATTTGTTTTAATATATCAAAATTTATAAGATGCAGCAAAAGCAGTGCTGAGGGAAGTTTATGGTGATAAATACCTATATTTAGAAAAAAAAATTTAAATATACAAATATATTTATACCTCAAGGAACTAGAAAAATAAGAACAAACTTAAGTTCAAAGTTAGCAGAAAAAAGGATTTAGCAAAGATCAGAGAAGAAATGAATAAAATTGAACAGAAAAACAACAGAAAAGATCAGAAATTAGTTGATTTTTAAAAGGTAAACAAAAATGGATAAATCTTTAAACTTACCAAGAAAGAAAGATAATTCAAATAAATATAATTATAAATGAAAGAAATATTACAATTGGTACCACAAAAAAACAAAAGATAATAAAATAATTTTTACTATGAAAAATTATATGCCAATGTATTTGACAGCTTGGAAGAAATGGATAAATTCCTAGGAATATATTACCTACCATGTCTTAATCATGAAGAAATAGAAAATATGAACAGACCAATTACAAGATTGAATCAGTAATAAAAAACCTCACAGAAATAGAAAAAATTCCTACAATTATTATGGTACAACCAAAGACACCAATGGCCACAGCAATTTTGAGAAAGAACAAAGCTGGAGGCATCACACTTTCTGATTTCAAACTATCTTACAAATCTATAGTATGGTACTGGCATAAAAACATCATCTAGACCAATGCAGCAGAATTGAGAGCCTAGAAATAAATTCATGCATATATGATCAACTAATTTTTGACAAAAGAGTCAAGAATACTCAATGGAAAAGGAAAGTCTCTTCACTAAGTGGTATTGGTAAAACTGGCTATGTAAATATGAGGAAAGAAATGGGACTCCAGTTTTACCCTAGTCACAAAAATTAACTCAAAATGGATTGAAGACTTAAATACAAGAACTGAAGCCATAAAATTTCCAGAAGAAACCATAGGGAAAAGCTCCTTGATACCCATCTTGGTGATAATGATTTTTTTATATGACATCAAAAGCACAGGCAACAAACAAAATCAAGTGAGACTACACCAAACTACAGCTGCACAGCAAAATAATCAACAAAATGAAAGGGAAAACTGATGGAATGGGAGAAAATCTTCTTAAACCACATATCTGATAAGGCATTAATATAAAAAATATATAAGGAACTCATAATAGCAAGAACACCAAACAATGCAATTTAAAAATGGACTGAGGATTTGAATAGACATTTTTCCAAAGAAGATACACAAATGGGTAGCAAGTATATGAGAAGGTACTCAACATCACTAATCAAATGCAAATTAAAGCCATAATGAGATATAATCTCTCACCTGTTAGAATGGCTGTTACAAAAAAGATGAGAGAGAACAAATGCTGGGGAGCATGTGAGGAAAGTGAACTGTGGTGCACTGTTGGTGGACCTGTAAATCAGTACAGGGAATATGGGAAATATTCCTCAAAAAAAATTAAAAACAGAGTTAACATATGATCCAGCAATTCCACTTTTGGGTCTATACTTGAAGGAAATAAAATCAGTACCTTGAAGAGATACTTATATTTCATGTTCATTGCAGCATTATTCACAATAACTAAGACATGGAGACTACCTAGGTGTCCATCAACAGATGCCTGGATAAAGAAAATTTGAGATTATATATATATATATAAAAGAAGAAATGCCTGCCATTTATAGCAACATGGATGACCTTGAAGGTGTTATGCTAAGTAAAATAAGTTACACAGAGAAATACAAATATTGTCATATCAGTGGAATCTAAAAACATATAACCCATAGAAACAGAGTAGAATGGTGGTTGCCAGGAGCTGAGGTGCAGGGAGGAATGGAGAAGTGTTGGTCAAAGGGCACAAATCTCAGTTACAAAGTAAATGAGTTCCAGCAATCTGGTATCATATATGGCATGGTGACTATACTTAACAGTAATTATGTTGTATATTTGAAAACTGCTATGAGACTAGATAATAACTCTATATAATACAAGGTTAATATGCAAATTGTACCCTCACCAGGAGTTTAAACAGCAGGCAGGCTGGCCAACCGCCCATGTCCCCTCACCCTGGCCTGGCAGGACAGACCCCACCCATGTACAAATTCATGCACCAGGCCTCTAGTGTGTGTGTGTGTGTGTGTACACACACACACACACACACACACACACACACACACACACACACATATATATATATATATATATATATATATATATACACACACACACACATACACACACTGAGTTATTACGTGTACAGGGATCATAATAATCTGGCCACTCAGTGTATATCTCAATAAGACTGAAAAAAAAAATATGAAGGATTCTGGGGAATATTAACTCTCTTTTATTACTCCAAATTAGAGTATCATATAGTGAGTGTAAGGCTTTTCTCTAACCCTTATTCCTCTTTTTATTTCAAAGTTGGAGCCTGATTGTGAAAGTTGGTATCCTCTACCTATGGTGAGGCCACAGATGAATTAGGTCATCAAGAATATCCCCTCCTGTAGTAACCCCAATCATAGATTCTTGTAGCTATTTAGAAGAGAATTTAAAACTAAAGGGAAAACAGTAATTTTGTTCTGCCACAAACAAATCAATCTGTGATTTGTGTGCTGAGACTTCTCCGGAGAGATTTAGGCAATTAAGAATAAGAAGCCCTTAATTAAGGTGAGGAAGACTTGGTGATGGAAGATGGAGATGCTGATGAGTTCCAGAAGCACTCTCTGCGTTGGAAGAGTTGGGGAGGCAGTGCAATGGAGCATCTAAACTGGTGGGGAACATTTCATTACCAAACACTTTAATCATGCTCAGAGCTTCCCTGGAGCAGCTGCTCCTGTGCTCTCATCTCCCGGGGCCTGTCTCTTCCAGTGCGGTTTTGGGTGCGTTCCATGGGTGAATGGCTCTGCTTTCCACCAGCACAACTAACGAGGGCATGTCCAAGACAACGCCTCCCAGAGCTTGCACTGGACTCTGTCAGCCCAGCCCTGTGGCTTTTATAGCCATCATCAGCATGCCAGGCGTCCCTCTAGTGTCCAGGTTTTCCCCCTGCAGCCCCGTGGTTTGCCTAGAGTCCTTTCTGTATGAAACAGCCTCCTCTGCTCTCTATACCTAAGCCCTTCCTTTTCTTTAACAGGGAGCTTGAATGTCACCTCTTCCAGGTGAGTATTTCCATGTGAGCCTCTAATTTTTTATAAAAATTCTATTATTCCTAGATGGTATGATATTGCAACGTCCTGGGTACTGACTACAATACTAACAAGGGACCTTCACTTAGAATGGAGTGACAGTGAGGCACTTGTGAGATACTTGGGCTTTGGGATTTAGAAAAGCAGATATCTAAGAAAACACAGGAAAGTAGGATTCAACGTCGAGACCTTTTGATGGGAAAGACTTCGAATAAAGGGAACATAAAGTACTCTTAATCACAAAGGGTATGTGGGAAACAGTGTAAGAGAATAAGAACTACGATTTCAGTGAAGCGACGCAGGGAATAGAGGTAAATTCTGGATATTTCTGGCCAACTACAACAAAACGCCTTATAATTCTGGAAATTAAATGAAAATTCAGTTCCTGGGAAATATTTAATTTTATCCTGTTGTAAGATATTGTCTCTTCCAACTTCTCAAAATAATCTAGAAATATTACTGACTTTTCTAACTTTATTTCCCCTCCTACTGTTATTTTATTTATTACTCTGTAGGCATCTTATTTATTTTCATACCTACAGGGGATACTTTTACTTAAATATTAACATTAGTCATTTGAGCATAGTATTTCATAAACATTTTTATCCCCCTGTTTTTCTAAGACCATCATAACTGACATTCTGTTTCCTGCCCTGACATTTCTCATGCTGTTTACAATAATTTTCAGTAGGAACAGAAAAGCTGAAATGCATACAGTGATGCTACCACCAAATGGAGTTTTCAAAGACATTTGTTTCTTGGATCTGTTGCTACAGTTTTAAAATAGGAATGTTATACTCAGGAAATAAGCCGTGTGGGAGCAGGACATGTTTTACCATTGTGGGTATATTCAAATTTCCCAAAATATTTTGTTTTCTTTTTTTTAAGTTTGATAAGAAAATATTTGTGCTTTCAAATTTTCTTCCCATTTATTGAGATTGTTTTTCCTCATTGTTCCTTGATGGCAACTTACCTAAACATACAACTGCAGCTTGTTTTCTGGTGGAATTCCTGAGAGATGGCAACATCAGACAGGTTTATTTAGCCGTGTGATGAACAGAACTGCAGAAAGCAAGCTAAGGCTGTTAGCAGAAGCCAGGAGGAAATCTTTAAAAGCACGATGAGCGATGTCACACACACTAAGGACACAAAGAAATTGCATTGGAGAAATATTTCCCTCCACAGCGATATTGGATATTGATGGCAGGTAGTAGATTGGTGAAGAGCCACAGCGTTTCCGGCTTACAGGGGATCAATGCAGCAGGGTACAGGTGCAGGAGCCGAGCTAGCAGGAGCTCCCTGCTTCCTGCGACTGACAGGGCAGGACAGGGCCCCCAGCCTCAAGCTGTTCCTGCAGCTTGAAAACTCTGCAAATCTAGCCTTGCATAAGAAAAGAATTTTAAAAGTTGAAGGGAGGCAGCACCTTTCTTACATGGGTATTTGGTCATCAGATGGAAAAACAAGCTCAGTTGCTTTATTTATTTATTTATTTGTTTATTTATTTATTTATTTATTTATTTATTTATTTATTTATTTTAAAGGATAGGTGCAGGGTATGCTCTTCCCATTGACAGCTGTTCACATTGATTTGCTTATAGATTGATTGCTTTTGGCATTTGCAATTCTCCTGAACAAGGCGGGGGGGGGGGGGGGGGGGGGGGGGGGATCCAGTGGCTGAGCCAAATTTACAAATAATGAATGAATGGGAAGACACATTTGGTGTTCCATTGACTTGCTATGGATAACTGCCCTTAAAGTAGTAGTAACAGCTGGAAGCTGGATTCGGGTTTTTAAATCAGGGTTGTATATTTCATGGGGGATTGGGACGTGGCGAGTCTGAGGTAGACGAAAAGCTTATTTGAAATGAAGTTTATGCTGTATTAAATGGGTATTGCAGCCACCAGGCGGGCATGGCACACTGCTCTGGCCTCTGGACATCAGCATTATGCCTTAGCTTGCAAGGAGGGCACTTGAAGAAGGGGCTGCACAGAGACTCTTGTGTTTATTATGGGGATTTTCTAAAGTATGCTGCGCAATCAATCGCACACTGCCTTCTTCATGAAGAAATCCAGGGGAAATTCCTCAGAGACCTTAGAGACCACTTCTGTTCTCAGAAGTGGTGATGTTTCTCCTTTATGCACAGAGTCGGGTGACTGCCAGAATTTCCTCTGCTTTGATCCCTAAGAAACAGAGGTTGGGTTTAGGGTTAGGATATGAACTTCCATATCCCTTGGTTTCCTTCAGCTGTCTTACCCTTGTTTTCCTTTTAGTTTCTATCTCCTTTTCTCATATTATATTCTTTAATATGTAACAGAACATAAGTGAAGAGTAAATACAAGTATTAATTTTTAAGTGATAGGTTGTCATTTAAAATTTTGCCCAAGTGGCATTGTAATTATGAAAGAAACTATCCTTAATTTTTAAGAGATGCATACTGAAGTATATGTAGGAGTAAAATGACATGGGCTGTGATTTGCTTTAAAATACTTCAGCAATAATAAAGGGATCAATAAGACAGGGATGGAAAGTTTTTGAAAATTGTTGAATCTAGGTATTTTTTTTTTTCTTTACTGTTCTCTCAATATCTGTGTATGTTTAAACCTTGAGACTAAAAATATTTTTATTTGCATCAAATTCCTGATAATAATGGGAAGCTAAGCTATTTGTAAACTTAACAGTTATGTTTCCATCAGAAAAATCTTTATTAGTGGTCCATATATTTTTCTGACCTTGTTTTTGTTGTTGTTTGGGGATTTTTTTTTTTTTGCTTTGTTTTGTTTTTCTCTCCCTTCTCAGTTAAAGTTTCAAGTCATAAGCTTCAAGAAAGAATGAAGGCAGCAAATCTGAAATTCAAGGCTACCTAAGGTATACCAGACTGAATGTAGAACCTTTCACATGTGCTTAGAAACATTCTCTGCTTTTCTCCTTGATTACAAAATATGTATTTTTGAGCCTCCATTTCTCCTCTCCACCCAACACAGTCCTGAAAATTTAAAGTCTAAAGAAACAGAAAAGGCTAGCTTATAACAAAAATACTGCCCTAGTGTCGTGGTCGGCAAACGGTGGCTTGTGAGCCACATGCGGCTCTTTGGCCCCTTGAGTGTGGCTCTTCCACAAAATACCACGGCTTGGGCGAGTCTGTTTTGAAGAAGTGGTATTAAAAGAAGTTTAAGTTTAAAAAAATTTGGCTCTCGCAGAAGCCGGTTTGGCTCAGCGGTAGAGTGTTGGTCTGTGGACTGAAGGGTCCCGGGTTCGATTCCGGTCAAGGGCATGTACATTGGTTGTGGGCACATCCCCAGTCGGGGGTGTGCAGGAGGCAGCTGGTCTTTGTTTCTCTCTCATCGACGTTTCTGACTCTCTATCTCTCTCCTTTCTTCTCTGTAAAAATTCAATAAAATATATTAAAAAACAAAATAAATAAATTAGCCTGAAAGCTTGACTATTAAAAAAAAACTTGGCTCTCAAAAGAAATTTCAATCGTTGTACTGTTGATATTTGGCTCTGCTGACTAATGAGTTTGCCGACCACTGCCCTAGTGTGTCTTCTATGTGCTCTACACTGTGCTCTTCCTACGTCACTGAGCTACTCAGTTTGGTTACTTTCTCTGTTCCTGTGTGGTTCCACTCCTATCCATAGCTGAAGATTTGAGACAAAGACTGATATTTAAATGATTGGTGGGAAAGAATGTATCTTCGTTTAAATACAAAAATCTGAAAATCTGTTATGGGTGCTAAGCTGCCTACTAAGGATAATGCTAAGAGAAATCCATAGTCTGGGAACTGGTGAAAACAGAGGAGTAAAACAACCTCTGCCGTCTCTCCATCTCACACTGATAAAATGGTTGAATAACTGCACTTTGCTTATGGCCACAAAGGGCACCAGGAACTTCATCTTTCCAAGTGTTTTCATGAAATGTTCCAGGTTTATTCTTCTGGTCCTGATGCTTTATTTATGAATATCTCTTGGATCAATAAGAATCCATGTGATCGTTTCTCAAAATTGTGCTAAAGCAAACTGTGGTTCACGAGCCACATGTGGCTCTTTGGTCCCTTGAGTGTGGCTCTTCCACAAAATACCACAGCCTGGGCAAGTCTATTTTGAAGAAGTGGCGTTAGAAGTTTAAGTTTAAAAAATTTGACTCCCAAAAGAAATTTCAATTGTTGTACTGTTGCTATTTGGCTAATGCTGACCACTGTGCTAAAGGATCTTGACTAGGAACCATGATCACATGCAATGCTCAGTCTGTTTTCAGCATTATCCACTAAGTTTCACTTTCTACTTCCACAATTTTCATTGTGTGCCCTTTTATAAAGTCTGAAAGTGCTATTCTGATTATGACTATAGTGGTAACATTTTACTTAAAAACCAGTGTTATGCACATTGAAGGTCAATAAGCTTTGGGGAAATATTAGGTTAAATCACAGAGATTGCCATTTTTGTATTTTAAAAAATGGCCAAATATTGAGTATTTTATATATTTCAACTTAACAGTGATCTCTCTCACAATTATTGGTATTTTACTTTTCAGGGCTGTATTTCTTAGATCAATTGCAGGCAGTTTCTATCAGTCATGACCTGCAGGCGCGTGCTGGTTCTCTGGGTGTCCTCAGTGCTCCTGCGCTATGAGGCCGGAGCTGTGGAGCCAGGACCAGGGCTTTGTCACCTGTCAGGTGGTGTCCCGATCTGCGGGACAACAACGGGGGCACGCAGGAACCACCTAAGAGAATGAAACAAACAAGGAACGCGAAAGAATGAAGGCAAGACAAGGTTCTGATCAAGCCTCAGTTTTATTCTCTGAAATGGCTGTATTTATACAGCAGAGACAAAGGGGGGCAGGGCCACCCATGCAGAGGGGTCCCTGGCAGTGTCCATGGGGGAGGATCAGGAAGGGGAAGTTGCAAAGATGTTAACATTCCAAGGTGCAACATTCCAAGGCTGGGCTATCTAGTGGGGAGGATCAGGAAGGGGAAGAGGCAGGAAGACAGGAGATGCTAAGCCCCAGGTTAATCTTATCTTCTGGCCAAGCCCTCAGGGCACCGCATAACTTCTGCTAGAAGGAACTTAATTCTATTTCCTTAAGACTGAGTTGCTTGCCTCAACTCTGCTGGCTCCCAACAAGGTGGGAGGCGATGAATGGAGTTCCCTAATATTTTCAGCGACTCCTTCATAGCCAGGTTCCCAAATTTATTCCTGTCCTTTGTGTTAGAGAGAGATCTAACTGCATAGAATGCCCAGGCAACTACTCCCCGAGGAGACTTCCTAGTTCACATTTAAAATCCCCGCATCATAGGCCATGTTCCTCAAAAGAGTATAAATGCACATGTCGCGATAAACCAGAAGACACTTGGTAAAACATGGCCAGTTTTGCTCAATGATGAATAATTTCAGTCACCACTTTCTGTATTAACGGAAATAAATGTACTATGGAGTAAAATGCAAAAAGTCACATGAGTTTTTAAAATAAAATGTGACACTTGAAAAAGACATTCTGCTTTCAAAGCTATTGTCAGCTCAAAACGAGGGGGAGGGAGTTCACTGTCGCCTGCCGTGAGGAGGGCTTTAGTGGAAGTCACAGGCCCCGAGTTAGAGAATGCACACATGTGACAGCAAAGCCCACACAACACTGAGAGCCTCATTGTCACATTATCTCATAATAGGCCCTGGAGTCCTCTGTGGAATGAGTGAGGCCATATATGATGATGACAATACAAAAAAAAAAGTGAATAGTTATTGAGTACTTACAATGGGCCCAGGGCAAAGCATTGTTGTAATATTTTCTTTTAAAGGGGAAACGGCTTTCTTAAAAATCATTGGCAGTTTTCTGTCTCTAGTGATGAAAATGTCAGTTCACCTTTAGAACTGGCTTCCTTTTGGGAAGGAGTAAAATTCCAAAATAGCCCCATGTGGATATAAATGCAAAAGGAAACGCCACCCAGGTGCAGAGAGGAGATCACTGGGTGTTTTCGGGGCCTGGCTCCCGGCACTGGCCCTGCAGGTAGATGGGGCCTCACAGCCCTCCCCAGGCCTGTCAGTGTCCAACTCGGGCTCCTCCTCTTTCAGGTTCAGAGTTGCCAAATGGCCTGATGGGCTCCAAAGCCCCGGTGGAGGCCAGGTGGCCAGCGAGGGTAACCACCGTTTGCCAGAAGGGAGCAGAGTGCACTGGGACCCTGGGTCAATGCCAAGGCCTTATCGGCGGAGCGGAATACCAATTCTGGGTACACTGTGTGGCCCCCACAAACACCCCTTTTGGACCAGTCCCCCCCGGCCCTGTGGGTGTGTCCCGATGGAAATGACTGAGGGTGTGTTAGAAATAGCTGGTACCTAAAGGATGTGAAGTCCAGGCCGGATCTGTTGTGGGACACCCGGGGTTGAGAGTGTGCAGGAAGGGGTATCCCTCATGGCTCCCCAGAGGGCTCTGCACAGAACAAGAGCAGACATATTGAACGCATGGACTGCTCTGTCCACCTGACTTTCTGTCAGGGAGCGAGGGAGTGGGGGCAAGCATGGTGTTGGTGGTGAGGGGTGGCATACATGAGGGAAGGTAGTCACAGATGGACACAGATTTTGATGACTCCTGACTTGGAGCAATGAGACCATCCATTCCTTATAACTCTCTAAATAATACTATGTTCTGAGCTCACTGTATTACAAATACTTCCATGTGCATGAACTTAGAGGGCTAGTGAAGTACTTGTCATTATTGGCACTCTCCACTGCTCCCTTCCATCCAGAAAAGAACAGATCATCTCTTCTCATGAAACATTTGACTCTGGCTTACCATGTTTTTGAGGGGCTTTAAAATATAAATTTTATATTAAAATAGTCCATGAAGATAACCATTTCTTTCCACTGGTACGGGGTGTATGTATGCATGTATATGTTTGGGAAAGAAAAGGATCTTATTGAAATAGTCAAGCTGAAACTGGTTTGGCTCAGTGGATAGAGCGTCGGCCTGCAGACTGAAGGGTCCCGGGTTTGATTCTGGTCAAGGACATGTACCTTGGTTGCGGGCACATCCCCAGTGGGGGGTGTGCAGGAGGCGGCTGATCAATGTTTCTCTCTCATCGATGTTTCTAACTCTCTATCTCTCTCTCTTCCTCTCTGTAAAAAAATCAATTAAAAAATATATATATTGCTTTAAAAATAGTCAAAAAAAATCTTAAGCAATAAATTTCTTCATGTACAAGCCAATAATAACCTAAAATGTTTACCCCTTCAAATGTACCTATAAATATACATGTATATATATATATATATATATGAAAATCTATGTTTAATCAAGTGCCCAGCAGTATAATCTTATTCTTTTCTGATCATCTGATATTCCTTCAGAATGAATATGTAACCACAACTTTGGCTGTGTAGTGCTGTTAACAGCCTTTGGCTCTGGAGGTTTCTCTTCAAGGATTGCTGCCTAAGTCTGTCATTTAAATAAAAATAGCCCTTCTTCTTGTCAAAAAAGAACATTTTGTTAAAGTGGTAGCTACAACTTTAGGAGTTATGAAATAGTTTTACCTTAAAGTAACAATACATAATCAGGATTCTCTCCCTCTCTTTTTCTCTTATCTACAAAATTTTTTAAAAAGGACATATTGCTTAGGAAAAAAAAATAGAGATTCCATAACTATGGAATGGAAGGGTGGAACTGTATTCAAGTATTTAGAGCAGCATCCTTTTACAGAGAAGCCCTGTCTTATTGATCCTTGCATGTCTCCAAGGACAGGCAGAGTGCCTGGCATATAGAAAGGCCATCACATCTGGATATTTTGTTTTGGAACTCATTTAGGTGTAAGTGACAGAAAAACCCCTCATACTGACGTAAGCAAGGAATGACTTTTTGTTTTGGCTTATGCAATTAAAATACCCGAGATTAGGTCTGCTCTCTGTTTCAGTCTCTCTCCCTCTCCCTTCACTGCCTCCCCCCCCCCCCCCCCCCCCCGCCATGTCTCAGCTCCTCTTTCCTTTTGGATGTTATCTCCATGTAGTATCTCCAGCCATTCCTAGTCAAGGTAATTTTTTTTCTTAACAATTCTACAAAATCCCCCAGATTTATTTTTATTGGACCAGTGAGCCAGTAGAGCATGGGCCCTTCCTGAGCAGATCATGGTGACTAAAAGAATTTGACACTCTGGCCAGTCTGGATCACAGGCTCAGCCCTGGGGCTGTCAATGGAAATGGAAGAGTGGGGATTCCCCAGGGAAAATATGGGTTATTTTACCAGGCAAAAGACAAATGGATACCAGAAACAAAAACAACTGATTTCACCATACATACCCCATTTCCCCGAAAATAAGACAGTGTCTTATATTAATTTTTTCTCCCAAAGTTGTGCTAGGTCTTATTTTCAGGGGATGTCTTATCTTTCCATGCTCTAGGTCTTATTTTCGGAGGATGTCTTATTTTCGGGGAAACACGGTATTAGAACAAGTTGTGTCCTCCTTCCTTTACAACAGGTGGGCAAGTGTTTATTCCTTTTCCCAAGTTCAGGAATGATTGTAATCGTTCTCCCATTTCAAAAAGAAGCAGGCCGTTTACAGAATGCCTGTGTAGTAAAGGGAAACACAAGAGGAGCGAGCGTCTAGCCAGGCAGACTTCATGTGCACACCCAGCTGTCCTCTTAAAATTGAAAAGCCTTTGAAAATCCGCAGCTCTGATACTCAGCCCAGATTACATCTTTCAACACCTTATTGTTTGTTTTAGATGCCCGGGATTTGTAATATTAATGCAAAAGGGAACATCTGGGAAAATATTTTTTTTCCTGTCTTATGTGGATTCATTATGGATAAGCAAAAATGCTCATTATTTAAGAAAAAAATATTTTACATGTGGAGCTGCAGTAATGTGTGTAATGAGGTGTTACATCACTGTGCTATCTACTTTTAGTTCCAGAAAAAACAGAAGCAGATTGCTTTGTAGTCTTGGGGAAGTGTGGAGGTCATTAGTAGAAATGTGTTTTAGAATTTGCCTCAAATATTAATCTAGAAATACCTTTGTTATCAAGCTTTGCTATAGCACAAGAAAAGAAAAAGCAAAACATCAAGTGATCTTTCATAAGCTTAAACATTTATTAAAAATATTTTTTAGATTGAAAAAGCCATTGCTTCACAATAATAACTGGAAAGGGGAATTTTAAAGAATAATTCTTGAAAATAACAGTTCAACATAATTAAGTCAAATGAGTTCTGGTAACTACTGAGAAATAAACTACCTAGATTCAGTAAGTCTTAAAGCATTTAGACATTTTCAAAAGCACAGAGAGATGGAGTAAAATTTGTATCCTTATCCAATTTAAAAGTCACAAAAATAGGAATCAAGATAAATAGTCACAAAGTACTCTGGGCTTCCTGGGCAGAAATGAGCATATCAACATATAGGTTATGGGAAGTGCAGTACATATTACTTGTTACAGATAATCAACTAAAGGGCTCGATTACCAAATATTAGACAATGAAAAGCAGCACTCTTCAACTGGATTATGCATATGTCAGAGTTCATGGAGACTGGCCCTGGAGAGACCTGGAGTGGGGATGGATTTATAGGATCCAGATCCTCACCTTCCAAATGAGCTCTTTCCTAAACCCCATCTGTCTACAGGTATCCTGCTCCAGAGGCGCTTGTGTTCTGTCTCTTGCCACCATCAACTTTCTCCCGCTTTACCAAAGAGGATCTCTTCTCTTCCATGGAGAATCCAACCATGTTGCATTCTCCCAGGTAGAAAACCCCTCAAGCCAAAGGGACTATTTAACATATAAAATATTGCCAAGGAAAAAGATAAGACCATCAGTAAGAAATATCAAAGGTTTAGGTGCCTTATTTCATCCAAGGGATAAACTTATAAAATAATTTTTTCATCAAAGTTGTTTAATGATTTATCACAAAATTAGAATTTTTAAGTGTGAAAAAAACGCTAGGAAAAGTTCCAGTCAGCTAAGAACTGTGTTCTCACTGCATGTTTATGAGTCTCCGTAGTGAAAATGAGCTCGGTGATTTGTGTTATTAACCTGTGTCTTGGCCTGAGTTCCCAGCTGCATATTTTGCCTGTTTTCAAGGAAGAAGAGATAAAAATATCCATGTTTACTTGCATCTTTAACTTTTTTCAAAGATTACTGTATATCAGAAATCTATGTTGTTGTTTTTTACATAGACACAAATCGCCTGCTCACTGTCAGTCATCGGTCCTTCTGTTTATTAATGTACTTAGCATCACTGTACTGTAGATAATTCACTTAACAGCTATCATTAATGTACTTTTGATAAACTCTGTACATACTAGGCACTCAATACTTTCTCTTTTCTTTGCTGTTAGTTCCCAATAGAGTTAACTACACTCTTCAAAGTAGAATATTTAGTTAGGTATGGGTGCACAATAAAATATTCTCAAGATACAATCCGCTAAGTAATAACCTGAATTTTAGAAAATCATCTTTGTTTATGTAGGGTTAGTTCCTTCTATTCAGATGTTGATTGTTTAAAAAAAATTCATGCCCAAGGATATGTTTTCACTGATATGAGAGAGAAAAACATCGATGTGAGAGAGAAAACATTGATTGCCAGCCTTCCACATGTACCCCAACTGGGGACCAAACCCTAAGTAATTGCCTTGACCAGAAATTAAGCCCAAAACCATTCCATACACAGGACAAGGTTTCAACCAACTGAGTCACTCAGACAGGGCTCATATGTTGATATTTTAATATTCTCAAATATATAATTAATAAATTTCAACCATAAAATGCAATTACTAAGCAATCCATATGTAAAAATTCTCCAGTGCCTGCCTTTAGAGCCATTTATCATATATTTTAAGGCCCTTAAGTCAATCTGGAATATTTGAAATTGGCATAAAATTAATCTTTGTTCCTGGGGGGGAAGAGGAGGTAAGGAAAGAATTATGATTCCTAGTTTTATGAGGTTATTTTTATAAGGCTTTGAACAAATCCAGCTTTAAAAACAAGATGCCTCTATAAGAAAGTATAACAGATGTGAGGTTATATCCCTAACGACTAGTGATGTTGAGCATCTTTTCATGTATTTGTGGGCCATTTCATCTTTTTTTTGGAAAAAATGTTTATTCAGCTCCTTTGCCCATTTTAAAATTGGATTGTTTGTTTTTTGCTATTGGGTTGTATGAGTTCTTTATAAATTTTCAGATATATGGTTTGCAAATATTTCCCCCCATTCCACAAGTTTTCTTTTCAGCTTGTTGATAGTTTCTTTTACTGTGCAGAAACTTTTTAGTTTGATATAGTGCCACTTCTTTTTGTATTTGTTGCTTAAATGTAAGTTCAAAAAAATCATTACATTTTGCAGAGATTGATTTAATGGACAAAATTTCTAGTCCATATGTCATAAGTGAAATTAACACCCTGTTAATTTTAAAATGCTTTTAACCAAGATTTGCTTATAATTAAATTAACAGGTTATTTTTTTGTTATTAATTCACTGTTATTTTTAACACATTTTTGCCAATAGGCCATAGGTTATAAAAAGAACACTGTAGTTATTTCACCAACATAAACTAATATTATATATCTACAATAGTCTACATATTTAAATTCTAGCATCACTACTTGCAAACAATATTCCAGAAATGACCAGCATGTGATCACACCGAATTCTGAGTGACAATTGATCTGTGGAGTGACTTTCTGCAGCAGTTTTTACTCGTAGGTGGATGTTCTCTTGGCGCTAAGCCACACCCCTTGCATGTGCATTTGTTTACTTTTGGTGACTGGTGAATGCACACATTTACTAAATCTATTCAGTATAAATTTTAAATTACAATAATACATGTAGAAAACTTTTCTATGAAATTAAACTTTTCATACATATTTAATTTTACTTAAACTAATGTGTCTTACATAAGTAAGAACAAGTAAACTAATTTGTCAACTTTTTAACATACACATTCGGGAAACCTACTTAATTATATAATGGACTTTTGGCTTTACATACACCCCCTCACTTGAATTAGTCCATTCTATCAAGGTTTTACTGTACCAGGGCCCACATCAAGGACTTTTTCTATGTTTTCTTCTAGGAGATTCATGGTTTTGGGTCTTACATTTGAATCTTTAATCCAACTTGGTTACTTTTTGTGAGTGGTGTAAGAAAAGAGTTCAAGTTTCATTTTTTGGCATGTGAATATCCAATTTTGATGAGGCAGGATGCAAGGGGAATTTATATATCCTCCCATAGTTTGGCCTTTTTGTTTTATCAGAAGCCAACAAAGTTTTAATTTTACCTCTTCCATTTCTGGTGAATAAATAAAGGGAGATTGTTTTTATAAAGAGACTTAATGAGGAGAAATTGATACATTACATCTTTGCAGATAACTCCAATTTATTAATTTAGGTAAACAATTTACCAATTATTTTTACCCAAAATAGTTTGTTTAGCTTGTGAGATTATGATAATAAAGTACATAAAATCAACATTTTTTTTTTCATCCAGCTTCTATAAAATGTGTATGAAATTATTGTATGTACCTGGCCAGGCTAAAAACGCCTGTTGATATCAAGTCTTTACTACTAATCTATAATAATAAAAGCATAATATGCTAATTAGACTGGACAGCCAAACAACCTTCCAGACGTCATTCTGGATGTCCTTCTGGACAAAGCCACTGCAGCAGGGGCTGAGGCAGAGGCAGTTAGGGGCGATAAGCAGGCAGGCGAGTGGTTAGGGACAATCAGGCAGGCAGGCAGGCAGGCAGGCAAGCAGATAGGAGCCAGCAGTCCCAGATTGTGAGAGGACACAGACCGGGCTGAGGGACCCCTGCCTCCAAGTGCACAAATGTCATGCACCAGGCCTTTAGTAAATAAATAAATAAGAAGTTATCTCTCACTGTCATCTTTACTCTCCATTATCTTTCAAGTACAAACTGTTGTCATTCCTATTCTCTATTTAAAATGTTGCACACATTTAATTGCTCCTTTCCATTCCATCTAGAAATATCCAAATTATACCTCTCACTGGAAGATAGCATTGTATTTACAAAGTACTTCATGTTTATTGACCTTATTCCTCACACCAGCCCTGTGAGGTTGGTACTCTTCTTATCATCCCTATTTTATAGAGCTGGGTTTGAGCCCAGGCAGTCTGAGGCCAGAGATTGAACATGTACCTTTCAGCCTCACAGCCTACAGTGCTGTACTGACCACAGTAGCTTCACGTTAGTTCTCACTGTATCCCTGTGTGGCTGTTATCTCTGTTGTAGAGAGATATGAAAACCAGGCTTGAAGAAGTTTAGGAAGAAAAACTTCATGAGCTAAGTCTGCCTACTCACCCACCTACCTCCATCAAGATTAATCTTCTAAATGCACTGTTCAGATTATTCCTTTAAAAAAATAAAAATAAAAACACACCAATGCTCCTCATTATTCAGAGAATAAATATTGTTTAGTGGGGCCTTCAGGGACCTCCCCCTGCCCCATTGGATGCCCATCTACCTTTTAGCTCATCTGCCATTTTCTCGTCTTGCTGAACGGTATTCCTGGCCATCCCTCAGCCTGCCCCCAGGTCCTGCCTTCTCTCATTGAGCTCAAACTTCCATTTTCACTTCTTAGCACCCATTTCAACTGCCATGTATATATTCTTCCCTGCAAAGGAGCATTTGGAATTTTCGCTAATGGGAGGCATAGATTAGGTACATTCAAAAGACTATCAAGACTTCCCTGACATTGGACAGAACCTGGGAAGAGAAAAACAATATTAAGTTTTTTCAAAGTGCAACTAGGTTTGACAGAGCTATCCTGATGATTTCTCTTCTGCAGTTGTGCCCCATGGTGCATGTTTTCAGTTCAACAAAATATATATTAAGTAATAAAGTGGGGCGGGGTGGAGAATGGAGGGAGGATTTTCAGTAAGCGTAGTGGAGGCAAGAGGCAGATTGAGTGTCCCTTAGCTATTAACCCTGAGAATGATGGTTTGGATAGTCCCAGTCTTGAGACCTCTTGTGCCCAGATGGCTCTTTTATATTGATCTTCTGCTGTGAGCTAAAGCAGAGCTTCTGACCTCCTCCCGCCTCCTCCTTCCTGTCCCAGATCCTTTTTCCAAATCCTTTTGTCAAAGAAATACTCACCAAAAGGCTCAATGTGAACAATGGATTTAAAAGTGGGCTGCTTTGCTAGAGATGGAATGGGAAGCCCAAAGCCCTCCTATTTGCCCCACTTATGAATTTCTTCCCTGCACCTGAGGAATTCTGCATAGACCAGTTTACAAGGGCCATATGGGCAGTGTGCGCATGTGTGGGCATGCATGCCTATGGAGAGGTGGGTGGAGATGAAGGTGATTCTATGGTTCACAAAAATGTAACATGTTCTAATCATCCCCACCCTCTTTTGCTAAATTAATTTTTTTTAATTTTTATTGTTTAATATTACAAATAGTAGTACATATGTCTCCTTTTTCCCCCCATTGGCCTACCCCGGCCTCCTCTACCCCCTCACTCCCACCCTCAGTGTCTTGCATCCATTGATTATGCTTATATTTTGGGCTCCTTATAATTTTGATTAAATTATAATCTACAAATACTTATTTAGTGCTTACTGAGCTGCCTTTATGATGTGAAGTTTCAGGGAAATGTGTAGAACAGTCCCTGTCCCTAGAAATTATATAATTTAATTGGAAGGCCAAGGCTGTCCCTTTCCTGAGAGTGACTCCAAGTTTTTAGATGTTCAGTTCTGATCTCTTGCCCAAATTTTAGCTCTAATTCTTTAACTGTCTGGCTCCAGGATAGTCTCTGCTTGATGGTCTCACTCTCACCTCAGCTTCACATATATAAACCTGAAGCTATGCTCTTTCTCAAAAGCCTGGAAAGTTCGCAACATCAATCTCAGAGTTGTCTGGTAAAAGAAAATACCACTGGGGAACAGTGCGAGGCAATGGGGATCATCAGCGTGACAAAAGTGACACAAAAAATTGGGGAGAGCTGTGAGTATCTATTAAGTGTGTGGAACCCATTGTCAGTGTGAGAAGGAGTAGATGTATCCTGGACAGAATATATACCTACATTATCTTCACTGGTCTCAGTTCCCTGATGCCTCATATCTTGTGAGCATCTTTCTATAATATGTCCATGAGATTGTGGGGTGGTGGTTGTTTTTGTTTTTTGTTTTTAATAGGCATTTTATACATAAACTAGAGGCCCAGTGCACGAAATTTGTGCATGGAGGGGGGGGGGGTTCCCAGCCTTGCACTCTCTCAAAATTCGGGACTCTTTGGAGGATGTCCGACTGCTGGTTTGGAGGGAGGTTGAATTGAAAGGCCTCCGAAGACTCTTCCAACTAAACATTTTATAAGTATATGAATATAATTTCATGTGGAGGTCAGAGAGACAAGAAGTTAAAATGAGTTTTAGCAGAAGGGCCTTTCTAATGGCGGAAGTTATCAGGGCTTGCTTTGAAGAACTGCTAGAGTTAGGAGATGAGGTGAGGAAAAGGCACCACCATTCTGGATGGGATACACATTATGTCAAAGGTGCAGCACAGGCTGGATAAGCGCAGGGGAATGAAGAGGGCAGTTCATGCGGATGAAGAGAAAAGAAACAAGATAAAAAAGAACCCTTTCAGAGAGAGAGCAGGTGAACTGTGTTGGAGGTGGGGTAAACCTGACAGCTGTCCATTTGTTATCTGATGAACCTGACAGTTGCCTAAGGACATGTGAACTTGGGAGCTGCTCTGTAGAGAACGGAGGTATAAAAGCTGTATGTTGTGTGCAAGCTTCTTCCCTAGTGCTGAAGAACGTGGGTTTTCCTAAATACAACGTGAAGCCACCAATCACATCTCCCCCACTGCTCCCCCGCCCCCCCCCCCCCACACACACCACCACACACACACTAGATCCATGGCAAAGTCACTTGCTTTTTAAGGTGTCTCTTTTCTACAATATATTGAGATGAAAGGGCAGCAAGGAAATGTTCTAAATATACGACTGAAGTCAGAACATGGCATTTTAAGAATTTTCATTTCACTACAGAGGTGGAAAAGGACTTTAAAAATGTCATAAAGATCCTTTTATGAGTGAACACACAAGAACAAATATGCCACGAGGTTTAAAGAATTGAAACACCAATAGTAAACCTGACATGAAATTGTCTCGAAAGCACCTTCAAGTGACATTCATCTAGTAACTCCACCATTGTAGTTATTATATATCTTATATGTTTCTATAGAAATTCTAATGTAAAATCATAAGGTGATTTGCAGTAGCATTCATCTTGGAGTGATGGTCTGTCCTCTGGGTGGCAAATGACCAATGTGACGTCACCAGCCCCAGCTGAGCCCGAGAGTGGTGCATATTATGCATGTAGCTGATGAAATATCATGATTGTCTCATCAGCAATTCGAAAGCTGTGATTGTTCTAGGTAGTTTGCATGTTTCTATGTTTTGGCATTATCGAGTTAAAACTATGCAACCCTATGTTTTTTCTCGTTTTGTTTTGTTTTATTCCTTAAATCTATATAAAGAAAAGGCATGGGAAAGCAAGAAATACATGCAGAAAAGTTGGGAGTGAAGCAAATGATGTTGCAATTGATTTGTATTTTTGTAATAAAGAGACAGATAATCCGGAAATACTATTAACTTAGGACAGGTGACCTCCCAAGCAGTCTACTAGAGCTCTCCAGTTGTCTGGGTGTGAGGAGGTTTCCGGTGGTGAGAACAGAGGACTCATCACAGCACTGTCATTTGAATAATGAGAATCCCCAATTGGATAAAATTTCAGAAAATTATGCTTATTCTGAAAAATAGATTTTTTAAAAAATTTAGTGGCTTGAATTCTATCCTGCTACCTTCTGCTATAGACTATTATTTCTCCCTGAATTCTACCAGTTTATAATTGATCTTGAATTTATTTCAAATAAACTAACCAAGGCATTGTAGTTTCCCTCCCTCTCTCTTTTTAAGGGTTTTACAGGTAGGATTTGGATAAGCTGAACGGAAGGGGACACTCAAGGCAGGAAAGTAGCCTGGGTGAAGACGGTCTGTTAGGATTGAGACCTCGTGGGAACAGCCGGGCTGGAACAGATGATTTCTCCTCGGGAGGGGAGAGTGGAAGGTGAAGGCGTATTTTGGTGGGCAATCTTATATAGTCATGGGTTATCGGGGCCAAAGGGGAGATGTGGAGGAGAAGGTGACATAGCTCACAGGTGGGTCATTATGAGGAACACTTCTGCTACCAAGTGCAAGTTTTGGGGTCCCCAAGACTACTCTCATTTTCAGTAACTCACTAGAAGTACTCACAGAACTGGCTGAAAGCTGTTATACTCGTGGTCATGGTTTATTTCAGTGAAACAATACAGATTAAAATGAGCTAAGCCAAGAGAGGCATGGGGCAGTGTCCAAGAGAGTTCTAAGCTCAAAGCTTCCGATTGTTCTATTTATAATGATTAAAATTGGAGACAATGTAAATGTACAAAATAGAGGCCTGATTGTGTAATTATGGGGCGTTGGCACCATGTGACCTATAAAACTCAGGTCTTAGAACATTATTTAATAAGACAGAAAAATATCTAGCCTATGTTAAGTGAATAGAATCAGGTTACAATGTAGTATACACAGAATAGTCCTTTGTGAAGAAAAGTTATGTAGAATATGAATAAATAATTTATGTCAATATTCATAGAAAACACTAAAAGGCTATTTACACCAGGTTAATAGTGGTTCTCTCTGCATGAAGTAGTCATGATTTGGAAGATCATAAATCATTAAATCTTAGAGTTGAAAGGACTTTGAGAGGATTTAATTCAGTTACTCATTAATTCACCAGATAACTCATTCCATTCATAGATGGATCCAATATTTGGGAGTTCTTTCTTTTCTTTTCTTTTTGATTTATTGATTTATATATATGTGTGTGTGTATATATATATATATATATATATATATAGAGAGAGAGAGAGAGAGAGAGAGAGAGAGAGAGAAGAAGAAGAAGAAGAAGAAGAAGAAGAAGGGAGAGAGAGAGTCAGAAACATTGCTGAGATAGAAACATCGATCAGCTGCCTCCTGCATACCCCCTACTGGGGATGTGCCTGCAACCAAGGTACATACCCTTGACCAGAATCAAACTTGTTCCCTTCAGTCCATGGGCTGATGCTCTATCCACTGAGCCAAACCAGTTAGGGCTGGGAGTTCTTTCTTAAATGGAACTCCTAATCTGCCTCCCTGTACAGTCCACTAGCTGGTGCTATCTCTGTCCTTAGGAGAAGTTTAGAATAAATCCAACTGCTCATCAGCTATTTAAAGACTACTCCCTCTTCCTCAATCTTTTCTCCCTCTGTGTAACATCTCCAGCGTATCTTTCTCAGTGGTTTCCTGAGTCCTCCCATGGCCTGCCACATTTACCTGGAGGTCCTTGAGTTGCTGGCAGTTACCTTTAAAATGGGTCCTCCAAGGAAGACTCCATGTTCCTAGCGTGCTTAGCCAGCCAGCACCCAGTGGCAGGTCTGCTCCTTTGATCTCTAATCAGCAAAGGCCGTGGTTCACATCACCTCAAAGTCAACTAAAACTTTTTCTGAGTAATTACAAAGGCCAGCTTCCCCAACTTGAATTGACCATGTTCTTTGAATCCAAAACAGGATCTCTACAACTAGAGCAATCTGTGATTCTGTTTACAGCCTTTCCTTTTCCTTTCTTTTTTAAAATATGTTTTTATTGAATTCAGAGAGAAAAAGAGAGGGATACTGAGAAGCATCATGATGAGAGAGAATCATTGATCATACAGTCTTTCTATTAATCCTTGCTAACCCATATCTCATTTTACTACATATCCAACCCCTTCAAATGCACTTTGAATCTTGATTCTGTCCAGATTTTTAATTTTTTTTTCCTTCCCATGTTGACAAGTAAGCCTTCTTTACCTTTACTCATCTCTGAAATCTATTTTTAAGGGAAAGGACTAGAAGTCTCTGATGTCCCAAATCTGCCTTTCACAGAGGACAGACCCTAGTTGTTGTTGTTGTTATGTAGTGTCTTCCCTGGAGCTCAGGTATCACCCTTACAAGGTGAAGGAGTTCAACTCGGCATGCTGACATTCGCATCTTTCTCCATTCAGTATTTTTGATACAAAGATTAAGTTGATGCATCAAGGAGCAGTTTATGATTTTTTTTTTCTTGTTATGCCATTCAAGGTAATCTGTGAAACACAGATTTGATATTTCAAGCCTCTCCCTTATTCAGCAATTCTTTCATTTATCTCATACTGACTCCCCACGTTTTCCACACTCTTCAGGCACTGCTCTCCCCCACTCCATGCTCTGTGCCTCTGCATGCCTTCTGCTTTCCTGGGGAAACTGCAGTGATCTGCTCTGATAGGCAGAAGCAGATGTGGGAGCCTCAGCCTGGATCCCATGCAACTCAGCTGTGAATTCTGCTGCTCACTGTGAGTGACCCAGCCTTAATTCTTTATACCTCATTCATATTCTCTCTCTCTCTCTCTCTCTCTCTCTCTCTCTCTCTCTCTCTCTCTCTCTCTCTCTCTCTCTCTCTCTCTTTTCCCATATATCTATAGTGAGGAAGAGGATTCTCATGGGACTATTGTGAGAATATGTAAAGGAAAGAGTGTGAAGTGTTAAATATATCGTCTGGCACATAGAAAACACACAAATAAATGTTAGCAGAAAAATCTTCACAGATTCCTGGTCTTCACCCTCTGTTCTCAGAGAACGAAGGGACTCTTCTTTTTCGGAGGCTATCACAGCTCCATTTCTATCTGTTACTGGTTAAAACAATAGAGAAGAATTTCAGGTTCCTTAACTGGAAGCCTAGAGGGTTGTGGGGTGGAGGGCCGACTTCAGCAGCCCAGCAGGGCCACGTTCTGCCTCTCTCCTCTGCCCTTGCTGCCAGCAGCTCCAGGTTCAGGTTAGAGTCCCTCAGGATCACAAGCCGGCTCTAATGGTCCAGGACCCCCTGCTTCCAGAACTTAAAGAAACGTCTTTTTCAAAACCCAAAGAAAATGTCTCTCATGTCTCCCTGGTCTAAATGAGGGAAAATGCCTTCCCTAAATCAGTGACCATGGTTAGGTGATAAATTCATGCTATTTTAGGCTTGAACTCCATACTCTCTTTCTAGAAACGGGGGAGTTGAATTTGCCCAATGCATATAGGGTTGGGGGATCCAGGCAGCATTGTCCTATGGCACATTCTCAGGAGGCCTAATTCATGTGGCTTTCTGTTCTGGAACTGTGTTGGAGGCCATCCACATACCATACAGCGGAACTAGTTCTCTGTGGAGTTATTCTGCTGGAGGCGTTGGACTTGGGACATGGTACTTGAAATATACAGTAGTTACCTCAAGAAGGGGTATCAGATATTAGTAAGGTCATCACTGAGTCCACTCTACCACACGTCTTTGAGTCCATCTTTTTCTCCTTCCTAGAAACTCTTCCCATTAACTTATACTTTTTCTTAAATTACCAACAGGTCACTGTTTATCAGGTCACTTGTTTATGATCATTCTTTTTCACCCAAAACCAAAACCAAAACCAAAAATAAAAATCAAATCAAGTTAAAATTTGTCAAATCAAAGCTTCCCCTAACCTGCTACTCCATCAAGGGGCCTGAGCTTTCCACCACAGTGAGTGAAAGCCCATGTATCTTCATTGCCTAGATGTGGTCATCTTGTTTCTGCCCCAGCCACTCCGTAAACCAATTCAAATGCCATTGGTCAGTTCCAGCTTCTTTAGTCACCACTCTCCTTGAAACTCTCTCCTCCTTTTTTACACTTGTTTGATCAATACTTATCACCCACCTGCCATGTGCTACACACTGGGATGGATGCTGAGAATGCAAACACTGGGAATTGAGCTCTTGCCCCAGGAGGATATAAAGACAGTGAGAAGACAGCCAGGGAGACAACAGGCAAGGAACATAGTGGAGAACTGTGAGAGGGGGAAGCATCTAAATCTATTGGGAGTCAGAGAAACTTCAAAAAGAGGCAATTCTTGGGCTGTTTTTAAGAAAAAGTAAGGAGAAATGTCAAAGTCACAGAGAACAGCATGGGGTGATCAGGTGGCTTGGCGTGGGCGGAGGGTGGTAGAGGATGTGGGGAAAGGCAGGAGAGGGTTTGGGTGGTGTGACATGGATCACAGGTAACCATTGAATAATGCTGAGTCATGCAATAGCATGATCAAGTTTATAGTTTAGGAAGATCATTTTGGTGGAATGCTGCCAGATGGAATAGGGAGGCAGGCAGGTGCCCAAAAGCTGAAGGATTAAGGGTGCTAAAGAATTCACATACAGATGATGATGCTTCTGAACTACACCTATGGTGGTAGGTGTAAAAAAGTAGAATAAATTAAAATATATTAAAAAATAAAAATCTACAGCATGGAGTATAGGATAGGAAGGAAGGACCAGTAAAAAATGATGAAATCATATGGGAAAAGAAATGCAATAATGTCAAATAGTGCAGAGAGGTTAGTCAAGGAAAGGGCATTGACTATCCCTAGCTTCTCCTTATGTATGTGACCAGTTCGCACTCATAATTGGGCTCTTAGCCCTGCCCCTCAGCAGAGGTGCTTATCAGTGATGGAGCCAAAGCAGACATCTATCTCTACATTCCCCTCTTCACAACGCCATCTAATCTCATGGCTTCTCCAGTTACACCTTTGTCGTCAGGCCCAAACCTACATATCTGAGGCTGCCCTTTTCCCCCCTCAAATTTCAATGCCAATTTTCAGTTGCTTTCTCAGTGTTCATCTTAGATGTCCATGTATGCATCTCTAACTAAACTGAAATCATCATCCTCTCTTCAAATTTATTTCTTCTCCCCTGTCCCTAATCTATTGATGAGACTACCATCCTTTTCTGTCAGCTTTGTATCTTAATTAGTTCATTCACCCCTCAAATAATATTGAGCACCTAAAATCTCTCTTAAATTCTTCTGTGTGCTGTGCTATAGGAATGACCTAAACTGAGTTCTTACCCATAGAGAGCTTCTAGTGAGGGAATACATGTTGTATGAAATCAGAAAAGTGCAATGATTTAAATTAAAATAGGATAGAGAGCATAAGATTGACAGAGTGCTTGCATCCCACATTCAATCAGCTGGGAAGGCCTTCCCCTTCCCTTTAAATGTCTCTGGCATTTATCCTCACCCCTCTACTCCCACACGGTCCAAGTTCTGCCTCCAGTGCCCCTCATTAGACAAATGGCAACAGTGTTCCAGTTTAACAAAATTCATTTGGAAAAAAGAAAAAGAAAAAAGCAAATTGTAATGAATCATTACCACACACATTAGACTTGATACAGATTCTGAAACAAACTCTAAAAATTCTGCAATTTAGAGTTATGAAATAAACATCCAAACCACTCAAATATAAAATAAAATTAGTAAATTCCACATGAAAGTGATAACTAAGCATGGAAATTCACAGAATGGGTAAGGCATATCTGAAGGAGACTCAGTGGAGTTGGTGGTATCAAAATACCACTTGAAGGGCAGGTTGGACTCTCACTGGGTTTGAGGAGGCAGCTGGGGGGAAAAACACATTTCAAATGGAGACACTGGATGAGAAAGGGAGGAATATGGGGAAGCACGGATGTCCAGGTGATGGTGGGCAGTGCCATTTGTGGGAGCGTAGGTTGCTGGTAGAGAAAGTTGAGGCTAGGAAGATAGACTGGGACTGTTCTGTGAAGAGTCTTAAAGGCTGGTCTGGTGAATTTATACATAATTCATTAAACAATGAAAATCATTTTTTTTCCTCTTATTTTGGTATATACATGAACTTTTAAATTGTTAATTATCAATTTATAGAAAACTTGTGAGACCATTACCTACAACTGTGCTAGAAGATTGGTATTTTAGTAAGAAGTTATGTGCATTGGAATGGTGTCTTATGAAAGCTAAGCAAACCTTGGTAAATGGTGACATGAACACATTTATTTCTGAAAAATTATGTTTCTGAGGTTCAGAATATTTTAGGTTTCCCATTATTTTGAAATTAGATAAGACTGCACTGAGCCAGCTTATAGGTTTCTATTTCTCTTAACTTAGAGAATGAAAAAGCAAGTGCTCCTTGTGGCCTATATAAAAAAAATTCTGTGAATTGGCAGAGTCTATGAAACAAAAGAAATTTTTTAAAGAATTTTTAGTAGAGTATCTCCAGACCTGGATGAAAAAACCATGAATATGGTTTCTTCCAAAGGTATGTTAATAATTATTTTTAACATGAGACATTAGTTTTCAAAGAGGTTCTGATTTGTCTTTCTAAACAAGCAACTGAATTGTTTAGTTTAAATTTTGCATCATCTTACAAGAGGAAATTCTCACTTAGGGAATTTGTAAAAGTAAATAAACCAGTTGAAGTTTCCAATCTAGAACTATGTGCTGCAATGATGACTTGTCACAACAGTCAGCATTCTGGTTCAGCTTCCACATTGTTCTACAATATACCACGGACAGTCTCTTGAAAATATAGATTTGATCATGAGTACAGTACTAATATTCTATCTGAATAGATCTGAAGCCCAATATGCTTTCAACATTGGCCAACCCTCCCAGAGAAACATAAAGAAAGGTCTCCATGGTTTCAGAGAATCAATAGTGCCCTCTAAAGGAAATCCATGTGAGGTACATCCAATATCCAAGTTTAATGCAGCATTTATTCTGACAAAAATGTTACTTAATTGTAACTCACAAAATGAATTTAAAATTAGAAAAACAAGGAGACCAGCTCTAGCCAAAATATCACAGGCAGCTGCCCACATCAGTTCTGGACTGGGAGAGCAAAACAACCATTCTTTCACACCAGTTGCCTCTGCTCACCGTGAACTGTCACCAACTTTGTGGAAAGTTCCTGGAAACGGGAAGGGTGATGATTTCTGAGCTGGATGCCCTGAACTCTGAGAGATGAAACAATTCAGAAAGGGATCCAGGTAGCTGTCTTGGGAAAGGGTGCTACCCTGCAGGGGAAATGTGTTGCATTGAGGCTGAGAAGGCCTCGTCAGCTTTTTGCTCAGGACCAACGCTGGCGTGCTGCATATTGGGAAGCCTGCCAAGTCAGCTGAGTTAGAAGAGGACAGGCAGTGCAGTCTGGCTGAAACTGAAAAGAAAACAGTGATGTGAAGCATTCATGGTTTTTTATTTGTCCATCTAATTTTGTGGTTTATCTTACGCGTTTTTCCTTTATCCATTTTTAAAAATATATGTTTGCTAATTTCAGAAAGGAAGGGAGAATTATTCACAAATCGCTTGACACTATTAAAATGAATATTGGGCAGAACTTGATGTTGTTGTTATTGATTAGAGGTGGAATAAATCTCGAAGACTAATATCTTAGAGACATAAAAAGTCAGTAAGCACAGCTGACTATTAATCCCAGATATAATACCACAGAATTATTATTGTAAAAATATAGTTGAGAATGGAGTTTAAAATATATCATTTCTGCCCAGCTGTCATGGCTCAGTGGTTGAGCATTGACCTATGAACCAGGAGGTCACAGTTCAATTCCTGGTTGAGGCATACATCCGAGTTGGGTGCTCAATCCCCAATGAGGGGCTTGCAGGAGGCAGCCGATAATGACTCTCTCATCACTGATATTTGTATCTCTCTCTCCCTCTCTCTTCCTCTCTGAAATTAATTAAAAAATATATATTTTAAATAAAAATAAATATATCGTTTCTTCTGTTACCAAAACTACAAATAGAGGGCATTGTGTACATTTTTAACCTATTAACCGGGGAGTTTCCTTTTTAATTACGCAACGTACAACAGGCGCATACTCTTTCACTAGGACGTGTCAGTTTGTCACACCCAGCGGACGTAATTTTATATTATTATTTTTTTTATTTACACTTAATTAAAATAAATGAAATATATTTTTTTTCGCTTATTTATATATAAAGCACAAAGGAAAATACAAAATTACAAAAGAATACCAACAAAAAAAATGGAAACATCGAATTAAAAAATTATAAATTTTACAAACTATTATAAAGATTACAGCCGAAGCCGGTTTGGCTCAGCGGTAGAGCGTTGGTCTGCAGACTGAAAGGTCCCAGGTTCGATTCTGGCCAAGGGCATGTACATTGGTTGCGGGCACATTTCCCATAGGGGGTGTGCAAGAGGCAGCTGGTCGATGTTTCTCTCTCATCGACGTTTCTATCTCTCTATCTCTTTCCCTTCCTCTCTGAAGGAAAATCAATAAAATATATATTAAAAAAAAAAGATTACAAAAAATATATACCATCCCTCTCAAGGCACAACATATATTTCAAGGACATATTCATACATCCTACCCGTTCCCAATAGTGTTTATGTTTGACGTATTTATAGGTCCCGTTCGGTTAACAGGTTAAGACTTTTCCTTCAGAGTTCAGGCCAGCTTTATCAAACAATAAAGATCGCAGGTTATGTTGTTACTTAGTATACATGCCTGTAGTATGTGTAATAACTTACTCTGCACATTAAAATATTATACTTCACCTGAGCCTCACAATAACCTTGTGAGGTCGGCAAGGCAGCTATTATAGTAGCAGAGCAAGAAAAGAAGAAGAAAAAATCCTCATGAAGTGTGAGAAGTATTATGTAGGAAAATGACTTTTCCAATATACTTTTCCCAACTTATTGATTGCAATGTCAAAACACTTGAAGAAGTAGTAAGTGATTCATCAGCCACAGTCAGCAAAGCTATTCCCCAGCTTTTGGGACAGCCCAGGTTCCATGGCACATTTCAGCAGAGACAGCTGTGGTTAGCAGAGCACAGCGAGAGTACTGCACCATCAGAGCAATTAGATGTGACACATGCGCCTGAAGAAATCTGAGGATTATGGCAAATGGAGTCATTCTTAGCAGGTTCTTCAAACTGCAACCAAAACTAAAGATGCTCTGTCAGAGCAGCGGGCATGAGGGAGCTGCTGGAAGCAGTCGATTCAGTTGTATCGCTATATGGACTCACAGGCCTCCTCCGATGCATTTTGAACTTCACGGGCTCGAGTTAAAAGGGGTTTTAAACGTTCGTTTAGGTTTCCCTTCCAAATGGCTCTTGGAAAAGACAGATCCCGGAAAGTATAGATTTCTTTAAATCTCCAGGGCAGGAGGTAACAAAATCCTTCCTCGTATGATTTATTCCTTTTAGCTAAGAGGTTATTTGAAAGTGGGTGCCAAAGGCATACTTCTGAAGAGCTTACCACCAGCTCAGCGTAGCACAGTGGCTGGCTGGCAGGAATCCTAGACTCCTTGGGTCTGACTGCCCTGTTTCAATGCACAGTCTTCTCCCAGCGTGTTCAGAATTCTCTTCTGGAACCAAGGTCCCGCTTCCGGAAAACTGGCTCTTGATAGAGATGGCTGCTCATGGGCGTTTGTGGGTGAATGAGCAAGGATGTTTCTAGCTCGGGCAACACTGAAATGGCCTCAGTACAAGAGAGGGTCAGAAGACGTCTGCCCTGAGTGCTTGGCCGCTAAGCAGAAACAGTGATTTCCGTTTTAGGCACTGAACTTTGGGGCCTGTATCCCTGGTGGGGGTGGGGGGCTATTGAGTTCCTATTGTCCCCAGCATCACTGAGTCTTATCACTGTCACAACCCAACCCCCCTTGTCCTGTTAATTACTGTATTGCTCTACATGGCTGTCAGTACTTGGACACATACCATTTGGCAGGCACATAACTCTATAAGGCAGGCAGGGCAAGGGCTCTTATCCCTACTTTGCTGCTGGAGAAACTCAGGGAGAAATTGAATGATTGGGCCTGAGGGCACCCTTGGCTCCTACCCAGCAAGCCAACGCTCCTTGCTCATATTATTTATCCACTCTCCTTTCGGTCCTGTGCCATGTGTCAATGGGACAATCTGATAAAATAACTAACAGCAATGAAGGGAGACCAGAAGCACTTCCCTGTAGTCTCTTCTAAGAGCTCTCTGGAGTCAATATCTTGAAATGTTCAGTTCTTGGTAAGTATTTTAGGCTGAAAGGAAAACCAAAATTTCTTATGACTTTTAGGGATGATGAGAAACAGTGAGTAAATGTGCATCTTTAATGTGTCTCAGATAGGGTGTTCAGGGACCCCCCGCAGAGCGTTGGCTGTTCAGGAACACTGGCTGAGATCGCAGGATTCTGCTGTCAGGTCTGAGTACTGAGAGACAGAGCCTGGGTACTGCATCAGTCACAGAAAGGAACTTGACCCATAAACTGTATATGAAACCGTCTGCCAGAACATTGTAACTGTTCAATAACAGAGTCCTTCAGCATGTTTCTTATGAACAATCAGGCAATTACTCTCGCAAATTTTATTTCTATTATACTTACTGGATCTGAGCACTGTTTTTGATGACCAGAACAGTGGGAACTGTTTTGGGAACAGCTTTGAAGCTCTGTGAGAAAGGACAAGGGGAAGAAGAGTGGACAGAGATCCATGAGATTGTTGACCTCTATAGCCTTGGTCCAGAATATTCATGGTACACAGAATTGCTTAGTGAGAGAAAGAAAATAAATCCTGGGGATTATTCTCAGCCCTACCCATCACACAGTCCATCGCTGGAGCATCTGCCTTCCATTAGACTAGCTCATCCCAGTCACCTAAGGTTCTACTAGTCGGGGAGCCATAGTTTTCTTGAGCTCTGAAGACTGGGAAGCTGAAAATGACATTCCCCAGATTTGCTCACACCTAGGGTTCTGGATGGAAGGGGGGGGGGGCGCTATATTCCTTCAGTTTGGGGGATGTGTTCTGCTGTTCTGCATGTTCACCAAGACCATGAAGACCTTCAAGTATCGTCTCAGCTGCTACAAAGGCAGCAGGACCCAGACCCTGGGCTCCGTGTCCAGCTATTGTGATAACAGTGCCTTCTGCTTCTGACTTTTAATCCTCTGAATTGCAGCTGTGCTAACATGTGCTCGAGGTCAGAGGCCTCCTGGTTGTGGCAGAGGAAGTGTAGCGCCAGGGGACCCGGCAGGCAGTGTTCTGGGAGTCAGACGCAGAGCCCAGTCCTCCGGTTCTTCTACTTAGCACATTGTTCCCGGTGTTAAATCCTTTCTGTGACAAATATCTAGAGTGATTTGCACACTGTGCACTGAACTCTGATACACAGACTACCTACAATAAACATGTCCCACTGATATTTTCATTTCAATAATAAAGACATAAAATCTAGGCAAACACAGAAGTTACTAATGGGAGGAAATCTGAGTAAGGATAATGGTTCTTCTCTAGTTAGTGTTAATTAAATATCAAGAGGATGGTGTTAGTATCAAATTTAGAAAATGGTACATGTTCCTCTCAGAGATTCATAATCTGTAACTGTGCAGGGCAAACTCTGAGAAGCTTACAGTAGGGAAGGGTGCTTTATGGGGCTTAGCTTGTATTTTCCAGATTCATTCTCATTATATGGGAAATGCTAGTCGACTTCAATTTGAGGAAAACAGTAACTATTCCTTTTTCTTTTTCTTGTCAGATCTTGGTGGTTTGTTGTTGTTGTTATTGTTTGTTTGTTTTGTTTTTGTTTCTTAATTCTTTATTATTTAAAGTATTACATGTGTCTTTTTCCCACATTCACCTTTCCCATGCTGTTCCCACCCACCCCCCCAGCACATGCCCTCACCCACCTACTCTCTGTGTCCATGGATTATGCTCATATGCATGCATACAACTCCTTTGGTTGCTCTCTTACCCTCCACCTCCCCTGCCTTCCATCTGAGGTTGGACAGTCTGTTGGTTTCTTCTAAGTCTCTGGATCTATTTTTTGTTCATCAGTTTATGTTGTTCATTATATTCCACAAATGAGTGAGATCATGTGATATTTATCTTTCTCTCTCTGACTGGCTAATTTTGCTTAGCATAATGCTCTCCAGTTCCATCCATGCTGTTGCAAATGGTAAGAGTTCCTTCTTTTTTTTACAATAGGGTAGTATTTCATTATGTAGATGCACCACAGTTTTTAAATCCACTCATCTGCTGATAGGCACTTAGGCTGTTTCCAAATCTTAGCTATTGTGAATTGTGCTGTTATGAACATGGGTGCATACATCCTTTCTGATTTGTGTTTCCTGGGATATATTCCTAGAAGTGGGACCACTGGGTCAAATGGGAGTGCCATTTTTAGTTTTTTGAGGAAACTCCATACTGTTCTCCATAGTGGTTGCACCAGTCTGCATTCCCACCAGCAGTGCACCAGGGTTCCTTTTTCTCCACATCCTCACCAGCACTTGTTGTTTGTTGATTTGTTGATGATAGCCATTCTGACAGGTGTGAGATGGTATCTTGTTGTTTTGATTTGTATCTCTTGGATGATTAGTGACTTTGAGCATGTTTTTATATATCTCTTGGCCTTCTTTATGTCCTCTTTTGAAAAGTGTCTATTTAGGTCCTTTGACTATTTTTTGATTGGATTTTACCTTCCTTTTGTTAAGTTATTTGAGTTCCCTGTAACTGTTGGAGAGTAAACCCTTATCGGAGATAACATTAGCAAATATATTCTTCCATGCAGTGGGTTTTCTTGTTGTTTTGTTGATGGTTTGTTTTGCTGTGCAGAAGCCTTTTTTATTTTTTTTTATTTTTTAAGTATTGTGCCATTTGTTTATTTTCTCCTTAGTTTCCATTGTTCTGGGAGCTTTATTGGTAAAGATATTTCTATGACATATGTCTGATGCATTCATTGGTTGCTTCTTATATGTGCCCTGACCAGGGATTGAAACCACAACCTTGGCATATCAGGATGACACAAACCAATTGAATTACCCAACCAGGGCCTAATTCCTGAACAGTTAAATCCATCTTCCACATTAATATAAAAATGACTGTTTCAAATGAAAATGTTATGTCATCTAAAAATCCTCTTTTGACTTCTAAATTGCATTATATATAATAAAAACTCCATAAACATTGTTAAATGAGTAAGTAAATGGACAATTGCCTGATGGGTAGTGAGTAGATTCAGGCAGCTATTTTTAGACTTGTTAGCCATAAAACAATTGTTAGAAGAAATGCTAATCAGTTAAAGCCATTTTATAATCCTTAACCTCTGAAAGAACTGTCCACATCACATCAAACTATTATAAAGTTTTTCTCTGTTTCTTGATTTTATTTTATTAAATCAACCTGAAACAATGATCATACTTTATATAAAAACTTGAGGTCCGGTGCACGAAATTCATGCATGGGGCCAGGGTGGAGGGTGGGGAGGTGTCCTGCAGCCCAACCTGCACCCTTTCCAATCTGGGACCCCTGAACCAGCAGTCGGACATCTCTCTCACAATCCAGGACTGCTGGCTCCCAACTGCTCACCTGCCTGCCTTCCATCCTGGTTGCCCCTAACTGCTTCTGCCTGCCAGCCTGATTACCTCCTAACCACTCCCATGCCAGCCTGATTGATGTCTAACTGCTCCCCTGCCAGCCTGTTTGCCCTCAACTTCCCTCCTCTGTCAGCCTGGTCACCCCTAACTGCCTTCCCCTACAGGGTTGATTGCCTCCAACTGCACTTCCTTGCAGGCCTGGTCCCTCTCAACTGCCTTCCCTTGCAGGCCTGGTGACTCCCAACTGCCCTCCCCTGCTGGCCATCTTGTGGTGGCCATCTTGTGTCCACATTGGGGCAGCCATCTTTGACCACATGGGGACAGCTATTGTGTGTTGGAGTGATGGTCAATCTGCATATTACTCTTTTACTAGGCAGGATAGAGGCCTGCTGCATGGGTGGGGGCCGACTGGTTTGCCCTGAAGGGTGTCCCAGATCAGGGTGGGGGTTCCCTTGGGGGGTGGGGCAGCCTGAGCAAGGGGCCTGTGGTGGTTTGCAGGCCAGCCACGCCCCCTGGTGACCAGAGGCCCTGGTATCTGGAATTTATTTACCTTCTACAATTGAAACTTTGTAGCCTGGAGCAGAGCCAAGCCTCCTGCTTGCTCTGTGATGGTGGCCATTTCTGTTTGAATCTGTTCACCTTCTATGATTGATAGAAACTTTGTAGCTTTGAGTGGAGGCCTAGGCCGGCAAGGGCAGGCGGAAAGCTTGGCTTCCTCCATTGCCTGGGAAACCCAATCCTCCTTCCTGTGGCTGTAGCCATCTTGGTTGGGTTTATTTGCATACTTGCTCTGATTGACTGGTGGGTGTGGCTGGTGGGCATGGCTTGTGAGTGTAGCAGAGTGATGGTTAATTTGCATATTACTCTTTTATTAGATAGGATTTGAAATTATATATATGTGCACCAATAAATAATCATCATAAAAACAGTAATAGGCTTTCTCCAGTGCTGCAAATACAATGGAAGAGGTGTTTCATAGTGGTAATTTAAAATTAAGAATTATTTCAGCTCCAAATCTGTATGCATTGTACAACACAAAGGAATACTCTCCCTAAAAGAAAAGCTACTAATTCCCATCCATTCAATTGCTATTCAGAACACATCCTTCATAAGTATATCTAAACACATTTCTGTAAAGCTAAAAGCATCCAGAGATATATAGCACTCATTGTACTACAAATTTGAATGCAATCCTGACCTGTATTTTTATGAATTAGTAAAGCAATCTGAGTTTTGCAGTTAATCAAGAGAATTGTATCTTTAAGAGAGTATCCTAGCAACCTTTCAGCTGCTAAGGAAACACCAAATGACAATATACACCAATTTAATTATGCTGCTGGTCTCCATCAAACTTTGCATTTAATCAGAAAGATACTTAAAAACAGAGACAGAAATTAAGCCACAGCTGAACATGAGAACCCCTGCTGGTGAAGGGTTTAAGGAAAGACTTTCATAACCAAATGAGAACTTTTACTCTGGAACATATTTAGCAACAAGCAGAACAACAGTGAAATTGGTAGTTATGATTGCTGTGGGGGTGTCAGAACCAATATGTTAATTACTCTAAGAGATTGTATTTTATTTTAATGTTACTTTTTTATCAGGGCCAAAATTACACTGGGATAATCACAACTTTATAGATAAATTCAAAACTTGCAACCCCACTACACTTTTAATGGCCTATCCAAGTGTCCTTTTTCCAGTGGCAATGTATTGTGCAGGATTTAAGTCCAGGAGAAATATGATTTTCTTGAGTACACATTTGGAAATATGGCTAATTACATCACCACCACCATCTCCAGCCACCACTTCTACCCACATCACCACCACTCTTGTACACAGCTCAACTCTTTTTTTTTTTTAATATATTTTATTGATTTTTTTTTTGCCCCCCTCCCTCCCTCCCACACATCCCCTCCCTCCCCAGAGTTTTGTGTCCATTGGTTGTACTTATATGCATGTATAAAAGTCCTTCGGTTGATCTATTATCTCCCCCAGATCTTCCTCCCCTCCCCGCTGTAATTTGACAGTCTACTTGTTGATATACTGTCTCTATATCTATCTTTTGGTTCATCAGTTTATAATGCTCTTTATTATCCACAAATGAGTGAGGTCATGTGGTGTTTCTCTTTCATTGATTGGCTTATTTCACTCAGCATGATGTTCTCCAATTCTATCCAGGTTGCTGCAAATGATGAGAATTCCTTCTTTTTTATGGCAGCATAGTATTCCATTGTGTAGATGTACCATAGTTTTTGGATCCAATCATCTGCTGACGGACACTTAGGCTGTTTCCAAATTCTGGCTATTGTAGATTGTGCTGCTATGAACATAGGGGTGCATATATCCTTTCTGATTGGTGTTTCTAGTTTCTTGGGATATATTCCTAGAAGTGGCATTACTGGGTCAAATGGGAGTTCCATTTTCAGTTTTTTGAGGAAACTCCACACTGTTCTCCACAGTCTGCATTCCCACCAGCAGTGCAAGAGGGTTCCTTTCTCTCCGCAACCTCGCCAACACTTGTCGTTTGTTGATTTGTTGATGTTGGCCATTCTGACAGGTGTGAGATGGTACCGCATTGTTGTTTTGATTTGCATCTCTCGGACACAGCTCAACTCTTGGCACCATCTTTATCTGTTTATATTTAACAGATTACACAGAATAGGTCTAGATGAGGTGGAGTTCTTTGGATAATGTACTCATAAATCAAGAAAGCCAGACAGATGGAGACTTTGTATAGCAAACAACATCCAGCCTCTTTAAAATGTGACCCACTCTGTTGATAAACACTTTTTCTGGATATATATAGGAATTCTTGTTTTGTCTTCACAGACACTAAGGAATTGACACATAAGAAATCTGAATACTTAGTTTTAATTTTTCTTTTATCTAACATATTCCTACATATAGGCTAATTTCTTTTAGATAATTTTTAATATTTCTTAAACCTCAAGCACAGAAACTATTTGCCTGGACCATTTAGGACACAGACAAAGACACACACACACACTGACACATTATCTCAAACTTCGGAAAAGCTTAACTTTTTAAAAATACTTATATTAAATTTATTGGGCTAACACTGGTTAACCAAATTATAGGTTTCTATTGTACAACTCTGTAATACATCGTCTGTATATTGCATTGTGTGTTTACCACCTGAAGTCAAATCTCCTTCCCTCACCATACATTTGACCCCTTTACTCTTTACTACCTTCCCCTTCCCCTCTGGTAACCACTATACTGTTGTTTGTGTCTGAGTTTTTGTTTTTTGTTTGCCTTAGTTGTTCAGTTGTTACTTTCAGTTTTATGTACTACATATGAATGAAATCTTATGGTTCTTCCCATCTAATTTATTTTGCTTAGCATGATCCACCCATGTTGTTGCAAATGGCAGTATTTCATTTTTTTCTTATGACTAATATTCATATATATATCACATCTTCTTTATCCAACCATCCATCGAAGGACACTTTGGTTGTTTCCATGTGTTGGCCATGTACATAATGTAAAATCATTGGTGATTGGGGGAAGGAGGGAGTGAAGCAGAAAGAAGAGGTGAAAGAGGGCATAGAAGGCATAGAGGTGGTGATGGAAAAAAAATAACATTAAAATAAAATAATTTAAAAAGAGGGAGAAGAAGACAATAGCAACTGCAATTTAAAAATGAACTCACAACAAAAATAGATGTAATTCGTGAAAACAAAAACAGAAAGGGAAGGATAAAAGTCGGAAAGTCTGAATTTGCAAAGGGAAAACCTAACTTTTCAATTTAAGAAGCTTACTGCTATAAGAAAATGCATGCTCACAAAATTTTTTTTAAAAAAATTAAACGGCATTGATTAGTTTTTCTCTAAGAAATGTTGCAGGGCAGGGTTTTAAAGGTTGGGGATTACAGGCTATGATGGAGGAATGCCATATGATCTATCCAATTCTCTTGGTGCTGGTTGTTCCGGGCAAGTTCAAATCTCCTGACATATTAACAGGAAACAGGCGGTTACCGACTATCACTGGTGTGGCCGTGAGAAAAGACGGTGTGAGTGTTTTCCTAGCCCGGGCGGTGTGCAGTGTGAGGGAGTCCATGCATGACCCCCGCACACTGTGAGCACAGGCTCCTGGGGGCTCGATGTGAACCTGCAGAACTTTACAGATCCCCACTTCTGTCTAGAACAGAATGCTCCTCTCAAACCTGAGCTGTGTCCCAATCTGGAGGGCTTGGCCAAATAGCCCCCACCGGGCAGTTCAGATTGGGGAGGTCTGGAGTGGAGCCTGGGAACTGGTCTTTGTAACAAGTTCTCCGGGGACGCTGCTGAGACCTTGGCGGGGGGCACTTTGGGAACTGCTACCTAGTAAAATGACAAGCACGTCGGTCTGCTTCACTGAGGCTGTATCTAGTCCTCAAGAGGAAAACTGCGGGTACTGTCCAGGGAGATTATTTTCTGCCCAGGACCGAGGAGCGTGTAGTTCTTCTAAAACTAGATGTCAGCGTTACGGGCTTCATGGATCTGGCCCCGGTGAGGATGGCTGAGCATGGCGTTACCAGGTTTTCCTGCCAGTGTTCTTTGGCTCTATTGATTCTATGTCTCTCCTGAGGAGTATGTTAGGTGATTGGGGGAGTGTGTGAGCTTACAGATCTGTGCTGATCGTTGGAAGGAGCGCCTCTGTGAGTGCTTTTAGGAGCGTAAATAATACAGATATCATTGATACCAGAAGCAAATAAGGAAGCCAAGTGTGAAATTGGGGGAAGTTCTTATGGAAGAAAAGGGACTTTAATAAACCTTTGTTTCTACATGTACCCCAATTTTTTTCAGTCTCCATGATGGTCTGTGTAGGCTGAGTCAGATGTCTTTATCGGAGGTAAAAGACCTGGAGTCTGTGATGCCCTGTTCAGATTGTGTTAAACGTGTACCTGACCAGGATCCACATCAGCCGGTTCAGGAATCTGGAAATTGGATATTCGGGTCAGTTAGCGAGAGAAGAAAGACAGCCGCCTCTGGCCCTGCTGCTCAGGGCTCTGGCCGGCTCCACTGGCAGAGGCTTCTCCCTGAATTCTAATGGCCTGCCTTCAGACCACAGTATGAGCTCCCAGCTTCTAGCTATTTTTCCTCCATGGAAACGGCCTGTGAAGCAAAACTATGTGTGCAAACTGCTTCTCCCACAGGCTGCGTGTCCACAGAAGCAAAACTATGTGTGCAAACTGCTTCTCCTACAGGCTGCGTGTCCACAGAAGCAAAACTATGTGTGCAAACTGCTTCTCCCACAGGCTGTGTGTCCACAGAAGCAAAACTATGTGTGCAAACTGCTTCTCCTACAGGCTGCGTATCCACAGAAGCAAAACTATGTGTTCAAACTGCTTCTCCTACAGGCTGCGTGTCCACAGAAGCAAAACTATGTGTGCAAACTGCTTCTCCTACAGGCTGCGTGTCCACAGAAGCAAAACTATGTGTGCAAACTGCTTCTCCTACAGGCTGTGTGTCCACAGAAGCAAAACTATGTGTGCAAACTGCTTCTCCCTCAGGCTGTGTGTCCACAGAAGCCTTCTATGGAAAACTGTAACCTCTGCAGAAATGGCCTGCAAAGACAGAAGCCATTTCAAAGATGGCAGCTTGTAGGGTGAAATAACATGTCCAGTTCTTAAAACTCCCATACTGACATGCTTCTGTTGTTTAAAAAAGTCTGGGGTATCAATACAGAAATGAAAGAAAATGTTTAATAGGAATGCTCTCTCTGCTTACATGCCTCATTCTTTTGCCTCTCTTCTATCAAAAATCAACTCATTTCATCCATATGATGACCTTGTAAAATATGATTGGTCTCATTTCACACTTAAGGAAACTTAAGAAAAGTTAAATTATTTGACCAAAGTTGTAATTAGTAAATGGCAAACTCCAACACAACTCCCAACCCCAAAGCAATGTTCTTTCTACCCTAACCTGGCTCCCCGTTTCTATTTTTTGTTTTGTTCTGGATTGAAATAGGCTATGTACATTTATTTGGACATATATTTCACAGCAGTAGCATTTAGTATGGGGAAATGTGTATCTGGATTTCTAAGCCTTTTCTATGAACTCTAAAGCTCAGTTTAAAGGTCTTCTACATGCATCTCACCCTTCAGTCACAAAATGAACCGCCTACTGCAACCCCATAGTACAATTATGTCTTATTGCGGAAGTGACTTGCTTTTGGAATAAGGTATGTTGAGTAAGTAACAAATGCTTATTCCGTTAAGAGCCTTCCAAATTGTTTTCCACAAAGCCATTAAAATTTAGAATATGTTAATTGGAAAAATACGGTAAATATATTGTTTTGTAAGTCCAACATTTCTTCGTTAGGGGAAAATGGCACAGATCATCTGATAATTCCACAAAGGGGGTAGGAGTAGGGAGTCCACCCTTGCCCTACACAATGCCACCAGCCCTATAGGTGAGCACAGAACATAAATTAGCCAACCAGACTTTTGCCAGAGATATTGGAAAGACTTTCTCTTTTGAGGCAGGTGCCAGCTAAAGGGATGAAGTGGGTTTGAGGCTGTCAATTACAATATTTTTACCAAATGTAAAATTTATCTGGAAGTGAAACCCAGCAAGGCTAAAAGAAGGACAGCATAAGTATTAATATTTGAACCTCCAGATCAAATCACAGTTCTTGAGTTTTCCACATTCAAGTCAAAAATAATTTTCTTATTTTGCTTAAGCTAGTTTTATTTGGGTTTCTGTCACTTACCGTTTAATGAGTAGCCATGCAAAACTTTTCCTAAAATATTTTATTTCTTTGGACTTCTTAAATTGAGACTACTGAATGTGTAACCTACCACTTATATATTACAATCTATTACCCTCAACTGTAAAATGAGAGTAATAGCTATTTTAGAAAAAATATGAGAATTAAATGAGCTAAAGTACGTATATAAAAACACCAACTGCCATTCCTGGCATGCAGCAAGTATCACTTCTCTCCACCTTTTCTTGATTACCTTTCCAAAAGATAAAAAATGATAATTTGAGCCCTTATGGTTCTAAGTGTTTTTCATGTATCAACTCATTTAATGTATACAACCACCATGAGGTAGGTACTGTCATTAGCTCCATCATACAGATGGGGAAGGGAGTAGAGAGGTTTTGTGACTTATCCAAATTGTGGGAGAGTTGGGATACAGACTGTTCCATTATGTAATCTTGTGTTTTCTGGATTTCATCACTTTTTGCTGGGAGGCTGTTAACTCTCACCCCTCCTTATATCACTGAACGAGTCTTCAGAAAATCTTTTCAAAGTTTAGGTTTTCTACTCTTCAGTAGATCAGGAAACAAGTTAATTTGACTGCACAGTTAATGCTGAATAAAGTAAGGGAAGTTTTAAGTGCAGACCTGAGAGGCACAATATAGTACAGATGTTTTAGGATAGTTAACTTGGAGATATATAAGAGTTTTTTGCTTGTATCTTGTGCAAAGTATAGTGGGTTATATATGCACACCTATTATCTATTTCCTTATTTTTAAATTATTCATTTTTTTATTTTGTTTATTTTTTAAAATTACAGTTGCCATTAAATATCATATTAGTTTCAGATATACGTTAGTGGTTAGACTTTATATAACTTACAAAGTGATTATCCCAATAAGTCTAGTACCTTCTGATACCATACATAATTATTACAATGGTAGAGGCCCAGTGCACAAAATTTGTGCATGTGAGGGGGGTATCCCTCAGCCTGGCCTGCACCCTCTTCAATCAGGACCCCTTGGGAGATGTCCAATACAGGATCAGGTCTAAACCAGCAGTCGGACATCCTTCTCACAATCCGGGACTGCTGGCTCCTAACCACTAGCCTGCCTGATTGTCCCTAACTACTTCTGCCTGCCAGCCTGATGAATGCCTAACTGCTCCTCTGTTGGCCTGATTGCCCCCAACTGCCTTCCCTTGCTGGCCTGATCACCCCCAATTGCCCTCCGCTGCCTGCCTGATTGTCCCTAACTGCCCTCCCCTGCTGGCCCAGTTGCCTCCAACTCCCATTCCCTGAAGGCCTGGTTGCCCACAATTGCTCTCCCCTGCCAGCCATCTTGTGGTGATGTCACAGTGGCCATCTTGTGATGATGCCACCTAGGCTTTTATTATATAGGACTAGGAGCCCAGTTCACAAATTTGTGCACCTTGAGAGGAACTGTGAGCTGCGGTGGGCATAGGGGTGAGTTTCGGCCCATCCTCCGTGCCCCTGCCCAGCCCCTCCCAAGCTATTGGGCTGGTGCCGATGCAAGCGGGTGTGAGTGGGGCCGGCGCCAGCAGCAGATGTGAGCGCGGGGCAGGACTGCAGCATGTGGGACCAAAGAATTTTTAGTAACCATCAGAGGCTCATCCCAAAGATAACAACCAGCACTCCACCTTGGTCTTGTGCCCCTGCTCACTGCTCTACCACCTGCCATGGTCAACACCCGTCATGTTCTACATGCATCCCCTGTTGGTCAGCACATGTCATAGCAGCTGGTTGTTCAGTTGTTCTGCCATTCAGTCTATTTGCATATTAGGGTTTTATATATACATATAAATCATTGACTATATTCCCATGCTATACTTTACACTTTCACAACTTTTTATAACCTGCAATTTGTATATCTTAATCCCTTCACCTTTTTCACTCAGCCACCCAACGCCTCCCATCAGTTTGTTGTCTGTATCTATGAGTGTGTTTCTGTTTTGTTTGTTCATTTATTTTATTTTGTTTTCTTGTTTTAGATCATACATAAAAGTGAAATAATATATTTGTCTTTCTCTGTCTGATTTAATTCACTTATCATAATACCCTCTAAATTTATGCATGTTGTTGCAAATAGCAAAATTTCATTCTTTACTATGACTGGGTAGTATCCCATTGTATATATGCACCACATCTTCTTTATCCATTCATTTTTCAATGGACACTTAAGTTGTGTCCAAATCTTGACTATTATAAATAATACTGTGATGAACTTAGGGGTGCATATATCTTTTCAAATTAGTGTTTTGGATGTCTTTGGGTAAATACCCAAAGAAATGCTGGGTCATTTGATAGTTCTATTTTTAAATTTTGTAGGAACCTCCATACTGTTTTCTATAGTGGCTGTACTAATTTACAATCCCACCAACAGTGTACAAGTATTCCCTTTTGCCACTTCATTGACAGAACTTGTTTGTTGATTCATTGATGATAGCTATTCTGACAGATGTGAGGAATATCTCATTATGGTTTTAATTTGTATTCCCCTGATTAGTGATATTGAGGGGTGTTTTCATGTCTTTTGGTCATTCGTATGTCTCATTTGAGGAAATATCTCCAGGTCCTCTGCCCACTTTTTTAATGGGATTGTTGTTAAGTTGTATGAGTTCCTTATCTATTTTGGATATTAACCACTTATCGGATGTATCATTGGTGAATATCTTCTTCCATTTTATAGGTTGTCTTTTCATTTTGTTGAGTATTTCCTTTCTTGTACAAAAACTTTTTAATTTGATGTTGTCTCATTTATTTTTGATCCCCTCCATGTCTAATCCCTCCTCCCCACCCCCCACCCCAAAAAAGTGATAAAAACAATGTCAAAGAGTTTACTACTTATGTTTTCTTCTAGGATTATATGGTTTGGGGTATTAGATTTGTCTTTAATCAATTTTAAATTTATTTTTGTATATGATATAAGTAACCTGGTTTCATTTTTTTGTATGTATCTGTTCACTTTTCCCAACACCATTTATTGAAGAGACTATCTTTGCCCCATTGTATATTCTTTGCCATAGATTAATTGACCATATAGGCCTGATTTTATTTCTGGACACACTATTCCACTCCATTGATCTAGGTCTGTTTTAATGCCAGTATCATGCTATTTGATTACTATAGTTCTGTAGTATAGTTTTATATACAGTAGCAAGACACCTCCACTGTGTTCTGTTTCAGGATTCCTTTGGATCTTTAGGGTCTTCTGTAGTCGCATATAAACTTTAGGATTATTTGTTCTAGTTTTGTGAAAAATAGCAGATATTTTAGATAGGGATTGTTTGAATCTGTAGATTACTTTGGGCAATAATAATATCTTAATGATGTGAATTTTTCCTATCCATGAGCCTTCTATCTCTTTGTACCTTCTTCAGTTTCTTCAATATCTTATACTTTCCCCAGTTTAGGTCTTTTAATTCCTTGGTTAAATTTATTCCTAGGTATTGTATTCTTTTTGATGAAATTGTAAATTGGATCATTTTCTTAGTTTCCCTTTCTGATAATACATTATTGGTGTGTAAAAATGCAACTGTTTTCTGGCTATTTACTTTGTTTTCTGGCTATTCATTTTACTGAATGAATTTATCAGTTCTAGTAATTATTTGGTGGAATCTTTAGGGTTCTCTACATAGAGTATCATGTCATCTGCAAATAATGACACTTTTTTCTTTTCAATTTGGATGCCTTGCATTTCTCCTCTTTTTTGGATTGCTGTGGCTAAGACTTCCAAACCTACATTGAATAAAAGTTATAAAATTGGACATCTATGTCTTATTCCTATTCTTAAAGAGCCTTCAGCTTTTCACTAAATATGATCTTAAAATGGGGTTTGTCATACATGGCCTTCATTATTTTGATATATGTTCCCTCTATTCCACTTTGCTGAGAGGTGTTTTTTAAAAAATATTTTGTCAAAAATTTTTTCTGCATCTATTGATATGATATGATTTTTAAACCTTCATTTTCTTTATGTGGAATATCATGTTAATTGATTTGCAGATATTGAACCAACCTGAAATCCTTGGAATAAGTCCCACTTGATCAGTGTCTGATCCTTTAAATGTATTGGTAAACTTGGTTTGCTAATATTTTGTTGAGAATATTTGCATATATGTTCATCAGGAATATTGATATATAATTTTTTTTTTCCTGTAACTCTGTTTTGGCATCAGGGTTATACTGGCCTTATGAAATGCACTTGGGAGCTTTAAAATTAAATACCCATTGCATTATGAAGTTAATTACATGTTCTTACAAGCTAGTATCTTTTTTAAAGTATGATACTTTGTAAAACACTATACTATGAAGCGAGAATTCTCATGATCCGTCCACAATGTGCTAAGTAGTAGGTATCCCGTGAGCTCAGTGATAGTCTCCTTGTTACTTAACCAGGTGCTCCAGTCTCTCTCAGGTGGGTTATGTCTCATGCTCTAGTTGAGCTTGTCTGTTATTGGCACATCATTGGCCCCTCAGGCTGACTGGATGTGACTACAGCAGACAAGCTGTTGTGTGTAGGCTTACTCCACAGAACAGGCAGGACTCAGTTTAGTGGGGCTATGGTGCCAGTGGAGTCTGCCCTTCAAACACATCCTTTGTGGAGGTAGGTAATGCTCTGCTGTGATCTAAAGCCATCCACTGGATGTGTTGGTTCTGGAAGTTCCTGAGAGGGGCTCTGTGCAGGCCAAGGTCAGCTGCCTATTCCTGGCTTGAGACTAGAAGGAGCTACAGTTATCTGTGGTTGGTTGCCTCTTGGGCTGGGTTTGGAGGCGCTTGGGAGAGGCTATGTTGGAAAGTGAAGCCAGCTGCCACCGGTGCCATGTGTTGGACCTTTGGTAGGCACCATAATGTGAGGTAAGGCCAGCTGCCTCTTGTACTGGGTTGGTGGCTACTTAGTTGAAGCTATATACCTGGGCAACACTAACTGCAGATAATGCCAGGCTTGGGGCCACCTAATGGGAGTTATAGTGCCAGTTAAGGCTTGTTTCCCCTTTGTGCCAGTCTTGGGGGTGTTTAGCAAGAGGTACAGAGCACGCCATAGTCAGCTGCTGCTTGTTTAGGGTTTATGAACCTTTGGTTTTAGGGAAGTCTACCGTGGGAGCCAGGGCAGGTAACGTGTGTGTGTGTGTGTGTGTGTGTGTGTGTGTGTGTGTGTGTGTGTGTGAAAAGCTGCTGGAAGAGGTCAGGGAACATGAGGCAGGTGGGGTGGTATTAGCCAGGTTAATGGCAGGCTCAGATTTTGCACCCACCTGCACCTGCTGGTTGTATGTGTTATGGGAGGAAGCAGGACAGCACTTACCTACTTCATTACTTTGTCCAGAGGTCAGTCTATGCTTTATTTTTAAAATTATGTCCTGAAAGAAACTAGTAATTAGCTGTAATAACTGATATTTACTGAATGCTTATGATAGGTTAATGTTTGGCTGGGTGTCTGGTCTGTTTTTCATTTATTCCTCAACACCACCTTAAGAAGTGTTTTTGAGAAATCTTGAACAGCTGACACTCAGGGAGGATGGGGTGGGCAGGGATGGCTCAGTATGTTCTGCATCCACTCTGTGAGGGCAGTGGACAGGTCTGTCTTACTCTCCTGGCATCTAATACAGTGCATCACACCCAGGAAGCACTCATAATGAATGAATGCATGCTTTTCATCAAAAGAGCACTTTCAAATGATATAGTAGGGGACTTTCTGGTGAACAGAGCATTTATTGCGTAGAAAGGAAAAAGCTTTAAAGGCAGATTCTTCCTTGACAATTTATGGTACCTTCTTTAATCCTAAGAAGTCCATTTTGTTCCTGTAATACAAATTTCCCATCCCCTTTTCATCAGGCAGATACACAACTAATAACCAACAAGGGATAAGGTTTTAGTATGTCTGAATATCAGATGGAGAGGAGAATAAAAATAACAGCAAGTCAGCCATATAAGTTTGATTCAATTTCATTCTTTATCCCCACCTTTTTATATTATGAGCAATGTATGACATTATGATAGCTATTAAGGGTAAAAAAGGCTAATTAAAACTATAACCTGATAAGACTAGCATACTAATCTAATTTAGGGTAAATTCAGCTAAAAAGAAAGGTGAATAATGAAATAAAAATTAACCCTGTTTCCATTATATATTTCCTAGGGGACCTAAAGTATCACACAAACAACGAGTCACAGTTTTTAACTTTTATTAGTAAAGGTTCTGAGTACAAATAACAAATTTCACTTGACATTTAGAAATTATTTACTCTCTATGGTTTGTTCATAAAGAAAAACCTGTACATTTTAATCTCCAATTTTATTGCTTCAGACCATAGTGCTTCTAAGTCTATGACTTAACTTTAGGTTTAAATTTAATAATTGTCTTGTTGCATCTGGTTAAAGAGCCTTGAAAACACCAGGTAGAGAAAAGTAAGAGAGTAATTAAAATGACCTGAATATAAAACTTTACCAAAATGCTTTTCAAAAAGCTTGTAAGACAAAAAGTAACCTAAATATTAGAATACTTTTGGCAGAAAAAAAAGCAGTTATGAACAAAATTAATATTACAATATTTTATCAAGAACTGCATTATAGTAGTGTGGTTCACATATATTAGACTACACTAAATGTGTATATCAGATATAACAATGTATTTATTAAAACATTTTAAAAATACAGTTTAGCACTTTTGGGAGATTCAATTCCCACTAAAAGACAGGAATACAATTTAAAAGACAGCTGGTATATCTTTTAATTAGAGATTTAACCAGGTAAGTTGTGTCAAATAGTTATGAAAGTATATTCAATAATAAGCATTTATAAAACAGTAACACTTGCACTCTCATCAGTATGTATGCTTGGCATTAGAAATCATACTGGATGAAAAAAACACACAAAAAAACCTACAAAACCTCACTTTAGAATTAAAGTGCCAAATCTATATATTTTTTTACTCTTCCTTCAACACACTATTTCTATCACTTTCCATTTTAAGTGTTAACAGAAAACTCTCCTTGGTTGGTAATGTATGTATTACTTCTTAAAGACCAACCATACCCATTATAATCCAAGGTCATAAAATCCTTTGTAGATAAAGTGAGCTATAAAGAGCAAAAGACTAATTAATGCAAATGCATTTCAAGAGTAAAACATCCACCCTACACTGCAAGTCAGAAATCCCATTTCTAAAACACTTTAACTGCAATAGTGTTACACTACCATTGTCTATTTGATTTGACCGTAAGTTCAAATCTTAATAATATATATTTTAAAATTTCCAAGTTACGTTACTTTGGAAACATAATTGAGTTGAAAATCTTTCTATATTGAAATGAAATCTCAGATTCAAATAATGTAGGAGAACAAGAAGAGGAATTACTGTTTACACTGGGAGGAGAATTAATTGTCCATGCAAACAAACTTCGTCTGAATTGAACCTAATGTTAGCACAGTTATAGGTAAGTGATTTATGGGACTTATAATTGGGAAATGAATAGTGCTTAACTCTGTTTCCTTCCAAAGGAATGGGAAATCCCAATGTTGTGACAGCTTCCTCTTAAAAGTAGCTCAGACTTGCCATGCAAGAAAGGGACCTGCACCCTATCCAGTAAAGACAAGGCTCCCAAGTAGCATCTGTTCTTTACCACCTGGGAGTTAGCACTTCCCAACAGAGTCTCTCATCCTTCATTGACATCCAACAATCAGCAGGGAGGCTTTCTTGGTTCTATCCTCACTGAGCTAAGTACAAATAAATAAATAGGGATTAAAAATAGAAAATAAACTCCAATGGAGTTAAACTTCCCAAAGAGCTGATTTAAGAGGTAGAAGCTATATGTAAATAAAGTAAAAACAAAGATATATATCTCTATTTTTCTTTTTTGTTTCATTAAAAGAGCCTCCTTCATACTTGGCAAACTAGCTAAGTGGTGTGATATACTCTACTTATTTTGATTTGCACTGTATTTATTAAAATCACTCCTTAATAAGGACTTTTCAAATTAAAAAGTCTAAATGTTTATAACATATACTATCAAAATATTGTATTTAAAATTGGGGGGGGGGAATGTATACCATAGTCACTCATCTCAGTGCTACTTCTTCAATTTCATCTTCTATAGAATCAACTGGCTTATGGTTTGCCTTTTTTAATCTGTGCCTGTTTGGATTAAAACCTCTTCGTTCGCGGAGGAAAAAGTCGTCTTCATCATGTCCTCTACCCCTGCTGCTTTTGTCCCCAGGGAGAGTATTTAAAGGGTCAGAGTCTCCCTTGGCAGCCAGGGAATTCCAGTCATTGCTTTTAGAGGACTCTGCGCTGCTGGCACTGGTACCAAATAGCTGTTCCATCAGATTGGCTTTTTTCTCTTTTCTTGTGGTTAAACCTGCATGGTCTTTAATACTAAGTTTCTCTATATAGTTTCTTTGGAAATCCAAAAGGCTACTTTTTTGGTTAAGTGGGCTGGACTTCCTTGTGTTTGCAAATGAAGGCACGTAGCTGCCAAATGCAAGTTCATTTGGAGAGAGTGGGCTTCTGATACTTCTTGGAGTCTGGCCATCTTCTTTTGAAGTTAAAACACTGGTATCTTGTAAGTGATGCCCATTAAATAATCTCTCTGAGGAGTCAGAGAACATGTATGGTTTGGGGCTTCTCTTTGGGGAGTGTAATTTAGATTCTAAATCAGGTAGCAACGGCAGAGCAGGATATTTTAGATTCAGAGACTCTTGTTCTCTGCTGATTTCCTTCAGTTTAGCAAGTAGCAGTTCTCTCTTCAGTCTGTCTTCTTCCTCTTCAATATTTTGAATTTGGTATATTTCCACTTGGTATGTTCCAGTTTCAAATGCTGGTTTTTCTTCTCTCTCCAGCATAGATGCCTTTTCCTTTTTAGCAAGTTCTTCTTTTCCCCATTCTGTATGAAATAAAATTTTAAAACTGATATTTATAACAATATTTTTAAACATAAAACTTCAACTTCTATTTTTAAACAAATGGGTCTGTATTCATCAGTAATATTAATCTCACAAAATATTTTTTAAAATGCTATGAAGGACAATACTGTGTCAGCTGATAAAACTAATGTAGACAGCAGATTAGAGAAATGGGTTGTATCAAAGTAAAATTTACTGAGGTTGAAAACTATACTGGAATTAAATGATACTAAGAGAATGTCCTTATTTTGGAGAAAATATACTTGTATGTTAGGTCTACAACTTAAAACAGTTCTTCAGCTATTGCTACTTTGCTATAATTTTGAAATGACTTCCAGGTAAAGAAATAAAAAATATTAACATATGTAAGAACACTATGCATTTGGTAATTTTAGTGAATGGGAAAAATGTAAGTAAAAAAGGTCAAGAAAAGTGACAGTCTGTTACTTTATTCCTTTTCCTGGTACCTAGAAAGCATTGAACAGAACACCTAATTGTCTATTTTACAGTTTAACTTATGAAAGCATCTTCCTTTCTGGATTAGCCAATAGTAATGTAAATATAGCTTCTATTCAACTGTTAAATTAGTATATGGATTTAAAACAATTAAGTAACAATTACCAGTAGTCACAATTTTAAGTTCCATTAACTTTGAGAGGGGAAAAAAGGATTTCTCTGAAAGCAGCTACTATATAATAAAATACAATCAAAGGATTAGCCTCCTCTATACCTTTAAGCCCTTTTTATCCAGACAGAAATAAATTTTATTCCTGAACTTCATTTATAGTATCTGAAACCATGCAATTTGGTTCACTAAAGTGCCACACTACTGGTAGAACATTAACTTATTAAAATCAATGAGAAATAATATAGTAATATATTCATGACCTCACAATTTATCAATTTTAATGCTTAGGCTAATCTACACACACTAAAGAGTTTCAAGGTCAAGACAATAAAGTGAGTTGTACTTCAGTCATATCTTAATCAAACTTTAATTAATATACAAATAAATTTTTCCCTTCACCTGAATATTTGAAGGTAACTTTGTCATTATTCCCTACCACTGTTATCTTTTCTTGGTTTGTATGTCCAATTCACTCTTCAGCTGGAAGACATTAGGGGATGTTAACCCTTTCCCAAGGGATGCTGACTCATCACTTGCTTAAACAAACTCACCATCCTCCAGCTTCTCAACCTCTTGTTCTACAACATGGCTTCTTTGATCTTTAACAAAAATTTCTTCTCTTTCCTCAACTGGGTTTAGAATCCCTGCTTCTTCATGCTCATCTCTCTCTTGAGATTTCAGGTCCTATTATACATTGTTTGGGGGGGAAAAAAAGTTACTTAAATATTGTAGATTTATCTTCCATTAAGCGTGATACCAACTGAGAAATTAAAGCAAGTTTTTCAGTAAGTCAGAAGTAACATCTTTTGAAAGATGCTTTAAAAGCTCACAGGTTTATTTCTTTAAGAAACATTTTTTAAGTTATATCAAAACCAATCCTATATCAAAACCAATCCTATATAATATATAATAAAAGGCTAATATGCAAATTGTCCCTTCGAAAGTTTGACTGACCGGGACTTCAATTGCTCACTATGAAGAGGACTACACTCTTTAAGATGGCAGAGCACTAAGACAGAGGATGGAATAAAGCTGTCTACCTATTCTGGACCACCCATTGACCTTCCGTCTATTACAAGAAAAAGAAATGTATAATTTTGTCTGAGCCATTGTATTCTGGGTCTCTTTCTAAAAGCAACTTGGCCCGTATTTTAACTTCCATTTGCTGAGGTCCTTTAAAAGTGGAAGGATCAGTCTTAAGAGCTTCATAAACTTATTACCACAACCCTAAAAGGTAACACACCTACTGTATAAATTAGGAAATTGCAATTCCAAGAAGCCATGTCAATGCAAATGTCAGAACCAGAATTTAACTAAAAACGCAGTGTTAATTCCAAAGCTATCTCCCTTTTCACTATATCAAGTTGCTGTTCCTGCAACGAAATCTTCTAACCACCAAATATTTTTATTCTCCTGAAGTTAAGAATTATGCCCTGATTTGGCTCAGCAGATAGAGTGCTGGCCTGTGGACAAAAAGGTCCCAAGTTCGATTCCAGTCAAGAGCACCTGCCCAGGTTGCAGGCTCACTCCCCAGTAGGGGGCATGCAGGAGGCAGCCAATCAATGATTCTCATCATCTCTTTCCTTCCCTCTCTGAAATAAAAAATATTTAAAAAGAATTACTTTGTTATTCCATATTTTATACTTTTGAAAAGAAAAAAATAACATGATCTCTAGTCTCAATGATAGAGCAGATAGAGCTAACTTGTTTAAATTGTAAAACAAAATAAAAAACTAGAGTATACATAGGAACAAAGTCCATCCTTTCAAGAAGAGATCTCAGGGTCACACGGAAAAACTTACAAAAAGCCCCAAAATATAGGATTCTGTAGAATATGATGGCTCTCTGCTCCACGTTTCCTTTGGATTTCAAACTAAACACGAAAGAGAAAAACCTCTAGAGCAAAGTACCTTCTGGTATTCAGAACGAAAGTCCTGTGAAATGAAGGTCTGACACAGACCCACCAGAATGTCACTCTAATTTGAATGGTAAAAAGTCAGATTGATGGCAATTACTTTGCTCAGCTTTCATCTAACTTGCAAATTCTATTACATAGAAGTCAAATTCTAACAAATCATTTTAAAGCTACTATAATTTGCTTTTAAACATAAAAAACAAGGATTTTGAGGGACTACTTCGGCACACACAAAGTAAGACACTTGTAAATTTCTCTTCCCTTCTACTTCCAACCCACATGATAGAATCAACCTTTCTGAAGCATCTGAAGAGTCAGTCCACAACAATTTAATAAAATATACAGATGTTATCTGTCTTTTTGAAAAGCTAGTTGCATATTTACAGATGTAGCATTAGTGTCACTGCTGAAATTTTAAAATGTTTGGTTTTGTGTTGTAGGAATAACTTCAAACCCTGTATTGGGTACCCAATCATCCTGCTGAACTCACCAAAGTAAGAAGTTCGGGTTCCCATTTGTTTTCATAACACATAACTCTCGGTGTTATATTAGAAAATTCGTCCAGCGTGAAGTCTTCACTGGTTTGCACTTCTTTTGTACACTGGTATGTAAAATCACTCTGGCATGCAGCTTGAAATACCAGGAAAATTATTTTTAAAAAATTTCTAATTGTATTAAATAGTGCTAAGATATATGGAATTCAGCTTGTATGTATATTTACCATCTAAATGAGATAATACATATTTTGCTTTGCTTAGCTCCAAGACTACTCACGTTAATATTTTTGTTTCTAGGACTTACTGGCAACTACATAATTTGAAAACAGGTAAATCTGACAGGTAAATCCTATTAAGCATTTACAAATTTACATTTTAACTTAATGTAATTTACAGAAGAGGGAAATAATACCTTTATTTAAAAAAAGATATAAATATATTTGCATAACAATAACAAAATATTTAGGAATGAGATGACTGCTTTAAAATAGTCTGAGGGAAAAGTATTACAATTAGTAAAATGTATAATTATTAAAGTTAGGTGATATAAAGGTTCATTATAATATCGAATTAGTAAAACATACAGCTGTTAAAATTAAGTGATACATAAAGGTTCATTACACTATAATATTTAGTTTGGGGTATGCTTATAAAGAAAATTTTTACAAGTACGTAAACATAACTTGTGAACTCAAAAAACTTGAGAAAGTTGAATTTCTGAAAACTATTTAATATTAAACTAGTCAGTAGTTTAAAGGAAACTTATTAAATTTTATTTCAATGAAGTTCTTTCCCCTTTGCCTTCCTTCTATTTCATAATTTATTGTTATTAGAAATAGCTACCACATGTTTTTCAACAATAATAGCTACTATACCATTTTTTCTTGATATATGTTCTTTTTCTTTCTTTAGAGTAGACTTTGGTAGACGATTAGAATATATGTTTTTTATATCCAGTTCTCTCTCCTTTTCCTGAAAACAAATCCAATACGATTAAGGACACAGAGTCTCAGTTTAAAATAAAAATCCTGAAGTTGTCAATTGGTACTTCACTTACCAATTGGAATATCTAGTTCAGCTTCCCTTTAGAACTACCTAACTATAGGAAGGAATGTCTCTAGGACCTTCAGGTTAGGGAAGACCAATGATACTCCCTACAAAATCCAATCTGTATAACAGTTAAAAAAATGAGAGAAAATAAGGCAAAATTAATTTTCTATCCAATCCTACCTGATAGAGCTAGTACTGTCCTACCTAAACTGTCTTCCAGGTTCAGCAATAGAGACAAAGAATTTAGTTATAGCGTTTCTCAAATGTGAGTCATAAATTATTAAGTTAAAAATTAGTTCTTTGTGTAAAAAAAAAAAAGTATTCTTGTTAATTTGGGGACTATAGCTTTCTCTGGTAATTTGATTAAAAGAGTAAAAATTCTATGCAAGGTAATGTCTAAACACTACATTTTGCACAACATTTCAACCCATCAATGAACTCAGGAGAGAATGAAAAGAATACCTGTTTTAACAAAGTAATTTGAATATTTCTTCTAAAAACTATGAAAATTAAGGCATTATTTAAAATAACTTTAAAAAGAATTAAGCATAGTGTTATCTGAGGGAGAACACTGAATTATTCAAACATGTGACAGAAAAACTCTAGTTTCCATAATTTTCTTCCAGGATTTTATAACTTAAATACATTATATCATTACTGTATTCAATGTTTCATTTTTGACATATATTTTTATTGATTTCAGAGACAGAAACATCAATGATGAGGACTGGCTGCCTCCTGCATCTGGGGCATGTGTCCCAACCAGGGATCGAACCAAAACTTCCTTGTTCATGGGTCAATACTCAACCACTGAGCCACGCTAGTTGGGCAACAAACCTTTTCTTTATAAATAAAGATGATATTGGAATTTTGTAAGTTATACTGTACCACTGTATAAAATATTAAGTTTTCATCTAATAAATATAATGATTTAAAATAAAATGCTTACTTTTAACTTATGATGCAGTTGTTGTAGCTCCTTTTGAAGAACTTTATTTTCATCATGAGCATCAAATGCCCTTTTCTTTTCAGCAAGCAACTGTCGTTGGAAACTGTTACTACTCAGTTCAAGGTTTTTTGATAGTTCCTATGATATGCGTACACATAAAAAAGTGTTTAAAAATAATTCAGCAATAAAACAATGCACTTAGCATCAAAGTGATTATTTTTTTTAGCAGTACTGTACATGACATGGAAACGAATTTGAGATTAGTGTTCATAAACAAAATAAGCTATAAAATAGACTAACCAACAGTCTAATACTTAGCTATTGTTCCTTTCTTTGTTTTTTACAATGATTTATAAGTAATTTCTTATTTGTCTGAAGCATACATGAAGAGTGATTTAAGTTGGGACCAAAAGAAAGTTAAAGGATGTGATAAGAAACCCAGGCTTTTGAGAATCATTGGGCAAATGGATACAAAGACACTAATTACACAGCATTATTCAAGGTGCAGAGATTACCTTGTAAAATATTTTTATGTAAAAACAATGGGCAGTTCCATAGTCTCCAACATGTTTCATGAAGTTTGTGAAAGAATTTAGGTTAAATATTTTCTTTTAGGTAATGTCAGCATCGATGGTGGCTTGAGTCATTCCTTTTTTCTCTCCCCTTTGACTTACAACTAATCAGAAATCCATAATGGAACAAAAATGCCTTCTGCCGAGCACACCAGGAAACTCAAGAGATCCCACATGTACACCCAAAAGAGGGTGGATTGTGTCTCAAAAGGCTGCAGAGCCCGGAGAGGGGCAGCAGAGGTAGGCCAGCGTAACCTTGCTGGCAGAGGGGGTGAAGGTAGTGAATAGAAAGGTCTGCCCTGCTGTGCATGCTGCAGCTGGAGGAGCCCATTGCTCTCTCTCAGAAGAGACCAGAGTCTGGGCATATAATGACAATGCCCAGATGGAGATATGAGTAAGACAAACTCATCAAACTTGAAAACTGGCCCTGACCAGCTTGAGGGAGACAAGTAATCGATGTATCTCTCTCTAATAGATGTTTCTTTTTCTCTCTTTCTTGCCCTCTCTTTCTCTCTCTCCCCACTCCCCGTCCCCTTCCACTCTTTAAAGATTCAATGGGGAGGAAATATCCTTGGTTGAAGATTAAAAAGGAAAGGGAGAAGGCAGACAGAGTTGAAGGAATATGTTTCCTTCTGAAGGCCCCAGGATACTGGCAAAAGATCCACACACAGACCTCTGAGGATCCCTCTATATGGGCACACCTAAAGCCACACACACCTCCCCAATAGCTTTTAAAAAATTTTTAATAAAAGGTTCCTAATTATGAACTGTTAGAATCAAAGTAAACAAAGGTGTTCACTATGTCAAATGCAGCAGCAGAGGGACTCTTCATCAGACAGAATGAAAAATTATGGTAACAATATCACAAAAAGAAAATGACAATATTCCCAACTATTTTGTCTTTGGGATGTTTTATGTAAACCTCATTGTAACCACAAAGCAAATACCTAAACCAGAGATATGAAACATAAAAGGGGGGTGGGGAGGAGTCTGAGCAAATCATCATGGAAAACCACCAAACTTACAAAAGTAGACAGAATCAAAATTAGAACTGTGATATCACTGATAAAGAATTCAAAATGATTGAAGAAATCCAACAAGCTACAAGAAAACTCAGGAAGGCAATACAATGACTTTGGGATAAAACTGATAGAAGAAATACTTTACCAAAGATACTGAAATTCTAAAAGAACCAAATAAATTCTGGAGCTAAAGAATGCAATAACAGTTATGAAGAATGCATTACAAAGCACTAGAAATAAAGCAAATCAGATGGTAGAGCAAACTAAAATGATTAAACCCTATAAGAACTGTTAGACTGCATTAAAAGAGCCACCACAAAATTAATGGGTAAACCAAAAGAGAGGAAAAATGGAGCAGAGACTTATTTAAAGACATAAAAGCTGAGAAATTCTCAAACCTGAGAAAGAAACTGCACATTCGTGTCCATGAAGCTAATATGACACCATATTATCTCATCACGAAAAGACCTTCTCTAAGTCACATTATATTAAAACTGTCAAAAGTTAATGACAAAGTATTTTAAAGGCAACCAAGTGGGGATGGTTAGGGGAGACCCAATAACCTACGAGAAAGCATATCAGTCAATTGCTAGCAGAAATGCTATAGGCCAAGAGAATGAAAAGACTTATTCAAAAGATTCAAAGACTAAAATTGCCAGCCAAGATACTCCATCTAGCAAAGTTACCTCTTGGATATGAAGGAGAAATAAGGCTTTGGCAAACAAAGGAGCTCTTCGAGTTGAAATGAGAAAAACAAAAACAAAAAAAACCACCCAAAAACACAAAAAACAAAAGTACACAAAACTTTAAGGTGACAGAATTAGAAGACTATAACTTTTTAAGAATAGTATACTAAACAATTATAGCATAAAGTTTAACCTAACTATTACAACTTGGTAACAAAATCACAGCATAAAAAGATAATTTGTGCCGAAACAGGTTTGGCTCAGTGGTAGAGCGTCGGTCTGCGGACTGAAAGGTCCCAGGTTCGATTCCGGTCAGGAGCATGTACGTTGGTTGTGGGCACATCCCCGGTAGGGGGTGTGCAAGAGGCAGCTGGTCGATGTTTCTTGCCCATCGAGGTTTCTGGCTCTCTCTCTCTCTCTCTCTCCCTTCCTCTCTGTAAAAAAATCAATAAAATAAAATAAAAATAAAAAAGATAATTTGTAACATAAAAATACAAGAGGGTAGGATAAAAAGATGAAACATTTATAAGTGAATAAAAACAAGTTGCTATCAGCAGAAAAAGGACTATTTTACCTTTGGGATGTTTTGTGTAAACCTCATTGTAACCACAAAGCAAATTCCGAAACCAGAAATATGAAACATAAAAAAGGGGGGGAGACTGAGCAAATGATCTTGGAAAATCACCAAACTTACAAAGGTAGACAGAATCAGATGGGGAAAAAGAAATAAAAAGACAAAATAACCACAAAGCAAAGGTAAAATGGTGATAGTAAATCTTTACATATCAATTATCAACTTAAATATAAACGTATTGAATTTATCAATCAAAAAGTACAGAGTGGATGGATAACTAAAAAACAAGACCCTACTACATGCTGCCAACAGGAGTCTTATTTTAACTCTAAAAACACAGACTCAAGTGAAAGGATGGTATATGATGTTCCAAGCAAATGGAAATCAAAAGATGGCAGCCATCCTTATATCAGACAAAGCAGATGCCAAGCCAAAAGGGTAACATGAGGTAAAGAAGATCATTATATAACGACAAAGGGGTCATTACATCAAGAAGATGTATCAATCAATCATAAATATTGTATGTTCCAAATGCCTAAGCACTGACATATATTAAGCAAATAATAATAAATTTTAACAGAGAAAAAGACAATATAGTAATACTAGGGGACTTTAATACCCTACTGTCAGCAATGAATAGATTGGCCAGGCAGAAAATCAATAAGTAAATGTTGGCATTGAACCACACTTCAGAAACAACTGGACTTAAGAGATATAACTGAACATGCCATTCAACAGCAACAGAATATACATTCTCAAGTGCACATAAAACATCCTCCAGGAAAGATCATATAATTAGACAAAACAAATCCAAGCATATTTAAGATTGAAATCATACCAACTATCTTTTCTGACTGAAATGGCAAGAAAATAAGAGAAAAATGAGAGGATCTACAAATAAATGAAAACTTAACAATACACTTTAGACAACCATTGAGTCAAGAAAAAAAGGGAAGTAAAAATTTTCTCCAAAAAAATAATCTTTCAACAAATACAAATGGAAATACAAGCCAAATCTAATGGCATGCAATAAAAGCAATTCTAAAAGGAGACTTTATAGCAATAAATTCATACTTAAGAATTTAGAAAAACTTAAATAATCTAATTTTATTCCTTAATGGACTGGACAAAAAAAAAAAAAAAAAAAAAAAAAAAAATTAATCCCAAAGTAGCACAAAGAAGGAAAAAATAAAGATCTGGGAAATGTAGCAGAAATAAAGGGAGGAAGCCAAAACGAGAAGACAAACATGTCTCAAATGAAAGAATAGGACACAACTCCACAAAAAGAACTAAACAAAAAAGGAGAAAAGCAATAGAGTTTTAAAACACTGGTGACAAGGATGCTCAAATAACTTAGGAAAAGAACAGATGAAGTTAGAAGAGATAAAAACCACAAAATGAATAATACAATAACAGAAATGAGAATATATTGGAGAAGGAGAACAACAGCAGATTAGATGAAGCAGAGGACTGAATCAGCTATCTGTAACAAAGGTAGCAGAAAGCACCCAATCAGAATAGCAAAAATAAATAATAATGGGGTGCGGGGATGAGAATAGTTTAAGGAAACTCTGGGACATAAAGTATATCAACATTTGTATTACAGGGGTACCAAAAAGAGAAGAGAGAGCAAGGGATTGAAAACTTATTTGAAGAAATAATAACCAAAATTTCCCTAACCTGGCTAAGAAAATAGACATATAAGTCCAATAAGTTCAAAGAGGCCCACATGAAACATAAGTAAAATGCCAAAGCAAAAATATTAAAAGTAGCAAGAGAAAAACTATTATTTACATATAAGGAACTTCCCATAAGACTATCAGCAGATTTTTCAACACAAACTGCATATCAGAAGGTACTGGCATAACTAAGATTACTGTACTAGCAAGGCTATGACTTAGAACAGAAAGGGAGATGAAAAGTTTTCCAGACAAAAGGATAACGCAGTTCATTACTACTAAACCAGTATTAAGAGAAATGTTAAAGGAATTTCTTTAAGTACTTACGAAAGATAATATAGGAAAGAAAACAATTCTCACTGTGAAAAGGACACTTAGTAACTAGTAGAATAATCAACTACAAAGCTAATACAAAGGTTAAGAGGCAAAGTGGGAAGATCATGTGTAATGAGAACAACAAATTAAAGGACACACACAAAAGAAATTAAAAAATAATAAAGATATAAATGTAGAGGAGTTGAGTAAAACATGTAGTGATTTCAACTAATAATATACTGAAATAAACATAGCTTGGTAAATATGAAGCACATGATAACCGCAAACCAAAATCTATAAGAAATAAAGAGAAGGAATCCAAGCACAACAGTACAGAAAGTTATCAACATACAAGAGAATAAGAGAGGAAGAACTACAAAAACAATCAGAAAACAATGAACAAAATGGCAAAAGTACATACCTATCACAAATTACTTTAAATCTAAATGTTCCAACCAAAAGGGTGGTTAAATGGGTCAAAAAACAAGACCCATATTTATATTATCTGGTAGAGACCTACTTCAGATTGCAAGACACACCAAGACTGAAAATAAAGGGATTGAAATAGTTCATGCAAATGAAAGTGAAAAAAAGCTGGGGTAGCAATACTTGTATTAGACAAAATAGACTTTAAAACAAGGACTGTTCAAACAGATAAAGAGGGGCATCTCATAATGATAAAGGGACCATTTCAACAAGAGGATATAACTCTTGTAAACATCTACACACCCAACGTAGGTGCACCTAAATACAGGGTGTTCCAAAATATGTATACATACTTAGAATAATTATTATTTTAATGGGTTAAATCCAATTTCGCTATCAACTGTTAAATGTCTACACAATTTGGGGGGACACCCTGTATATAAAGCAAATATTGAAGGACATAAGGGAGAGATCAACATTAATAGTCACAGTAGGGGACTTGAACACTCCACTGATTTCAATGGGTAGATTATCTAGACAGAAAATCAACAACAAAAAGTCATCTTAAATGACACATTTGGCCATATGGACTTAATTGATACTTTTAAACATTTCACCCCAAAGTAGCAGAATATTCATTCTTTTCAGGTGCATTTTCAAGAATAGAACACAAGTTGGGCTACAAAACAAGTGTCATTATTTAAGAAGATTTAAATCATATTAAACATCTTCTCTAATCATAATTGTATTAAACTAAAAATCAAGTATAAGGAGAAAACTGAAAAACACACAAAACATATGGGACTGAATAACATGATACTAAACAATGAATGGTTTAGTAATGAGATCAAGGAAGAACTAAAAGTATCTTGAGACAAATGAAAATGAAAACAATTGACCCAATATGTAAAGGACATAGCTAAAATAGTTCTAAGAAGGAAATATACAGCAATACACATCTACCTCAAGAAACAAAAATCTCAAACAATCTAACCCTACACCTAAACGAATTAGAAAAAGAACAAACTTTGCCCAAAATGAGAAGGAAATAATAAAAATCAGAATGGAAATATCAAAATAGAGTAAAAAAAAATCAAGAAAACCTAGTATTGAGTCTTCCAAAACACAAATTTCACAAACTTTACCCAGATTAATCAAGAAAAAGTGAAGGGCCAAATAAAAAAATAATAAAATAGGAGAAGGGACAACTAATATCACAGAAATACAAAAGACTACAAGGAGATAAGAAACAATTATCTGCCAACAAATTTTACAACTTAGATCAAGTATGTCAAACTGCTTGACATAGAGGAAATGAACAAATTTCTCAAAACATACAATGATCCAAGGCTGAATCAGGTAATCTAAATAGACTAATAACTACTATCAAAATCAAATCCGTAATAAAGAAATCCCAACAAAGAAAGCCCTGGACCAGATGGCTTTACAGGAGAATTTTTCCAACGGTTCTAAGGGAAATGAATACCTATCCTTCTCAAATTATTCTAAAAAACGGAAGATGAGGGAAGGCTTCCAAACTCATTTTATGAGGCCAGCATTAACCTTATACCAAAACCACAAAAAAAGAAAATTATAGGTCAATATTACTGATGAACATGGATGCAAATATCCTCAACAAAATATTAGCAACCCAAATTCAGCATTACATTAAAAAAAAATCATACACCTAGATGACGTGAGATTTATTCCCAGGATGCAAGACTGATTCACTATCTTCAAATCAATTAATGTATTGCACTACATAAACAAACTGAAGCCTAAAAATTATATGATATTAATAGATGTAGAAAAGGCAATTGACAAAATCTAATACCATTTATGATTTTTAAAAATACCCTCAGTCATGTATTAAATACATTGCAAACAGTTAATTTATTTACAGTTCTGACTTTCCCTTCCTCAGACAGCTCTCTCAGCAGGCATTATTCCTATACTTTTCCCTTACCTTTGTTTTCCAAACTGTGTGTTAATTCTGAGCAATTCTAAGTCCTAACTCAGGGCTTCTGTTTATTATGTATTTCTAGCAGGTAGTATCTATTATAATAAAAAGTAATATACTAATTAGTCCAGACGTCCTTCTGGACAAAGCCAGGGCTGCGAGGGATGCCCAGATACTGGGTGCCTGCCAGCGGACAGGGAAGCTGGTGCCAGCAGCTGAGGGTGGGGTGGGGGTGGGGAGGAGGAAGGGCTATCCTTGCATGAATTTTGTGCATCGGGCCTCTAGTCTAATATAAGTTCCCTTTGAACAGTGATGGGATAGTACCATTTTCCTCTCTCATTTCTAGAAAAAAAAATACTTATAAAGATCTGCCATATTCTTAGACTAGTAAGTCAACATTCTTCCACTACCTCTCATGTTAGTTTTCATTTTGGGGAGCAGGAGCACACCTGCCCAAAAGATGTCTTTCAGAAATGTTGAAAGGAGTTAAAACAAAGTATTGCTCATGTGGCATTCCTTATACAATGGCTCCAAAATGTCGGTTTCATACACTACACCTATTATATAGTACTTTCAATTTAGAGAAACAATCAGATAATCAAATGGTGTATTTCCCCCAAATAACTATGACCCACAGAATTAAACATTCATCTATTATCATGTGGCCCTTAATCTTTTGCATTTTTCTCTTAAATATATGCTCAATTTTTCCTAATTTCTGAGAAATACTAAAAAAGTCTTTAAGTGATGAACTGCAATAAGCAATCTTAATAGAACACATTAAATACCTAATGAAAAATACTATAAAAAAAAACATAATTAGAAGCTGTAGAAATTTTACCTTAATTTTTCTCTCAGTGTCATCTAGTTTTAACTCTGCTGCAACTAGCTTCTTTGCCAAGTCATCTCGCTCAGGCAGGTGTCTAGCTTCAGAGATCATTTTCAGTTTCTTTAAGGAAAATTTTGTCTTAAGTAGTTCACCTTCTGCATCTTTCACCTTTTTCTCAGTTGCCCGTTCTTTGTCCTGAGATTTTCGTAAGCGTTCTTTGAGTGCTGTAATCTCATTGTTATGACGAGTAATAAGTTGTGATATTTCATTTTCTGTATCTTCAAACTTATTCAGGGCTTTCTCCTGTTTGTATTGAAGCCTTTTCAAAGCTTTATTTTCTTTTAGCTGCTCAGCTAACTTGACCTGGAGTTCAGTCACTTCATTCTGCAGCTCACTGATTTTTAGCAGTCTTGCAGAAAGTACCCGTTTTGTAACAAGATCAACTTCTTTCCGAAGTGGCTCCCTATTGAGGCTCTGGGAGCGAAATCCTACTCGGCCTTCCTTTCTGTTTGACGGACACTTAGGACTTGCTTTCTTAGGGGCTAAAAAAGAAACAGTAATATTGTAAAATGAAAAAGCTGTACCAAATGTATTATGTTTCATTCTAACAAGTGGATCCATAATATTATTTTATTCCTTAAAATCTGATTTTACAATATTTAGTTAAATATCAGATTTTATTTAGAGCTCTTAATATAATGTTTTTATTAAGAAAGGTTTGGGATCTTTCAAAGAAAGGTAAAGAATATTCTGATTCATCAAAATGACATAATAGCTTGTAAGGAATTGTTTGACATTAATTTAAAGGATGGTTGTATCAGGATTTACCATTTTTAACTTTATAAGATGACAGGTCAGAAATTCGAACATGGGCTTCACGAGCATTAGATGGTGCCTAATAAACTCTGGACAAAACTGTGATATTCAAGTCACTTGTGCCAAGGTATTCGAAATAGGAAAATGTAAGTTTTCTCTAAATTAATTAGAACTCTTTTCTTTTCTATTTGGTGAAAAGGATGGCAACATATTGAACAGTGAGAAGATCTGGGTTTGTAACTAAGATTTACCACCTAATAACTCCTTGGCCAGTCAGTTCAATAAACCTTCCCAGGTCTATTTTCCCCACCCACAGAATGAAGATAATACCACCTTGCATAATTATGCTGTTTTGAAGATTAAATAAAGTTCTTCACAAATATTCTCTGCCAGTAATAAGAACTTAATCCTATTTATTAGTAATTAAAGATGAAAAATACTCCAGCAGTACTGATGTGATTCTAAATGCTTTCTCAGGGGCTGTGTGTGTGTGTGTGTGTGTGTGTGTGTGTGTGATGCTCATATAAAAAAAACATCTGACATAATGTGAGAACAAGATAAAAACTAAATACTACATCCTAAAAATATAAGCATGTGAAATCCCTGAGTTAGATCCCAACATTTCACAGAAATCTGGAATGTTATTGTTTTTAATAAAAGTTCATTAAACTTAGGCCTCCTTATACAGAACACTTTCCCTTTTAAAGAGGCTTCTGGATATTTGTCATAGTTAAGAATAATGAACTTTAATCTCCAAGGTGACTGCATTTTTTCAAGAAGGAAATGCATTCCAGAGTAAAAAACAACAAAATCCCCCTAGAAAACCCAACCTTTCCCTACCCATCTCACCAGCCAGGAATACCCTAATCCCATTATATATAAATAAGCAAAAATTAACAAATAGCATTTACAATTTAACATTATAAATTTCATTAAAAAGATAGATTATAAAGAAGGTGTTTGCATACATACTAATTTGGGATTCCAGCTCTAATAATGCTTAAATACATCAAGGAAATGGTAATAAAAATAAAGGAAAAGCTACTTGCAATTTCAAAACTATACAATAATATAGTCACTAGCTACATGCGGCTACTGAGAAATGTGAAGTATGGGTGGTACAAACTGAAATATGCCATAGCTGTGAAATGTAGCCTGGAATTAAACCACATTTGCCTTCAAAATGAAGGTAGAATATTTCACACACAATGTTTTATATTAATTGTATTTTAAAATACTTTGGATATGCTGGGTTAAATAAAATATATTAAAATTAAGTTCACCTTTTTTAAAATGTGGGTTTTTAGACAATATATAATTATATGTGTGGCTTGCATTTGTGACTTGCGTTATATTTCCATTGGACAGCAATGCTCCAATTTTAAATTGGAGAGTCCATCATTTCAAGGTTCTTTTCTTTCTTTTCTTTTCTTTTTAAATATATTTTATTGATATTTTTACAGAGAGGAAGAGAGAGGGATAGAGAGTTAGAAACACTGGTTAGCTGCCTCTTGCACATCCCCTACTGGAGATGTGCCTGCAACCACCGTACATGCCCTTGACCGGAACTGAACCTGGAACCTTTCAGTCTGCAGTCCGACACTCTATCCACTGAGCCAAACCGAGTGTTAGTATCTATTGTATATGCTATTATGGAATAATAGAGTGTTGGTATCTATATGCTATTATGGAATATGTACTCAGCTCTTGGAAGGACAGAAACTTTATATATAAAAATGATTATGCATAAAGATGAACTTTAATAATTCCAAATCTCTGGTTTTTATGTATAAAGTTATATTGCTCAGCAAATAAGATTTCCTATAAATAGAAACTTGTTTTATTTCAAACTTGAAGCCTATGTAAAAATCAGGATAAAAACTTTGTACTAACATTTTACTCCAAGTATTCAGAAAGGGACTCCACAACAACTTTTGACATACTAAAAATGTGACCATTTACTTTTAGCATATTCCGTTTGTATGACTACAAACTGATTAACAGAAGTATACTTAACCTGAAGTAAAAAATACCAGTTTTCATCTACCATTTTTATTTTCATTTTTAAAACTACCAAGATCAAATGTAGTGTTAACAGGACTGAGAATATGGCTGATTCCCATATCATTCTTCATGTGGCCATAAGTCACTACCAAAAAGAGGGTGAGAAAATAATGCTTTTCTTCTTCCTCTAGGAGTTAAAAATAAAAGTATGACATTGAAAAAACATGTAGTAAAGGTAAACTATGTATCTACCAAAACCCCAATATATTTTACTGATAAAAGGAATAAGTAGAATAAATGTGTAATACACAAATATGCATGTCCTAAACTATTATTACACTAGAGACCCGGTGCATGAAATTTGTGCGCTGGGGGGGGGGGAGGGGGTTGTCCCTTAGCCCAGCCTGTGCCCTCTTGCAGTCCAGGAGCCCTCAGGGGATGTCCATGGGGACCAGGCCTAAGCTGGCAGTGGGACATCCTCAGTGCTGCTGCGGAGGTGGGAGAGGCTCCAACCATAGCTGCTGTGCTTGCTAGCCATGAGCCTGTTGTTCCTCCTGTAGGAGCACAATGACCACCAGGGGGCAGCTTCTGCATTGAGCATCTGCCCCCTGGTGGACAGTGGGCATGATAGCAACCAGTCGGTCCACTGTTAGGTTGATTTGTATATTAGCCTTTTATTATAAAGGATTTTATCATTATACATCCAACTTCTAATAGAGCACAGTTTTATTTTTTAAAATAATAGAATATGCTAGAAAGGGATAAAGGAAAGAATTGCTATCAAACATGCAAACCCAGCTCACCCTGGTTTGGCTCAGTGGATAGAGTTGGCCTGCGGACTAAAGGGTCCTGGGTTCTATTCCCGTAAAGGGCACATGCCCAGGTTGTGGGCTTGATCCTCAGTAGGGACCATGCAGGAGGCAGCCAATCAAGGATTCTTGCTCATCATTGATGTTTCTATCTCCCTCTTCTCTGAAGTCAATAAAAGTAAATTTAAAAAAATGCAAACCCACAAATTCAAGTGTTCAAAACCCTGTAGTTTTTTGTTTTTGTTTTTGTTTTTTTTTTATTGTTGTTAATCTGACCAGCAATCAAACCTTTAATTTAGATACATGCCCTTGACTGGGAATCAGACCTTTGACCATTTGGTGCATGGGTCCAATGTTAGGAAGAAAACAAAATGAAGAGCCCTAATTATGGTTCTTTCTTTTGTATATATTATGGCTTTGAATATAACAAAGGCTAATACAGTGCCATAAGCAACATTTATATAAATTTACAAAAATATAGTCTATTCAAACTGTAAATCAGCCCATGCATATATCAATAAACATATTAATAGAAGAGTTTCATTCATGCAAGGTTTCCTTAAGTCCTTAAAATGAGTCTTCTAGGTCTACTGGACTCTCTTACAAAATGCTTACCTTGGTGATGCACTTCGCTATCTGAAATTTGTCTTTTAGAATTTTTTTTCTTATTACTCCTATGTGAGGAGGGATTGGCCAGCGATGACCGGCCAGAAGACTGTGGTGTAGTTTCAAAATCAGATGAACAATAATAGTAATAATGTTGTTTGTCTGCCTTATTTTCTTGGTCAGTGTCTGGACTTCTTTCTTTTTCCCCCATGATTTTGAAAAAAGTCTCTATTCACATAACTTCACAGATTCCTTGGTCCAGAAAAATCCATGACACGCCTGAAGAGAACTTAGAACTTTTTAGTCTTTAGATCCTGGTGAAAATATTCACATCTGTTTTCTCTATGTATCTGTAGTCCACAATTCACATTAGCAACCAGAAAAAACACTTTTTCTCCCCTACAATTAACAAAGGGGGAAGAAAACTCATTATATTTTGTGAAATCCATTTTTATAGGTAATTACCCTGAAAGACTAAAAGCAAAACAATATACTACTTACATTTTTCAAAAGAGGTGATAATATAATCATCTATGTTTTCACACAATCATATTTATAGTATTTGAAGAAAAGACAAACTGTCATAGTCATGATAGAGAACATGTAAAATGCCTGACATATAATTGCTTCTGGATAAATATTAATTGTATTTGACCCCCATAAATACTAAGATATGAATATAAATATGCAAATGCTGATTTTTAAGAGTTGAATAACAACCAGTTGTTTTCTTTGGGGGGAGGGGATGGTAAAGAACAAGCCTGCTAATAGGAACCAGGAAAAATATCTAAGATTGACTACATAAAAATGTAAAACTGTAGCATTAAATGTTAATCAAATTAAAACATTTGAAAAACATTTGCAACATGACAGAAAAATGGTTACCATTATTAACACATAAGAAAATACTCGTACCACCTCATTGGAAAAACAGGAGCCCAAAAGTTAAATGGGCAAAAACATGTTAAGACCCATAGCAGGCAATACAAATGATAGGCACATAAAAATATTCCACCTCAGATACCTTTTTAAACCTATCAAATTATCAAAGATTTTTCAAAACAACACTTCATGCTGCTATCAAAATCCATAGAATTCTTGGGAAAATGTTGGCCAGATAAATTAAAAATTTAATTATGCTTCTAACCTTAGATCCAATAATTCTAATCCCAGATACCAATAACCCTAAAAATAGGGGGAAAGTTATGTGAAATGTTTAATGAAGTACATTTAAAAAAGGGTGGGGCGCCCATGGCAGGGTTCTTTAGTTGGTTGGAGCATTTCCTGTGTGCACCAAAAGGTTGGAGGTTTGATATTTTTCGCTCACATTGATGTTTCTCTCTCTCCCCATCCTTCTTTCAAATCAATAAAAACATATATTTGGGTCAGGATAAAAAAAAATTAAAAATTTTTTTAAAAAAGCAATTTAAATGTCTAACCACTGTGCTATAATTAAGAACAATATTGTACACACATGTCAGAATGGATATAATCAGTGAATCAACAAACAACAAGTACTGGTGAGGATGTGGAGGTAAGGACTCTTGTGCACTGTTGGTGGGAATGCAGATTGGTGTAGCCACTATGGAGAGCAGTATGGAGTTAACTCAAAAAATTTAAAATGGAACTGCCTTATGACCCAGCAATTCCACTTTTGGGAATTAAGCCAAAGAAACCCGAAACACTAATTCCAAAGAACATATGTACCCATATGTTCACTGCAGTGTATTTAAAATATAATATAATAGCTAAGATCTGGAAGCAACCCTATAGATCCATCAGTGGATGAGTGGATAAAAATACTGTGGTACATTTACACAATGGAATATTACTCTGCCATAAAAAGGAAGATCATTTTATCCTTGATTGACAGCATGGATGGACCTAGAGAATATTATGCTAAGTGAAGTAAGCTAGTCAGAGAAAGACAAGTATCATATGATTTCACTCATTGTGGAATTTAATGAACAAACTTAACTACCAAGGAAAACAGACAGACTTATATAGAGACCAGGCAGACAGCTCTGAGTGGGGTGGAAGGGAGTAATGAGATTGAGCAAAAAAGAACAAAAAAATAAGAACTCATGCATGTGGAAAACAGTGCAGTGATGGTGCAGGGTAGAGGGAGAGGGGTGGGTAGAAGTGGAAGAGTGCAGAGAGTGGCTAAATTTTAAAAAGAACAATATTGTAAAAATCAATACAGCATATCATCATGCAGTTGTTAGAAATGTTTATAAAAAGTTTGTGTTAATAAGCAAAATGTTTATACTATTATAGCAAAGAAAAATTTAAACAGGTATATACAATAGAATCTCAGCATAGTCATTGAATAAATAGTATTCAATCAGAACTCAGAAACTGAAAAAATATTTTCAAAACAAAGGGTATATATATATATATATATATATATATATATATATATATATATCTCCCCCAAAATATTGCCTTTCTGGGCAACATGAATTTTAGAAGATTTTATCTCTCTCTTAATATGTTCTTATTTTTTAATAAAATGAAATTAATTATTTTTATAATTACTATATTCTTTTTAATAATTAGAAGAAACAAAAAATCCCACTGAGAAAAAATTAGTGTTAAAAATGATAAGGGATTTTAAAAACTCTGTAGTCCATACTTGAATTAGAAGTGTAAGTATGGATTATGATGGATTTTATATTAAGAACTATCTCCTAGTTCTGTCCATTGACAAAATCCTAAAATAAGGAACAAACGAATTGCAAAGAACATTCCTAGCACCCAGATGTAGTGTCTAAATACTATTTCCCTTTAAAAGAAACAAATGCTCCTACTAAAATATATCATTCCACATTTGAGGGAGGAAACATATAAGATGAATCTACAAATCTAAAAATGTGGTTACACCAGAAAGCAAGGAAATTATCAGACACCAGATGGAGTGTCAAAAGGGCTTAAGAGCCAATGAAGAAGCTCATGATAGCAAAAGATGGAACAATTTCAGCATCATTAAGAATTTCATCAGCAAAGGATTAAAATATATCAGAAATGTTTAAATACATGGGGTCATATACTACTAAAAAAACAACAACAACACTAATTAGCCCTGGAAGATGTTAGGGAACCAATTTACACCTGACAATTGATGTAATAAAGAGAAAAAAAATCAAACACATATCTTGCCTATTTTGTTACAAGCTGTATTTCAAAAATAGTAATAGCTTTAATTGGAAGTATTTCTTTACAGAATCATTCTAACAAATGAAAAAGAAAATATTAGAATGGCAAAATTAAAATATTGTCATTTTGTACCAATAATGAAATAACGATCACTAATGTCTGCTAACGCCACAGAATAAAAATAAGCAGATACTGTGTGCCACCTGGTAGGACATAAGGAGACCTCTGAAGTAATCTGCTTCCCTTCAAGGAAATATTTACACATTTAAAAATTGTCTAGGCCTGGGGTTGGGGAGAAAGGGTGAGCTAGAAGGGGTCAAGAAGAGAAAAAATTGGATATATGTAATACTTTCAACAATAAAAATTTAATTAAAATTAAAATTGTACAGAAAAAAAGGACGATGGACTAGAGCAATTAAATGAATTCACCACTTATCCGTATAAAGCTGGAGAAGTCACCCACTTCTCAATCTAAATTTGAACCTCAGTTTTCTAATAGTAACTTCTTAAGAGAATTATTGTAATGATTCAATGGGATAATTCAATCACTATCATACAATAAGCACTCAGGAAATACCAACAATTTTATTTACAATTCAAACATAGAAGATGCTCAGTTAATTCTGATTCATGTTCCTTGTAAAAGTCTTTCCATTTTAATTCCAATATAATTAAAAGTTGATTATATGGAATAGATGAGGATGATTTGATTTATATTCACATAGCAGAAGTAGCTCAATCATCTAGTTAGAGGTGCCACCTAACTTTTCATTGCAAAGAATCCACAAAACATTACCTGCCACTCATCTTATGCATAAGCCCATTTTCCATCCCAAATATATGCATATAGTTTAAAAAAAAATTGCCTAGCCAGTGTGGCTCACTTGGTTGAGCATCATCCTATGCACCAAGAGGTCTCTGGTCAGGGCACATGCTCAGGTTGTGGGCTTGATCCCAGATAGGGGGTGTGCAGGAGGCAGAGAATGGATGTTTCAGTTTCTCCCTCTCCCTTCCTCCGTCTCTAAAAAAAAAAATATCAAAACCATTTTTTTTTTTAAGGAGATATCCATTGCACCAATATCCAAGAGTCTTGATTCCTGGGGCAACTATTTTTATGGCTTCTACTTTTATGCTTACATATGTCTTGAATTAGCATGTTTACACTATGGAAGATGAGGATTTAATTAAACCTCAGTGTAAAGGGTTACAATATGCAATTACATGTTGGTTATGCAGGATTTTCTCCTTAGAATTCCTAATTGTCCTCCCCCATCCCTCCCCAATTGAAAGGAAAAGGCATCGTTCTATCACCATGGACATCTACCAGTTTGTCATTCTATATACAACCTAAATTCCACTCCATTCTTCCCCTTATAGATATTTTTTGTGGAGACCTGTGATTTTCTATTCGAACTTAAACCAATTACTTTCTAGATTTGTTGGACTGCTGTCTTCTGGAACTACTTTTATTGTGCTCATAAATTAATCCATCATTTCTAATAGCCTATGCCAGTGGTTGGCAAACTCATTAGTCAACGTGAGCTGCATGTGGCTCACGAGTCTCAGTTTGCCAACCACTGGCCTATGCCATAACTTTATAAGTTTTCATATAATTTTACCAGTCCAAATCCTCAAATACCCTCTTCAGAAAGGGTGTATGAGTTAGGAGAGGTAAGTGTTCTAAGTCCTCGCATACCTGAGAATGTTTTTATTTTGTCCTCATATTTGATAGTTTTCAGAGGTTCTGAATTCTAAGTCATTTCCTCTCAGAACTTTAGAGACTCTGTTCCACTCTTCTAAACCTTCAAATATGCTTATGAGATGTGAGTCATTCTTTTAATCAACATTTTTTTTTAGCCCTACTTAGCTCTATGTAAGAGCAATGACAACAAAAAATGCCTTCCCTAAGGGTGTTTACACTGTAGTTATGCTCATCTGTTTCTCATTCCTTTACAGGTTATCTCCCCCCTTTACCCCCCCCCCCCCAGGAGCTTTTAAGATTTTCCTTTTTTTTATACTGAAACTAGGGACCTGGTGAATAAATTTGTGTACTCAGTGAGGGGGGGTCCCTCAGCCTGGCCTGTACCCTCTTGCAGTCTGGAAGCCCTTAGGGCACATGTGTCAAACACAAGGCCCGCGGGCCAAATCCGTCCCGCCAGGCCTTGCAATGTGGCCCGCACCGCGCTGTCATCACTGCACTCCGCTGCGTTTCCATCACAATGACAGTTTATGACTGTTCAGTAAACCATTCGGCCCGCGATTTAGGCTGGATTTTAGATTTTGGCCCCTTCTCTGATTGAGTTCGACACCCCTACCTTAGGGGATGTCCGACTGATGACAGGCCTGTGGGGAGCAGGCCTAAGCTGTCAGTCAGACATCCTTAGCACTGGTGTGGAGGCGGGAGACACTCCTGCCACTTCTGTTGAGCTCACCAGTCATGGCCCTGGCTTCTGGCGCACTGACCACTAGGGGTAGTTCCTGTGTTGGGAGTCTGCTCCCTGGTGGTCAATGTGCATCACAGCACTGGTTGTTCTGCCATTTGGTCTATTCTATTTGCATATTAGACTTTTATTATATAGAATTTCATAATGATGTGCCTAGATGTGGGTCTTTTTCACTGATTGTGTTGACCCATGTTCTCCCTCTTCCTTTTGATATGGAAACTTGTATTTTTAGGTAGCAGAAATGTTATATAACCTTTTTGATAAGTGACTCTCTTTACTCTTTTTGAAACATACTGGTTAAATTAAGATATGTTCTCTTTTCCTTTTTTGTACTATTCTCAAAGAGATTTATTCAATTTATCTTCTAAACCACCCAATTGTTGTTTTTTAATTTATGCAAACATCTCAATTTCTAAGAACTCTTTCTTGTTCTGGTTTTTAAAAATAATTATTCTGTTTTTACTTTCCAGAGGCAATGTATTTTCATTTCTCTGAAAAAACTAAATAGACCTTTTGTTTTAAGGTTTCTTCTGATCCAGGAATTGTTTCATCTGGTGACAGTTTTTCTGTTTGTCTCAGGTTTACTTTATACTAGTGGTGGGCAAACTGCGGCTCACGAGCCACATGTGGCTCTTTGGTCCCTTGAGTGTGGTTCTTCCACAAAATACCAAGTGAGGGCGTGCGCACTTCATGGCCCATGCGCAGAAGTCAGTTTTCGGCTCTCAAAAGAAATTTCAATCCTTGTACTGTTGATATTTGGCTCTGTTGACTAATGAGTTTGCCAATCACTGCTTTATACTGCTATTCTGTTTTTTGTTTTTTTCCTTTGGAGGCAACTTTTGGTTGTCCATTGATATTTAAGAAAGAAGAAAAAGGAAGAATGAATGGAAACCATGTACATGTGAGTTGGGGACTCCCTTTCAGCTAGAATGAAGAGGGATTATCTCCAGACACAAATGTCCACCTGGGCAACTCTTTTCCGTGTGCGTGCGTGTGTGTGTGTGTGTGTGTGTGTTGCTTGTTTTTTATTTCCAGAAGAAATTAACTCTACATTATGATGGGAAAGGGAGGGAAAGGTGTAGGACAGGGAATAATTACACTGACTGTCACTGTACATTGGTATTGGGTAGGAAAGAAAGCAAAACTACCTCATATATAGTTTTCAATTATTCTTCCTTCCCATTTTCTTTCTTTTTTTTTTAAAATATATTTTATTGATATTTTACAGAGAGGAAGGGAGAGAGATAGAGAGATAGAAACTTTGATGAGAGAGAAACATCGGCCAGCTGCCTCCTGCACACCTCCTACTGGGGATGTGCCCGCAACCAAGGTACATGCCCTTGACCGGAATCGAACCTGGGACCTTTCAGTCCACAGACCGATGCTCTACCACTGAGCCAAACCGGTTTCGGCTTCCTTCCCATTTTCAATCATCCTTTTCTTCTGACTTCAAATCCAAAGATATCTGAAAATCTGTTTGATATTCTGTTGGATACATTAAATCTGTTTGCTGTAGTTTCTTCTTGAATATTTTAGGACATAGTTTCCTCTGCTCTTATCTGTTTCATCTATCATTACTCTTTGCCTCTTTTAGGAATGTGTTGTAATTGCTAATCTGAGAGTACACTATCATTCCTTCAATGCTATAAGTTTGTTCTCCCCCCCTCCCCTTAATATTATTTTAACATTGTCTCCAAAGACAGAGAAAACAAATGCCTATGGTCAGATCTACATCACTCATAGCAAACATGTCATTTTTAAGCCAATTATTTCTAACAATTATTCTCCCCCTTTTACAACTTGATAAAGCAATCACTTTTCCAAAGTCCATGAAACTGCTATTCTATTCATGTACCCATTAATTCAAGAAAAAATTACAAATGCCATTTTAGACAATAAGAAAATCAAGATAAGCAAAAATATACTATTTCTCTAGGGCAGTGGTTGGCAAACTCATTAGTCAACAGAGCCAAATATCAACAGTACAACGATTGAAATTTCTTTTGAGAGTCAAATTTTTTAACCTTAAATTTCTTCTAATGCCACTTCTTCAAAAGAGACTCACCCAGGCCGTGGTATTTTGTGGAAGAGCCACACTCAAGGGGCCAAAGAGTCGCATGTGACTCTCGAGCCATAGTTTGCCGACCACGACTCTAGGGCAGGGTCTGGCTCTTTTATCAAAGAGAAGCCATGAAGAAAACAGTCACAATAAATTATGTATGGCCCTAGCTGGTTTGGCTCAATGGATAGCGCATTGGCCTGCAGACTGAAGGGTCCCAGGTTCATTTCCGGCCAAGGGCACCTGCCTGGGTTGTGGGCTCGATCCCCAGTAGGAGGCGTGCAGAAGACAGCCAATCGTATACCATACTTGTATTATCCTGTACTCTGTTAAATTCTTTATGACAACAAACAAGTAGTATTCCTTAGAAAAGATAGCAACCCAAAAATCAAAGCCTTCCTAGAGAATAGAAACTTTGGCACCTGTGAAAAGACACTTTTAAAAATGTGGTCCTTAGTCCTTATAAAAAACATCATTGTATGGCTGACAGAGCTGTCAAAAAACATTTTAAACAAGCAAATAGGCAGAAAAAAGTTAACAAGTTAAAAAAAAAAGACATGAAATATTAGACCAAAAGAAATAGACAAAGATGAGATAATACAATTATTAGAATAACTACTGTTTCTTATAAATTTATAAACACAAAGTACAATAGCTTAATAAGATTACATAACAATTTATCACAGGTGAACCCTTGGGAATCATCCCTTTCTTTACATAAATTAAGGAAATTAAGGCCCACAAGACAAAGTGACTTACCCAAAATCACAGTTTATCTTAAGATCTCAGAACTAAGTAAAACTTGAAATGGACTACAAGCTTTCTGAATCTTAATTGGGTGACCTATTCAATATTTCACTATCAACAATCATATGAGAACTACCTCATCTGTGAAGCCACCTTCCATCTGCAACCATCCCATACTGTAGTCTAGGGGTGTCGAACTCAATCAGAGAAGGGGCCAAAATCTAAAATCCAGCCTAAATCGCGGGCCGAATGGTTTACTGAACAGTCATAAACTGTCATTGTGATGGAAACGCAGCGGAGTGCAGTGATGACAGCGCGGTGCGGGCCACATTGCAAGGCCTGGCGGGACAGATTTGGCCCGCGGGCCTTGTGTTTGACACATGTGCTGTAGTCCTCTCCCTGCTAAAACTGAAGAGCTAAACCTCTCACGAGTCTCCTTCCCCACACCACCTCACCATCTCAAAAACTGTGCTCCTGCAATTGTGTTCTCTCTACAGGATCCTTTCTGTCAACAAAGAGGCTCTAATAAAGCTGTCACTTGACTCCATGTCCTATTGCATTTACAACCCGATTTCTCAACTCCAATTTCCAATTAAATTTTTAAGCATAATCTATAATCTAGAATATTTCTACTTCTTTTCCAATTATTTTATTCTGAATCTCTACTTGTCAGGTTTTCATCCCCACTGAAATACCTTTTGTTAAAATAGACCACAACTTTTATCTTGGCTAAATCCAATAGCCAATTTTCTGTCCTATTCGACCCTGACCTCATAGCATTTGACACAACTAATCACTCCTCCCTTTTCTTGCTTAGCTTCCACAGCCATCTGCTTCCCTGGTTTTCTTACTATGTAACTGGCTGTCTCCTCTCAACCCCCTTTGTTAAATCCGTCTCCTATTCCTGATCTCTAAATGTTGAAATGCACAAGGCCTGACATATTTGTACTTTTTATCTATACTCTCTCCTTAGGTAATGTCATCTAGACTTCTTTTACCTTGACTTTCAGATTCACATATCTACCTTCCTATCTGACAACTCCATCTAAGTCACTTCACAAGTACATGCCCAAAACCAAAATTATGATCCACCACTCTTTCCTGCTTTTCTGATCTCATTAAATGGCACCCTCATTTACTAAATTACTTATATTGCAAATTTAATGTCCATCCCGGATTCCTTCTTAAGCTCATATCCCACACCCAAGCCATTTGTAAAATCAGGTGGTTTTTATCTCTAAATATATTCCGATTTTGATTGTTTCTTACCATTTCCACTGCTACTAACTTAGTCCAAGCCACCATCTTTTTCTCACTTGAACTTCAGCAATAGTCTCCTAATTGATAGTCTGCTTTTATCCCTGCTTCCCTGGTTACAAAATACTATTTGATACAATGATCAATTGGCCTTGCTCTCCTGTTTAATACCCTTTAAAGGCTTCCTACAGCCATCATATTCCTTAATCAAACCTGCAAATTCCTATAAGGTCTAGCCCTTGTTGCCTACTTCATCGTTACCTCATGCAACTCTTCCCCTCATCTGCTTTTCAGCCAAGTGGCCTCCATTTGTGACTCAAAGATGCCAAGCTTACTGCCAACTCACAGACTCTGTACTTGCTGCACCCTTTACTTACCTAGAAGAACTTCACAAAGATGGGTCCTTCTCTGTATCCTGTTCACTGCACAAATGCCACCTTCTCAACGATGGCCCCCATGACAGTTCTGTTAGAGTGAGTCCAGTCACTATCTTATTACTATTTTTCTTCATAGACCCTGTTACTGTTGGAAATAACTTTACATTTATTGTCTCTCCCACTAAATATAAGACTCATGAGAACAGAAATCTTTTCTGTGTAGTTCACCGTGGTAACTACAACACCATTTACTAATTTTTTCAGGAATAAAAAGTTATTTTGTAGTGCTATTCCAAATAGAATATGACTAGTTTCATTGTGTAAAATTTGCCTTTCTGTTTTAAAGGAAATGTTACATCTTCCCTCTTTCAAATAATTGCCACGAAGCTTCATTAAATCTCTAAAATTCCCAAGAGAAAAGTTAGCAAATCAAAGAGTTTTGCTCAGAACCATTAATTCATAGTAAAGTTGGAATATTATTATTGGGTTAATTTTAAATAACTAAGATGACCTAATAGGGCTTCAGACAAAATAAATTTTATTTATAGTTAAAAAAATAATTTTTATTTAATTAATATAAATTAGTCACAATATGTTAACTAAATAAAATTATTTTTTCTTACGAGTAAAGTTAGGTAGATTAATGAAACATTGAATATTTATATTCCATGTATAGTTCTCCAACTAATTTAAATTAATTCTTTGTGACCAAGAATGAATTGGTTAACAGTTGTTCATCTGTTTTCCCTATCTGTACTGCGGTAACTAGATAAAAGAAAAGAGAAAAAACTCTGAAAAAACTGTCTTACCCAATTTAAATTCTTAAGATGTGTTTATTTTCTAAAACGACCAAGAGTGCTATCATGATAATGCTAGAAAACATTGAATCTAACAGTTGGCATTTTTCATCCAAAAACAAACTTTCTTCCTAAAGAATGTCTCTAATAGTACAGGTCATACAAAACAGGTCATAAGAAATTAAGCTCCTTCAGTACCAGAATGTCTCCTTTATACACAGTTTCAAATGACTCAGGATATAACTCTATAGAGTCCAAAATTCCCATTTTCTCCACATCCTCTCCAGCACTTGTTGTTTGTTGATTTATTTGGTGGGAATGCAGACTGGTACAGCCACCGTGAAAAACTATTATGGAGTTTCCTCAAAAAATTAAAAATGGAACTGCTTTTTGATCTAACGATACCACTTCTGGGTATATATATCCTAAAACGCCAATCAGAAAGAATATATGCACCCCAATGTTCACAGTACTGTTATTTATAATAGCCAAAGAATGTATATGCATATATGCATAACTCATGGACACAGACAATAAAATGGTGAAGGCCTAGAAGGAGGGGGCAGGGTGAAGGGAGGCAAAGCAGGGATGGGGGAGATGAAGGACATCTGTAATAGAGTCAAAAATAAAAAAATAAAAAACGAAAAGTTTAGTTTTGAGAGGAAAAAAAAAACTTGTATAATATCAAGTAACTTCCTATCATTTCTCTGTGTTCAGCTTCTTTGTATAAAACACTGCTGCCTGGCTACCTCTGCTGCCAGCAAAAGAGCTCACACAACAGGTGAGATGAGTAAAATAAAAAAAGAGTGAAAAACAAAAATAAGTAGAGTGCTCTCCTCCAAAAGAAAAACATCCAAAGATAAAAATAAAAACAATATTGCTGCATTAAAATTGCAATTGCTTCTCTCCCACAAAAGATAAAAATGATTAGAAATTAATAAAGTCAAGTAAATTTTTCCATTCCTCTACCTATGTTCCAGAATATTCTTAAAGCTTTTCCTTATTCTACATTTATTTTCATGATACTACTCTTGCTTTAAAATCAAACTGTGCTTAGATTTTAAATATGGTCTCCTAGACTCTTGGCCAGATCACAGTAAATGCTAGATTTAAAATTTAAGGCATAAATTAGCCTCTCTTAAACAATGAATCCAATTAAAGCATCTTAACTTCTTTGAAACAATGGGTCAAATTAAAGCATCCCAACTATAGTACATATTCCTAAAGTTTAGTCAATCAAATAAAAACATTACAGAATATTCGCTCATTCATGAAATATTTACTGAACACCTAGTAAGTGTCAGGTACTGAATGAAGGATGGAGCTGGGGATACAAAAGTAAGACACAAGGGATCCCCTACCATTAATAAACTCCCAGCCAAGAAGAGAAAAGTAACCTAAGAGTGTAAGTACTAATGACAAAGGGAAGTAAAGGAGACCAAGTAAACTCAAAACTAAGATTAGAGGGCAGAAGGGAGTTTGGAAAGGTTTCTAGAGGCAACAGGGACTAAATGGAGTCTTTAGGGACTAGTAGAGATTAAGCACAAGTATGAGTTGGGTAGCAGGTTTATGTTTTAGGGAGGTGGGATGGTAGACAAGGTTAGTAAAAAAAAAAAGGCAGTTGGTGAGCGAGACCATATTGCAAGTAAGAGGAAGCAGCATGTGCAAAGTAAAAGGCATAAAGCTGCTGGCTTCAAGTCATCAGGCCACTCCCGATTACACTTAGGTAGAAATGCGGCCACACTCCAGGTTGTCTCCAGGATTACTCACCACACCTGGGCAAGCCTCTTCTTCAGCCATGCCAGAGGGATTTCAGTCTCTACCAAGGTTCTCTCCCCACGTTCCCCAGGCCCATGTTACTTTGCACAATAGTGAGCTCAGAGGGTGAGGATCGTGGAAACTCCGGGAGGGAGCACTGCGGGGCCCGGATGGAGGCCACCACACCACCAGCTCCAGCACAGAGCCTCCTGTATCTGCAAGGAGTTCCACAGGCCAGGGCCCTTCTGAGAGCACTTGCAGATGGTGGATGGCTTGCTGTCCGCCAGCTCATGTGAAACTAGGCACTGGTTTCCTTCCTGACACTCACCATGGCATGCAACTAAACTGCAGATAGTTTTACAGCCGTGTTAATACAGTGGCTACTGAACACTTGAAATGTAACTAGTAGAGCTGAGATACGCTGTTAAGTGTAAAATACACATGAAACTTTGAAAACTCAGTACATAAAACATCTCTTTAATAACCTTTTATATCTGTTATATGCTTTGAATTAGATAAAATACATTAATTTCACCTGTTTGTATTTTCTTGAGTGGCAACTGAAAAAAAAAATGCTAAATTATTTCATGTTTTAATGTTATGTATCTAACCCAAAAACATATAACAAATATAAAAGAGACCATTAAAGAGATATTTTTATGTTCTTCTTTATATACTGAGTTTTTCAAAATCCCCTGTGCATTTTACACTTACAGCATATCTCACTCCTTGGTCCTGCCAACTGTAAAACACCAGCTATTTAAGCGCCCACGCCAACTCGTCTATGCCAAGAAGGCCCACTTTTTTTTTTTTTTTTCCAACCCTCTTTCCTCCTCTCATTCCATCCCTAAAAGAAGTGTAAATTACACACACACACACACACACACACACACACACACACACATCCTTTAAGAACCTTTCCACTCTAACCATAGTCTTCACCTCTTATTTATGGGAACTCAAAGTTACAAAAGCCTCACTCACAGCCTCCTTTCCCATCTTCCATCTGCACAGGCCTCTGGGGTTTTAAAAAAAAAACAACGCCCAGCCCCTTCTCTGCGTTTTCTACAATTCCTCCCTTCTCTTCTAGAACCCAACACACCAAACACCTCCTCCGCTCCTCCGCCCCTTTCCCCAGCCCGCACCCGTGGGTGAGCCTACCCGCTCCCCCGCCCAGCTGCAGGCACTTCACTCACTTCCCCGGGACTCTCTGCTCCCGGTGCGCCCCGTCCTCCCGCACCCTAATCCTTTCATCCCTCCGCCGCCCCAGCGCGGCCAGCACGCTCCCACTCACGAACGCCGAGTCGCTCGCTCCCCCCCACACTCCATCCCACCCGGCCCCCCGCAACTCCTGCCGGCCTCCGCGCCCACCCCAAAGCCCACCGTCAACGCGCCCTGCACCCCCAGCCCCACGGGCCGACGCGGCGTCCCACCTCCTCGCCTTCTCTCTGGGGACCCACTCCCCGCCGGGACCTCGGCGTCTGGCCGCCGGAGAGCGGGCTGCGGGCCCGGCGGCAGCTGCGGGGCGGGCTCGGGGTCGGCGGGTGCGGGAGGTTTGGGCACCGGAGGAGGGGCGGGGGCGACAGCGGCGGGCGGCGGAGCGCGGCGACTCCGGCTCCAGGGCAACGGGGGCGGGGCCCAGACGCCGCCGCGGGGGCCGCAGCCAATGATGCTCGCCCAGATTCCCCATTGGTCTCTGCGGCCAGGTGGCCCATGCTATTGGCTCCTGTGGAACGGGAAGGCGGGGCGATGAGGCCAGGAGAGGGCGGCCATTGGTTAAACCGCTCCAGCTTTAGCGGCGACCCGCAGCTGGGAGGCACTTGGCGCCGAGGCTCCAGGAAGAGGAGCCGGCGGCCCTTTAAACGGAGGGAGCGAGGCTCCCGAGGCCGAGCGGGGTCCCGCGCCTCGGCGGGTGGACGCGCGCGGACGCGCGCGGAGGGGACAGGGGTTCGTGATCCCCGGCCTCGTGAATTGTGGACACTGGAGCCTGCGCAACTGAACACACGAACCAGAGTCTCGGGTCCCTTCGGGAAACCGACTGGCTTTACATTGGGGAGACATTAGAAACAAACACGTAGTTAGCTAGTGACTTCTTGGCCTGAGCCCTGAAATTGCTGATTTTCAGGAGAATGCGGAGTGTGTGCATTAATAATACACTCTTGCCTCCAGATCGTGGGGATTTGGCTTGAACGTGGTTTTTAGGTTTTGGAACAGGTTGGAGGTGGAAAGACATTAGGAAACATTTGCACACACATTTGTAAAAGGAAATATCTGGGGTACATGCCAGTAACCTGGTCGGAGCTGTTGCATGACGTATTTTCCCTTTAAAAAAAACGACAGTGCCTTTAAACTGCATCAATTGATGGCAGGGCGAAGGTTAGGCAAACTCAGTCAACAGAGACAAATAGCAACAGTACAACGATTGAAATTTCTTTGAGAGCCAAATTTTTTTAAACCTAAACAACTTCTAATGCCACGTCTTCAAAATAGACTCACCCAAGGCCGTGGTATTTTGTGGAAGAGCCACACTCAAGGGGCCAAAGAGCCACATGTGGCTCTCGAGCCGCAGTTTGCCGACCATGGGCATTAAGCCTTTCTGAACCTTCTGATTGTCAAGATGGTTTAGCACGGAATTCCCCTTTCTTGCCATTGTTAATTTCCCCAGAATTTGGTTTTGCCTCCATCTGCAGAGAATCTAATTTATTAAGGCAAATGAATCTGTTCTAATCAGTCTTCTGACCTTGAATATGGTCATCCCGTCTCTTGCTTGACCTCGTTTTGTCAACTTTGCACAATTTCAGAGCTTTTATTTTTATCCTGTCGAAATATTTTACTTCGATTTTCAGACTAACCCACCTAAACAATACCACAATTAAATGTAATTTTCGGTAGAAGGTAGCAACCATCTGCTAGTGAAAAATAAATGAGTCGTCCCTAAAACGACACTGAAGTACTTTTCTTCACTGAAGTACCTTTCTTCACAGTTTGTTTAAATCTGCTAATGCTCTTCTAAAAATAGCTCACTGGTTATTGATTCCGTTTGAAATAGTTTAATAAATGCCTCAGTGGGTTACTTTAAAAGAACTTGCTATAAACAGCCAAGAAATATGTTGCATTTAGGTGAAAAACATATCTCTTCAAAGTCAAATGGGGGTTGTTAACACTCAAGAACAGTTGAGAATGAAACTAATTTATTCACTCACAGATGTTAGGCAGTATAATCTCATCCCATCATCACTTATGGCGGATAGTTACTTATCATTATACCTGAGAAAACATTCAGGGAGGTTTAAGAATCTACCACAAGATACCAAAGTAGTAAGTGGTAGAGCCAAGATTCAAACCTGCCTCCACTCAATTCCTGGTTTCAAATTTAATACCTTTAATGTGTCTTACCTACAGGTTAATAGAGTTGTTGGAAAGCAAGAAAGTATTTAAAAGGTCTGTAGTCTCTAAAACAGTATCTAATTGTATGTAACACATTTTCAATGTCTTTTCATTTTATCATATCATATTTGGAATAACAGTGACTACCAATTTATTTGACCTTAAAAAAAAAAGCCTTTGCCAGTTTGCTCAGTGGATAGAACGTCAGCCTGCAGACTGAAGGGTCCCAGGCTCTCAATCCCCAGTGTGGAGCGCTGGAGGCATCAGCGATTCTCTCTCTTCATTGATGTTTCTCTCTCTCTCTCCTTCATTCTTCCTCTCTGAAATCAATAAAGAAAAAATTAAAAAAAAAATATATATATATACATATATATATATATATATATATATATACATATATATTATGAAACAAGACCAAAAGGATTATAAACCCACAGAATTAAAAACTAGCTTATTGAACTATTTTTAAAAGTTTATGCAAAATATGAGATAACAGTTTCAAGTTTTCATATGATTTTTACATAACTGAAATATAAAGATTTTCATAGAATTAGAATTTTATAAAACTGTAGCATTTGCCATTTCATTTCACTACATACTACATAGGATTCAGCTTTTTCGGTAAAAAAGGAAGACACTAAAACCACATTTTTATATTCCTATCACTTGAAATTATATTAAACAGGAATCAGGTTGTTTAAATTGTTTTTAAAGATATTTATGACAGAAATTATACTAACCATCAAACATTTTGGAGCTATATTTTTAATATTCCTGGGCTTACATTAATATTGTAATATAGCCAGATTTGTTATTTACTAACTAATTATTTTCTACAGAACTTTGGTTGCTTTGTTTTATACTATTTGGCAATGATACAATAATATTAAAATTTTCCTAGAAATGCTTACCAATAGAATTATTCCTATTTTCCACATGGGAAAATTAAAGAGTTTGAATAATTTGTTAGAAGTTTCATAAAGTTAATAAGTAGACTTTTCAACTGTAGACAATCCAGAAATTACAATTATTATAATTTAAAAGGAACATACTATAAATAACCATATCCTTAGCTAATGTTCATTTGTTCATTTAATACCATTCTTAAAAATCAAACAAAAAGAACAGTACTGTCACAATTTTATATATTCTACCTAGATACGTGATAAGTATTACAAAGTTCAGAAATTTTAAATCTAACTTGGTGTCCATATTGTTAGAAATTTTTAAATTTAACAATAAAAGTTCTAGGTAAATAGTAGATTGTTAGCATATAATAATGTTGGGAAGCACAAGAGACTTGATTGGAAAGTTGTAAGGAGGACATTCTGAGAAAAGGTAAGTGTGTGGAAGGCTGCCTTCCCTGTTTATCAGAATTCCGATTTAGGGGAGACTTAGGGAAGTGCTGAAGGTGGCACCCCTAATTATTCCTTGACCTTTCCAAACAAGTCTATGCATATGCACATCATCGGCTGTTTACTGAAATCCTTAATCTTAATCTTTGGTTGCCCTTGCATAAAGGACACTACCAACACAGGTCTTCTCCCTAGATTACTTCTCCTACTGATTATATCTTAAAGATAAACTTTATCTCATACTGCTGTTACAATAAAAGGCTAACAAGACAGGCAATCGGGGCTGCCTGGTTGCTACAGCCCAGCCTTAGCCTCTCTTTCACAGCAAACGTTGTGTTGGAGTAATCTGTTCATTTGTCGCTCAGGATCTGCTGGCTAGCCCTGGCATAATAACTTTTAAACAGTATCCAATATGTGAGGTGTTAAACTGAATGGCTGGAAAACTTGAGTTGGGTTTAAAGAACAATAAAATTGGAGACACAGAAAGTTGGTCTGCTCTTATAAAAAACAAATTTAGTCCAACTGTTATTATTTGCCTTTGCAGTACAGAAAGCTAATACTTTTATCATTTTGTTTAAAGGACAAGACTTTTTTGGTCATTTGATGAAATTTACAAGTTAATTTTTTTAAAATATATTTTATTGATTTTTTACAGAGAGGAAGAGAGAGGGATAGAGTGTTAGAAACATCAATGAGAGAGAATCATCCATCAGCTGCCTCTTGCATATCCCCCACTGGGATATGTGCCCACAACCAAGGTACATACCCTTGACTGGAATTGAACCCAGGACCTTTCAGTCCGCAGACTGACGCTCTACCCCTGAGCCAAACCGGTTTCGGCAAGATTAGTGACTATATTGTTAATTGACAATAAATATGTGAGGTAAAGAAAAAAAATGTTTTTACTACTTTGAAGTTCTAACATAATAAAATAGCCATCTATTTCTCCAGTGAAAAGAAGACAATGGTATAGCAGAATTGCAAAGGAAAATTTATAAGTTGGAAACCTTTGTTCATTCATTAAATACATATTGAGTACTTATTAGGTGCCCTCAGGGAATACAGAGATAAAAAATTAAGTTCTTGTCTTCCAGTTGCTTATTGTCCAATGAATAAGAAAGATGAGTTTATCTGATTGTAGATACTTTGTAAAAAGGGTGATTATAAAACTATGTCCAAAGTTCAAATGAAAGGGAGAGAGAGAAACATCAATGATGAGAATCATTGATTGACTGCCTTCAGAATGCTCCCTACTGGGGATCGAGCCTGCAACCCAGGCATGTGCCCCGACTAGGAATCAAATGGTGACTGTCTGGTTCATTGGTGGACACTGAGCCACTGAGCCATGCCAGCCTGGTCGAAATAACTCTTGAATTAGAGTTCATGTTACATGAAAGATACTCCTCTCCCCCAACACACGTACACACAAAAACTATATAAACAACAGCAAGATATATAAGATAGAAACAAATCTGTATATATGCAGGCATTAGTGAGGTTTAGGGAAGACATAACGGGGAAAGATGGGGGTGCTCTAGGAGAGGGAGTGGCCAGAGAGGGGGCAAAGGCTAGATGTTTAAATACCTTTTTAAGAAATTTACATTTAATCCCCAAAACCATAAGTAGTGATTGATAAATTGACCCAGAGGACTGATATGATTTGACCTGCATTTCAGAAAGCTTATCCCAGTGGCATCATGCAGGGTGAGACTAGAAGCAGAAAGGCCAGCTAATACCTTTTCAGGAAAGGGACCAGTAACAAGCAATGATTAGTAAATAACAGTACAAGAATAAACTGTGTTTCCCATCCATGTGTAAACCTACTTTTGTCCCACCCTTGTATATTACTATTAGATGGGTCCCAGGGAATTGACACTTGCTGTTATGGACTGAATGTTGTGTCCCCCCCAAATTCATATGCTGAAATCCAATCCTTAGTGTGATGATGGTATTAGGAGATGGGGCCTTTGGAGGGTAAGTAGGTCATGAGGGTAAAGCCCTCAGGAATGGGGTTAGTGTCCTTATAAAAGGCCAGAGAGCTACCTCTTGCTCTCTGCTATGTGAAGGTGCAGTAAGACAAAAGCTGTTTGCAAACCTGAGGTGGGTCTTCTAACCCCATCTGCCAGCATCTTGATCTTGGACTTGCCAGCCTCCAGAACTGTGAGAAATAAATTTCTGTGGGTTAAGCCATCCAGTCTATAGCATCTTTAGAAGTTATATTTATTTTTGAAAGTATCACAGTTATCCCCCTTTTCCCCACTGACCCCTTCTAGCTAGCACCTGTCTGGAACTGATTTGAATGGATTTGAACAGTGGTCACCGCACTATAGTCAGACACTGTCCTCTCTGAGAGCTCTCCACGATAGCTGTGCTTGAGTTCTTTCCCAGGAGGATTCTGAGGTCTACGACTCAGGTTGAGATCCTCACTGAAGGTAAGCAGCATTTACAATATGTAGGGCTCAGTACTGAGGCTAATGAGTTGATGGACTCAGCACACACATGGAATAGACATGAGAGGACTGAATAAATGGGCTCATTATTAGGTTTGCAGCCTACATTATTATTTTACACTCCCCTCCCCCAGCCCCCCACACACATCATATAAAACAACAGCAAAAGAAAAACTCTATAACAGTGATGGCACCTGCCAGGTAGCAAGTAACATAGTAGGTGACCAAACAAGGATTAAAATGCTTCGAAGTATGACCATATATTTGTGTAGCACTTGCCAGAGTATTTTCACAAGATTACCTCATCTGATTTTAAAACAACCCTGAGAAACAGAAAAGCATATATTTTCCACTTTTAATAGGAGAAGAGATGGACCCTGAGGTTAAATCAGATTTGCCTAATGCAGTGATCAGCAAACTGTGGCTCTTTGGCCCCTTGAGTGTGACTCTTCTACAAAATACCCCGTGAGGGCGCGCACGTACAGTGCGATTGAAACTTCGTGGCCCATGTGCAGAAGTCGGTTTCGGCTCTCAAAAGAAATTTCAATTGTTGTACTGTTGATATTTGGCTCTGTTGATTAATGAGTTTTTCCACCACTGGCCTAATAGGAATTGCCTAGTATAATATTCACCACAAATTTGATCTTAAATTGTCTAATAGTCACATTAAAAAAGGTTGAAAAGAGGATTACAACCTGTTTAGTGTACACAGGTGTTTATGTGTGTACACACACACACACACACACACACACACACACACACACACACACATACGATGCATATTCCGAAGGGGCTCTGATGAACCCTTTGGGTATATTTGAAAACACTTGAAGGAAACTGTCTCTAAGACCTTTCTCATCTGAAAACCATGCCTTCAATTCTGTGGATACAATTCTATCCAGGCCTAGTTGACTTTCTCAACCAGTGTTTAATTTTAGCTTTAACCAAGAAAGAGAAAGTACCATTGTTAGTCCGCTACTGTCCACAGACATCAGTATATCGGTGTTTGACTCACTAATTTTTCTCAATGTTTACCACTTTCTATTGTCTGGTGTGTACTGGTTCCTTTGCTTTTTAGTTTCATAGATCATGAATTTTCATCAATTAAAGGGGGTCTTTCAGATCAATAATTCAAGTGGTTTTCTGATTTCCTCCCCTTCATCAGAAGCTTCTCTCCAAACAGTGCCTTACACAGAAATCTAAAATAACCCTTGAAAGAGTTAGGGTGGCCCTGCAAAATTGAAGTGGATGTGAAATGGTAGAACCATAAGAGCTGAGAATCTCCCAAATACCCCCTTCCTGAGAAGCCTCCCAAGAATCCACTCTTAAACCATCAAGACAAACCAACGTGCAATTTTAACAACCACAGTTCAAGCCGAGATCAGACCCTTTAATCCAAGTGTGGAACACTAGTCGGTGTCAAAGCTGGCATAGAACCCAGTCACTGCCTAAGAGCTCTCTGGTACCATTCGTTACACCTTCAAAACCCCTACAAGGCAGTTGACATCAGGCTTGCAGCTGGAAAACAGGTATGGTGAGAATGTTTATGCCACAGAAATCAGCAAATGCTACAAATCAGGGCTCTCCCTAGAGAGCTGGCTGTTAATCCTTTTCCAGGCTGCCTCCAAACCCGGCAGAGTCTGGGTATTTATACACCCGCAGCAGCCTGGGAATAAATGCACTGCCTCTGATAGGAAACAGAATTTTAAATTAACACACAATTTAAAATACACTGAAGTAAAAATTGTTCATGAAGAAGAACATACTACCTAAAATAGCAATTTCTCTCAATTTTTACCACTTTCTACTGTCCAGTAGGTACTGGCTCCTTTGAATTTTTCAAGCTGTTATTTGGAGGCTTTAGCTACTGTGAGGATTGATTTTTAAAATTAGGTGAGCCAAGCAGGCCTACACTTTATAGGGCATTCGTTAAAACCAAAACCTAAACATAAAAATAAGGAGAACATAAAAAGGAACCATCGTAAATGCCATTTGAGTAGCGAGTGACCTGATGATGTACCTTCTCTCTCGGTCTCCCTCTGGTTCTATTTCAGTCTAAGGAGCTTTAAAAGGTCGATGTAAACAACTGCTGGTCTCCAAGCTTCTCGGTTGGCTCCGTGCCTCCTCCTATTTAATCCTCCCAACTGAACTTCTGATTCATCCTCTTAACAATGACGGTTCCCTCCGCCTCTCCCCACCTCCCTTCACTGCTTTTCTTCTTGTCCTTTGTGGGGCTGCACGCTCTCCTCCCAGGCCTGCTTGGGCATGCTTGTGATGTCAGATGCTTGCACTTCAGCTGTCCTTTTGTATCCATGGTGATGGATAAAAAATAAGCTGCTTTGCAGTGATTTGAACTTTAATCCATTCAAATGATGCATGCTTTATTACTCAGGTGATTTTTTTCCCCCCTAATACTTTCAGTTCAGTGAAATCTTGAATTATTAAAAAGGAACTAAAATGCTTTTCCTTTCTTTCCTTTTTTTTTTTAAACCTTTAATGCCTTGGTACATTAAAATAATCTCCGATTTCAGCATCTAAATTTTTTTCTTGATAGCTAAATCAATAGGATACTAATTTCAGAAATATGATTCCAAAGAAAAAGAAATTATAAAATTTAAATATTTAAATTTCCTTCTCACTACAGCTATCTAAGTAACTTGCATTAGGCTTAGTAAAGCATGCAGGAACCAGATAACACAAGGGAAAACATGACAAAAATTATGAAAGTAGTGTCACCAACTTAACACTCGTGGTACCTGAAATGATTTTAGTGGTCTATAGACATAGTAGTAAATAACTGGATCCCGATCTTTCTAAATTCAGGAAAGAGAAAATCTCAGCCTGGTAGCAGTCTTTAGCACATTGCTAATGCTTGCTAATTTTTAAAATCTTTTCTTAATGTTTTCATTGACTTTTTTTATTAATATTTTTATTGAGTTTTAGAGAGGGGGGAGAGGGATAGAGATAGAAACATAAAGGAGAGAGGAACATCATTGATCAGCTGCCGCCTGCATGTTCCCCTCTGGAGATTGAGTCCACAACCCAGACATGTGCCCTGACTAGGAATCGAACCGGCAACATCTTGGTTCCTGAGTTGACACTTAACCACTGAACCACACTGGCTGGGCTATTTTTTTTTTTTTTAAAGAGCAGACTTTTGTATAAAAAACTTTGCATGCAATAGTATCTAGCTAAAAATGTAATAATTATGTTTAAATTCCATCAACTTTCAGTTTCTTTTCATTTATAAGCAACACTGACTTTCCAGTGATACAAAGTTTCCTTAATTAATAGTGACATAATTAATACTATCAACGATACAAACAAATAACAAAGATAATGAAGATGGGAGTCATGGGAAACCCAGTACTCTACAGTGTGCTGCAGTCAACATTTCTTTCTAGGGTCAGGGGTTATGAGGGACATACATTTAGATACTTTCCTTAACTATTATCTCTGTTTTCCTGCTTCAAAAGTGTGGGCACTCAATAATTACTGATTAGTAAACCTTGGGGGAAAATAATATTATATGAAAGATCCAGAAAAGGCAAACTCATAAAGATAAAATTGAGAATAAAGGTAACTAGTGACTGAAGAGGGGGGAATGGGATGTCATCGTCTAACAGGGGTCCTCAAACTTTTTAAAGTGGGGGCCAGATCACGGTCCCTCAGAGAGCTGGAGGGCCGGACTATATGAACTACTAATTCCTACTGTAACACCTCGGCTGCGCTCACTGCCCAAAAAACCTGGCGGGCCGGATCAGACTCCTCTGCGGGCCACATGTGGCCCGCGGGCCGTAGTTTGAAGACGCCTGCAGAATATTTGCTTGGGATGATAAAATTTTCCAGAAATGGACACTGGTGATGGTTATAGAACAACTAGAGGCCTGGTGCATGAAGATTTGTGCAAGAATGGGCCTTCCTTCCCCTGGCATCCAGCACCACCTTCCCTCTGGCCAGAGCTGTCTGTTTGCTCTGGCCTAGAGCTGCCTTTCCGCCTTCCAATGCTGCCCAGAGGCCCAGAGAGGCTGGGACAGTGCAGAACACCCCACCTCTGGCTTCTTGGTGCCTGTGTATGCAAATTAACCTGTCATCTATGTTGTGTTAATTTGCATACTCACTCCTGATTGGCTGGTGGGTGTCACAAAGGTATGGTAAATTTGCATCTTATTCTTTTATTTGTGTAGATTTAATGCCACTGAACTTTACACTTAAAAATGGTTAAAATGGTATGTATACTTACGTATATTTTTACCATGATTTTTAAAATATTGCTATTTATGGCTGTTGTTAGACTTGGTGAAAGAAGTTTTAGTGAACTGACAGAGACAGAAGCTACTGATGGGTCAGATCCTGGCATTAGAGTTTAGTGAAGCTGACATGCACAGGAATGTCTTTTCTAAAAATTGGGAGGCAAAGCAGGACCTGTGGCAAGTCTGGGCTATTGCTGAGTACCAGGAACCATGGATATTCACTGTTGGATCCAAAGACAACAAGGAGGCATCTGGCTGTGTAGGCTTAGGTAATAAATCCAACAGCAGGAAGCAAGAGCCTCTTGTCTTGCTTGGCCCCACTGAACTCTCTTTCTTCTTATCAAGGGCATAGTGGCCAGTTGCCTGCTCTTAGCAACAGCACAAGAGTGAGCCTGATGTCACGGCATCTGCCAGGTCGCAGGGTAAGGAGAACAGGGTGGTCATTTCATGTGCCTTGATCCAGTCTATAATAGCAAAATTATAACTGGGAACAAAGCTGGATAGACTGCAAGACATTTAGAAAAACCATAATAGTTGGGTGACTTAAGAAGATTTCCCCCCAAGATAATATAAATTAAACAATACAAAGAGTGGGGTAAAAATTATTAAACTTAAAATGCCTCTAGCCTTTCTCTTTCCATCTTTGCTAAGTGGAATGTGATGTGGGATTGTTCCTGATGCCCCAGAATTGTGGCCACTGCCCAAAGTTGAGAGCATTCTCTAAGCAGTCATAAATAATCAGTACTCAAAACCTCCTACCAGGGCTTATTAAAAAGTGTACAACCAACCTTCCCACTATCAACCACACCCTAGAAAACTCCTCTCTTTGCCCTCACCTTAGCAAAGGAAAGACTAGGTGTGTGGGAGTAAGGGGCGGAAATCCAGGAGAATAATTCACAGAGATTCATAAAATGCCTTGAAGTACAGGGGACTGGCATCTCATGCCCTGACTCATGCCTGCTGAGTTGCAGCCCTTTTGTAACTTTGTGCTGCCACTGGAATAAAGCGTTTAAAGCAATTCTTGGGAGAGTTTTTCGTTGTTCATGGGACATCCATCCAGACCAATCAATGTGCACGCCTACTCTTAAGAACTTCTGAAGGTGGGAGTAGAAAAACCACTGCCGATAAGGCTTAAAGAAGTAATACACCTACAAGAAGATGCCGGCTCCTGCCCCCAATCTGGTTCACCATGACCTTAAAAACTATGGCAAGGACATCTGATGTTTTGTGATTCCACGTGAAGAAGTGGGGAGGTAGAGGAGAAGCAGAAGAGCATGGGGCTGCCCAGGAGGCTGCTGGGTGGTAGATGCACAATCTGAAGAAGGCACTGGGAGGGTGAACTGCTGGTCGACCTGGGGGAAGTCTGCTCCCTCCCTCACGGCAACAGAGGGGCCCGGCAAATCTGAGCATTAATCCAAGGGAACGACACTCTTCCTTGCTTGGAGACCTTCTCCTCCTCTAGGACACCGGCATCAGACATGAACCTGTTAAACCAGAGGAAGGCCAATGAGGCCTCCCCACCGCTGACCCCTTCACCATGGCCAGCTGCACTGCCGTCCCTACTTCTGCCTCATGGGGGAAGGAAAGGCAATGGGATCAGAAATGAGACTAAAGTTTTAAAACTAGGCTGTGCTTCAAAACCTGAAAGTAACCAGAAAGTTATGGCATCTGTCCAAGATGTTAATCTGGAATTTAACAGAGCAGAGTTGAAAATAACAATTGGAAGAAAAAAAAATTACTATTTTTATTAATGCTCCACTGAACTGAAACAGCTCAATTATTACACAAAGCCAAACTATGTACATGATTTGATACCGTGATTTTTCACTTAACAATTTTCTCTTCTTAAAAAAAAATCTTCATAAATACCCTTTATAATAGTCTCATGTTTCCATTTTACAGATATGTCCTAATTTATTTAACCATTACTTTATTGTAGGACACTGGTGTTGTTCTCAAATTTAAAAAATTGTATCATAATGTTCATTTGTTCCTTTCATGTGATGATTCGTATTGGTAAATAGCCACTGCTCTATAGACCAAGAGATTCTGACTTCCCAGTGATGCATTACGAGACAGTTTGGGGTGTTGATAAGCCAGTCAGGAGTTTTAATGATCTGCTTGCTAAGCCAGCAGCATTGCTCGTTTTATCCTTCTTGTGTTTGCCAGATGTGTGCTGCTGATAGCTGTAGTCCTACAGGACACAACATACCCCTGCCTTCTAGAATATAAGCACCACAAGTATGAGGTTCGTTTCTATTTCATCCTCTGCTTTATGCCTAGCACTCTGAATCCTTTACATTAGATGGCTATGGTGTGTTGGCTGTTGTCATTTTTTTTTTATTTGGCAATCGAGGGAAAAGAGGTCAATGCCCCTGACTAAACAGTTAGATATTGCATGTTTTAAAAAACTCTTACAGTGCACAGGGTGAAAATCACTAATGTAACCAAAGAAACAAAGGAGGCAGGGCCTGCAGTAGAAGACAGAGACAAAGGAGAAGGAGGGGCTCAGGTCCCTGGCATCTGAATAAATATTGATATAATCTTATAGCGTTGGTTTTATTAAAAATCTAAATTAATTAATTCAATTAGGAAGATATCAGGCTCATAATGAGATAGTTGAAACTAAACAATTGCCTTATGGGGGAAATTATTCCTAGTGTTTCAAAGTGGTGAATTGAACACATATGCCCAACCAAAGTCCCTGTGAAGTAACAGAAAATGAAGGAAATGGGAGGAAAAACGTTTAAGGACGAAAAGCAGAGCATTAAGGTTTGGGAGTTTGGAATGGATATAGCAGTTGAGGAAATTGTTAAGAAAATTCTGGAAGATGGAAACTGAACAGGATCAGACTAAAGGAGCAATTAAAGGAATGAAAAGCCACAGCCTGAAACTTCCTAGGTAAGAGGACTCCTTTCTAAAGGACGCCCAGAGACATTCCAAGTTCAGAGACAACATTAGCAAACATCATTTTGGGATATAGCGTAATTAACTAAAAGAGTGCGGAGGCAATTGGGTCCTCCCCACATCCCTTCCCCTCTCTTTCCCAGGGTTTATATTTCCAGACTCTGTCTATAAACACAGCACACAACAGCCACTTAAAGTCATGAGATAATATCAGCATTATAAACTTCCACAATTAAAAAATATATATAACAAAAACCAAGAAGGAGGAAGGTGGAAGAATATCTGTGTTCTAATTTCCTCATCTTTCATAACAAGTTGATGAATACTGTCTAAAATCAATAAGTCAAGAAATGGTAATAAAACATGATTGGAGGCTAGAGAGTAACCACTATAAACAAATAAAAATCCCTTAAAAACATACAGTGGCTACTGATGAAAATTTAAAACTTGTATTTCTGGGGAGTGAGACTTAGCATAGGTGTGGAGGAGGGGCAAGGAGTCTTAGATATATTTATATAATTTAAAAGGTTTTCTGAGTTTTGATATTGCTTTAATAAAAACTAAAATGCTTAGTAAGAAGAAAGTGTAAAGAAATACACTAAAGACAAAACTGGTTTGGCTCAGTGGATAGAGTGTCGATCTTCGGACTGAAAGGTCCCAGGTTTGATTCCAGTCAAGGGCATGTACATTGGTTGTGAGCACATCCCAGAAGGGGGTGTACAGGAGGCAGCTGGTCAATGTTCCTCTCTCATCGATGTTTCTAGCTTTCTATCCCTCTCCCTTCCTCTCTGTTAAAAATCAATAAAATGTATAAAAGAAAAGAAAAGCAAAAAGAAATACACTAAAGTTTTGATAGAAGTTGTTTTTGAATAAGAACTATGGACAACTTTTGTTTTGGTTTCCTACAATTCTACGTTTTCCAAGGTTCCTATCTTCATTACTACTGTAACAGAAAAACAAACATAAGAAAATGTCATCACCATGGGTTTTCAGTAAGAGAATCAAAGAGGCCGACAGGGAAGGCTGGACCTTACTGCTATCAGGAAGTGGCAAAAGTTGGAACTGAACAGAGGAAGTTGGCACCAATTCCAGAAAGGAATAAATTTTGAATGTACCCTGGAATGAAAAGTTTGACCAGCCATGGAGTTTACTGAGTCACTCCTGGATTTCCCCCACCACGATCCTCTGCTTATCTAGGTTTTTCTGTATGACACCTGCATATCCGCCCCTACCCTTACTTATCACAACCAGATAAAAATCTGGCCACTGCAGAGATCACAAATGAGCCCTCTCCCATCAGGACATATTGTACCTGGAGCAGCTTGCTTCTTGGTTTTGTACTCACTGGCCATGTCTTACCACAGGTCAGACATGACCTTACAGTTAGCTTCATGATCTCCTCACTGCTATTCCTACTTGGTCAAGGAGTCAGGGCCATGCAGGCTGTTGAGCTCTTCTACAGGATGGTCAGTTGCTACCTGGGGTGTGCCTAGTGCAGAATATTCTCAGAAAGTAGCTGGTTACTGCATCAGGTGTCTCTGCACAGCAGCCTCAACTATCAGTGCCTCCAACAAACCTGTCTTACTTGTACTTCAATGTTATGACCATGGCATTGGTCTCTGTGCATTTTTTGTTGTTGTTGTTGCAGTTTTTAAAAGGGAAATTTATTTGACAAGTTTCATTTAGTTCAATACACCTAAAAGGAAACCACAATACAATAAAAGATTTAAATCAAGGCCTTGGAATTTCATATAAACACAAAGACCAAAATCCTAAAGTATTGGTATTATGTCTCGAAATTTCCCTATTAACTTAAAAAAAAAATGCTTAAACTTACATGCCTTGGAAGTTATTAAATGAAACTAGAATTAACAAACTTGCCAAATGTTTCACTTTTAATTGTAGACACAGCTCCTATATTGAGTTTTACCAAAAAAAAAAAAGCTTGTTTTTCAACATGCTTCCAAACTGTTCAATGTGAAATGGTGTAAGAGTAACATTTAACATAATTCAACTTCTTTAATCTAAATATACTTACTGCTTAAGTACATCTTATCATAGAACTAACTTGAGAAAAATGCGAATTGTTTAACAGTTATGGTTTACTGAACTTAGTTGTTACATCCTAGATGAGTATTTGTGTTAAAAAATAAGGAACCTTTAAGTCTTTTATTCACTCCTGATTTTCACTTAGAGTAAGCATAACTCAGAAGCTGGTATTGCAAAAATGTTAAGTTTTGTTTTTTTCTCCTTTAAAATAATCTTAACCAAGCGTCAGTGATAAGGATCAATTACATTCCCCATCCACCACTCACACGAGACATGCTGGACATCCCTCCCATTCCCCTCGCTCCCACAGATGCACAGCTGCCACTACTGTAGTAGCTGCTGCTCACGGCTGCTTGGCTGCCTATGCAACATTTGATTGAAAATCACTGGAGTTTTCCTGTAAAACTTGGTCATATCCACTCATGCTGCTCTGGCTGCCAAAGCCACCTCCACAACTACCACTCAGCTGCTGGCTGGCAGGCCACTGTCACGGGACTGGCTTGACAAGCCTATGCCTCCCAGCGTTTGGCTACTATAAGCACCACCACTTGCTCCTGCTGTAGAATTCAACAAGAGGTCTACATATCTGTCTTGCATATTTGCTTTGTCTTTCGACATAGCTGCCACAGCATCTCCATGAGCTGCAAATTTGACATCTGCTTCACCAGTTACTCTGCCACGAGCACCAATTTTAATACGTACTCTCACAGGGTGGAGCAGTAGGGGAAAAAATTATAAATGTCATTCTCAGTACTTCTGTAAGGCAATCCCCGCATGTGCGCATGGTGTCCAGTTGTGCTCTGGAAAGTAAAGCTACCATCCCCATATCTGTGGTCAGGCAGTCCTGAACAACAGTAATTGAGGTCTCTTCCAAATCTGTCTGACCCCAAACCATAGCCATTCATATAGCCATTATAATCATCATAGCCTCCATAACCTCCACCATAAGCACCACACCTCATCCTTTCAAAGACAGCTCCCCTGCCAATGCTGTTATGGCCCTCTGCCAGCCCCAGGTCTGTGGTAGGGACCTGGCTGCTTCAAGGCCATAAGCCTTCATAGTGGACCATAGTGAGTTCTAACTTCAGCTCGACGGCTCTTAAGAATTTCTATATACCTGTGCCCTGTTCTTTCCTTGTGTTTCTTTAGAGCCTTTTCGGCTATTTCCTGGGAAGCAAACTGCATGAAGGCCTCCGGCGTACACCTCTCCTTGAAGTCCAAGGGCAATGTTATTCCATTCGGCATGATTGCCAACCCTGTGAAGAACTACATGAGTCCTCTACGCTGTACAAAGCCATCATTGGCCCTGTCAGGACTGTTTGGACCAGTATGCTTCAACACCCAATCCATTTCAACGTTGCTTGATTTGAATACTTCAACATATCTGTGTCCCATGGTTTCTCTGTCTTTTTTTTAAGGCCCAATTTGATTTCATCTCCTGATTCAAGTTGAACAAAAGCCTTGCCACTCGCTCTGCCTTCTCTGGTGTAAATGAAACGTATACCTTGAGACCCATGTTGAATTTTGCACAAAAAAAACACACACACACACCCCAAAACGTGCACTTCATCTGCCCAGCAAGCCCAGGACAAGCCTCAGACCTTCACCACGAATCCCTCTCTGCCTTTGGTACCCAACCTCCTCATCTCTTAGTGGATCCTGACATCGAAGCAGACGTGACTTGTGCATGGCTGAGTGAAAATCTGTGCATTTCTTTTAATGCTTTCTCAGCCAATATCCCAGAAGAGCATATCTTTTCATGCAATATTCAGCAAAGATGTCCTACGAAAGTCAGTAGTCATGGATGAAGTGTTAATTGAACATCAAAAGAGTAGCATGCCAGCCTACTACAAGCAATGGGCCCCTTTGGAAATAACCACCATATCAAGAAGCCTGATGTAGACCATTTGAGAATTTTTGTGCAATGTTTCCAAAATGTGAAGAGCAATTACTTTAGAATGACTTTTTTGACTGACCCCTCTGGTGGGCTTTTCCACTGCAGGCTATCAAGACATCTTAAAGTATGTATAAGTTCTTTGGAATTATAAAGTCTTATCCCCAAATTCTTTACTATATAATGGAGCAGTAGAAGCTATTGAGTTATTAAGGGAGCTCTGGCTGCCTTCACAGTGGGTCAAATAAAAGTCAGCTAGGATCTTTTTCTGGCTAAGGTCTTGCCTCTCCAAGTGGGGTCCACAAATAGGCAGTGTCATCATTGCTGTGAATTACTCAGAGTTCAGGCCCTACCTGAGACCTACAGAATAAGACTCTTCATCCCAGGTGATCTGTGTGCTCAGTAACATCTGAAAAGGACTCACTTAGGAGAATCCAAGGCCACTTTGGGAAAGTTCTCAGCTGTCAAAACAGAGGCACTACATCTTATGAATTCCATAACTAACTTCTGAGCATGCCATACTGGTTATTTGCTATTCAAGGTGAGTTAGAAAGTTCTCAGAATGACAGCAGTATTTCAGATTGCAGTTATTCTAAGCATGAGACGCTGTGCCCTAGGGTTTGGAATCAATCCCTTCATTGCCTTGGTGGTTCAGACCCTTTTAATCGTGGTTGCAGATCACAGAGGATTCCATCCTCCAAAGAGTACTCAGTTTTTGGGGTAGAAGTTGCTTTTCAGTCATTGCTGAAATTTTTCTTTGAGAAGTACTTACATAATTTAGCCAAATAAAGTAAGGGAATTCACAGCAGATGTGGGTCAAAGAACAAAGTTCTAGTTTACTACCTCATTTTACTACTTCAGAAGGACTCCTCTGAGTTTGTAACTGCCAGTCCCAATCACAAAGAGGCCCAGTGCACAAAATTCTTGCATGGTCAGGGAAGGGGGCAGGGAGAGGGCGGCACCTCTAATCTGGGACCACTTAGGGGATGTTTAGGCCCAATCCCACAGTCAGACACCCCTCTTGCAATCTGGGACCACTGTCTCCTAATTGCTCACCTGTCTGCCTGATCGCTCTTAACCATTCTGCCTGCCTGTCTGATTGCCTCTAGCCGCCTCCACCTGCTGGCCTGATCATCCCCAACTGCCCTCTCCTGCCAGCCTGATCTCCCCCAACTGCCCTCTCCTGCCAGCCTGATCCACCTACCTGCTCTCTCCTGATGGCCTGATAATCCCTAACTGCCTCTGCCTTGGCCCCACCACCATGGCTTTGTCCGGAAGCCATTTCTTTTAATGGTCACTTTAAAATTCTGTGGTCAGTTGAGCTGTGTCGAGAAACTAGTTCATGAGTACAATTCTTGAAAGCCTTTGGGGAGGGAGTCAAAAAACCTGACTTTACTTATTTTTCCCGTTGTGACCATATTAGGTATAATTAATAGTGTGCCATTATGATGATTGTCTAATGAGTAAAAAAGATTAAGTGGGAATTTCTGAAGTGTCTAGAAGTTTTTTACATAAGAAATTCCAGTGGTGGAAAAGGGACATACTTTTTAAATCACAAAGTTTGTGCTAAGGTCAAAATGTACACATAAATATTAATAGAGCCTTTCCAATCTTTTGACAAATTCTACTGACAGTCATTTGAGAGTTCTTGTTTGTGGAGTATCCTGTGAAACTCAGTAGAGGATTTATTGAGGAGACTGCAACAGGGAATAAAGCATGTTGATTTGAAATTTGTAATTCAAATGTCCTAAAACCCAGTCAATAGGAATGTAAGTTAAAAATATAAAATTTAATAGCTTTCATAATGCAGAGTAGTGCAATTAAGAGCACAGACTTTGAAGTCAGAGGTTAGTCAGACTTGGGTCTGTCACTCAAAAGTTACAACTTGAACATGTTACTCAAACTCTCTAAGTTTTAGTAGTTTTTTTTTTTTAATCTGTAAAATGGAAACCATCATGTCCACTTCCTCAGATTATTTTGAAAATTAAATAAATAAGATAATTGCTTGGTAAACCCCAAGGCTAATTAACGTAGGTATTATATAATAATAATAATTATTATTATTATTATTATTATTATTATTATTATTATACAGGGTAGGGCAAAAGTAGATTTACAGTTGTATAGAAAGTTATACAATTATTAAAAAATATAATACAAGAATAAACTGTGTTTATGTATTGACAAATGTAAACCTACTTTTTCCCCCATCCTGAATACCTGGCAATATCTAGCCAGACAATTTAAGATAAATATTATTAAACCAGAGCCCAGTGCACGAAATCATGCGGGTATAAATCCTAGCCTCCTGCAATCAGGGCCATCTTCTGCCCCTTCGCCAGTCCTCAGGCCCAATGCTGCTTCTGTGCCGGCTGATCACCAGCTCATTCCCAGCTGTTTAGGGGGCTCAGGCCTGAGGGAAAGCAGGAGCCAGCGACTTCCTCATGCGTGTGCTCTGGGCTGGACGCTGATGGAACGTGCTGCCTGCTCAGGGCTGCTCACGTGGGCACCATCACTGCCTCCGTTGCTGCTGCCACTGGGGCTTGAGGCGCTGATGGAAGCTGCAGGGCACACCCATAACCTCTTCTCCCTGACATGAGCGGCCCTGAGCCCCTGAGGCCCTCAGCAACTGGGGATGAGCTGGTGATCCCAACAGCCTGACAACCACCCGGTCCTCCCACCCCCCACCCTGATTCCTACTTTACCATCGCTAATCCATTGGAGCCTGTGGGCCAGGGGCAGGAACCAAGAGGTCAGCCGTTCAGCCCACTCACCAGTCCCCAGTCCTGCCCTGCCCCGCTCGGGGGTTAGGGTGCAGGGGGGCTGAGAGGTGCTCAATGCACCTCATGGTGACCAGTCATTTGGTCATCATGTTCATCATGGACACTAGCTATATACATATATAGTTATTATTGATAGTGTTATTATATATCTATCAATAACTGGCTTGATAATGTAAAAAACAAAATATTTCACAATAGTCATATTCTGTGACCTAAGAAAAAACTAAAAATATACCATGTCTCCAGAAAGGAAAACAGAGTAATTTAAAGATGTCAAATTATTCCAAAATGACTTACAGGCTCACTGACATCCAAAAACCATTTATTTAAAATTTTCAAAATGATCTGAAAATATCTTTAGATGAACACTCAAAGTAAGTTGAAAAATAATAGTTATAAGGAGAGTTATAACATATCCAAATATTAATATATTGTAGTGCAACAAAAATTAAAGTATATGATAAAGAAAAGTTCTCAAATTAACAAAAGATAAAAAATTATTCATTCAATTATTCTAGGATAAGTCATAAGTATAGGGATGTTTGTTTAAAACCTTTACTCATACCATCTCTGAATTTAAGAATAGAGTGTACAAATTCAAAATGTAAAAAACAAGCATAAAATTAGTAAATAATTATCAAATTTTTGCAAGAAGGAAACTTTCTAAATCACAAATGGTGAAAGTAATCTTCACTAAACATATGAACAAGAATATGAACAGATAATTGGCCAAAGATAAATAAACACATGTTCAAAAATGTGGGAAACTCTAATATCATTAGAAGTCTTTTTTTAATTCCAAATAAAATTATTAGATAAAATTTGATTTTGCTATTATCTCTCCTATTTCAAAAATAAAAATATTGAATGCTTATAAGGAGATAATAAAAACAGACACTCTTATACTCTTGGGGAGTATGAACTGGTTAAAACCTTTTTGTTAGCAATATGTCAAAAGTCTTAAAGCAACTGTATCCCTTAACCAAATAATTTGACTTTTAGAAATATTCTCTTTGAAAGATTTTCTAAATACAAACACTATAAAATGCAAACATACACTTATAGTATCACAAAGTTATTTTTGAAAGAAAATTGAAGATACCATAAATAATATGTGGTTAAATATATTATGATTTTGGTTAAATTTTGAAAAACATTAAAAACTGTTCATAGCATTTTATAATGATAAGAAATAAGTATAATAACTTTTTAAAATAAATGAACTAATATGAAAGTATAATAAATGTGTAAAAATATTCATCTTTGGATGGCAGAACTAAGAAAATCTTTTTGTTACTTTTAAATATATGTTCTGATTTTTCTATCATGAACCTATTTAACTTTTGTGATTAGAAAAAGATAAAATACTTTTAAAAACTCCAAAGTAACATATTTACTTTTACAGCAATGCTTTCTAATTTTGTGAAAAATATACGAAATAACAATTTTCAATTTATATTTTTCCCTGACTACATGCATAATTACAGACTACTAGGTGTCCATGTAGAATGATATATACATGTCAACAAAGTTTTACAAAAAGACATGAACATTTTTTAGTTTTAATCTGAAGATATAAGGAGTATCTGCAATTTATATTTTTTATAATACTTTATAGACCATATCAAAACTAACTAATGTTAAAAAAAAAAAAAAAAGGTGATTGGGAAAAGAAGAAATACAGAATACAACTAAGTCAAATTTTTACTTTTATTAAACTAATACTTATCTATAACTTTTTTTGCCTTTTTAAGTTATGATCACTTTAGTAGTTCATGGCAAAAATTAAAATTCATGAATATGAAGGAGATATTGAATTTTCCAAATTAGTGTTAAAATATAAAAGATTTAAATTCTTTTTGAGCAACAAAAATCATCTTGCATGTTTTCAGAACATCTGCAACATGAAAAATAAATAAATAAATAAATAAATAAATAAATAAACGTGAGGAACTATTAATAGTGAAACGAGAGCACTGGAGCATTCCACTGGGAATGTTCCCAGACTGCAGCCTTCCAAGGGTAATTATGGTTAGAATATTTACATTTGGACTAAATGTGCACTGGAGGAAAGTGCTTCGTAATTAGTAGTGGATAAGCTTGCTAGGAAGCATGTTTGCTTCAGCCGGCAAACATTAGATGTCCAAAGAATGTATATTTTTCTAGGCAAACCTTAATATTTTATGAGACAATTATTCATTTATATGTCTCATTTGGCATGCAAAATTTTTTCCAGAGTGCTTCCAGGTTAACTTCCCTCACTGAAGGGAGTTTGGAATTAATCAGACTGGAATGGACAGACTATTATGTACATTACAGTTTATTATTTTGAACCTCACTCATTTAGGATTATTCAAATCTGAGTGGGCTCTTGTTTTCCTTGGAATCATCAAGGAAGAAAATTTTACAGTGCAAGCTAAGACCTTAAATGAGAATCTCCTAAAAGAGAAAACTAAACATGTCAGCACCTTGTTTTGTTATGAGGGTTAAATGAGCTTCACTTGTATGAGCAATACAGGCAAAAAGGAGGAGACAGCAAGGGGAATAAACAACAGAGGAGAGGATGTGTGCAGTCTGCTGAGGTAACTCCTCTAGACAGCTCAGCTCTGGAGATGGATGGACTGTAGAATCAGCAGTTTGGGCACAGGTCATCCATACACAGGAGGGTCAAACAAATAGGCAATGGCTTAGGTGTTGTATACTTTAGGATAGCACTAGATCCTGGCCTCAAAACCACCATTCCATGGTTGCATAAATGTATACTATAAATGTAATTTTAAAAATCCTTTTTGAAAGAATTTTATTTAAGGATATTTAAAGCACAGAATCCATTCATTAGACAGAGTCATGTATTTACTTTAAAAAAAAAATGAAAACACTATTTCACCCAGGTTGTCCAATTTGTTGGCATATAGTTGCTTGTAATAGTTTCTTACAATCCTTTGTACAATATTTCTGTGGTGTCAATTATTACTTCACTTCCTTTGTTTCTGATTTTATAGACTGAGAAATCTCAGGAGGTGGGAGCGTGGGAAGAGATTAACCAAAGACTTCATATGTAACAGTTTAGTAATTCACTTATTTTCAAATGTATGACATTCTTCTTCTGAAACTGTCCTATCAGATAGGTCTTGAGAGAACAAACATACAAAGTTAGGTTATAACCTCTCTGAACGTCAGTTTTTATCATCTAGATCACAGAGGTAAAATGCTGAAAACAAACATCTTGATAGTGTCATGAAATACATCTGGTAGCAACTTTTTCTACCCCTACAGTTAAATGTGAAATGCATCATCTACACACGTTTCTTTCAATTTTAGAACATTAAAATATGGAGAGTTGTGTTATGTCATTTAAGCACAGACCTGGGTGTGTAACATAACACGTCAACTACTATCACTGGTTAAACATTTTCTGTGTAAAACTGACCATCTCCAACAAACTACTTACTCATTGGCTCTCCTCTACCCAGCTATGCAAAAATCCATCACAGCCAACAATGTCTATTGTTTCAAGGAATTCCACTGGTGTGCTTACTGTTTTCATGTACTGCCCACCACTCCCAATCTGAATGTCTTGGGTGAAAATAATATTGATTCATTTCATTATATTTCAGTGGGGAGTGAATTTTTTAAATTTTATCATATTTAGAAAGTGATGATAATTTGAAGTCTGAAAGGCAAGTTGGGTCAACTATATGAATTACAGTATTTTTACTGTTCTCTTCATAGTGTTTAAGACAACTTCTTTAGGGATAATAAGCAAATTGGTTTAAATTAAAGTTTGACATTAAAATATAATCAGAATTCTCCCGTTTGTAGCCATTGCTGAAGCACCAGTGGCCAAAATGAAGTTTGATCCCTTGACTTCTGACTGAAGCAAGGACCATGAAGGCATTTCAGTGCACCTCCCCACATTTGTAGGAAGAGTACGTTTCTCCTCTTTCCAAAGAGCTAACACAGAAGTACAAGATTTGATCCGTGCCCATCCAAAAGAATGATGAAGTTCAGTTGTATTGAGAAGGCTAACCTCTATTTTGTAAAACTATTGTTTAGAATTCTCTGCTATTTTTTTTTAGATGGCCTCTTTATTCTAAAAAAACAAACAAACAAAAAAAACAACAACTTTGCTTTCTACTTGAATAATCAGGAAGATAAACTTAGTTGTCTGACCTTGTAGGCCAGAGACTAGATCTGCCCATACTCTCAATGCCATATCAGATGTATTTTTTAATTGGATAGAACTGTGTTGTTTTTAAGGCCAGCAGCAAGATAACGACTAAGCACACAAAGGACTGGCTCTTTAATAAAAAGGGAAGTTCTGCTTGTAGTTTTGCTTAGAATTTGAATTCATTTTCTCTAAGCCCACCAGGGTGAATAAAGAGTGACTCCAAACTCTCTGAGCATTGCTTGATTTGTTCCGGTTCTCTGTAACAGTATGAGGACACTACAGAGGGCAGCCAATTGGCAAAGTGGTCCGGCCTATAGGAAGAAATGTGTCATCTAAATTAAATGAGTGCTGCAGCAGAAGAAAACTAATTATACAACTCTTCCTGGGGCATTTGCCCCCGCAAGGTGGTCATCACTAGACTGAAGCTGGACAAAGACCATAAAAAGATCCTTGAATGTAAAGCCAAATCTTTCCCAGCAGGAAAGGAAAAGGGCAATACTAGGGAGAAATAGTTGAGAAGATACAGGAATAACGTAATATTCGATACAACTTTTTTTTGTTGCTAATACTAACCTGAAGATATTTTTCCATTGATTTTTAGAGAGAGTGTAAGGGAGAAGGGAGAGACACACAGACAGAAACATAGATTGAGAGAGACACATCGATTGGTTGCCTCCCACATGCACCCGGACCAGGGTTGGGGTTAGTCTGCAACCGAGGTCCTTGGCCAGAATCAAACCAGAGACCCTTCAGTCCTCAAGCTGACATTCTATCCACGGAGCCAAACTGGCTAAGGCTCGATACAACTTTCATTAAAAACTGTTAAAGTAAAAAAACAAACAAACAAACAAAAAACCCCATAAAATCTGAGTTCTTAATTTGAAGTTTAAATATGCAAGCTTGAATGGTGGCAATATGCAGGAAGGGCAAAACCACATGTTTCAGAATAGATTATCATGTTTATTCTCCTATGGCTCTCAATGTAATGCTTCTTCTTTTCGCAATGAAATTGCCCTCTCACTGTTCTATCTGTAAAATCCTGTGTGTCCTTTAAAACCAATTCAGGCATCACCACCTGTTACAGATTGTTCTCAAAATTTCCCCTTACACTCATGCCATGACCATGGATGGTCACCTCCCATACTGAGGTTTTGCTTAACCAGTGAGAAAGTAGCAAATGGGACACGAAGACTTGAAAAGTGATTACACATGGAAACTTACTTTCTCTTGTTGGTTCTGGAACTCAGCAATAAGGAGCCTAGACCAGCCTGCTCCCTGTTGGAGACATGTGATGCGACTGCCCCTGATGTCCCAGCCACCACCATGAATGTGAGCAAGGCCAGTTGGATGTAGCCACGAGCGAGTCCAGGTGGAATCATCCAGAGAGGTCTAGCCAAGATTGCTAATCTACAGATTTGTGGGCTAAGAAATGATTATGCTCTTAAGAGTCTATGTTTTGGAGTGGCTTGTTCTAAGCAAACATGGATACAAAAATTTATTTCTATAAGTGGGGTGTTGCTATAACAGATATCTGAAGTGTGACAGAGGATTTAGGACTAGGCAGCAAGTAGAAATGGAAAAGCTGTGGCCCAAGGCTGTTAGCTAAGTCTAGAATAGTACAGCAGGAAAAGGTTAGCAAAGACTGGAACATTTTTTTTTTTTTTTTTTTTTTTTTTTTTTTTTTTAGCAAACCAGTAGTGAAGGCTGGAACAATAAGTAAACTACTATAGAAGGTTGAAACAATGGTGGCTCAAGTTGCATAGCAGAGAAACAATTTTTAAATTGTTACCTGTGGTAACTTCGGAAGATAGAAAGTATATCTATATTTTTAAAAAAAGGAAGTATACCTAATAAACTTGTGGAAAGTGACTGAAGAGATATCCCGGGTCAACTGGTTTCTGCTAGCTATGTATTAGAAAGTATTGTAAGAGAGAGATGAACTAAAGAACCTGTTCAGTTTGTAGATAGAATTTAGAAGACAGTGGTCTTTATGCCAAGCAGAAGAAATTTTAAGAATATAAGTTGTAGTATATTTTATTCAAATTTTAGCTGTTTTAATTCAACATTAATGCATACTTCCTCTGAATTTGCATACCGTAGTTCGAATCTTTTACTAATTCTACATGGAATTTTCTTAGAAAATACTAATCTCAGGTTATGGATGAGGCAACCAAAGCTATCTTCCCAAACACACAGTAAGTAGTAAATCCAGGATTTGATCTCGGGCTCTCTGAATTCAAAATTACTACTCAATCCTTCTTCCTACTTTCCCAAATTCTTTTAATAAGGAGAGCCTTCCAATTTATGAGTTACTTTACTTAAAATAAAATGTACCAGTGTACTATATTATCACGTGTAACTGACTCTCAAGAAATACACAAGAGCTTTACAGACCTGAATCCTTTTAATATTCAAGATGGGCGACAGAATGATACATTATGTATGAAGGGCTAGAATATGCTTTCCCACTTTTGTAATTATAAGAGAAAGGAAATTATTGTGCTCCAGCAGTTTGTGCTACTGAAGGTGAACTCTCTTTGAAACCTGACCCACAATGCTCTCTTAGTATAACTCCTGCTGCTTCTGACTTACTATCTTCCACTTTTTCTGGGTAAGCTTCATCTCTCTTTTTATTCAGAAAGTTCCCCTGTAGATTAATGAAACGGAATTTTCTCTGGCAGGAGAACAAGGAAGAAACGGATTTTCAACAACAGGAGGATAAGATATTTAAACCTGCCTAGGAAGGGAGAAATGCATTCAGCTAAGATAATTGCTCTTTGTTTTCCTTCCACAAAGGAAAGAAAACTCTATCATTAGGATGACTAATATGGTATTTTTTTCCTGGAATCATAGAACACAGATGATAAATTTCTTTTAAGTCCTTTATTCTCTGTATTTCCTCTTAATCTCCATCCTTCGAGGATTTAGAAAAGAGAAAGTTCTCATCTTTTTAAAACATGAGTACAATAACAATTAGGCTTCCTACAATGACCGTTTTATGTGGCAGTAGAAATTATAAAGATATAAAACTGCACTGTATTTTTCCCAATTTTTAGATATTTAAAAAAAATTCAACATTAGCATACTTTCCTTGAGTTTGAAAATCATGTATTTCACTACTTCTGCCATGATATTTGATTTGAAAAGTAATGCTCATTAACTATAGCTGTTTTGCCATTTATCAAATATCTTACATATTCTAGAAGAGAAATAGAGCACAACTCATAGTTTATCATATTATTTGGTGTCATTATATGCAGTTTCTCATCAGAGGCATATTGGTTAGCATTCTGAGCAGAAAATGTTTCCTTGTGTGAGACTGTCCTGAGCTTTGCATTAGCTTTTCACCCCTGGTCCCAACAACCGAAATGTCTATAGGACCCCAGAGTCATTGTAATAAGTAAAAATGCCTAGACACATTACAATCTCCCGTTTGGAATATGGCATTGTCTCTAATTGAATGAGATTCATTCAATAATGCAGATTTGAGAAACCTACAACTCATTCTCCCTGATAAATCTCTCCTGAGAATTATGGGAGTCTCTAGGGAACATCTCCCATGTGCTCATGCAATGGTCCTCTCCTCTCCCATGCGGCAGCAGCAAATTTCCGACTTCCTGCCTCAGCTTTCTGCAGTGGTGCCCAGGTCCTCATTGCTGGTGCTTCTTCCTATTTACCAGTGCTTTTCGAGTCTCCACTGGCACAACCTATTTCTCAGAACTTGAGTGTTTCCTCCATGCTTCTATGGCTCCTATGAGTGAGAGGAGTGGTACATCACGGTGAGTGCGGGAGTGAGGAGGATGGGACGTAGAGGAACGAAGGAGCTGAGGGCTCTCTCCTCCCCTCTCAGAACCTGTGCAGCACTTCCTCCCTTAGGATGAGTTACTTCCCGAGAGCATCTCAGTGCTGATCAGAGTCTAGATTCCATGAGAACAGGGATTTCTGAGGAATAAGACTTGGCTTATTGCTGGTGTCAAATGTCTGCGGTTGGAATTGCATTGAATTCATACACAAACCTCCAGAATTAAGCAGCAGTCACTAGATGACCTCTAGATACACTCAGAAGTCTCCCATCCAAGCACAGCCGTATTTAAATTCTCAGGCGGGGAGGCCCCACTATAATGTTAGCTTTTAAAAACATAGCAGGCCGAAACCGGTTTGGCTCAGTGGATAGAGCGTCGGCCTGCGGACTGAAGGGCCCCGGGTTCAATTCCGGTCAAGGGCATGTACCTTGGTTGCGGGCACATCCCCAGTATGGGGCGTGCAAGAGGCAGCTGATCGATGACTCTCTCATGGATGTTTCTAACTATCCCTCTCTCTTCCTCTCCATAAAAAAAATCAATAAAATACATTAAAAAATAAAATAAAATAAAATAAAATAAAATAAAATAAAATAAAAACATAGCAGATGTCTCAACTATGTTCTTACCCCATGCTTCCAATTGCTTATGTTTTTCAATTGTCCCAAACTCAGTGTGTACAGAACAAAAGTATTTTCTTTCCCATCAAACCTTTTGGAAAGTCCTTCCAAGTTCTTAATTAGTGGAGGAATCAATAGTATAGTCATAATTCATGAATCCCAGGTGAGAAAATTTGAGGTAATCTCTCTTATTAGATACTAATTATTAGGTTGATAATTCCTAATCAGTGACCTAATCCATCACTAATTTCATTGATCCTTTTATAAATATTTAAATTCACTAACTTACATTCTTCTCACATTGCCATGACACTTTCCTCAGACCTCTATTGGCTTAAAACTGGATTCATCAGCTCCCTGAGGCTCAGGTTTTCCTTGACTCATTCTGCCCTCTAACCTATCGCGAATTTCCCACTGGACCTCCATTTATACCTTCTGTACCTGTTTGATGAACTATTCCTTGATGTCACTAACTTTACAAATATTTATTGGATGTCTATTATGTACCAGACCTTGTTCTTCCTTTCTTTGTTTGCTTTTTAAAAATCCTACTTCATTATGAAATATATCCTGATTATTTCAATTCACACTGTTCTCTCGTTTTTCTGAATAAGTTTCATACTACTTCATGGTCAGAACTTCAAAATTTGGAATTTTATTGATAATCAATTGTTTCCACAATAGATTATAAATACTTGGAAGACCTAAATCATATTTTACACCATTTATATATTTTCTATGTTATCTAGAACAGGGCTTGGCACATTATAATTGCTTATGAATAAATACTTATTCACTGATTTTATTGAAAGCTTAGATTTTTCTAAGATATAGCTGATTCAAAAATGAGCTGGCTGGGATAGAATATATAAGATCTCCATTCATTTATCATAGCTGGGTTCTTATAGACTGTGATGTTTCATTTTGTTAACAAAAAAGAAATCTCACAAATTAAATTTTTAGGATTAATGTTACTGAGTTAACTCATTCCTTAATCATTCTGCACCCCTTTAAAATTATTTAACACTTATTTGTTCAGACTTAGTTATGTTATGGAAAAATTATAATTAAATAAAGTAAACCAGCATGACACATTTATTAAATTGTTTCTGTGGAATATGATAAGCTAATTGTAAAATTTATACAAAATAGCAAAAGAACAAGAATAGCCAAAGAGAAAAAAGAATAGCCAATATACTACTGACGAAAAAAAATGTACATGTGGAGATGGAAAGACTTTCCCACTGTATTTCCAGGATTACTTCAAGTTTCACTAGTATGTTACAGGTGTACAGATAGAAAAATAAGACCAATGAAACAAAAACAGAAACCTCAGGTACAGACCCTCACATATATGAAAGAAGTCAGAGCAATAATTTTTAAAATATGGAAGGAATGGGCCACTTAATAAATAATGCCTTGACAACTTGTTTTCTATATGGATATTTATTATTCTAATAAAAAAAATGAATTCCTCATGGATTAAATACATATAAGTTTCTAAACTTTCTGAAGAAAACATAGGAGATTATATTTGCAACTTTGTGTTACAAAAAGGATTACTTAATACACAAAAGGAGTAGTATTCATAAAATAAAAGAGGTAAATACAACTCAATTAACATAAGAACGTGTTTATTAAAGGACACTATTTTAAAAGTGTGAAAAGACAAGACATCAGCCAGGGTGAGGTAAGGTGGGAAACTTATGTGTTCCAATTTCTGACATATATTAGTTAGAACCAAGTAATATATATATAATATATAATATATACTACTTGGTTCTAACTAAGAAAAAACTAATTATATATTTATAATACAAATATATATATATATTATATATATTTGTTCTAATATATATATTACTTTGTGTATGTACTAGTATATGTATATGTGTACTAGTATGTATATTTGTTTGTGTATCCAGTAAAAAACAAACATGCAAATTAATAAAAATATGGGCAAAAAGCATGGATACCCATTTCATAGAAGAGGAAAATGATTAGTAAATTTGTGCAAATATGTCCAACTTCACTTGTAATTAAGAAAAGACTGAAATATCATTTTATATCCAAAATATTGGCAAACATTTTAAAGCCTGGCATATCAACTGTGCTTGACAACAGGAACCTTTATATGTTGCTAATGAGAGGGTAAATGTGTCTGATCCCCTTTGGGAATAATTTGACAGTATCTAAGAAAGTTAAAGATGTATCCATCTAACAGTCAGCAATTCCCAGTTCTAGATCAATACCCTCAACTATGGGGAATCTCACATACAGAACAGAGGTACTAAAATGTTCAGCACAGCACTGGTTTAATAGTCAGCTGGAACCAACCCAAAGGACTGTTGCAGGAGACGAGATAAATAAGTGGTGGTAGATACATAGTAAATGGAATCCTTACATATAGCAGTGAAAATAAAAGGACTATAGTTTTATACACCCATATAAATGAAACATAATGCTGATGAAAAAGAAAGTGACAGAAAATATATAGTTTGCAGTACCAATTATATAAGATCCAAACATACAAAAGCCAACAAACATTATTTAGGGAAAGAAAAAAAAATAAATGATAACCCATAATTCTAGGAAGCAAGGACTGGAGTATGCTAAGAGGGTGGTAATGCTAGGTGAGGTACACAGAAGCAACTTCAAAACATGACAGTTTCATTCTTAAACCGAGTGGTGGATAGCAATGTTTATTTTTCTTATTCATACTGTACTTATACATACATACACATACATATATATACACTACATTCTTTACATATGTAAAATAATTAAAATGTAAATCTTTGTTAGCATATGAAATAAATGTTTAACTAAATAAACATCCTTCTGGTTTGTAATCTGATGCTAAATTTGGGTTTGTTTGCCTAAATGGCTACACACCTAGAGTGGTCTCTTTAAGCACAATTTCTGCTTCGGTCTCAATGACTACGTATATGTAAAAACAGTTAATTCTTTACATCTCTATCTTCCTTCACAGAGAATTTACTCCCCAAACTCTACAGAGCAAGACTGTCCATGGGAACATGCAGAAAGGGTAGTTTGCTGACAGTAGGAGCTGGGATTATTTATATGGAGTCTGCATATAAATAATTTGGGAGATCTCCATTTGCTCTGTGCTGAGTGGTAGTGGTCTACATGTCTACCATTTTTAAGTAACATTTTCAAAAGGAATCCCTTTCCTCCTCTTTTTTAGGACTCTCCCCCACGCTGTGTATCCTTAGGAACATATGGCAGCTCCCAGAAAAAGCCACGTGAGAAACATCCATGCGCCCTGCTGCATCACCACGAGAATAAAGAAAACTCGGAATCCAACCATCTCCTAACACAACCGCTGCCTCCTGCCAGTTCTTCCATCAAATAGAAATCATCAGTGAGGAGAAGATGGTTGCACAGTGACTAAGCAGACAGATGGCAGGTGTGAGTCAAAACACACTGGGGTGCTAGCTCAAAGCATTCCGCCCCTCTCGCTGATGGAGAGGGAGGGAGTAAAAAAACAAACAAAAAACAAAAAAACAAACAAACAAAAAAACACAACAAAACAAACCACCCAGGGGACCAGGCATAAAATACTGACAATCCAACCAACAGAAATACGAAAGTTGGAGGAGACAACCAAAATTTTAAGAGTTGTACCGCAACTGCTAAACCAAATTCTTCAGGCTGGCCCTTTGATCTCGCCCTGCCTTCAAATGACTTAAGCCTCTCCCACCTGCCCCAGCTGGCCTTCCGGGTCATGCACAAGGAGGTTACTGTTCCTCCACTTCACCTCCCTTCCTGGGGGGGGGACCACCTTGTTAGGAAGGTTAGCTGGCTGCATTCCTGCAGAGCAGCGTTCCAAGGCCAGAGATAAGATGCTGACCGCATCCTTGCCCGGCCAGCAGCCCGCGGGTTCACTGTCGTAGCGTTCCTGTGAGTGACCAGGTCCAATCTGTATGTGCTGGACACAGACTTGGAGCAAAACAAAGACAGCCACTCTCTCTTATTTGCGTAACTGTTTTTCCTCATGGCTGTCCTAAAGATTAGCTTTAATGAGTATGAATGTAATTACAGAAAAGGGCCCTAGGTGGCGACAAATGGAGGAACAATTGAAAATAAAGTCCAGGTCCTCCGAAAATCCCACAAAGAATTGCAACACCGTGTTGAAAAACTTGTTTTGCTACTGTTGTTCTTCCTGCACAGGAGCCAGCTGAACCTACAAATATGTCTCTTGTTGAAGAGTAACTCTCAAAAGAGCATGGCTTTGTAACAAAGAGTGAAAGCTGGTTTTCTGTCTCCGATGGCGTTTCTACAAGGCAGTTTATGGGCGAGAAGTGTCCCTAACCTGTTAGCATGTTCTCCTGAACATTTCCTCTTGCTCCTGAGAGGGCTACCACCACTGAAATTTATTTTTATAGCAAAATGAAAAAAAAATCTCATATTATAAGAGAAATATCAGAATTATTTTTAAAAACGAATTGCCTTTAGTAAATTACAGACACAGAAACTGTAATATGTCAAAATTATTTTCTCCATTTGTTTTTCTAATTTTTGTCAACAATGTCAAAGCACTGAGAAAGAATTATTGGATTTTGAAACTTTAGTTTACTATGAGGAATTTGTGTAGCATAGAAAAACCTATTTGTATTCCTAGTCATAAATAAAGATTATGAATGCAAAAATGAGATTGGAAGATTCTGATGGCTCTTCCCAAACAATGCCAAATAAGTCGTTACAAAAAAGTGGGACAACCTGCCTAAAATGTAGGAATTCTTAAGCTAGAGTTGGGGCTCGTGGATAGAAACCCTAGGGAAAGTGGTTAGGATTTAGGACCTCTATATTGATCCTCTCTTTATTTAAAAATCTTGATATTTTGTTCATTCTGATTTTTTTGCCTAAATTTTTAAAGTATTGCATTAAAATATTTTGATAATTGAGTTTTTAGTAATCATTAAATTTGCTGACTGAGTATGATTGCTTCATTCACTTCATACTAGTCTTGGTCTGATCTATGGACTATTATTATTTTCATAAATGTCTAACCAGAACTTAGCATTTTCTTTAGAAATGAACATAGACAACAAACCACAATAGTATAAGCATCATCTATGACTTGGAGACCAGTATACATTATGATTGTTGCTAATATTGCCAAATATAATTTATATTCATCAGTACTTTCAAATTATGATTATTATATCTGCAGTATATATTGGTACTCAATGTCTCAATTTAAAAAGCACACGATATTTAGAAAAATATAAGCTCCCAAAACTCAATCAGGAAGAATCTAAAAACCTGAATAGGTTGATAACCATTGGAGAAATTGAAGCAGTAATCAAAATCCCTGGTCTGGATGGCTTTACAGGGGAGTTCTACCAAGCATTCAAAAAAGAACTAAAATCTATCCTCCTCAGACTATTTCAAAAAATTCAAGAGGAAGGCACTGTTTCCTTGAAGCCAAGATTACCCTAATTCCCAAACCAGATAAAGACACCACAAAAAAATAGAACTACAGGCCAATATTCTTGATGAATATAGATGCTAAAATCCTCAACAAAATTCTAGCAAATCGAATCCAGCATTACATTAAAAAGATCATACATCATGACCAAGTAGGATTTATTTCAGGGATGCAAAGATACTACAATATCCGCAAATCAATAAATGTGATACAGCACATAAACCATTTTGAGAGTCAAAAATCACATAATCACATCAATTGATGCAGAAAAACTGTGGTACATCTATACAATGGAATACTATGTGACTATAAAAAAGGAAGGAACTTTTACCATTTGCAACAGCATGGATGGAACTGGAGAGCATTATGCTACGTGAACTAAGCCAGTCAGAGAAAGATAAATATCACATTATCTCACTCATATGTGGGATATAATGATCAACATAATTTGATGAACAAAAATAGATCCAGAGACAAATGGCAGGGGAGATTGGGAGGGGAGGAGGTTAGAGAACAACCAAAGGACTTGTATGCATACATATCAGCATAACCAATAGATAGAGATACTGGAGTGGTGGGGCTTGTCCAGGGTGGGAATGGCTGGGGTGGGGGTCAATCGGGGAAAAAGGAGATATATGTAAAAATTTAGACAATAAATAAATAAATTTAAATAAATAAATGAATGAATAAAAAGCACACAATAGCCCGGCCTGCATGGCTCAGTAGTTGAGTGTCGACCTATGAACCAGGAGATCACGGTTCGATTCCCAATCAGGGCACATGCCTGGGTTGTGGCCTCAATCCCCATTGTGGGGCATGCAGGAGGCAGCCGATAAATGATTCTCTCTAATCACTGATGTTTCTCTCTCTCTCTCTTTCTCTTTCTCTCTCTCTCTCTCTCTCTCTCTCTCTCTCTCTCTCTCTCTCTGTCTCTCTCTCCCTTCCTCTTTGAAATCAATAAAAATATATTAAAAATAAAAAGTACATGATATATCACAAATTTGTTTACTTTAATAATGTGTAACTGCACAGATTTTTTAAATGTTAACACAATCTAAATGATTCACAGTCTTTTCCTTAAAGGTTTAATTTTTTTTTTTCCTGAATAACACAATAGTTCCTAACCCTGAATGCATAAAAATATCCTAAAGGTTTTGTTTTCACTCCACATAATGTAGATTTTGTGTATAGATGAGTTAGGAATCCAGTTTCACTTCCCCCTATATAGATATCCATTATCCCAGCTGCATTTATTGAAAGGCTTATCTTTCCCTCCTGATCCACAATGCCTCAGATATTAAAAATCCAGTTCCCATATGTGCTTGGCTCTGTTTCTGGACATATATTCTTTCCATTTCTCTCCCTCTCTTTTTTATTCTTTTGCTAAAGCCACATGATCTTAATTATCATATCTCTGTAAGTCTTATATCTGGAAGAGGCTCCATTTAGTAGAATCTTTCATTTAGGATTAGCTTAAGGTATAACAAAATAAAACAAAACAAAAACAAAAAACCTGGTAGAATTTGGAATTGTGTTGAATTTGAAATAAAATTGGTATCTTTATGTTTGAGTCTTTGTATTTACATATGTGATATATTATTAGTAGGTCTCTTTCAAAGTGTATCGATAAAGATTTATAAATTTATTTCTAGAATGAGCGTAAATAAGACATTAATCAAGTCATCATGAATTAGGAGAGTTAACACCAATAGTCTCTTAACTGTAAGAAATTCTAAAGAATATGCTCCAGACAGAAAGTGATCCTGTTGCATGAATGGGTTGCATGAGAGATAAGAAGGAATGGCAAGCAAAGATCTATATATATATATAAACCTAAGTGACTGGTTGACCATAGACTGGCTGACTGGCGGATCAGCCGACCTGCAGACCATCCGATAACTATGAAGCACACTGACCACTAGGGGTCAGACGCTCAATACGGGAGCAGAAACCACAGGCATGGAAACATGGCACAGACTGATGAATCTCAGAGGGAAGTGGGGAGGGGAGAGGGTGGGAAGAGACTAACCAAAGATCTTTTATGCATACTAGAGGCCTGGCGCATGAAGCTCTCAGCCTGGCCTGCGCCTTCTTGCAATCTGGGACCCTTAGGGTATGCCGGAGGCCTGGTGCTGTGCACTGTGGGATCCCTCAGCCTGGCCTGTGTGCCCTCTTGCAATCTGAGACCCCTTGGGGGATGTCTGAAAGCCATTTTTAGCCTGATCTCTGCAGGCCAGGCCAAGGGACCCCACCAGTGCACGAATCTGTGCACCAGGCCTCTAGTATGAGTATAAATGTAGCTAAATAATAACCATAATGTCTAATTTATGAAAGTTAAACAGGATAAAGCTAAAATACTGAACAATAATAGCATATGACTTGACAAGTGGATAATAGAAGTTAAATCATATTATTATGGAGGAAGATAAAAATATTGACTATTTTAGACTTTAAGTATGCATGTTAAATGGCAAGGGTAAATACTAAAATATATATGAGTGTATAACATTTCAAAAAAGCAGTAAGGGGGATAGAGTAAGAAAAAGTATGAAAAAAAAGGAGAGAAGAGGAAAGAAAAGATAAAGACAGAAAAATAATGAGCATGATATCAAATAGTAAAAATAAACAAAATATGTGAATAATTAAACAAAAATATCTTTAAACTTCTCACAGCTCTAATTAGAAACAAGGCTTTTCAGACTAGAATTTTTTTAATCAGGCTAATTTTGTTTGTTTGTTTCTAAAAGGCACATGTAAAACATAAAGGCATGGGAAGGGAGGGTGGTTTTATAGAGAAATGTTTCAGAAATACACCTTTGTAAAGTAAGATTCTAGTGCTATTCTCAGGTGTTTTTGTGTTTTGTTTTTTTTAAGTTTTGTTTCTACCTATAAACTGGACTAGATACTAAATTCTAGTTTCCTCCAATATCTAGCTATGCCATGAGAGCTGAAGTTGGACAACTTGATATAAATGAGAAAAATCAGCAGAATCATTCATATCTGAACAATCTTTGTGTCTGCTGCAGAAGGGTTACCAGAGATATTCAAAATGCAAGCTAGGAATATCCAGCAGATTGTCGCTGACTGAATTCTGTCCATCTAAGATGCTTCAAGCCAGATATCTAGAAATCTCGACTGGCTGACTTCAGAACTAGGATTGAAATCTGCTTCAATCATTAACCTTTGGCTCACTTCGGTTTCTATAGATGTCTCCTATTAAATACTTTTTAAATACCCGATTGCTTGCACCATGGGCCTAACTTTGGGAACCCACCCACATCACTACCTTCTGAAATGAGACACCACTATTTAACTCACTGACCTCTTTTCAAGACTAACACTGGCTTAGTGAGATATGAAGCAATCTATCAACCCAACTTCTGGAATGTGAAACTTCTCAGGAAGTTTCAAGGGTGGGACTAAAAAGATTTAGAACAAGTTTCATACATGTTCAAGACCTTGAACTAATCAATGGTTTCTTGGATATGACACCCAAAGCACAAGCAACAATAAGAAAAATGATACATTAAACATCGAAATAGAAAACTTTTGTGCTTCCAAGGACATGATCAAGAAGGTGAAAGCAGCCCTAGTTGGTTTGGCTCAGTGGATAGAGTGTTGGTCTGTGGACTAAAGGGTCCCAGGTTCAATTCCAGTCAAGGGCCCATGTTTGGGTTGTGGGCATGATCTTCAGTAGGGGGTGTGCAGGAGGCAGCCAATCAATGAATCTTTCTCATCACTGATGTTTCAAGCTCTCTCCCTCTCCCTTTCTCTCTGAAATCAATAAAAATATGTGTTTTTTTTTTAAAAAAAAAAAGGACAACCCCCCAAACGGTAGAAAATTTTTGCTATTCTCTATCTAATAAGAAACTTGTATGTGAATTATATTATTCAATAATAAAAAGATAGTTAACCCAATTTTAAAAACAGGCAAAGGATCTGAACATTTCTCCAAAAAATATATACATATACATATACATATACATATACATATGCATATACATATGCATATGCATATGCATATGCATATACATATGTATATGTATATCTTTTTTGGAAAAATGTCTGCATATAGATATGTATATGTATATCTTTTTTGGAGAAATGTATTATATAACATGTATGCTATATATACATATAACATATATACATATAACATATGTATATTATATGCATGCATACATACACACACACACACTAATGGCCCATAAACACATGAAAAGGTGCTCAATATCACTAGCTATGAGAGAAATGCAAATCAAAACTAAATTGAGATACTATCATACTTCACATCCACTGGGATGGCAATAATCAAAAGACAGATAATAAATTGGTGAAAATACGAAGAAACTGATAGTAATGCACTATTGGTAGAATATAAAATGGTGTGACCACTATGGAAAACCATCTGGCACTTTTTCAACACGTTAAGAAAGAGTAGAGACACAGAAGACAAAATCGGTTGACTCAAGCAATCCAACAAATTGCAAGGAAAATAAAAGATCAAAATAAAATATTAATGATATCCAGAGAAAGAAGAAGGGCAGTGAAAATACTGCCTTCCTTTTATATGGCATACTCCATAATGTTATCTCTAAGTCGATTAGAAGTTTGCTTAATATATGTCAGCACCCAGAGAATGGCAGACAAGTCAAGACTGATTTGCCTTGGGAAGAAAATGGTGAAATGTGCTTTATACAGGGAGGACTAATTGGCATGCACCTTAAAATATTCAAGAAATTAGCCTACAATGCCAAGCAATTAGCTCTTACTAAAAGACATTGCAAGTCAGTACATATATATTATACTATGCTTGAAAAGGGCAAAAGTTATATATGTTCTTTTTCCATGAAAAACTGTCCCTGTAAATTATAGTAATTCAGTTTCACTTAGAGTCCCAGAAAAATACTGGATTTAATCTTCACACAATCAATGAAAAAATGTCAACATTGCCAAGTGTGGAAGAATGCTTAGCCTGACTGTGAAAGGAAGCTCATGAAACCCATTTACTGCTCCGTGACAGCCAGCCAGGCTACGTGGATAAGGTGAATGCAGCTGATGCAATGTCATGGACTTGAACAAGATTTTAATTCTATAATACCTGATTGTTTTCATCATCAAGAAAGATTTAGAGTTATAGTAATCAGGTTTGTAAACTTAGGTAAAGGCTTGTATTCAAAGAGCTCAAAAGCTCAAGATCTCAATATTGCCAGAAGGTCATTTCTAGAAGTGCTCCATTTATTTTATTTTTAAAATTTATCTTTATTGTTGAAAATATTACAGATATCTCCCTTTTCTCCCCATGTACTCCCTTCTACCTCCCTCCTTCCTCCTCCCCTCCCCCCCCCTGCCTTCACTGCACTATTGTGTGTCTCCATGGGTTATGCATATATGCATATAAATTCTTTAGTTAATCCCTTCCAAACGCCATCCCCCTTCCCTTTGAGATTTCTCAGTCTGTTCCACGCTTCTATGTCTCTAGGTCTATGCTGTTCATTAGTTTATCTTGTTCATTAGATTCCACATATGAGTGAGATCATGTGATCCTTGTTAAAGACAAATATTTTGGTCACCACCCGCAGTCTCCGGAATCCCTACCTTGATTAGTTAGAAAAATGCACCTTTCTCCTCAGCAGGGGGCTGGATTTCAGCCCCTCCTCCGCCTCCTCAAACATCCTCCTGCAGGACACAACTGTACAAGGAGGTGGCCTGATTGCCATTCCCTCACCATCCTCTGATCCTCCCCCTCTGCTTTATTTTCCCCACAACACAAAACTGCCTGAAACATACCATATAAATGAACTTGCTTTGTTTATTTTGGTCTCGTCACACTATGAGATATGTGTCATGATGGCAAAGATTTTTGTTTTGTTTACTGTCACCAGCACCTAATATGCCTGATTAAACATGACAGCGCTCAGTAAATATTTGTTGAAGAAAATGTGCTGGAAATGGATCAAGAACAAAAAATAAATAAATAAATAAAAAATAAATAAAAAGAGTGACTATGTTATCTATCAATTCCACTCCTAGAAAATCCCCTCTCTGTACATAAATACCAGGAGGCAGGTGTAATAATGTTTATTATAACCATAAAAGACTGGTACCACTCAATGTCCATCACCTGTGGAATGGATGCAATTGGCTGGCACTCGGCAGGTACCTTACCAACTGTCCCATGGAAACTGCCCACAACGAGGCAGAGGACATTCTGTGTATGGAAACTGGGCGCTATTAGGAAAGAGGAATGCCCCAAAACAAACACCAATACCACAAAGCAAATACCCTCTACACACTAGGGTGGGTTTTGTCCCCATACGTTCCTAACCCAAAGGGAATAAGGTTGCGTTACCTAACTCCCTCTCTCAAACTTCTACAAAGCAATGCACTCCATTATTAGCCCAGCATGAGCTCAGATTCATAGAAATAATGTCAGAGTAGAGAGAAAGGGGGCTTGGTGACTGTTTTCCAAGGTGTATGATGGGGCTTTATAAGGTGAAAGACACTGACCCTTGCTATGCAAGGAAGAAAAGAAGCAGTAGGCAGATCACTCTCCATTTGTCCTCTGGCTCTATCCCTCCTGCCCCACAGCATCAGGGAGAGGGACAGAGGAAGCCCGGCCCGGACCTTCCGTTCTTGAACTGGCTCAGGACCTGCCTCACCCACATTAACGATTTCTCCACTCTCCACCCACTCACCTGGAGGCCTGGGAGAAAATCAACTGAACTGCCTTTTTTCATTCCTGTCCCCTCAGGCACAGAAGCAGGTACTATCTGTCTTCTCACAGTCCTGGGAAAAGGACTCCCCTATTTCATCTGAAGTGGTTCCCAGCTTCTCTTGCCACTAATCACTTCTTTCCTGTGCGACATTTCCTCAGTTGTCCTTTCTATTAATAAATCCTCCCTTGTCACGCCATCTTCCCAGGTGACGCTATGTCACTGACGGGCTACCCCACCATCGCTTCCCCTTCTGGCCACAGAGACTGAAGAGTGCCCCGAGAGTCCCTCTAAAGCTGCCTCTCCTCCCCCTCCGACAACTGCAGACAAATCGGGGTCAGTGGAAGGACTTCATGTCCTGAAGCTGCAGGCTTGGATGGTCTGGCAACACTGTTTATTTAAGGTGGAAAAAACAGAAATCATGATGGTCAGACAGGTTTTTCTTCTCTACAAAAAGGCAGCAAGGTCCCATATGGGCCCCAAAAAGGCATTTTAAGTGGGTTCGCAAGAATTTATTTTACATACATATATAAAATATGTTTTTATATATGTGTATATATATTTTTTATATATGCAGTAAAGTAATACTTCTGCATTTCAAGTGGATTTTATCTTTTACAAATCCAAATATTTTGCTGATTAATATGATTAGTTTTATATGTAATGTTTACTCATTTCTCACTCAGTGCCCTGTAACATAACAGAAGAATAAAAAAAGAAAAAAAAAGCCTTTTCAATTTTCTACTATTTTAAGTTTCTGTGGTTACTGTTCATGTTCATGTCAATACTTAAGAGTTAACCATTCATAGTATATATCATTCTCCCTCCTGAAAAAGTTATTTTACTATGAAGGACCTAGTATATATTTATTATTATACTAGAGGCTTGGTGCACAAAATTCATGCATGGGGGAAGGGGTGTTGTTTCTCAGCCCAGCCTGTAACCTCTCCAATCTGAGCCCCTTAAAGGATGTCCAACCGCATGTTTAGGCCTGATCCTAAATGGACAGTTGGAAATCCCTCTCACAATCCAGTACTGTTAGCTCCTAACCGCTCACCTGCCTGTGCCTGATTTCCCCTAACCACTTCTGCCTGCCAGCCTATCATCCCCTAACCACTTCCCTGCCAGCCTGATTGATGCCTAACTGCTCCCCAGCTGGCCTGATTGCCCCTAAATGCCCTCCTCTGCAGGCCTCATCACCCCCAACTGCCCTCCCTTGCTGACCTGGTCACCCTTAACTACCCTCCCCTGCTGGCCTTCCTCCACCCCAACTGCCTTCTCCTGTATGACTGTGTCTCCCCCTCCCACCCCCCCACCCCCCGGCAATTGTCCTCCCCTGCTGGCTTGGTCTCCTGCAACTACCCTCCTCTCCTGGTCCAGTCACCCCTAACTGCCTTCCCCTGCAGGCCTGGCCCCCCCAACTGCCTTCCCCTGTAGGCCTGCCCCCCACCCCCCAACTGTCCTCCCCTGCTGGCCTGGTCTCTCCCAATTGCCCTTCTCTCCTGGTCCTGTCACCCCTAACTGCCTTCCCCTACTGTCCTGGTTCCCCATAACAGTCCTCCCCTGCAGGCTTGGTTATCCCCAACTGTCCTCCCCTTAAGGCCATCTTGTGGTAGCCATCCTGTGTCCACATGGGGGCAACCATCTTTGACAGCCATCTTGTGACTTGGAGTGATGGTCAATTTGCATATTACTCTTTTATTAGATAGGATGGTAGTTGCTTTCAAGAAGATTTTGAGGTGACTTAAAATAAAAATAATACAACAGTAAAAGAAAAGCCCTACTAAATAAAGGAAATAAACATGTTCAGCTTCGTAGCAAATACAACTACACTGATGGAGCACTAATCTAACTTGAGCTTCCTAGCAGCCAAAGTAAAAAGGGAAATAGTAACAATGCTTCAAATAAAAAATAATAAATAAATAAATAAATGAATAAATAAATAAAAGATTGATTTTGTTTTACACCCAAATCTAAACGGAATTTATACAAGAAGAAACATTCATTCATTCATTTGAAAAGTATTTATTTACATTTACAATGAGCCAAATCTTGCATAAGATACTGGGAATAATATGTTAAACAGTTCAAAAATGATCTCTGCCCTCAGAGAGTTTAGAGTCTATTTGGGAGAGACAGGCAAAAACAAGTAATTAAGCAAATAAATATAAATTACAATTGAGGCAGTGTACGGGGAACTAAGAGAATAACCCAGTGGGAAGGCCTCTCTGAAAGAGTTAACATTTAAAAGACAAGAGATAAGATGTATTTTCTGCACAGAGATGTTTCAGGGGAGAACAGGGCCTGAAGTACTCCTACAGAAGATTGACTTCTGAGCCTACGAAACTCCAAGTGTGCTTGTCAGATATCCTGCCTGGCAAATTGGAATACAGGCTCCAGGTTTTTAAATTAAAATGCCTCTAAGTATGAGGCCCTTGGCATTGAGAGTCAAGGAAGACTTTTAACAGGAGGGTAGCTAGAGGTTAGATGTAACTTAAAGATCTAGCAGAATCTGCTTCTAAGAGCCTTTGAGGGTGCATGCCTACCTATTTGGGCTCCTATGATTTTGCCTGAACTAAAATAGTCTCATTTTAGTAACTTTGGGCTTTATCATTGCTTTTCCTCCCACATGTCCTATTTAAGGAAAAGAGAGACAAGTAAGAAATGCACTTTTATAATGGAAACATTGTAATTCAGATTTGTATTATAATTTAGAGATTGAAAAACCAGGAGGAAGTTATATGAAATTTCTTTGTTCTTTTTCAGTCTTCTGAGAGAAAGTGTCAGAGGGAGAGAGAGTGCAAGGGGAAAGGGGGAAAAATGGAAATAGTGGAGGGGAGGGTGGAGGGTGGAGAGAAAGAGAGAGCGAGAAAGAGATAGGGGAAGAGGAGAGAGAGAGAAGGCCTTTGCTTTAAAAGGAATATGATGTTGAAAAAAGCTGACAGGCAGAAAACAAGCCCAAGTGTTGTTGCTATGGTTACTATACCATCTGTGTTCTTGCCCACCTTACACCAAAGGGTTATATAATCTGGTAGCTAAGCTTAGTATTAAAATGGACTGAACAGTGGAACCAGTTATTTTTGTTATCTTTAAAAAGGGTGGTGGTACATCAAAATGAAGCACTACGCAATGCTCTTGATGTCTCCCTCCACGTGGGCACTCTGGGATGCAAGCACATTCCCCAAAGAGCACCGAGGGATCTCGGAAGTACCACAGTGCCCTGACTTTTAGTTCTCTGGGGACTATTGTTCTCATTTAACTCACAATTAGGCGATGTCATAGCAGTTACACATTTAAATATTTTTAAATTGCAATTGATTTACAAATAAACCAAAGGTCAAACTAAAACATAAGAACGGTCCTCTACAAGGAAATGAGACTCTCCCTTGATCAAAAATCAATTTTCCTTGTAAGTGCAAAGAACATACTGCCCCAGACATAGAGAAGAGAATATTCAAAATCCATTGACCTAGCTTTCTTATGCTAGGTCACCAGAACTGTGATAAAGAATTGTTGTATCACGACTGGCAGAAAACACAGCCCTGAACCATCCACCTACCCACGGCCCACAACAATCACCACAAACGAGAATTGGGCAGGTGTTGGATTTTGCCAGTTTCACCCTTACACGGCTTCTCAATTTCCCTGGGAAAGTATTAGGGTCTCAGGAAGGCCAATCATTTCTAAGCTCTTCCCCATGGATTTCCTGCAGGCACCTCAAAAGCCACACATCCAAAGATAACTCAGCTTCTCCACCTCCTTTTAGCTTCTCCTATCCCAGCGACTATCCACGCTAGACACTAAAAGCTACCGTCCTCTTTCCCACCCATACATTTAGCCACATAGCTCAGGTGAGTTACCTCACCTATTGTGTCTTCGCCTGGCTTTACCGGGGTTTCCCAACAGATACCTTTCTTCTCGAGTTAGCGACGAAATTAAAACTCTTGGAATGCTGCCTTGAGACCACCACACAGTGAGAAAGCCCACAGTGGCTCTGTGAAGCGGCCACACGGGGTAAGATCACTGTGCCTGTTGGCTGAGAGCCCAACCCCAGCCAATCTGCCAGGCGGGCACCACCACGTGAATGATGCCAGGAGAGGTCAGCAGGAGAATCACGTAACCCACAACCCATTGTGAGAAAAAATAAATTGTTAAACTATGAAGCATATGAATGAATACAGCAGGTCCCACAATAATACCCTCTCTTATTTTATTATTGAACTACAGACCCGATGCACGAAAATTTGTGCAATAGTAGGCCTCCCCAGCCAGGCCCGGAGCAGCCGGGTCTGGTGCGGCCAGGCCCGGAGCAGCGGCTGCCAGGCTGGAAGTGGCCAGGCCCAGAGCAGCCGGGTCTGGTGCTGCCAGGCCCGGAGCAGCGGCTGCCAGGCTGGGAGCGGCCAGGCCCGGAGCAGCCGGGTCTGATGCGGCCAGGCCTGGAGCAGCGGTTGCCAGGCTGGGAGCGGCCAGGCCCGGAGCAGCTGGGCCCAGAGGAGCCGGGTTGGGTGCAGCCAGGCCCGGAGCAGCAGCAGCCAGGTCCAGAGCAACTAGGCCGGGAGCAGCTGGTTGTGGAACGAACCAGAGCAACAGAGGCCAGGCCCGAAGCAGCCAGGCCCGGAACAGCTCGCTTCTCACCTGCCCCTGCCCCACGGCGGCCTCTCAGACATGGCTGGAAACTTTTGTGGGAACTTGAGGGTCTGCTGAATCAAGTGATGAAGGCTTAGATCTGGATGTGTTGAGTTAGTATAGGGCTGGGGTGTTGATCTGTGAGTGCCTTGGGTGGGGCCTGGATGAGGCTGGTTGACCTATTTGGAAATGTCTTTTGTGTGAAGTGTATCATTGGGCATGTGGTGGTATTATTGATATGAGAAAATGCTAAGTAACAGATTTACTATCTGAAAAGGGATTTACTATCGGGGAAAGGGAGGGAGGAAGAGACTGAACATAAACTGTGCACCTATAAATGAGGACAATGGGGGATGGGGAGGGGGCGGAGGGTGGGGTGGGAACCTGGTGGAGGGGGGAAGAAATGAGGAACCTTTGTAACAATATGAACAATAAAGAACAACAACAAAAATAAAATAAAATAAATAAATAAATAAATAAATAAATAAATAAAAAAGAGCAGGCCTCCCTTCCCCTGCTGTTGGCACCAGCTTCCCTCTGGCACCAGGACCCGAAATTCCCTCAGGCTGCCAGCACGCACCTGGGACCCAGGCTCTTTCCTCCATCCCCAGCTTTATCCGGAAGGACCTCTGGAATGACACCTGGAAGGACACCTGGTCCAATTAGCATAGTACCCTTTTATTATTATAGATTTACTGGGGTGACATTGGTATAATAACATCCTTCCATTCAACACCTTTTCATTGCAATGTTGATGAGATACTACAGGAACTTAACGCTTGTTTATATCCATGAGCCCATGGTAAAAAAAAAAAACTGGTTTCACTACAGACCACTTCGCTTACTGTCACCGAGCCTATCAACTGCGGGAAGGACTTACTGTGCCTTCAGGTTCTTTTTCCAATCTTCCGTGATAGTGAATTTTCGACAGCCTGCCTTGAAGTTGCATGAGGAATTACTCTAACAAAAATATAGGCTGTCCCCAAAAAGTCTATACACACTTTGAATAATTATTAATTTCAATGTTTGTTATCCCTGTACTAAGGCCATAACTTTCTTCACAGAGTATTATTACCCTAAACCACGTTGAATCAGCAATGGAGGGACAAAGCTGTAACATTCACATCAGTACATTTTAAAACATGAAGAATTATTTTAATAAACTCTCAATCAAATGTTAAGTGCCAATATGGGCAATCAAGCAGCTGAACAGCATTGTTATCATTCATTGACTTTGGTGCACTACTCAACACGCGAGAGTCGAAATGCAAGCTCTGCAAAGAAAACTTTGGACATGTGTGGGTATTACCATCAGTTTGAGTGAACACATTTTACAGAGAAATTTTTTTTTCTGCTGAGCAGGTCAGGAAGGAAAACAAGTGTCTGAAAGCATTATGGCAGAGCTGGTCACTAAGAAGCACATGTCACTTGGAAATATCATCTTGGTGGCAAGTTTTACTTGAGTTAGTTTTTCTGGAAATAAGATTGCTGACTTCATCATATTAATCCCCACAGGAAAGAATCCAGAAGCTTCTAATTTAAAAGAAACAACAATGTAATGAAACTTTATTACAAGATTGATCTTCAAAACCTGACTCTGCAAGCTGGGAAACTGATGATGCTAAGAGGGTGGAAAGAAAGGTGGAGGTGGGAGGTGGTCGGGTAGAGCAGCTGGCTGAGGGGCGCTCCCAGTGGTCCAGGCGGGGACTGCAAAGCATCCTTTCTGCAGATGGACAGAACAAGTGTGCCCTGCTTAGATCTCTGGGTGTTCCTCAAGGCTCAGGACAATCCTTACACCAGTGGTTCTCAACCTTCCTAATGCCGAGACCCTTTAATTCAGTTCCTCATGTTGCGGTGACTTTTAACCATAAAATTATTTTCGTTGCAACTTCATAACTGTAATTTTGCTACTGTTAAGAATAGTAATGTAAATATCTGTGTTTTCCAATGGTTGGTCTTAGGCTCTACAGCAGCGGTTCTTAACCTGTGGGTTGCAACCCACAAGATTGAAACGGATATCAGGGTCGCCTAAGACCATCGAAAAACATAGATATTTACATTAAGAATCATTAACAGTAGCAAAATTACAGCTATGAAGTAGCAACGAAAATAATTTTATGGTTGGGCGTCACCACAACATGAGGAACTGTGTTAAAGGGTCTCGGCATTAGGAAGGTTGAGAACCACTGCAGGTGGGAGGGGGAGGGGCGTATATTTTGTGTTTCCTAACTCTTCCTTGTCATATCTTACCTAATAATAGACAAACATGTAAATTGACCATATCTCTGCTACACCACCAGCCAATCAGTGTTATACAGATTAACCCAACAAAGATGGCGGTTAATTTGCATACAAAGGTGCTGAGTGGTGGGTGTGGATGCTTGTTTTGTCACCATGGTGACAACGCAGGCGTTCTGCCCCACCCCCAATCTCTCAGGGCCTCTGGGCGGCTGGGAAGGTGGGGCCTGAGCTGAAAGAGGTGAAAGGGGCTGGGCCGGAGTGGAAAGGCTATGCCTGAAGCCAGGGAAAGGAAAGCCCATGCTAGCATGAATCTTTGTGCATCAGGCTTCTAGTCCATCTTAATTTCGTTCTTTGTCTTCTCAGGTCTCTGAAAACTGATTTCCTTCATGCTGGGCATTAAAGGCCCTTGCTGAAGAATCTGGACTTTCTTGCTGCCACAAGAATGGTTACATTGCATTTCCCCTACTCTGCTGAGCACTGCGGGCGGTGATAACTGGATTCCACCAGGTATATCACCGAAAACAATCTGACCCTTGGTGCCTGGCTGGCTGGCTGGTAGACCTTGAGAAGCCACTTGCTTTTAGGTTAAAATGTCACAGCTTACTGTGTCAAGGAAATTTGGTATTTGGCCTTTTAGAAATCCGAAACCCACATTCTCTTTCTTTTTACTAAATACCTTATTTTTTGTCCCTTAAGCTCAGAACAATTTCCTTTTACATTTGAGTTTATATAAATTAACAGCTCTGGTCATCTATTGACACTCTAAAATCTGGATGGAAAGTTCTGCTGGTAACACACATTGTGTAAGTAACGCTGTTAGCTCCTATGACATTTTTTTTTTTTTTTTTTTTTAAAGAAAACTATTTCAGTTTCTAGACATTCATTATTTTCAGAATTAAACGCTGGGCTCCAGTTTTAAGGTGGACATAAATAATTTTTCTGGTTGTTTCGGAGAAAAATACACGTTGCTTCTTTGTGAGAATAGAGAGAAACAAGTGCCCCTCTACAGTGTGTTTTTAGAATTCTCCAGGCCTTGCCTTGGAAAGGATGTCGCTGCTGACTTTTTTTTTGTAATATATTTTATTGATTTTTTTACAGAGAGGAAGAGAGAGGGATAGAGAGTTAGAAACATCAATGAGAATCATGGATCAGCTGCCTCTTGCACACCCCCTACTGGGAATATGCCTGCAACCAAGGTACATGCCCTTGACCGGAATCGAACCTGGGACCTTTCAGGACCTTTCAGTCCACAGGCCGACGCTCTGCCAAACCGGCTTTGGCAACTGCTGACTTTACTAGCAGAACCCAGCCGTCCTTCCCTCCAGCACTCACTTAGGAGGAAGTAAGGAAGCTGGTCTCACAGCACACCCTTTGGTACACAGTCCTTGGTTCCTCCCGGTCTCATTTCGATCTCAGTTGATGAGTTTGGCTCAGCGGATCTTAAAATTGTCTGCAGTTTGGAGCCTTCTACCCGCAGCTGATTCCCTGCAGCTTCAAAATCACAGCAGTGGAGCATTCGCCTTGCAATAGAGCATGCATAAGTAAGAAAATTAGCATCTGATGGCCAGATCCAGGAATGGAAAGCAAAGCGCTGGAATATTAGGGTCAGAAAGCACAGCTGGGCAAACTTCACATGCTGAGCTCCCAAGGTCCCTGGCAAAAGGCAGTTCCCAGCTTTTCTCATTTATGTTTCTTGCCTTCATTATCTCCACCTCCTCCCCTCCCTCCCTTAAACCCACAGTCCTGTTCAGTCCTTACCTCCCAAATCTAGGCCTTTCTGGCTATTCCAGCCTTCCTTCACTTCTTCCCTCAGACACTGGGAGGTGTTTCCATAGGCTCCACTCTAACCCTATCCGACAGCGGCGCCCAGGACTCATGAGTGCACGCGCGCGCGCGCGCGCACACACACACACACACACACACACACACACACACACCATGCTTCAATCAGTCCAGAGAAAGAGAAAGCAGCTGGAGGCTGAAAAGGGCCCTCCCTGGCCTCCTAGGAGGACAGTTACCAGCAGGGCCTGGACCAAGATGCGGCAGGATCATCCCTTCAGTACGTCTGGCTCCTTCCGTCTCTAGATTATCATGTGATTGTTCCATGTACGGGAGTCTTGTTTTCCACAGCCTAGATTCAGTGTTAGCTTCCTGTCGACAGGAAACATGTTTAACCCACTGTGTTTCCCAGAGGGCCTGGCTCATGGTAGGTGTGCAAGAAGTTCTGACTTCATAGGACCCAGAGCTCCCTCCCCAAAGATCGCAATTCAAACTAAGGGCAGTGACAGAAGGAAACATAAGTCATAATGGCCCATGACATTATAAAAATTCCTAGGGGGTGTCTCAGCAGTTAGCATTCTGTCTTATGATCTACAAAATCATTTTTTCCCCCTGAATTCAACCTAAAAATCAGACTTCCAATCCTGGTGGAAGATCGAACTGAACCCCTGAGTGCTAGCTAGAACTATATAGCTGACCTGCCTCCAACCCCATCCCCCTTCACAACTAATTCTGATTCATTAGATATGGGATACAGTTGGAAAATACGCACTTATTTTTTAAATATATTTTATTGATTTTTTACAGAGAGGAAGGGAGAGGGATAGAGAGCTAGAAACATCGATGAGAGAGAAACATTGACCAGCTGCCTCCTGCACACCCCCAACTAGGGATGTGCCCACAACCAAGGTACATGTCCTTGACCGGAATCAAACCTGGGACCCTTCAGTCCGCAGACCAAAGCTCTATCCACTGAGCCAAACCAGTTACAGCAATATGCACTTATTTTAAGTTGCCTAGGTAATGGTCTCATGCTTGGCAAGGCTTGGGTACACTGCCCCCACAGAATGCTGCCATGCAGAGAAGAAGTGGGGAGACTAATCTTCCACACCCCGCCCAACTGCTGGCAGGACTGGGGTGCAGTGCTTCCTGGTCTCCCTATCAGGGCTGGAGCAGGACGGGTGGAGATTCAAGGTGAGCACTTTCACTAAACATCCCTTGTCTGTTGGTACTAGAGGCACCTCCTCACTGGTAAGCAAGAGAATGTTCCCTTGTGGGACACTCTCCTCTCCCATTCGTGACCTCGGACATTGGAATATGTATTTGAGGTTGATGTGCTGAGTCAAAACAATTAGGTAGGATTGGCTGCCAAATGAAAGTTTTATGAGGGAAAATGTATATAAAGAGCAGGAAGCACGTACTGTTTTAAAAGTCTGGGCCTGCCTACCACAGACATTGTGCTTAGACACATCCAGACAGGTTTGACCAGAAGAGGAGGAATGGCCATACGGATACTGGCTTTGATTCAAGAATGTGCCCCACCTTTCCAGGTCCTGACCCCGCACTGCCCTGCCCTCTTTCCTGCTGATGGGCAGCTGACCCTCCCAATTAGAGGAGTCTCTGTCTTTCATTCCTCACATTTCTTCCAGCCTCATTCACCCCAGTCCCACAGCACAGTTAAATCAGCTGAGCCTTCTGAGTTGGCACAACCTTTTTTTCCTATAGCAATTATTAATAGTTCATTCATCCACGAGCCATACTGATGCAAGCAGTCACATAGCTATGTTTCCATTAGCTGTCAAGGGTTCCAAAACACTGAATCAGTCATGTGTCAGCCTTGGTGCCTTTATGGCAAACACAGTCTTGTTTATCACTAATGCAGCAAATACGCCCGTGGACATGGAGTTAGAAGAGACTGGCTAGAATCTTCTCATCCATTTATCTAGGCAAAGAAGGCAGACCATTCAAGTCTCATTTCTCATGTAGTCCAGCAAACAGAATTATTATTGCATTTCTGCACATGGGAACATTTTTCCAATGTCAAATTAGAGAGTTTCAGAAATGTCATTATTCACCCTGTATTAGTTTTAGAGATCTGCTCCTGAGATAATGCCTGCCTTTCTATACATTGACTTTACATTTGCTTCTTCCAAGATTGTAAGACATTTTGCTCACATTCTTATTCTGGAAACGAGGAAGGCACGATATTACTATCCTTTTTTATAGTGTGGAAAGATTCCAAAAAAAAAAAAAAGGCAAATTGATAGAATGAAATAAAATTGGATGGACGCTTCAAGCCCAAGATTGCTGCTAATTAGTTATATGTAACCGTGAGTGGTGATTTAACTTGTTGAGCTCACTTTTCTCAGTAACTTTTTTCTTCATTTGACATACATTTCTTCAATAATGTGCAAATATTTTGAGCCTAAAGCATCTTATAAGTACAGTGCTTTGGGAGTTCATGCTTTCGGCTTGTGGAGACAGAGGTCCATGTCCTTGAAGCTATACCTTGTGCCTGTCTTATGCACAGCGGGAATGCTCTTATCTCCATCAATGCCCCTAGCAGTCCCCAAGTCATGAACTTGATGAATACGGCCCCCTGTTACAGAAACAGATGCTTCTCGTTATTCTTATTAACTGCATCAAAATAAATCATCCAATAAGGTTGTAGTCAAAAGGCTTGGACTTGCCGGGACTGGTTTGGCTCAATGGATAGAGTGTCGGCTTGGGGACTGAAGGGTCCCAGGTTCGATTCCGGTCAAGGGCATGTACTTTGGTTGCGGGCATATCCCCAGTGGGGGGTGTGCAAGAGGCAGCTGATCGATGACTCTCTTTCATCGATGTTTCTAACTCTCTATCTCTCTCCCTTCTTCTCTATACAAAATCAATAAAATATATTAAAAAAAAAAAAGGCTTGGACTTCATTTCTTGCAGGACAAGTCACCCCAAAAGTAAGTCAGAATGGTATTTTTGACACTCACATTTAGGATTAAGTTATATACCTCATACTCCAGTCTGATCTCTCCCCTCTGGCTTCAGGGGCAGGCAGAAGGGCTTTCTCACTAATTGTGGTCAGTCCCATGACTTAAAGCGCGTGTCCTGACCACACAGCCTTCTTACACAATGTCAGACATGCCCTGCCTTCTACACAAGGTCTGACAGAGTTTAGGAGTTGCGTGAACATCTGTCATATTTCACAGTTCAAAAAGAGAATGGTGCCTGGCATACAAATAGGACCCCTCTAGAGGTACAGTGTGTGAATGGGAAGTGAATGAACGAATGAATGAATGAACACAATTCCCTCCACAACCCTGTCATGACCTGTTCTCTTTACTCTTTAGGCTGCAGGGTTATCCCCTACAGAGGTAGAGGTGAACTTCATGACCTTCGGCCCCATGACCTGTCTGCTACACAAGATCTGACAGAAAAATGTCCTAAATCTGGGAGATAGGAGACCTGACCATGTATTTTAGGGAAAGGTTGTAAGCCCATTTTCCCACACATAAAATAGATTAATTAAACTAGGTCATCTTGATTACCCCTTTCTGCTCTAAGATTCTATGATTTTTATATCCTACTTGCCCACCGTTTGGATCCACACCCTAATCCTCCTATCTGGGGCTGATGCCCTGAACTGCTCCACGAAAGAGTGCTAGTTTCATGCACAAAGGTGCACAACAATCCCAGGGCTGTTTTGTGGCTTACATGAAACAAGGGACACAAGGGACCCTGAAACATTCCTGACACCTGGAAGGAGCCCAACAAATGAGAGCTCTTGCCATTTTTATTATTAAACAGCAGCGTTTCCTCTCCTCTTTTAACTAATGGGTTTTGCTAAGTCAGTTGGCCTTAAATTAACTCTAGGTACCTCAGTTCACTAGTTTGAAAATATTCAGTCAAGGACTCCAGTGTTGGGCAAATCTAGATTCTAATAATAGCTCAGCCACTGACTAGGTGTGTAACCTTGGACAGGTCACTAAACTACTCAGAACTGCAGTCTCCTCGTGTGTAAGCATAGAGCATTATGCTTCTCTCGCTGAATTAATTGCATATAAAGAATGTGGCACAGCGATAGTTCAAAAAATGCTAGCTATATTCACAAGTCCATGCTGTTAGGCAAAGCTAGGCCCTGGTGTGTGTGTGTGTGTGTGTGTGTGTGTGTGTTTGTAATAACATCACCATTCACAGGAAAGAACAGGCATGTGTAGTCTATTAAATTCCATTATCCCAACTGCAGCCTACAATAATTTCTGCCAGCATTCCCCAGGAGGATTTTATTCCACTCACCCACTTTATCCAGGAACTTCCCCATTATTATCAAGGATCTGCTAAGTGGGTGAGAAAGTTTAACCCAGTCCCATCCATAAAGACAGTTCTGCAACCTGCTCCTTGTCCCAGTGCTGCTAAAATATAAACTTGGAACATCCAGGTAATCCAAAACCAGTGAGCAATTAAGAAATCATTTTGATTTGACTTTGAAATGAAGCTTAGGATGTTTCAACAGCAAACTTCCTCTAAGTTCTGCCGTGGATTAAAATCAAATCCTATTTCCTGAACTCAAATCAGCTGAAACCAGGAAGAGGCGGCTCCAAAACCTACCCACTTTCAGAGGAGCTCACCTTTCTCAATGTTAAATATTTGCCACGGAAATCCTACTCTTCACACAGGAAACGTATGAATTCAGCAAGCATTGGCCAGTCCCACTCACATGCATCTGTGCCCTTCCTGGCCATCAGGGGTCCGGGTGCAGCCCTTGGGGACATGACTGCTGCCCACTGACTCCAGCTTTGCTGGGGGGCCTCAGACTCCCCTCCCACCCCCAGAAAGGCCAGATGTACTGGCACCTTCATTCCCTGAGAGGCAGAGGCTGCAGCTTGGAGACACCTGCAGGCCTGTTAACCCTAAGGCAAGCAGCAGTCGGTTTAGATTTAGACCGAAGCTAATAAAAGATGGGCCATATGTTCTCTTCAGAGTCAGAAATCAAAAGATCCTGCACCTCAAAGGAGGGCAGTTTTGAAGGGCATGTCGCCTCACTCTCAATCTGGCAACAAAACCCACATCAAAACCCGGCTGTGAGTGTCTGAAGTCGGCCTTTGTCCCTGTCATGCCTGAAATAGGTGAGCCGTGACCCGGGGAAAGAAAGAGCTGCAGCCACTTAAGTGAGTGAAACAGGCTCATCTTTAAATATTACCGTATTTTTCGGACCATAAGACGCTCTGGACCATAAGACACACCAGTTTTTAGAGAAGGGAAATGAAGAAAAAAAGATTCTGAAACAAATAGTGTCCTAAAATATTTTATGTGCATTAAAACCCAACATCACAGTCATAAACACATGTAATCAACCCTGTAAAGTAAACAGCAGCATTTAGAACCATTTTAGAGCCGGGCAAGCACACAGAGACCACACAGAGCAGGGCAAGTAAAAAAACTTTTTTTTAAAAGTATATGTGTAGGCTATATTTGGACCATAAGACGCAGGGACTTCCCCCCCCCCCCACTTCTGGGGGGGGGAAAAGTGCGTCTTATGGTCCGAAAAATACGGTATATCTTAGTTCATAGTATATTATAATCCACTAGAGGCCCGGTGCACGAAATTCATACACGAGTAGAGTTCCTAGGCCTGGCTGGCGATCAGGGCTGATTGGGGCCTTCCTTCCTTCTGCATCACCCCCTGGTGGACAGCACACATAATAGTGAGTGGTTGAACTCCCACTCAGTGGAACACTGGAGGGGACAATTTGCATATTAGCCTTTTATTGTATAGGATAGTTTCTGGGGATGTTATTTTTTTTTTTGGGGGGGGGGGATTGTAAAGAGAAGGAGTTACAGTTCCTCTCAGCATCTGACAGGATTTGTCCTTTAGAGATAAGCTCTGTGTAAACTTTAGAAATAAGGTTTTTGTTTGCATGAACTTTGAAACCACCACCTGTCAGATAACTCTACCTCAGTTATTCCTGAAAAGCAAATCATTGTGACTGTCCCTTTTAGTGACAGTGTTGTGCAGTCCCTGAGGAAGGTGAGTGTGGGCATCGGGTGACATGAAACAGGCAGCTGTGACCAGAGCCCAGCAGCGGGCAGTGAAAGGGAGAAGCCACACTTGCTGCCCTGAGCAGAGACTATGCATAATGCTGTGGCTGACTGATAGGATGAACCATTACTGTTTTTCTCCACGAACATTTTCTGTTCTCCTCGCCCCCTCACTTCTCCCCTTTCCAGTTTCATTGCCTCAAAAAAGGCTCAGGGCAAGGGTCTGTGGGCCCTTCTGGGTTTTGTTCTCCAGAATCCAAACCCATGGGAGAGGACGAGGTTTGCGGGAGAAGCAGAGAGAGGCCTGGAGACATCGGAGGGAGAGCAGGTCTGGGCCTAGATTAAAAAGGGGATTTTCCCTGGCCTTTGCCCAGGGGAAGGAAGAGCACTGTTGGGCCCTGCTGGGAGCTGTGCAATAATGGGCGGCTCTGTTTTGAAGAGGTCACAGGGCTTCAGGTGGACAGCATGTGTGCCCAACACGTGGCAGAAGCACAATCACACGACTCTGGGCCTGGGGCCATGTGGTGCTGGCACCGAGTTATGGGCTGAATATGGGTGTCCTACCAATATTCATACATACTCTGAAATCCTAACCCCACTGTGGTCTTAGCAGGTGGGCCCCTTAGGAGGCAATTAGGTTTGGGTCATGCCATGATGGGATTAGTGGCCCATAAAAGGAGGAAGAGGCACCAGGGTGCTCTCCCAGCATGCCCTGAGGAGAGGCCATGAGCACAGCACCCAGGTGGCCTTCTGGAGTTAGGAGGGAAGATCTCGTCAGGAAGTGAATGGCTCACACCTTGATCTTGGATTTCCCACCCTCCAGCACCATGAGAAACACACATCTGTTGTGTAAGCCACCCCGTCTCTGGTATCTTTTATAGCAGTCTGAGCTAACGAGGGCACAGATACTACATCAAAGACATTTTTAGTTTTCATCATTTTTAGCTCTCTGTGAGCCTCCCTCCCAGATTCTGATGCAACCCTGGAAGGGGGAGGAAAGGCCCCCAAAGTAACACAATGGAAGTGCAGGTCTATTCACGTAGAAGCTTGAAGTAAAGATAAAGTTAATAACTAGATAATAGAAGAAACACTATTTCTGGCATATGTACATTTGAACACAGAGTCGTATCAGCAAGAATCGGTAGCTTTGGAAGGTTGAAAATATTCTACACATCTTGAATTTTAGAGCTGAAAGGGATCTAAAGAGAAGCACTTTCAATTTTTTAGACTATGATCTACAGCAGCGTTTTTCAACCGCTGTTCCGCGGCACACTAGTGTGCTGCGAGATGTTGCCTGGTGTGCCGTAGGTGCAGACAAGACAAGAATTTTATAATTTTTCACTATTTTGTTTACTTAATATTTCATAATAAAGTAATTATAAAGTACTTTCTTTGTGTTTATTTGATTCCTATTCAAGAGAATTACTTTATATATAGTCAATATAGGCACAGAGTTAAATTTTTTAACATTTTCTAATGGTGGTGTGCCTCGTGATTTTTTTCATGAAACAAGTGTGCGCCCAAAAAAGGTTGAAAAACACTGACCTACAGTAAGAATTACATTTATCTATGACCCAGTGTGAACACACACACACACACACACACACACACACACACACACACGTGCTACCTAATATATAGTCTATTTCATATGACTGTTATTTATTCTATTTCATATTCTAATGTTTGTTTTGACCTGTTAAAGTGGTCTTGACTCATTAATGGGTCATGACTTGAAGTTTAAAAAATACTGCTAGAGAGATAATAGAACTCAGAATGATGAAGTGACTTGTCTAAAGTCACACAGCCAATAGCTACAAAGAACAGCCGATTCCAAGGCAAGGACAGAAACAGGTGCAGTGGAGGTGGGTGAGAAGAGGGCATAAAAGGAAGGGAGGTCAGTGAGGCCCAAACATGAAGCTCTCTGTGTCCTAACACGCACATATGCGCTTGCGCTCGCTCTCTCTCTCTCTCTCTCTCTCTCATACACACACACACACACACACACACACAAACACACACACACACACACACACACACACACACACAAACTCCACAAGCAATAGGAGACAGGGAAGAATTGTGAGTAGGCAGCCAACCAACAAAGTTTATGTTTCCAGCTTTTGGTGGCCAGAGCACTGAAGATGCAGTGGGTGTGGAGAGCAGGGGAGAGGCGATCTGTCCTTTTCGCACACCTTCTGTCCTTCTTTGTAACAACATCTTCCAATCCTTGCACCTATTCCCCTCTGAAGTGAAGATCTCATCCCTGGACTTCCTGACACCAACCTTGATCCCTTACAAACCCATTTGTACGATCCCTCCAACGAGAGACTTTATACAATAGGTCTATGCTTCCCGACTTTGATGACCTCCACTCCACCTTCCCCACCTGGAACAAGGCCTTGCCTGAAACGCAAATAACATTTGTGTTTGGTGCTTTTCTCACAGTATTTGCATTGGGCCTCGAGCTGTAATCACTTCCACCTTGTTCTGACTTTCTGCTGGATGATAAGGCGTGCTATCTGAAGCCAGAGCAGCAGAGGTTTACACAGAGTAGCTCCTCATTTATTTACTGAACCAGTTCCCGGAAGGATTCAGGGGAGCTTAGGAGCACGCATTTGGCACATTGTGTACAAAAGCCTCTGACTCAGACTGAGACAAACCCGGAACCAGGTCTGGGGATGGAAGGAAGTATGCATTTCCTGGCCGTGTGGAGGTCAGCAGCCACCGCAGAGGCAAAGGGTGGTTTTAGGAAGGACTGGGACTGCAATGAGGACAGAGAGCAGCCAGGTGCCTGGAGAAGCGGACAGGATTCACAGTCAGACAGACAGGAGAAGAGGAGGGCTGAAAGCCACTTTCTGACTCTGGGAGCAGAAACAGAATCATAACAGTGACTCAAGGCAGCCTGGAGGTTCATATCCTGGGAAGCAGTTCTGCTCCAAGTAGGCCGTGCCCAGGTCCCCTCTCAGGGCTCGGCCCAGGGGCTGCTGGCACAAGGGACTGATTGGACGCAGCCAGTCCAGAGGACTCACTATTAGCATCTGCAGTGGCCAGTGGCCTCGGCACCAGCATGAAGACACTCTCGGGTCGGTTGTCTCTGAGGCCCTGAGGCCTGAGGTGGCTTTAAGTTCAGAAATCCCATTGTGGAGAGCACAGCTCCTGGAGTGAGAAGAGCGAGGGGCTCAAATGGAGCTGGGATTTCAGCCAATCAGCAAAGTGGGCTGGACGACTTCAAGAGTTTACCCATTGACTGTACTCCCGGGCTGACCTGGTCAGAAGGCCAGCTACCACCAGTGGCCTCCTCGAGGCCACTTCTGAGCAGGATAACGCCACAGCCTGCAGCACCGTGTTGGTGAATGGAAGTGCGGGGACCCGGAGACGAATGTGCCTCGGCAGCTTACCAGGCAGATCACCTGGCATGCTCACCTGTGCCAAGGGGATCACGGCTCCCTCAGAGTTGCTATGACGATGAGTATGATCACACGTGTAAAGGGCCCAGGGCAGCAACCGACACATACTAAATACTCCACACGTCGTCGTAGCTATTTACTTTTTCTTCAGGTGCCCCAGGCTCGTAGCACACAATAAACTCTACCCGTCTATCGTCAAATGATTTCCAAGTTTGCATTTTATTAACACCTTCTACTTCTTTTCTAAAAAATCTGTTTTAAACCACCCCTGAGTTCTTCAGAGTTTTATTTTGTAAGAACGTGCCCTGAAGCCACCTTTCCTTTGTGATGCTGCGGAGGCATGAGGCCCTGAACAGCCCGCTCATGCCCGTTCCTTAACACAGTGGCACAGCTCGGCTGCCTTCAGAGGCCAGGCCCCGAGCCGCTGCGAGGAGCACCCTGGTGTGATGGTCCTGCACAGGGCCTTTCTCCCGAAAACCCGAGGGAGATGGATCTGAAAAGCTGGAGGAAGGAGCAAGCTGGGAGGCCGTGAGGAGATAGATGGCCAGAATAACAAGAACCGACCTTGCCTGGGATCCTTGGCTACCAGGCAGCTCTGCTCTAGGCTCATCAGACACGTTTTTCTCACTCGGTCCTCAAGTGACTATGTGAGAGGTGGCTTATTAACCTGCTAGGAAGATAAAGGGAGAAGACGTGCCTCAGCACTGTTAAGTGACTTTCCTGAGATCACACCAGGGGCTTCGTATCCATGTCGGCCCGACCTGGAGCTCATTCTCTTACTGGGAAGAACAAAGCCTCAGGAGGCGGGGCCTGAATCCGCACCAACAACCGTGCTCAGGGACCAGCCCTCATCCTCTTCCTGGTTCCACTGAGTGGTGGGACTGATGACCTCCACGGTCCCTCCCACCTCTCACACGTCACTTTGCAAAGTTCTGCTCAGTGTTTGGTTGGCTTGCATATTAGGCTTTTATTAAATAGGATATCTCTGAGAATCATAAAAGTAACTATGTATCATTCTCATTCTTTTTTGTCCCTGCATATTTTATTTAGCAGTGCTATATTGTTGTTATTTAGTTCAAAACAAGCAGTTTTGTTAGTAGACTCTTGCTGGTGGCCCTTTTTGCCTTTGTTTACACCCTTCTGGTCCTCTCAGGCATTTGAGGTTTTGACCTCTGCAAAGGGCTGTCCCTCAGGGTGGAGGCGGGAATGTGAGGCCCAGTTGATTTCCACAGGACTCATCAATCCACCCACTTGCCTGTGGTGGAGATGAAGGTAAACAGGAACCCAACTGCTGCTCTTTTCCCTGAGACCCAGCCCCAGGTACCCCGGGCTTCTTCCTGTTTAGAGGGAGAGCTGGGAGTGATACCCGAGGGCAGGGTGTGGCTTTCACAAGGTTTGGTTTCAACTTCTGCCTCTATTCCCTCTCCCTTGCCCCGTGGCACAAATGGGAGTGATTTCCTTCTTGTGCTAATTTAAAGGCTTTTTTTTTTTTTTTTTAAAGGGAACATGGGATTTTACTAACATTCAGAAGTCATTCCATTTTGTTGAAGAAAGATTTTATGGCACACTGAAGCTGAGCTTCCACTCTCAAAAATAAATGCTTCCGATTTCTCAGAACAGCTTTAAATACAGTGCACTTGAGTTCTCTATATGCTGACACACACACACCGGCCCCAGGTCCTTTTCAAAGCTCATAACACACACATTGTCTGGTTTTCTTTTTCTGCTACAACATACCATTCATCAATTTCACATGGGCCAGGTGCTGCCTTTTTTTGAGATGATAAACAAACGTTCTTTCCTGCTGGTAATTCTCTAGCAAGACTATTTGTTCAAAGCTCGTTTCTTAAGTTGTTTGTCCTATTTCTGCCCTACCCTTTTTCAAAAAGGTGAATAAACCAATTTGGCTCAATGAAAATGTTTTTGCCTTTCGCTTACATGATTTTCTTCTGATCTTTGTGAGAGTGGTATGGCAAAAAAAAAAAAAAAGTAAATAAATCGATGCAATGAGGTGTGCTTGTGAGCTAATGCACACATGCTGGGTGCGTGCCTGTCAGCTGGCCTGTGAATTACGTATGCTTTAGCATAGGGGTGTCGAACTCAATCAGAGAAGGGGCCAAAATCTAAAATCCAGCCTAAATTGTGGGGCCGAATGGTTTACTGAACAGTCATAAACTGTCATTGTGATGGAAACGCAGCGGAGTGCAGTGATGACAGCGCGGTGCGGGCCACATTGCAAGGCCTGGCGGGACGGATTTGGCCCGAGGGCCTTGTGTTTGACACATGTGCTTTAGCACATGCAGAATACATTAAGCCAGCGCTGAATATATCACCCATTAGTCCTTGAGGTTAACTGTCCCCAGGAACCTGGAGAGTGCTGTGTGAGGGTCAGCATCCTTTTTACCTTTGGAAGTCAGGAGCAGGGTGAAACAGTGGGAATTCCCTGGCCTAAAAGGAAGGGGTGGGGGTCACCAGACAGGAAAGAAACATGCATGGGAAAAGGAGATGGAAGGGGAAAAGTGGGGAGGGAAGAGGGAGAGAAGAGAATGAGAGCAAGGGAGAGAAATGGGGGTGTTGCAGAGAAAGAATCAAAAGGGTCATCTAAAATGCATCACAGGCTGAAACCGGTTTGGCTCAATGGATAGAGCGTCGGCTTGGGGACTGAAAGGTCCCGGGTTCGATTCCGGTCAAGGGCATGTACCTTGGTTGCGGGCACATCCTCAGTAGGGGGTGTGCAAGAGGCAGCTGATCGATGATTCTCTCTCATCGATGTTTCTAAATTCTCCCTTCCTCTCTGTACAAAATCAATAAAATATGTTTAAAAATAAAATAAAATAAAATAAAATAAAATAAAATAAAATGCATCACAGCCAGCCCCACCGACGTGGCTCAATGGTTGAACCAGGAAGTCACAATGCAATTCCCAGTCAGGGTACATGCCTGGGTTGTGGGCTCAATCCTTAGTGTGGGGCATGCAGGAGGCAGCCAATCAATGAATCACTGATGATTCTCTCCCTTTCCCTTCCTCTCTGAAATCAATGAAAATACATATAAAAATATATCTCAGAGACATAGGTCTGGTAGAAAGAACTATTCTCTGAGGGTTGGAAGCATGGTTTCCAGTTCTATAATTTCTGCACAGGGTGCTATTTCAGGGAATCTGAGGAATCTGGTTGTAAATCAGGCTCTCTGGGAAATACGGTGCCTCTTTTTATTAGCAACTAATATTTATGCGTGCTTAACCCGTACCACTCGTTTATTTAAGCATTTGGCATAATTATGTGATGTAATCCTCACCCAAGCCCAGGAATTAGGTTTCATTTATTATCTCCATTTTACCGATGTGGAAACTGAGGCACAGCTGCTAAAAAACTTACCCAAGGTCACACCAGGCAAACAACTAGCATCGCTGCTGTCACTTACACCCCACTGCCTTCCTTGCTAACAGAACCCCGGTAGTTAGCGTTGCCAATATGCCCACACTCCACTCTATTCCTCCAGGATGAATGATACCAGACCCAAACCCATCTTGGCTCTTGCATTCTCCTTCCTAAATATACACTTTCCAGCCTCCTTTGCTTGGCATGAGACCCAGTTCTGACCCAAAGAGGTTTAAGGAGAAGTCTTCGAGGGGGCTTCTGGGAAAGGTTTTCCTCTATAATAAGAAAGCACGTTTCCTGCTTGCCCTCCTCTTTCTTCCTACTGGGATGGGAGTGTGAAGATGCCACCCTGGCGCCGTGGTGGCCTCATTGCAACCGCGAAGCAACCGGCCCCAGGAAGAGCACGGTCATGCTAAAGACGGCAAAGTGGAAAGTGGAGAGCGCCCTGGGCTCTGAGGACTGCTGTCATCGTCTGGATTCACCGCCCTGCACACTTCGGGTGAAATAATCCAACGTCACCATTACTGCTAGAAACGTGTCAGGGGTGGCCAAGCTTGGAACTGCGTTGATATCAACTGGTATGGGGACAGGAGTGGGTGTTGGGCAGGCGGCCTTGGTTTTAAGCTGACGGGCTGCTGTTCAGAGCTGCAGAACTGTCTCCTCCAGCACTGGCACCCTCAACCTTGAAGCCAGCATACAGTTGTTACGCTTAACTGAGGAACAAAGACAAAATGTAGCCAATTACAGGAAAACAGACACTGATGAGGTTTTATACCTCAAATCCTACTTTATACCTACACCAGGAAAAGTAATGACACTTATTGCAAGGAGATCATACTTTTTCAGGCGTCTTCAAACTACGGCCCAGGGGCCACATGCGGCCCGCAGAGGAGTCTGATCCGGCCCACCAGGTTTTTTGGGCAGTGAGCGCAGCCGAGGTGTTACAGTAGGAATTAGTAGTTCATATAGTCCGGCCCTCCAGCTCTCTGAGGGACCGTGATCTGGCCCCCACTTTAAAAAGTTTGAGGACCCCTAAAGTTTAGGTCATACTACAGAGACTCCTTTGAAGGGACCCTATTCCATGCCTCTCTGCATGGTTCTCACTCAACCACTCACTCAGGGAGCTTTGCACTCCCACCCAGAACTTCAGTTTGTGTCTGAAATAGTCTTGCCCTCACCTCTACCACACACTCTCTGCTTAATGAATCTTCCTATTCCCCTCATCTAATAGAGTGCCTAGTGCCTAACACATTCGATAAATGCTTTTAGTAAGGAATTAAAATAGCACCAGACCCTTCTATTGAATAGCTATCAAAGTCACAGGTTTCTTAGGAATTACAAGGGCATTTTAATAATTTTCTGGTCTTGAGATATTCTTTCTTCATAATTATTGTTTTAAATAAATGCAAATTGCTGAAGAGATGAAGTTTGCTAAGTTACTGATAGAGAGCAGGTGTTCAACAAATAAAATGAACCAAATGGATTGGGCTTTTAAAAATGACATGTGCTGGGCAAACGTAAACTGTGCTTAAGGTAAAATTAAGGGATCTCACTACGCTGTTCCTGGGGCAAGAAGAAGTTAATGAATTTTTAAAATATGTCTGGTTTACAACCAGGGAGCAATTAGTACTGGGTGGGTTATAATTCCACTCTTAAGTACTTTACTTTGTCATAAACTTGGTGACATGTTGGCCAGTTCATGGCTTCTGAGTACAGTAAGTTGCATTCATAAAGAAGTCTTGCTCCCTGGCATCCGTTCTAAGTGGAATTTCACTCAGTGCAAAAATGCTTCCCTTCTCAGAAGATTCTGTTTAGACCCAAAGGCTCTTACTGCAGTGGAGACCCAGGTGCTGCAGAGCGATGCCCGCAGCTGAAGCTGCTCGGAATGAACCAACAGAGAGCGGAGGAGGAGAACCAGGAATCTAATCTTAAAGTGCTTTATGGTTACTCTCATCTTTTTCTAGTAATTTCACTTCTAGAAAAGAGTTGAGAAACTTAAAGGTAAAAACCTTTACAAAATCATTATTTAAAAAGTTATGGTTCAAGGTATTAAAAAGTACTTAAACGCAAATGTTTGTAATTTCCATTCAGAAGGCCCTTCAAAATTATAGGAAAAAAATATAATAAAAATAACTGCTACAACAATAACATTTTATGTTTGTTTAAACTGACTTCCATTTTCTCTAGTTGTAGTTACATATAAACATTTTTTAATATATATATTTTATTGATTTTTCAGAGAGAGGAAGGGAAAGGGATAGAGAGCTAGAAACATCGATGAGAGAGATACATCAACTAGCTGCCTCATGCACACCCCCCACCGGGGATGTGCCCGCAACCAATGTACATGCACTTGCCTGGAATCGAACCTGGGACCTTTCAGTCCACAGACCGACGCTCTATCCACTGAGCCAAACCGGTTTCGGCTATAAACATTTTCTTATATTTCCTTTGTTGTAATTACTCTAAATGGCCTTTTTACTTAGCATAATGAGAAATTATAATGAGAAGACTCATAGCAACGTATTCATAAGAAATCAAAATGTTTCAGAATTCAACCATAACCTAATGTAAAAGTTTATTATAATATTGGTAATCTATTTATAAAGTAGTGACCTGATAACCAAAATATTGTAGAGTATTACTAGTTCCTCTAACTTATGTTGCCTAGAGCTATTTAAGCAATATCAACTTGGAACCCTTATTTTGTTATGGCGATGCCATCTCCTGATCTATGATGTAGTCTAGTTGGGGATATCTATATCTATATCTATATTTATCTCTATATCTATCGATATCCTATCTAATAAAGATGGAGTATGCTAATTGACCATCACTCCGTCACAAAGATGGCTATACCCACAGCTGAGGCCAAGTTCCCATAAGGAGCCTTAACAATCAGCAGGGCTCTGAGGCTACCCCCTCCCTCTGCTCCCCCTCCCCACTTCTGGGTGGTTTGACAGGAGACCTCAGGCTGTATCCCCCAACTGGCAGGGCTTGACAGGGGACTCAGGCCGAGCCCCCCGCCCCAGGGCCAGGCCAGGGGACCCGAGGCCATACCTCCCTTCAGGTGGGGCTTGACGGGGGACTTCAGGCCACACACCCCCACACCAACACCAGGCCGGGGGACCTCAGACCACATCCCCCACCCAGTGGGGCTTGACAGGGGACCTCAAGGTGCACCCCAATGCTAGGTCAGAGGAACTCAGGCCATGCCCCCCACGCACTGGGGCTTGACAGAGGACCTCAAGGCGTGCACCCTGCCCTGGTCTGGGCTGGGGGACCTTAGGCCACGCCCCCTGTCCTGGCACTGGGCCAGGGCACCTGAGGCTATGCCCCCTGCCTGGCAGGGCTTGACAAGGGTGGGACTGGCTGGGTCTGAATCTAGCCCTATTAGGGGGCAGGGAGCAGCCAGGTCTGGGTCTCATGCGATTTTGAACCACATGTGGGTGGGAGGGGACTTGACTCTGGGTCTTGAGGTAAGCCCCAGACTCTGACAGGAGGAAGGTTTTCATATACATTTTACTAATTTTCTTTCATATCTGACACTTCTATTATAGAAAAAGGGCAAATAGCAATATTAAATTATTTCCTCTAATTAATCCCCTTTTAATATGCACAAATTTCGTACAATGGGCCACTAGCTCCAGGCTACAAAGTTGCATTTGTAGATGGTAAATAAGTTCCAGATACCAGAGCCTCCACTTGGGTTGCTGAGGACATGGCTGGCCTGCAAACCACTACAGGCCCCTCACTCAGGCCACCCCATGCCCCAAGGGAACCCCCACCCTGATCCGGGACACCCTTCAGGGCAAACCAGCTGGCCCTCACCCATGTACCAGGCCTCTATCCTATCTAATAATAGAGTAATATGCAGATCGACCATCACTCCAACACACAAGATTGCTGCTCCCATGTGGTCAAAGATCCTGCTCCCATGTGGATACAAGATGGCCACCACAAGATGGCGAGCAGGGGAGGGCAGTTGGGAGGCACCAGGCCTGCAAGGGAAGGCAATTGAGAGGACCAGGCCTTCAAGGAAGGGGGGCAGTTGGAGGCGATTAACTCTGCAGGGGAGGGCAGTTAGGGGTGACCAGGCTGGCAGAGGAGGGAAGTTGGAGGCAAACAGACTGGCAAGGGAGCAGTTAGACATCAATCATGGGAGTGGTTAGGGGTAATCAGGCTGGCAGGCATTAGCGGTTAGGGGCAATCAGGAAGGCAGGCAGGTGAGCAGTTGGGACTGTTGGTGGGATCAGGCCTAAATTGGCAGCTGGACATCCCTCAAGGGGTCCCAGATTGGAGAGGGTGCAGGCTGGACACCCCTCCCCCACGGCCCCATGCACAAATTTCGTACACACACAGACACACACACACACATTGAGTGGCCAGATTATTATGTGTTCAGAGATCATAATAATTTGGCCATGCAGTGTGTGTGTGTGTGTGTGTGTGTGTGTGTGTGTGTGTGTGTTTGATATATTTGATTAGGAAAGTCCTACAAGATTAACAAAAAAGCCAAACAATAAAATCTAGACTTTTCCTTCAAGCACTTAGCATACTCTTGTTCAATTTTCTTCTTCCCAATTAGCCATAATCTCCATGAGGGTAGGGACTGTTTGATTTACTGCTGGATCCCCAGCATTTCGCATAGCATCTGGCACACTGTGAATGAATATAACTGCAAGAAATGAGTAAACAGCACACAAGGCTTTCAGTTTATCCGGTGGTTACCAGCAAATCTCAAAGCCTCCTTGATACGAGTTCTAAGATGGTGGCTTGTGCCACTCTCTCTTTTCATACCTTTTATCTAGTGGGAATGAGATATTGGGGAAATAACAGTGTTTTCTCCTTTCTGAGAGGATGGGGAACCCTACTGTTTGGGGTGAATGTGAACTGATTCAAGACTTAAGTGCAAATGTTGGTTTCATTCCTAATTCCTTACTTTACAATTTGCCTCCAGGTCTTTAACATGAATGTTAAAAGTTCCATCCAGTGCAGGGATTACTTAGTATGGTTCCAGTTAATTAATATTTTATTTGAGTAAGAATAAACAGAAGGGGGCTGAAGCAGCAACATAAAAGCAGTGGATGAATTCTCTTAGGAAATTCAAGCTACATTATTTGACTTTATTGCTTGCTTCATTTCACTGCTGCCCCTTTTATCTTAAAAATGGCCTCCAAACTTCATAACATCAAAGAGTTTTTAAGTATTTTATCTGCCCATGACACTGTACAAAGAGGTTTATATAACCCGATCCTTGTTATTTAGAAGGCTAAAATCACAGACATGAAACAGAAATGTTTATTGGACTTACTGTATTTTTATGCAAATGGAGGCCACCCCAGCTTTATTTTGCATGATTAATAATAGTTCATGCTTCCTGGGTCCTAACTGTGTGAGAAGGCTTTTTATGTGCATCTTCTCCATTAAGGCCCCCAACAAAGAGGAAGGTGAATTATCAGCAAGTGAAGTGAACTGCCTTAGGAAGGTCATACAGCTGTGACATTAATACAAGTCCAGCTAGGAATCTTCCTTCCCTAACGACTCTGACCTAGCCCTGCCCTTTGGCTTCTGACCTCCCCTCCCACAAATCTGCCACCCACTCACAGCCAAATGTGCCGAGTCAGCTTTTGGAGGATCTACCGCCTGGAGCAAGGCAGGATGGTGACAGGCATGCTGTGGTGGCTGAAGTTCCTTAAATCCTTGGGGAACCAGATAGTATTGGATTAAGTGCTGTTAAGAACAGGGCAGCTCTGACAGCACAGAATTACCAATCAGATTCAATTCCATTCCATAAATAAAATCTGGACAGTTGATACTCCAGAGTGCTTGAAAGAGCTCTTTATTTAATCTGTGGCTAAACCTTAATGAACAACGTTCATGTTCTCTGATTCCCCTTCAAACTTCTGTCCTTGCTTGTCCCCTGGCATTAACCCTCAAGACCTCATTAGAAAAGACTCTATCATTGCATCTACAACCTCACTAGCTACTAGTCCTCCAGCCACTCCAATCTGGCTTCTGCTTCCACCCCTCTGCTGGGAGTGCTCTTGCAAAGGTCAGCAATGATAATAAGCAATCCTATATAATAAAAGGCTAATATGCAAATAGACCAAACGGCGGAACAACCGAACTACCGGTCGCTATGATGTGTGCTGACCACCAGAGAGCATAGGTGAAACATGGCGGGCGTTAGCAGTGGCAGGATGGTGGAGTAGGTGAGCAGGAGTGCCAGACCAAGTCGGGGCCCTGGGGCATCAGGGCAATCCTCTGATGGTTACTGAAGATTCTTTGCTCCCACACGCCACTTTCCTGCCTAGAGCCTGCTGCCAGCACCAGCCCTGCTTGCCCCTCAGGGCTTCTCCACCTACCCTTGCTCCTGAGGAGTGATTGGGGCCAGCAGCTGCCTCTTACACCCATTGCTGGCAACTGCAATACAAGTAGTTTCTTTTGTAATCTTGTCTCTTTTATTTTCTGTATTTATTTTTATTGATGGATTGATTTTTTGGGGGGAAGAGGGAAAGAGCGAAATATCGATTTGTTGTTCCACTTATTTATGCATTCCTTGGTTGCTTCTTGAATGTGCCCTGACCAGAGATAGAACTCACAACCTTGATGGACCTGGATAATGCTCTAACAAACTGAGTTACGCTGCCAGAGTTATTGTCCATATTTAGAAACTATTTTTTTTTTTTGAGAAAGAGACCACAGACTTCACCAGACTGCTAAAGGTTGAGAACTTCTGCTTTAAAACACTTTGCTCATTAGCCAACCTTATTGTGATGATTATTTCACAATATATATGTATATCAAATCATCATGCTGCACACCTCAAATTGATACAATGTTGTATATCCATTATATCTCAATGAAGCTAAGGGGAAAAGCCACTCTAGCTGGATGGTCCATCATGACTTGTAAAGGAGATCAAGTCTTAGGCAACGCAGGGGCAACTTCCCTAAAATCTAATGACCTACTCAATTTTCTGCATTCTGTCTTTAAGTTTCAGCTGCCTGCTCTATCTGCAGCCTCTACTTGTCAGATGGGCATCTAATCCTCTCTGTGCTATGATACCCTGGTGTTAATCTTGGACCTCTAGCTTGTATCCCAGATTGCTTTCTACCCTTGGTCACTCTTCCACTTTACTAACTCTGAGTCTCAACTTCATTCTGGCCTTTGAGGTTTCCTGGACTGCTAACACTCTGTCCTGCACACAAGTTCTAGTCAACCCAGGGTGGAGAAAACATAGCCAACAATTATTACCAGAGCAATTCTTAAAGGATAGCTCTGATCATATTTTTCTCTTTATCAAAATGCTTACAAATTAAAGTACAGACTTCTCAGTAAGGGCAATTTTGGTTGCAGAAAAGTTGAAGTGGCTTAAGTACCAATAAGATGAGGAATTCATGATATAGATACAGGGATATTACACAGGCCTCCATAGCAGGGATAAAGAAATAGGTTGAACCATAAACAGAGAGTGGCAAGCTTTTTTGGTAAAGGGCTAGACAGTAAATGTTGTAGGCTTTTCAGGCCATATAGTGTCTATTATTCTGCCATAGACATTATGAAAAAGAATGTGTTCCAATAAAACTTTATTTACAAAACAGACAACCAGCTGGATCTGACACACAGGTTTTAGGACCCCTGGACTAAAGGATTGTCAGGACACTCTGAAACTTATTTCTGCCATGCACCACATGTCTGCTTTGTTGTTCTCTTCCTACTGACTACCTTCTGTAGCTTTTCTGGTTCTAGGTTGGATCATGGCTACTGAAAGCTCTGATCTTCCATGCTACACATTCAAGGTCAAATTCTCTCTGTGTGTCTGTCTTAATTCCAAATCCTTAGGGTAGGAATGTTTCCTGGCCTTGCTTGGGCCAGGCGCTCACTCCTAGACCAATCTACTGTGGCTAATCGTCTGGGTCTTGCTGTATGGACAGGGTTTGGGGGCACCATCATCATTATAACCTCTTGGATCAGAATGGAGATACAGATTCCAGAAAAAGGCAAGGAACTAGGCAGATAACCCAGGCTAGTCCCTTGCTGTATTCATTCCAACCTTTTTTTTTTTTTTTTTAGCCCTATTCTCTATAAGTCCCCTCACTTCCCTTTTGAAGCAAAACTGACCCTTTGCAATTCTCACATATTATGCAAATTCTCACCCTGCATTCTCCCCAGCAGAAATTCTACTCATCTTTAATCTATTAATCTATACATATAATACATATAATATGTAAGACTTTACACACACACACACACACACACACACACACATATTGATTTCAGAGACAATGGAAAGGGGAGAGAGAGAAACATCAGTGATGAGAGAATCACTGATTGGCTGCCTGCTGCCTGCTCCCCACTGGGGATGGAGCCCACAACTTGGGCATGTGCCCTGACCAGGAATCAAACCATGACCTCCTGGTTCATAGGTTGATACTCATTGAGCAACTCCAGCCAGGCAATTCTACTCACCCATAAAGTCTCTTCCAAAGTTCCCCTATCTTTCTTTTATATCCATACAACACTCCATAGGTATGGCATTTCTTGTTCTGTCTCTATTTCTGTACCCTTTTCTTTTGCAGACAATAGGTGCTCTGCTGACTGAGAAAATGACTTTTTCATCTTTTCATCCATTTTGTACCTTTCAAAGAATAGATTCTGATTTCCTATTATTGAGTTTAACCATATCTTCAGAGCTATATAACTTCAAACTAAAGAAAATGCTGACTGTTATAAAGTTGCATTTATACAGGAAATTAGTATCTACCTTTAAGATACATTCCCAATGTTGAATGTTTTAAGTTTTTATAAACATTTATTTCCACACTTATGGTAGCCAAATTAAAGTATATTTGAACAGAGCTACTAATTACAGCAAAATTTATTTAAAATTATTGAATACTAAGAAGAAATAAATTCCCATTAAGATTGTATCTCGTTATACTAAATTAAAAAGGAATCATACAGAAATGATGTAAGATAAGTAATAGGAAAGGCTATAAACTTAAAGTATTCAAAATCGCTCTAAAAAAACAAATGGCCCAAACCAATTAGTATTTGCGTAAGAAATTTTCCAAGAGACCTCATTTTCTTTGTTTCTAGAATTATTAATTACCATCTTTCCGAGAACTCTGCCAGGCTCCCCTGATGAAAGGAAGAAAGTAAGTACAGTACTGCAGGGGGAAACTGGTTCATTTCCACTAAACAGAGAGGCTGGTGCTTTTGTGAACCAGAAAAGCCCTTGCTAACGAACTATTCCTAAACCATTAGCAACTACATAAAGGCTTTTTATGTAAGGGCATCCTCCAGGGAGCCCACGCTGGAATGTGCAGGTCTCAAAAAGGCACAGATTTGGCTCCGCTGTAAATATTAGGTGGACAGAGGCAAAGCCATTGTGTAAGGCAGGGGGTGGGGCGGGTGGGGTCCAGATATCCAATGTTGATAGAAGGATTCTGATTTCGCTTGGTATTTATTTTTTTTCTACTACAATTACAGTTTTGCTAGGAAAAATAAAATATCGGTTGTGCTCTCCCCTGGGTTTCTAATTTTCAGTATCTGCATTAAAAAAGAAAACCTCCCATTTATCTAAAGGAATCGTCTTTCCGCAGTCTCCAGAGTGACTAGGAAAACAGAGGCGCGCCCAGCCCCGTGAACACCCCCCCCCCCCGCCAAGCCCCTACACACACACACACACACACACACACACACACCACCACCACCACCACCACCACCACCACCACCACCACCACCATCCCCCCCCCCCCCCCGCCCCTCCGGCGCGGAGGTCCCCGGGGCTCGCCCGACGCACATGAACCTGGGTGGGTTTGCTGCAAACCAGTCAACCACAACCCAACTTGGACTTTGGACCAAGCCCTTTTGCCTCGTTTCATGTTTCCTCGTCTCCCTGGCATCCTCGCCACCCCATGTCATCGTCTCTTCCCTGCCACGGGCTCTCACTCCTCCAGCCACGGGCACGCCTAAGGCACTGACAGCGCAACCAGGAGGCCACCTGAAGGAGCTCCGTCCACCGTCCCCCAGGGGAAGGCGGAAACTACAACTCCCAGCATGCCCCGCGCCGGCCTCCCTCCTCCTCCTCCTCCTCCCCCCGCTCCCAGCCTGGGCAGGAGGCGGGGAGGCGCTGAGCTTTTTTATCTGCAGACCAGGAGGGAGGGACCTAGATCCCTGCGGTCCTACCCGGAGGAAGCCTTCGGACCGGTGGTGGAGCTGCGCTTCTCCGCAGAGTTCTGCCCCCGCGTCCGCACCAGCCCAGAGTCCACGGGGGGCGGACGGTGCGTCCCGGCGGCGCGGCGAGAGGATGGTCATCCGTGTGTTCATCGCCTCCTCCTCTGGCTTCGTGGCGGTGAGCACGGCGGGCACCGGGGCGGGCCGGGGTCCGGGGAGCCGGGGTCCGGGGAGCCGGGGAGCCGGGGAGCCGGGGAGCCGGGGAGCCGGGGAGCCGGGGCCCGGGCGCCGGGGGCGCGTCCTGCGGGAGGAGCGCGGCGCTCGCCCTTGCGGGTCTGGGCGCGCGGACGTCCGGACGCGCCCCCCGCCAGGTGACCACTCACACCCTGGGACAATGGAAAGGGCGGGAGCCAAGGTAAGGTGGGGGGGCCCCGGGTCCTACTTCCTTGGGTGCCGATGACTCCCGATGTGGGACTTGCAGCCTGGTTAAGTTTTGTGCGGGAGCTTTCCCGGCTTGTGGAGTTTGCTAACCTGGCTCATGAATGAAACAAGTGGAAGAGGGGATTGCTCGCTACCCACCCACCCTTCCCTGCCAAGTACTGTACATTGCTTTAGTTGTAGACCTGCGCGAAGAGAATGGTAAACCAGGTTTTTCCTGTTGCACTAGGAATTTTTGTACTGTGAGTATTGTTACAGCTTTATGTAAATGTATATTTTGATTCTATCATCTTTCCCCCCCCCCCCCTGTTCCCGACCCCCCAATGCTGTTGTCAGTTTCACCTTGGGGATGTGTAAGTGGTGGTCTCTTTAGTTGCTGTAAGTTATTTTGTTTGGTCGATATTCTTGAATAGTTTAAGGAAAACATTTTTGTAGGAAGAGAAGGTAAAGAGCCAGATGTCAGATTTTAAGGAAAATTCTGTAGTGTACTTGGTAGCCCCCCACCTGAGTAAGACATGTGGCGATACACGATTAAGACTTAGTTTTCTTAGCTAAGATTAAACTACAGGTGTAAGAGGCTTTTTGGTGAGATATGTAATACACCCATAAATACATGAAAAAGTGTAGTATTTGATTGCTTACACTTTGATCTGGCCAGTTGACTTCCCAGCAACTCGGCTCAATTATCCCAAAATTTGTTTCTGAAACAGGTGTGATGGAGTGCGGAATAGAATGTTGTTTGCAAATCCTTATAAAAATCCTTATAAAGCAACTGAGGCTTTTTATTAAAAGGAAATCAACACTGCAGTATAAAAAGAACTCCCTTTTGCTGTAGGAACAATGGATGGGAAATGCCAACTTATCTTTATATGCAGGCATGCTGTGGTCCCCAGACTCCTGATAGTTTTTTGTGTTTATAATTATTTGTGGCTGCTTAGTCATACCTGCCTTTTTATAGACTTCTCCACTGATGCTACACTTTCATGTGTTTGGAAACCCGTAGTGGTTTGTGGATAGATTTTTTTTTCTTTTTTCAAATGCACTCCTTCGTAAGAATGCAACAAAGTCTTTGGTTTCACCACCAACTTGCCTGCTTCAATAATTGTTCCATTACCATTTTTTTTTTTATTGCACCAGGGATGCTTTTAGTATTAAGAGATCTAGGCTATATTGAACAAGTCATAGGCAAAACTTGAGGCAATTACTTGGCTTATCCTATCAGTAGATAGTTTGCCAAGTTAGTTCTGGAACCCCATATCAATTCCATTAACAAATATTTATTTCCTGCCTGCTATGTGCCTTTTTAATTTTTAAATTTAATGTTCTGTGCTTTGCTCATGACGATAGACTTGAGAGACCCAAGTGTTTTATTTTTGTTTTTAAATTCTCACTCGAAGACATGTTTATTGATTTTAGAGAGAGGGGATGGGGGCCAGAGGAGAGAGAGAAGCATGGATGGGTTGCCTCCCATACAATCACAACCTAGGTATGTGCTTTGATCTGGAATCGAACCTGCAACCTTTTGGTGTATGGGACAGTGGTCCAACCAACTCAGCTAAACTGGCCAGAGCAAGAGACCTATGTCTCAATGCTGTCTCTGACTAGTAGTATAAGTTTGGATAAAGTGACCATCTCTGCCTGAGTTTGCCTCTGTAGAATGAAGAATTGTTTGATGGATAGCCCAGAATTACACTCTAGCTTTATAATGCTTTGACTTCACAATTGGGTAAATGTGGATAAACCGTGGTAACAGCTTCTTTTACTTTAGCAATATACATATTAGCCTCACAGTGAATATATTTTTCCTTTACTGTGATGTCTCAGGTCCTCTCACCACCCACCTGGTAGTATGTGTGTTGACACGATTTGATTTGAGCTGGAAGACATGCTCTGTGATCACATATGTACAGCCCATAAAATTAATTGTCCACTTGGTGGACCCCATCTTTTCAAGTCTCAGTTAATCCTCAGTCATCAAGTCTCTCCAACTGTACTATCTCCTATATCAATACACAGTTTTTCTGTAACATGATATTGATGCTTTTGGCAATGACAACTTTATGTACAAGAATGATGATGGCCGAAACCGGTTTGGCTCAGTGAATAGAGCGTCGGCCTGTGGACCGAAAGGTCCCGGGCTCAATTCTGGTCAAGGGCATGTACATTGGTTGCGGTCACATCCCCGGTAGGGGGTGTGCAAGAGGCAGCTGGTCGATGTTTCTCTCTCATCAATGTTTCTAGCTCTCTATCCCTCTCCCCTCCTCTCTGTAAAAAAATCAATAATACACACACACACACATATGTATATATGAATGATGATGTCCAAGAGATAATGAAGTTGTTTAAGTCAATTTAAACAATGTCATGCAGGAAATGTAATAATAAGAATTTCTAATTTAAAAGTATTGAAATCAGTTAGTTGGGCTGGGGAGGCAGATGGGGCTTATAGCATTGAGCAATATGAAGCTTTGAAGCCATCGCTGCCATGTTTTCCCTCCAGCAGTGGTGTGTTGACCATTGGCGCGGTTTTATTTGATGTCCATTGGTGAGCAGCAGCAAGTGCATGGAAGAACAGATAATTTGATTCCCAAGTCAGTTTGAATTTAGCTGAAGTTTATTAAATCTCGAGGGAAGAATGTGACTAGAATTAGACTTAGCTAAGTAAGTCCCAGGAATTTCTAAAAAGATGCTCTGCCCCAATCAACAGTAGATTCAAACTTTCTATTTAGAGTAAATGCTCATCTTATTCTGATTTCCCTGAACTCTCTGGCTTTCAACACTTAACAGTGGTAGTTGGAATAATTAATGCAAAAGACTGATATAGCCCCTTTACCCTTCCCAGCTCCAGGTAAGATCTGCTTTTACTAGGAAATAAAAATGATGACACTTTATTATGGTATGGATACCTGAAAAACCAGATTTCTTGTGTAGCTGATAAGGTTGCTGTCATTCATATTGTAGTGAAGGACATTTTATTTCAGTCCTAGAAAAATACTATATTTTCCTAGGCTTATCCTGGTTGTATACTTAAAAGGGGAGGTCTTAGTATCTTTATGCAGGAAATATATTAACATGAATTTCTAATTTAAAAGCATTGAAATCAGTTAATTATTTCATTCATTCGTTAATTCATTTCATTCATTCAATAAGTATTTTCTAAGTGTTTGCTGCTTTGGTCTTGTGGGGAACTAGAGGAGAATAAAGGGTGTGGTCTCTGTCCTCAAGGAATTCACGTGGGGGCCAGGTGGGGAGATAAGATAGGAAAGGTGAAACTGTCCTTAATAAAGTACAGCCCAAGGACACATGTCTCTTTCAAGAACATTCTTACCAGAGATAGAAATAATATAGGCAGCAGAGGGATGCCTTGCAGGATGTCAGATAAGGAGGAAATGTGCCAGAAATCATGAAATATGCATGTGGGAGCCTCAGGCAGATGGCAGGGAGCGGGATTGAGTTAGATTTGGAGCCAGGGAGACAGCGCATAAGCCCACCTTGTTCAGCCTGGAAAGGGGGGAGCTTTGGGTGAGAGACGGCAGTCAGCAGAGGTCCCCTTGGGCTCCTTTTGAGGAAACAATAGACTCTAAGGTTTTTAAAGAAGCCCATAATAACACACAAACTCCGTAGACTCAGTGTCTCAGAGATGTCTTCAGTATCTGCAGCTTGCATGCTCTCTGGAGCCTTTTGTCACCAGGGAATGAGGTACTCTCTGACAGAGAGAGACCCTGGTATGTGATTTCAGAAAAACACCCTGCCCCCTTGCATTGACTAAAATTTCTCAAAAAAAAAAATCCAGTCTTGTAACCTCGGTAAAGTCCAGGGGCTCGCCCTGGTCAGTGTGGCTCAATTGAGGGAGCGTCTTGTCCCCTGTACCAAAAGATTGTGTGTGGGTTCGATTCCCTATCCGGGTCATGGCACATGCCTGAGTTTCGGGTTCCTTCCCGGTAGCGGGCATACAGAAGGCAGCCTCTTATTTTGATGTTTCTCTTTTCCCTCTCTCTTTCTCTCTAAGGAAAAAACAAAACAAAACTTGGGGGGTGTGGTTCATGGGCTCAGTTAGAGTTGGAAGAAAACATAAAGAGATTTTTAGTGAAGTCCACCCACCTAATTTCACAAGGATGGACATTTGGGCATAGAGATTTAGTGGCTTGCCCTGAGGTCATTTATGTCACTTAAAGCAGAGCTGAACGGTAAATGGAAGCCAGGTCTCCTGATTCCCGAATATACCCATATATGTGTTCATTCAGCGATGCATTCATGCATGCATGGATTGAGTCTTGCATTCATCCATCACTGAAAACCTGCTAAATACCAGGCTCTGGGTTAGGTGCTAGATGTGTATGTGATGGTCAGGAGAACAGGTTTAAACTGTGCCCTAGTGGCACAAATCGATGCTGACTTGGGACGCAAACCATTTAATCAAGGAGAAAGAGGGATTCACTGCCTGGGGGCAGGGTGAAATGAGCTAGACCACAGTGTGTCCCTGGAAGTTGGAGAGGAACCTTTACCGAGAGCAAAAGCTACAGAGAAATTGAAAGCAATGTCAGAAAACTAGAGCTTTGCCCAGGCCTTCATCTATGTTTTCAAGGAGAGGTGAGAGTGGTGGGAGAACACACAGAAACTGTACTCAGAGTAGTTGTCTTGTTCTTTGCAACTGTGGAAGGCATACCTCACAGCTCCGCATGACTTGTAACTATTCTAAACATCAGTGATCAGTAAAGCATCTCCACAGAATGTATTCAGTGAAGCTTCCTTCCTATGAGGAAGCCATTGAAAGGAGTTCCAAGGCAAGTGAAAATCAGGATGTGACTGTGTAGAACAGATTGGGCATGAATTCCTAGGTGATTCTAATGCCGGAAGGAGTTCATAAGGGTAAGTAAGCCTGAGCTCATTTGCATCTTTAACTCATTGATCTTCCAAGTCATACAGCTAGGTAGTTATCTATTCCCATGATACAGTTGAAGAAGCTGAAAATTAACTGACCTGATACGATCACATACAGTAAAAGGTGGGACCCTGAATCAAACTCAGGTGGGCAAGTGGCTCCAAAGCTTCTAGAGCAGAAGTTCTCTGCTGTGGAAACTGTGGTGCCCAGGGTGAATGAAAGCACTAGGGATACTCGATATCCTGCAGTATGACGGACAGGCCCCCATAAGAACTGCCCCCTACAAAATGTCAGTGGTACCCGAGGGCATTGGCAGGGGAAGGTGTGGAGTCAAGTTCAAGACTGGGTGGGCATGAAATGATCAGAAGCAGAAATACGTTGAGATTCAAGGAAAAGGAGGGGATTTTAAGAGCAGGTCAAGCTGGGAAAGCATATGTATTATATTAGTTTCTTAGGGCTACTTCAGTTTCCTGAGGTAAATTGACAAAATAGATGGGGGGCTTAAACAACAGAAACCTGTGTCACAGTTCTGGAAGCTAGAAGTCAAGGCCACAGTGTCGGCCCGGTTGCCTCTTCTGAGAGCTGTATGAGAGACTCTTGGTGGTTTGCTGGCAATCTTTGGGTTTCCTCAGCAGGTAGATGTATCACCATGCTATCTGCTTCCATGTTCACATGGCGTACTTGTGTGCCTGCCTGTCTGTCCAAATTCTCCCTTTGTACTGTAAGGACACAGTCATATCAATAGAGCCCACTCTAATGACCTCATCTTAATGTGCTGTCTACAAAGGCTCCATTTCCACTAAAGCCACATTCATCATGGCTAGGACCTCAACATTGTTTGGGGACACAATCAGACCATAACAGTATGTCATATGAGGATTGAAATAGACTAATTGGTGGAATTTCCCCCTTTAATTGGGGAGATTTTTGAGCAGATTTCTTGGATCTTAAAGGCAGTGGTTGGGTACATAATAATATGGCATTGTAGTCAATGTATAAGGTATGTTGCTGGGAAGGGAGATTTCTCAATATTCCAAGTGAACACCTCACCTCAGTCATTCTATTGATAGTTCATTTCAATTTTCTCCCAATTTGATATTTTTCATTCTATAATATTTCAAAATTGTAAATATAAATATAATCAAGGTCATGGATTCCTTTATGAAATCAGGGGCTTTTTTTTTTGCCAATTTGTTTTAGGATACTTGCAATGAATATTTATAATATGAAGTATAAGGTGGTTTCCACATTTCAAACATGTAAGACTACTTGACTCTTGTGGGTTTTTTTTTCTTCTGTTTTTCAAAAAATTTTAATCAAAAATAGAAAAGGAAAACAACTATAGCCAGTTAACTGCCACAATATTTTTAATTTAATTAAAAAAGGTCTGCCACTTTCGTCTGTAGATGTACAAATGGTGTATAAATGGATGGGGGGTCGGGGGGAGGGCGAACCTCAACAGTGCAGTAGAAAGCAGCGGTACTAACTCCAAAAAAAATATTTCTTTAGATTTTTTTTCATGTTTAATTTATAAAAACTTCAGAAGTAAATTGTGTGTTCCCCCCCCCCCAGCAAAGTTAGAATTGTGTGATGAGTTAGAAAAAGTCTAGTCTTAGTGAATATTCAGTTTTAAAAATAAAAAATAGCATGATATACTGTTCATTATATATGAAAGTTTAAAATACTTTATTTTGGAATGCACATTTTAAAAATAGAATAAAAAATTATTAGTTAAGCTGTTAAATGCCCATTTATTAAATAGTTACTCTCTGATCTCTAAACTCAAAGACCCTTTCAGATTTTAGCAATTTTTCATTAGGAATCGCTCTAATCTGTGTGATTATAAATGTAGAGTTAATAGAAATTAAGTTGTTCTGAATTAAATACCATTCCTGTATTCATTATTTTTCTGATTAATTTTTTGTTATACTACTTATTCATTATGCAAAAAAGGACCTTAGCTTTCCAAATTAGAAATTTAGTGAATATTTTTCTGTGAAATGGCAAATGCTTATTAATATTTGAGGGAAATTTTTCACTTCTGATTATGTACAATTATCTTTTGGGGTCCTCTTTATAGATGTGGATTAGAAACATGTCCTTGAACCTTGCTGTTGAGTGTTTTGTTTTTAAAAAAATATATTTTATTGATTTTTTTACAGAGAGGAAGGGAGAGAGATAGAGAGCTAGAAATGTCGATGAGAGAGAAACATCGACCAGCTGCCTCTTGCACACCCCCTACCGGGGATGTGCTCCGTGCCCGCAGCCAAGGTACATGCCCTTGACTGGAATCAAACCTGGGACCTTTCAGTCTGCAGGCCGATGCTCTACCACTGAGCCAAACCAGTTTCGGCTGTTGAGTGGTTTTTTAGCTCAGTAGTGATAAGTATGTACTATTGCCTAATTTTGGGGGTGGTTGGGTGGCGGGGAGAAGTGGGGTTGGGAGGCGGGGAGAAGTGGGGTTGGGAAGAAGAGTGGGAGATTGGTAGCCTATACTAGCCACATACAACTTGCCAGTCTAATTTAAGGCAGCGCAATTTCCCTTCTGTCTTCTTCTTGGGCTTATCTGCGTTTATCTGCTAATTATTGGCTAATTACTCCGGAACTGGACTGTGGTAATTTCAAGTTAGTGTTGTTATTTCTTTTATGTTTGATTGTTTCTTCCCTAAACTCTAGAAAAGAAATCAAACCTAGGAAAAGCACTTAATTAAATGTTTCCCTTTTGGTCGCATGACAGCTTTGCTGTAAGAGCGAAAGCTGAACTAGCTGCTGGCAGACTGGGTCCCCCTCAGCCTACAAACCAGGTACTTTTAGGCTGGTGCAGCCCTTGGCAAACTCCAGGACAGTGTGGTTGGTCCCCGGGATCTGCCCCTCAGTTGCCATTGGCAGCTTATTTATTGCCGAGGGGACCTGAATCCTTCGGGCTGGCTCACTATCTGGCGGCAGAACCCCAAAGGGGGTTTCCTGGAACTGACCCAGGAAGTGGGAAAGTAGGGTGTTTGCACATCGGGAGTGTCTCCCTTGCTGTGGGACCTCTGTGGGCTCTCTGCCAACATGGCTCCAGAGCTCCAGAAGCCGGACATGGAACACCGGCTGGGACTGAAGGCAAAGGGCTCTCAGTATTTCAGGATGCGTTTTCCATTTCATACTGGTAATGGCCCAGGTCAGGAAATGGCTTTTTGACGTTGTCAATCTAGTGGCTTTGGGAGTGGAGGGTTGAGGGTAAGAGAGACCCAGTTAGGTGACTTGCTTGACAAGTCAGTTGAGATATTTCGTAAATGCAAATAGAATTGAAGTAAGCAGCTATGGATGTACACCAATCCACTATTATAATCAAAAGAAAGCAACACAAAAACCCCAAAGTAACAACAAACACAGTAACTCAATTACTTCTGAGTAATTGGTTTTCCTTCTGTGAGTTGCATAAGGAGTGGGAGTGTAGTGTTCTTCATTCATGACATTCCTGTGTGGATTGAAGTTGACTGGTTTTCTGTGTTGGTAATTATAGTCATTTGAATGGGAAATTGGCCATTTCTCTAAGCCTGGAATCCCCCATTGATAAGAGTTTTGGGTTGCTCTGTCTTTTTGTAATTTTTTTTTTAATCCTCATCTGAGGATATTTTTTTTCATTGCTTTTTAGAGAGAGTAGAAGGGAGGAAGAAAAGGAGGGAGAGAAAAACATCGATGTGTGAGTGACACATCAATTGGTTGCTTCCAGCATGAGCCCTAACCAGGGTAGGGATCTAACCTGCAACCTAAGTACATGCCCTAGACCCGTGGTCTGCAAACTACGGCTCGAGAGTCACATGGGGCTCTTTGGCCTCTTGAGTGTGGCTCTTCCACAAAATACCACGGCCTGGGCTAGTCTATTTTGAAGAAGTGGCATTACAAGAAGTTTAAATTTAAAAAATTTGGCTCTCAAAAGAAATTTCAATAATTGGACTGTTGATATTTGGCTCTGTTGACTCATGAATTTGCTAATCAACAGAGCCAAATATCAACAGTACAACGATTGAAATTACTTTTGAGAGCCAAGTTTTTTAAACGTTAACTACCGTATTTTTCGGACCATAAGACGCACTTTTTCCCCCCCAGAAGTGGGGGGGAAAAGTCTCTGCGTCTTATGGTCCAAATATAGCCTACACATATACTTTAAAAAAAAAGTTTTTTTACTTGCCCTGCTCTGTGTGGTCTCTGTGTGCTTGCCCGGCTCTAAAATGGTTCTAAATGCTGCTGTTTACTTTACAGGGTTGATTACATGTGTTTATGACTGTGATGTTGGGTTTTAATGCACATAAAATATTTTAGGACACTATTTGTTTCAGAATCTTTTTTTCTTCATTTCCCTTCTCTAAAAACTGGTGCGTCTTATGGTCCGGAGTGTCTTATGGTCCGAAAAATACGGTATATAACTGAATTAGGGTACTCGTAAGCGGGCCTTTGCTAAAAACTCAAGAGGCCAAAGAGTCTCATGTGGTTCACGAACCGCACTTGCTGAGCACTGCCCTAGATCAGAACTGAACCTGTGACCCTCCCATGTATGGGCCAACATTCAAATTGCTAAGCCATATTGGCCAGGGCTGCACTGTCCATGTATAATAAACTATTTCCTAGCCAAAGTAGGTGTTTGGATTGAATCTGCTGTTATTTAATCTGGAGTCAGTTTATATTCAGCCCAGGTGCCTACTTCTGCCCCATCTATGGTCTTTTTTTTTTTTTTTTAATCATTGGAGGGCAGGGTTCCCTCATGGGTAAGGCAGGGACTGAGCTCAAATCTTAGCTCTGCCATTGATGAGGGATATGGCATTAGGCAAGTAATCTCAGCCTCTTCATTTCTAAAAGTGGGATAGGTGTGGTACCTTCTGTGTAGGATTGGCATGAGCTTTGAATGAACGAAGTATTCCACATAAGGTATTTAGCAGAGTCGTAAAGTACTTAATGTATGTTATCTATTATTTCTATTGTATCATCAGCAATAGTAGTAATACCAGGAATAAAACTAAAAATTATAACCTTGGATCATGTAATATCTTTAATTTATCAAAATATTGTGTACAGTACATAGTACTTACTAAGCTGAGTGCGCATGCTGGTATAATTTTTGGAGCATTTTTAGTAAATTTAAATATAAAAAATTTTCCACTGAAATTTGAACAAACAAACATTACAATGTGAGATAATTCCCCACACATACCATTGTAAATTTTGAACAGTTTATAGGTATGTAGCATGTTGTACATGAGTCACTAAACCATATGTATTCACTGCCTACAAAGTGCTTACTTGCTTACTACTATGCAAATGGACACCATTCTTTGCTGTACATAGGGCATGATTTTAGACTTCTGGCTTGATTTAAAGCTTCCTAAACTTGGCAAGTCGATTTCAATTCAGGTGATAGCTCTGACTGAGGGGTGGTGGCTGCCTGGAGAGCTGGGAGAGGGGTTTTGGAGCCTTGTCTGGGAAACGAGTGATGTGATTGACTGTTGCTGTCTTCTCCGGCACCAGAGGAGTGAGGACCGGAGCTTATGCCAGCCCTGTCTTGGACTGTGTAGTTGAACTCTATCTTTCAGGTTTGTGTAACTGAATGTATACTATTTGGAGTCTGAGAAAAATACGAGATACCAAATTGAATTGATGGGTAATATCCTCTCCAAACACCTCACCCCAAATTTTGGGGTAAGGATGGTGGAGAAGGGCCAGGATTTCTGTGTTTAATGAAGATGAAACTTCGCAGAAAGGACAGTGGTTATCTTGACTGCGAAACTGAACGCTGAATCTTGACCCTTGTGACGTGAGGTGGGGTGCTTTCAAAGCTGGCAGGTGGGCAGGTGGGTGGTGGTAAGTGAGGTAAAAGGGGCTTCCTGGGAAAAGGGGGTGGAGACAGGAGAGGGAGGAAGACACGGCAGTAGGTGGACTCTAGAACATGACTCTCTACCATGCTGAGCCTCGGAGCACTGAAAGGTGAGGTTCAGGTGAACAATGTGCCCATCAATGGGATAGGACTTTTCCTTCAGGTTATTTAAACGTATAATGACCCTATAAACTGAAGTTTATTATACCTGTTTTATAAGTGAGAATATTGAGGTAGAGAGTGATTAAGTAACTAATGTGCCTAGGATCATTCAGCTCAGCGAATCCATATTCTAAGTCCTGTTCAGTATTTTTTTGTGTTCAGTACTTCTTTGTGTTCAGTACTTCTTTCATTACCCCACTTGCCCACCAGAAGAGCCTACAATCAGAGACCAATGAGAACCTGGGGCGTGCTGACCCAGAAAGCTGGCTAGGGTAACTGTGTGTGGGCTCAAGCTAAAGAAAGGGGAGGGACAGGACCCCTCTGGAATAGTCCCAGGGGTTCCCACTCAGCTGTTGAACAAGTCATTCTAGGCACACTGTCCCCAGGGCATGTGAAAGCAATGGCTTCACTCTGCAGAGACTGGTAAAAGCTATAAAGAATATGGGTTGAAATAGAAAGCAAATGTATCGTCTTCCTCCTCCTCCTCCTCCTCCTCCTCATCATCATCATCATCATCCGAACAACTACCATTCATACCATGTGCAGGAAGTACTCAGGGCTTTTTTGTTTGTTATTTTTATTTCTCAAAAGTAATTTGGCACGGTAGCCATTCATATTCATATTCTCTCTCTCTCATAGGAAATTGCTGTATTTCCAAATGGCCATGTCCCAGAGCCATGGTCAGCAAACGAGCCACACGCAGCTCTTTGGCCCCTTGAGTGTGGCTCTTCCACAAAATAGCATGGCCTGGACTCGTCTATTTTGAAGAAGTGGCATTAGAAGAAGTTTAAATTTAAAAAATTTGGCTCTCAAAAGAAATTTCAATCGTACTGTTGATATTTGGTTCTGTTGACTGATGAGTTTGCTGACCACTGTCCCAGAGGAAGGAATCGGAGATTAAAGAGAAGTTAGAATAAGCAATGTTTCTGAAGCGAGTGTGGACTATTTTGTTGGGCGTCTTGAACCAAATTTGCTTCAAATATGATTCTCTTGCTTCGTGTGATAAAGTTGAGTAGAACTAACTTGATATGTTGAACTGGAGGGAGTAGAGGAAGGGATGGGGGTGTAATAGGGTGATATGGGAGAAGGAAAAGTTAGTCCCGTGGCTAGAACCCGGGGATTGGGTCAAGGGCAGAGATATTTAATGTCTTGGGACAGACTGTAGTGGTGGGAGTGTGTGCCCTCATTCTATTCATCTTGGATCCTGCACTCCTGGGGGACGTGTTCTCCATGGGCTGATGAGTTCGTTTCCTACCCTGCAGATAAAGGTTATCAGCATCCTGCAGCCTCCTGTGGGAGTTCAGTACGAGAATGAGGAGGGAGCGGGAGGCCAGAGGCAGGGCTACCCGTGGTTGAAGGGCCTGTGGGAGTGCAGGCGGCTGCTGTGTGTAAAAGGAATAATGTATCAATACCCACAGGAAGGCAGGAGTGGGGGTATGCAAAGCCACTGTTCATGTACATCACAAAGATCAGCTTCTTCACATGTAATTTACCGAGAGAGCCTCATAAACTTAGTAAGCAGAATAAATGTTTGTGATACAAGCAACGTAGTAAGTGGAAAGAATGCGGATTTTAGGAACACTAAGACCTGGGTATATAAATTGTAACCGGTACCCTAACCAGCAGAGTAAGTCTTTTAATTTCTCTGGATCTCAGCATCCTCATTGGTTAAGTTGTTAGAGTTTAATGAAATGCCAGCCATTTAATGAAATACCATGACTTTTGTTTAAATTTAAGCCAGCAATAATTCTCTTGTCTTTTGTGAAGTCTCCATTGTAAATGAGCTATTAAGAGGTAATTAGCCCTGCTGGTGTGGCTCACTGGTTGAGTGTGGATTCATGCATCAAGAGGTTGCTGGTTTGATTCCTGGTCATGGCAAATGCCTGGGTTGTGGGCTCCATCCCTGGTGGGGAGTGTGCAGGAGGCAGCCAACTGATGTTTCTCTCTCCCTCTCCCTTTCTAAGAATCAATAAAAACATTAAAAAATACATTTAATTAAAGAGCCCTGATAGGTGTGCTTAGTGGTTAGAGCATTGACTCTCATTAACAACTCCCATTCACACCATGCGCAGGAAGTACTCAGGGCTTTGTTTGTTTGTGATTTTTATTTCTCAAAATAATTTGGCACAATAGCCATTCATATTCATATCCTCCCTTTCTCTCTCTCTCTGTCTGTCTCTCTCTCTCATAGGAAACTGCTGAAGTTCAGAAACTTTAAATAAGCTGCCTTGTCATAGATTCCAGAAGGACCAGAAAGGCCATATCCCTGAAGGATTGCAGGTTCAATCCCCAGCCCTGGGGGCTTGCGGGAAGCAACCAATCCATGTGTCACTCTCACATTGATGTTTCTCTCTCTCTCTCTTTCCTCCCCATCCCTCCCTCCCTTTCATTCTCTCTAAAAATTAATGGAAAAAATATCCACAAGTGAGGATTAACACACACACCCCCCCAAAAAAAAAAGATTTAAAGAAAAAAGTTGTTCTTGTAATCAATGGGACCTGAGTTTTATTTAAATGTATTTATAAGAAGATATGAAACTGACATTGTTTATTAGGGTTATTGAAGGTTCCTGGCTGGAACTCCTTTGTTTTTAACTTAATACTGTGTTTTAATTATTATTTTTTTAGCCAAGATTCTAACTACTAGGAGATCTCTCTGTCTCTCTCTGTCTCTGTCTCTGTCTCTCTCTCTCTCTCTCTCTCTCTCTCTCACACACACACACACACACACACACACACACACGCACGCACACACACACCACAGTATTTTCTATTCTTTCTAATCATCCAAAGATCGCTTAAGCCCAGTGCCTCCCTCCATCAGGGAAGGGATCTGTTGGAGCTAATTAGTGGTGGCCCCTTCATCCAAGCAGGTACCCTTGGGGTGTCCACAGTTCTCCGCCATCCCCACCATCTTCCCTAGTTTGAGCCATTTGTTATAGGGCTTGTGAAATTTTTTTTCTTATTATAAAAACTATTTATTGGCAGTTATGTCTTATCAAAAGTGAGAAAACTAAGATTATATTGAGAGGGTTATGTATATTTCATGAAAAATGGGAGCCAGAGACATTTTTTTTTTTTGGAAGGAAGGAAAGAAATAATAGTCCTAAATGATAATTAGGTGTTTGCTGGCTTCATTCCTTCAATGTTACATGCCTGACTGCTTTGGGCATTTGGATATTCCACTCTCTGTGGAAGTTTATTATCATGGGGGGTACAGAGTGTCTCTATTTCCTATGTGTGCTTGGTGCTAGCCTCCCAGCCACTCGGTCACCTCAGAATTGCTGTTTGAGGTCATTATGCTCTGGAGCAGAACTTCCTTGAACAGCTTGGAGGGGAAGTTGATCACACCCTAAACCACAGCTTATCACCATGGTTGCTATTGACAGTTCTTTGCCTGGAGTTTGTCCTAGTCTAGTCATAGAGTTGCAGGCAGGTCTCTACCTGCTGGGTGCTGGTAGTACCCCTGCCTCCCCAAACAACCCAAAACTTCTCCAGATGTTCTCAAATGTCCCCCGGGGAGCAAAATCGCCCCTGGCTGAGAACCACTGCCCTGATCTGTAGTTGCAGAGAGAACGTACACACAATATGATGAGATTCGATGGCTTTAAAACTGGAAGAGACTGAAGAGACCATTTAGTTCATCTTGCTCTTATGATGAGGGTGAGCCATTAAATGAACTGTGAGCAAGTTCACACTGCTTGTCCCGGTTCTCCTAGAGCAGCACACAGTGAGCCTAGAGTGCTGCGTTGGGAGTTGGGAGACTTGGAGTCTGGTTCTGGTGATGCCATTTAATGAGCTTTATATCTTTGGACAGGAAATATAGCTTCTCTGGGCCTCCAGTTCTTCTTCACGTTGTTTTTGTTGTTGTCTGGTTGACATAATGTCCTATACCGTGGAATTCACCCTTTTCGATTGTATACTTCAGTGGCTTTTAGGTTTACTGTGTTGTGCGCCCATCACCACAATCTAATTCCAGAATCTTTCATCAGCCCAAAAAGAAACCCCAGGCCCAAGCCCATTAGCTGTCACTCTCCATTCCTTCCTGTCTCTAGCCCTGGCAACTACTTTCTGTCTCTGTAGATTTGCATATGTTGGACATTTCATTTAAATGGAATCATACAATACGTGCCCTTTGGGTCCAGCTTTTTTCACTTAGCATAATGTGTCTAAGCTCATGCATGTAGAATGCATCAGCACTTTATTTCCTTATATAAGCTGAGTAGTATTCCGTTGTGTGAATATACCATATTCATTCATAAGTTGATGGATATTTGAGTTGTTTCCACTTTTGGGCCATTGTAAGTAATGCTTCTGTGAATAGCTGTGTACAAGCTTTTGTGTGACCATATGTTTTCAGTTTGCTTGGGTAGAATTGGTGGTTCATATGGTGACTCTATATTTAACTAAGTGAGGAACTGCCAAGTTGTTTTCCAAAGCAATTTTTATTTATGTTTTCACTAGTAATTATGAAGGTTCCAGATTATCTACATCCTTACCAATAGTTGTTATTGTCTGTCTTTTAGTGGTTTAGTTTTTGTTGTTGTTTTTTAAGAGCTCTTCTAGCTTTGAGGTTTTTTCTTTTTCTTTTTTTAATATATATTTTATTAATTTTTTACAGAGCGGAAGGGAGAGAGAGATAGAGAGCTAGAAACGTCGATGAGAGAGAAACATCGACCAGCTGCCCCCTGCACACCCGCTACCAGGGATGTGCCCGCAACCAACGTACATGCCCCTGACCGGAATCGAACCTGGGACCCCTCAGTCCGCAGACCGATGCTCTACCACTGAGCCAAACCGGCTTCGGCTCTTTTTCTTTTATTCCATACATATGCCAATATAACTAACACAGAATCCAGTCTTTAAGGATATATATTTTGAAAATTAATAGAGTTAATCATCTCTCATATTTTTTGAGGCCCTTCTATTGTCCAGTGTTCAGTCATGTAGAAGGAATAAATAGCTTTACTCTACCTCTGCCCCTCCCCCCCAACTAACTCATAATCTGACTGCGGGAGGGGGGGGGCGGGGGGAGAGGGGAGATGTACATGAACACAGAAAGCAGAGGACAACACAGAGTCAGGTGGAATACAGTGATAAAAGTATCTCAAGGGCAGGTGTTTGCTTGAATAAGGGCAAAGAAAGTCATATTCAGAGCTAGACAGAAAAGGGCATCTCTTGATTTGGGAAGGTGGCTGGTTTTAAGATTTTAGAACATGTCCCTTAAGTAATAGGCTCCCCTGGAAAGTTAAAAGGCCTCTTTTATGCCAAAATATTTTGTATTAGCTTGTGAACTGGAGCAGATGTCATTCATTCTCCCCCCTCCTTTTTTGGTAGATGTGAACTTGAACTTGATTTGTATATCTATGCTGCCCTTTGTTCTAGAGGAGATGACTCTCTGTCCATGGCTGTTTGCTGGAGTGTGAGGGGAAGACACATGGATGCTCTATGGTTCGTTCCACAGGGATATTTTAGTGAGCTGGGTTCAAGAGATACTTCATAGGAACAAGATGACTAGTGATTCACCTTTTGAATTCCTTTTCCATTAAGGGGGGAGGAAACCCTTATCCTTTTAAAAGAGTACATGTGTGTGTTAGGTCAGAAAGCTCATAAAAACCTCCTTGATCCCTGAGAGCTGATAGCTTCCAGGCCAAATATTTAGCCTAACATTTTGGGCCCTCTGTGATCCGATTCTGACCTCCCTTTGCAGCCTTTTCTCTCACTGTCCTTTGGACTGCTCTGCAAACGCACCAGGCTTTTTTCTCCCTGCCTTCTGGGCCTCTTCTCATGCCACTTTCTTTGCCTCGACATTGCTCCCCCTCCATTGGGACGAGTCAAAGTCCCCTCTTTCATTAGACGCTGATGCCAGTAACATTCCCCAATGAAGTGCACCCACACCGCCCCCTATCTCCCTCGCCCTCCGGACTGGGAGGACCCTGCTTCCCTCGCCCTTCATGGCTCAGCCGGTGGACTTCTCTCTGTGGCCTCAATACAGTCCGCCCTTGGTTATGATCATTTTGTACCCAGGTTGTTGGAACCATAAGCTCTACGTTCTTTGAGGTCAGGGACTCCTCCACTCATCTTTTCATTCCTCCAAGGTTCCTATTAGGAAACCTGGCACATACAGTATTTATCGAACTAAAGTGAAAAAACAAACAAAAAAACGCTGTTTCTGTAGCTTCTACTATATCAAGAATATAAAGCTATATCAAGAGTCCATGACCACAGCAGTAGGGCTGGAGCAGGTCATGCAGATGGACGTGCGCTTTGGCAAGTGTGAAGGCTGTGAGGGACACGATTTGTTTTACTGCTTTTTAAACAAGTGGCATGAAGAATCTGTCGTCAGAGATCACTTGGTTTGAGCATTATTTCTCTTATCCAGATGTCAGAATTCTAGAACCCCCGGGTGAAAAGAGGCTGGAGACCTAGCAGGAAGCAGACAGGCCACTAAGAGGCGATGGGCTGTTCTACGTTCTGCAGGTTCGCAGGCTGCCTTCCCAGCCTCCCCCAGAAACCAGTAAATAAAAGAGGCCACAGTGGCCGCAAGCCACGCTGGGAGGAAGCTCTGAGACATGACAGCTGCCTTCAGAAGGCCGGAGTGGAGACTTCCAAAAGCCCAGTATGGTAGAGAGTAGCAGCAGGCTTTCACACTGAAGTGGACTCCGGGAATGTCGGTGCACCACATCAAAGTACAAAATCGGATCATAATGGTGATTCTTCATCCAGAACAGATGAAATCAGGTTTGGCATATTTTGGTTTGATGCACTCTGCTGAACAATGCAGGAACAAGGGGTGTGTTTTAGAAAGATCCCTACACGAAAAGTAGTTTAAAATAAAGTAGTAGGTTTGTGCCTAAAGGGGTGAGCTTCAGTTATGCAGAAAACCTCAATCTCCACATCCAGGAGAAAGTAACTTACTTGCTCCTCATTGTCTTCATGTTGCAACTCCTCTCTTGCCTGCCATTTCCCTTTCTCTCCACCTTCCCTTATAGACTCTTTTTTCCTCCTCACCATATGAGCTGTGTATTTATATTCCTTCTTTTTATATTTCTGATGCTGTACTCATGTTCTCTTTTTACACATCGCTGTAGCTTTGCAGCCCTCTCTGTGCACCTTCCCCACAGAGTGCCACCTTTTGACAGCCTGGGTCCATGTTACTGGTAGTTTCATATGGAAGTTACTTGTTGGCAAGCCCTGTCTCCACCCCCTCCCCCTACACACACACACATCCACACACCTCCAGTAGACTATGCATTGATCAATGTAAAGGCCTTGTTTGTCACCTGTGTTGCCCCAGTTCTTAGGGCAACATCTAGCACATGGAAAGGTCTTCACAAGGTCTTATAAAAACCTGTTGAGTGAACAAAGGCTCCTTGACCTTTAAGAGAGAAATATCGATGTGAGAGAAACACATCAATTGGTTGCCTCCTATATGCACCCCAACCAGGGCCTGGGCTGGGGAGGAGCCTGCAACCGAGGTACATGCCCTTGACCAGAATCGAACCTGGGTCCCTTTGGTCTGCAGGCTGATGCTCTATCCACTGAGCCAAACCAGCTAGGGCTGATTTTTCTTTGTGTTGACCCTCTGTGTGTGTGTTCCTTCTCTCTCTCTCTCTCTCTCTCTCTCTCTCTCTCTCTCTCTCCCTCTCTCTCTCTCCCTCTTTTTGTCTCTCTCTCCCCCCCCCCCCAATTATCCTTTCTTAATTTCTCTGCTTAATCTTTTGAGTCAATATGGAATGCAGAATCATATACTGAAGATATAGAGAAATTTTGAAATGCAGACACCAGAATTTGGAGGCACTTTTTAACACACTTTATCGTATCAGGAATTAGGCTCATCTGTTCAAAGGGTGAGTTCCTGTGGAGATTTGAGGAAGATATAAAAGCTCCTAGTGGTGTTTGTGAAGGAGTGAAACAGAATTGTGTCCCGCTGAAGTTAGATGGTTGAATTTCAGCAGACAAGGCCCACTGAGTAGCCCAAGGAGGGCAAAGGAAGCTGATGACATGGCCAACCCAAGAGGGGGCGGGCCCCTAGAATGCAGATAAGAGCATCCAGACTCACTCTTAAAGGTATCATTTGTGCCTGCTATGGAGATATGAACTAATTATACGATCCCCTGTAAAATGTAATTGTGAACATGACCTGTCGTTCCCCCTCACCCCACCCCACCCCCAGTTATTTTTCAAAGGTAAGTAGAAGTAGTTTCTAGATCATCTTAAAGGATCATTTTCAGCCGAAACCGGTTTGGCTCAGTGGTAGACCGGTTTTGGTCTGTGGACTGAAAGGTCCCAGGTTTGATTCCAGTCAAGGGCATGTACGTTGGTTGCGGGCACATCCCTGGTGGGGAGTGTGCAAGAGGCAGCTGGTCGATGTTTCTCTCTCATTGACGTTTCTAGCTCTCTATCTCTCTCCCTTCCTCTCTGTAAAAAAATCAATAAAATATATATATATTTTAAAAAAGATCATTTTCACACATTCGAGGATGGACTGATGTAGAAATGGGAATAACGTATTCCAGAACCCACTGTGTTACAGCGCAGCATCTCTGGCTGTGGGCAAAGGCACAGCCTTTGGCTGAAGTCCTGTGTTCTTGCCTGTGGAAAATATTATACTATACTCAGCAGGATTTCCTCTTTGCTGTAGAGGATCTGGCTATGATAGCAAGTTTTGCCAGAGCAGCTCTTCTGCAGAGAACCCTCTAATTAACAGGAAGCCTGTGTGTGAACAGTCATATATAATTTTTATGGCGGCATTCTAAACATATTTTGCACTTGGCTGACTTTTTTCGTTAAGGAAATAAACATGTAATCTTGTCGGGGAATGTAAAGACTATAAAATCAAACCACCCACATCCGCTAATGTTTTATTACAGCTTCACATTGCTAAGTAATACGTGTGTGTGAGTGTGTGTGTGTGTGTGTGTGTGTGTGTGTGTGTGTTTAATGGTGACCAAGGATAGTTTCATAGACGTGTTGATGCAGAAATTGGTTTTAGGCATTTTTATTCCACCAAGCGAGTGGGAAAGGAGATAGATCAGTCCACAGGGCTGTATGTGATGAGCGGCTCCTCTGAAGCTATCCTACTGCGCCCCTTGTGGGATGCACTCCTCGTCTTCAATCTCCAGAGGAATTTACTGTTGAGTTGGGGAAAGAGGCCCAGATGAGTTTGGTGAAGGAGATGATCTGGGAGGGAAGTGGTTGGTGTAAGTTGGGGTTTTTCTACATTGGCACTATTAATTTTGGGGGCTAGGTCATTCTTTTTGTGGGTCATTTTCCTGAATATCATGGGATAGCTAGCAGTATCCTTGGGCCCTGCCTACCAGAGGCTGGTAGTATCCCCAAGTTGTGACAACCAGAAATGTCTCCAGACCTTGACAAAGGTCCCCTGATGGAGGGGGGTCAGGGGAGGTGGGTTCAAAATCCCTCCCAGTTGAGAACCACTGTACAGATATAATTGAAAACAGTGTGGACTTGGGTCTGAGCTGTGAAGAATAGATAGAACTTAGATAGGAAGTGTGAACAATATTGGGGTGGTTTAGTGGAAATAAACCATTCTGTAAAGACCCAGTCAGTTTCCACATTGGAAACTAGAGCAGAGCTATTCAAAGTGTGATCCGTGCACCAAACTTTGTTACTGACATAAGTGCTGTAATTGAGGATAAACATTTTTAAAAAATTCTTTATCGTTTACGTATTACATATACTTTATGTAATTACATATGTCTTTTTTTCCCCTCATTGACCTCTCCCCAGGCACTTCCCCACCCTCTCTCCTTCTCTCCCTCCCTCCCCCCACCGCAAACATTTTTATAGCAAGTTTACAGAGCAATTTATTTATTTTTTTAAATTATAAATGAAAACTTTAGGCTTCTGTTTTGTATATCTTTGGTATATCATTTATATGGGCATTCAATTTCTGGAAGTATAAATTTGTGACAAGTTGGAACATTAAAACAACAAGAATCAGAGCATCTGGTCCATTATCACTGGTACTCTGAGAAACATAGAGGCTGTGACCAGATTGGATTTAGGGTGCATAGAAGGGGCCAAGGGATAAGACTGGCTAGGTATGGCCCAGATAGACCATGAACTCAGACTGGTTCTTGAGATCTCAGAGTGCCTGGCACATCTTAGGCTTGGTGCTCAAATATTTTTAAGATGAATGAATGAATGAATGAATGAATGCTTCAAAAGCCTCCAAGAAGAGCAGGTGCACCTAGAAGAAATCCAGTGGATATTTTAGAGATGGGAGTGACTTTTATTGTACAAGGGTATGTTAATGTCCTTTGGTCTACAGCATATCCCCAAAAAATGTTCACACACTTACAAAGGCAGTGTTTTTTAAAAGTTTTCTTTTTTAAAATGTTTTTATTTACTTGTTTGTTTATTTATTTTTTTTTTAAGAGAGAGAAAGGGAGAGGGAGGGAGATAGAAATATTGGTGAGAGAGAAACATTGATAGGCTGCTTCCTGCACGCCCTCTATTGGGGAATGGAGACTGCAAGCCAGGCGTGTGCCCTGACTGGGAATTGAACTGGTGACCTCTTGGTACATGGGACGACGCTCAATCCAGTGAGCCACACCAGCCAGGCAAAATACATTTCATTTCAAAATGTAACAGAATCAGTTGTTAAAGTGTGTATTCATTTTGGAGGGGACACACACTATTTCTGTGGCTTTAGTCTTCCCCTTATCCGCGTCTCCCCGGTTACAAACCTTTTCTCATTTTAGAACTTGCTCAAATTATGTGTGAGTTATTTGGGATTTGTAAACATGTCAATGTCTTTGGCACAAAGTAACTTTTGTTGTTATTTGGTGATGCTTGTAGCTGTCCCTTAAGAAATAACAGAGAGTGCATTTTGTTTCATTTGTATTTTCTGTCAGTGGAAAAAGATCTGTGCCCTAGGCACTGTCTTTATAGTGATGTTGGTAATCTGTGCTTGTCTACTCATAATTGGGATTCCTGTTTGGAGAGCATTGGTGTGAGGATATGGAGGTTAACTGCTTAGCTGACAGCCATGGACTTGGCTGAAAGCTTTGGAAAACTGTAGTTTTCTGAAATTCCATCTGCTACTTACTTTTTAATCACCTCTCTTTCACCTGCTACTTACTTTTAGTCACCTTTGAACGTAGCAAACAACTCTATGTTAAATTTCATATCTTTTTCTTTCTTTCTTTCTTTCTTTTTTTTTTTTTTTTTTTTTTTTTTTTTTTTTTTTTCCTCCTCACCCAAGGATATTTTCCCATTGATTTTTAGAGAGAAGAAAAGACAAGAGAGAAATATTGCTGTGAGAGAAACACATTGATTGGTTGCCTCCTGCATGAGCCCCGACCAGCGCCTGGGCTGGGGAGGAGCCTGCCCTTGACTAGAATCAAACCCAGGACCCTTTGGTCCACAGACTGCTGATACACTAAGCCAGACCGGCTAGGGCCATATCTGGGTGTAGCTTTATTTTCCACCCTTCTGTTTGTAGAGCTCCGGGTCATAATGCATTGTGTGTTTCCTGAAATATTTAATTTTTGAATCTTAACTGCTTCCTTGCTAATACCTTGAAACAAGTTGCTTGAAATAGTATTTGGAGCTTAAGGCATTGTATTTTTCATTTGGAATGGTATTATGTTATAAGAATTCCTCATCTTCTAAATGTATAGCATATGGATGGTGGGCTGCTTGATAGGAGATGTGAATTCCAGTCCCAACTCCTGCTACTTACATAGTGAATGATTTGCAGTAAGTTACTTAACTAACTTCCATAACTCAGTTTTATCATTTTGTCACACAAAGACACACCTGGAGTACCTGCTCACATGACCATGATCAGGAAGCCTGCACTACTGAGTCCCACAGGACACCTACTACATAATGGCACTCTACCAAGACTGGAGACATAGAAACTACTTAATGCAGAGAAACAAACGCAGGGAGGCAGACACCACACGAAGACAAAGAAATAAGTCCCAAGTGAACGAAAAGAAAATAAAGATTCCATTTAAATAAAATGGAGACAAGCAGTCTACCAGATAGAGTTCAAAACACTGGTTATAAGGATACTTGGTAAGAACTTCAACAAAGAGATAGGAAACATAAAAATGGAGAAAGAAACAAAAAAGAACCAGCCAGAAATGAAAAATATAGTAACTGAAATGAAGACTACATTAGTGGGAATCAGCAATAGATTAGATGAAGTAGATCAGTGATTTGGGAGATAAGATAGTAGAAAACACCTAATCAGAACAGCAAAAACCAAAAAGAATCCCAAAAGAATGAGGATAGTTTATGGGCTTCTGGAACAATATCAGATATACCAACATGTATATCATGGAAGAACCGGAAGGAGAAGAGAGAGAGCAAGGAATTGAAAACCCATTAGAAGAAGTAATGTCAGAAAACTTCTCTACCCTAGTAAAGGAAGCAGTCATACAAGCCCAGGAAGCACAGAATTCTAAATAAGACAAACACAAAAAGGCCTCCAATAAGACTCATCTTAATTAAAATGCCAAAAGTTAAGACAAAACGAAAATCTTAAAAGCAACAAGAGAAAAGCAGTTAGTGGCCTACAAGGGAACTTCCCTAAGACTGTCAGCTGACACCATACAGAGTTATTATACTATTCACCACTGGAGGCCCAGTGCATGAAATTCTTGCACTGGGGTGTTTGGGGGGTCCTTTAGCATGGCCTGCACCCTCTCACAGCCTGGGACCCCTTGGGGGATGTCCGCCTGTTGGTTTTCTTCTGACTACTTTTAAGATGTTCTCTGCCTTTTTTTGTGTGTGTGTGTGTGTGTGTGTGTTTTTGTTTTTTGTAGTTTCCCTCTAATGCACCTAGGTATTAATTTTCTTTCTCCTCACAATCTGGGACCCCTTGGGGGATGTAACAGTGTGCCAAGCAGCAGATGGCCACAGTGGAGCCCAAACCGGGGCCAGGTACCACGTTGCTTGTGCTCATCCCGGCCTACTGTGCCTGCTGCCGCTGCTCGGTAGTGCTGCCGCGGAGTCGGGAGAGTCTCCTGCCACTGCAGCTACACTTGCCAGCCACGAACCCGCCTCTGGCAGAGCAGCACTCTCCTGTGGGAACGCACTGACCACCAGGGGGCAGCTCCTGCATTGAGTGTCTCCCCCCTGGTGGTCAGGGCACATCATAGTGACCACTCGTTCCGGTTGTTCCGCTGTAATGGTCGCTCGGGCTTTTATATATGTAGAGAGATATTCCCTATTCTATACTGTACACCCCCATGACGTAACTACCAATTTGTACTTCTTAAATCCTTCCTTTTTCACCCATTCCCCCGACTCTCTCCATCAAAATGTTCTCTGTGTATAAGAGTTTGCTTCTGGTTTGTTCGTTCACTTATTTTGTTTTGCGGTTTCTACCTGTAAGTGAAATCATATGATATTTGACTTTGTCTGACTTATTTCACTTAGCATAATACCCTCTAGGCTAATTCATATTGTTGCACATGGCAAGATTGTAATTTTTTTTTATGGCTGAGTAATATTCCATTGTGTATAATATATGTACCACTTGTTCTTTATCCATTCATCTGGTGAAGGACACTTAGGTTGCTTCCTTATCTTGGCTACTGTAGGTAATGCTGCAATGACCATGGGGATGCATGTGCCTTTTTCAAATTAGTGTTTTGGGTTTCTTTGGATAAATTCCCAGGAGTGGAAAATGCTGGGTCCTTCTTTGTTTCTTGTTACAACCTTCATTTTAAAGTTTATTTTACCTGATATAAGTATTGCTACCCCATTTTTTTGTTTGTTTTCATTTTCATGAAACATATTTTTCCAACCCTTTTCTTTCAGTCTGTGTCTTTGTCTTTCAATTAGAAGGAAGTCTCTGTAGGCCACATATGTAAGGATTTGTTTTTTATTTTATATTTTATTGATTTTTTACAGAGAGGAAGGAAGATAGAGAGCTAGAAACGTTGATGAGAGAGAAACATCAACCAGCTGCCTCTTGCACACCCCCCTACCAGGGATGTGCCCGCAACCAACGTACATGCCCTTGCCAGAATCGAACCTGGGACCTTTCAGTCTGCAGACTGACGTTCTACCGCTGAGCCAAACTGGTTTTGGCAAGGGTTTGTTTTCTTATCCATTCAGCCATCTTATGCCTTTTGATTGGAGCATTTAATTCATTTACATTTAAAGTAACTATTGAAAAAGATTTAGTTACCATTATTTTATTATTCATATTTTTTATCTTTTTTTCTTTCTTCTCCTTCTTAAAAAGCCCCTGTAGCATCTATATATAAGAAAGGCTAATATGCAAGGGCTGACGTGGAACAAAGGAAGGCCCTAGCCGGCAGCTGGAAGGCCCCAATTGGCCCTGATCACCAGGCAGGCCTAAGGATCTTACCCTGTGCAGGAATTTCATGCACTGAGCCTCTAGTTTCTTATAATGGTTTTGGGGTGATGAACTCCTTTAGTGTTTTTGTTTTGTTTTGTTTTGTTTTTTTGTCTGGAAAGCTCTCTTTACCTGTCATTCAATTCTAGATGACTGCTTTGCTGGGTAGAATAATCTTGACTATAGATCCTTCCTCACTTTTCATCACTTTGAACATTTTGTGCCACTCCCTTTTGGCCTAACAACTGTATGTGTACACTGACCCATAAGTTTTCCAAATCCTTCTGATTTTCCTAATATTATTTTCTTTTCTCTAGCTTACTTTATTGTAAGAATACAGTATATAATACATATAATAGAAAACATGTTAATGGACTGTTTATGTTATTTGTAAAGCTTCCAATCAACAGTAGGTTATTTAAATCAAAATTATAAGTGGATTTATTTTACTTAGCGGGGGGGTTGGCACTCATAACCCCTGCATTGTTCAAGGATCAACTATATATGGACTTAAACATTTAAGAGTAGCTTTGAAAACCAATACTATATTTGAGGTAGCAGGTTATACAAACTCCTTTATCTTTTTTGATTCACTTCTAATATTGTCTTACTTAGCTATCTATTAACATTCTATCACAAATTATAAGTAAATATTGTTTCAGTTACCTGTAATCTGGAATGTGAAGGAGGTAGCCTAAACTATTCTGCAAGTATTGGTTTCCAGTGAGAAAATACATACAGGTAACCTTTTCATTCATTTCATTCTGCCAGCAGCAGGGCAGTAGTAAGCTCTCTTTGATCTGCTCTGAAATATTTTTTGAACTCAAGAACAGTAGACCAGAAACTCTGAAAGTGCCCCAGTTTCAGTTTGGAAACTAAGTGAAGTGATTGGTTTTAATTACATGTCAGCTTCTTGATCTTAATCTATAATTCTAAAAGCGAGACAAGTGAGTCTACTTAAAATAAACAGGTATTAAATTGATGCTGTGTATCAGTTTGAAGATACATCAGGACAGACTTTTAAATCCTTGGGGATTGCCTTGGGGACATTTGTTAATTACTCTTTTTTTTTTCTTTGTTGATTAAGGTATTACATGTGTCCTTATCTCCCCTTTGCCCCCCTCACCCTACCCCCTCATACCCTCACCCCCCTGTAATTACTCTTTATGTGGCTAAAATTTCTGGTTCTCCTTGTTCCGAGTCCTGGTTTTATCTTTAGCATTCCTTCCTAGCCCTGTATGCAGCAGAACTGGGAAAGTCAAAAGGTCACTCTTGTGCACACTCAACAGTAAACAGTGCCTGTTTGTTCCTGGGTTTGGCTAGTCTACATGGAGCAGTTGGACTTCATTCTGCTGATGACAAGACTGCAGGGTGTGTGCAGGGAGACCCTTTCTTTCCTCATCACTCTCTCTGCTTTAGTCTGGCTGGGATGGGGTATTTAGGTTAGTAGGAGCCTGGGTGGGAAATAAATCCTTACAGAACATGTTCTGCTGGTGTGACAGCATTATTCTCATACCTATAGGGAAACTCATTCTTATCAAAGGATAGATATGTTCCCAGAGAGTGAATTATCTCTCTGTTTAAGTCACGTTTCTTAGTTTGGGCACTGTCAGCGCTCGAACTATTGGTGCCTGTAATTCACAGCTTTCTCGGGGGTGAGCTGAAGTAAGGCAGAGGCAGGTGTGTGCCCCCTGTGCTTAGCACAGCGCCAGGCAGTTGCTATTATAGAACCTCAAAATGTGCTTGTGGGATGAATAAGAGTGAACCAGTGATCACCACAGACTGATTCATTTGCCTCTCAGCATAACCATTACTGCTTGTCTCATTTTCCATTCTTGTAAGTGTATTTCTAGTATCACATGATCTCACTCATCTTGGGGAAATAATGAACAACATAAACTGATGAACAAATACAGACCCAGAGACAGGGAAGCATCGATCAGACTGTCAAACCTCAGAGGGAAGGTAGGAGAAGATAGGGGAAGCAGGAGAGATCAACCAAAGGACTTGTATGCATTGCATGTAAGTCTAACCAATGGTCACAGACAACAGGGGGTTGGGGGCATGTGTGGGGAGGGGATTGAGATGGGAATGGCGGGATGAGGACAAATATGTGATACCTTAATCAATAAAGAAATTTAAAAAAAAAGTGAACCAGTGAAGGAATGGAGAAAGAAGCCAAATTCCTGTGGAGTCATGGGACCAGGTCTCCGAGTGACTAACTGTATGCCTGCTAAAGAACAATAGCTGACGAGGTTTATGGCCTTAGAATAAAGATCACTATAGTAATAACAGTAACTCGTGTGTGTGGAGCTCTTTCGGTGTGCCAGGTGCTAAGAGCTCTGTATTACATCATTTAAATTTCATCACCACGCTCTGAGCTGAATTATGATGTGCATTTCACCTATGAGGAAATTGAAACTTTGATAGGATAAGTATCTTGCACTAGATGATCCCTTTCTGACTGTCAGGACTAGAACATAAATCAAAACTAAGTGGCCCTAGTGAGACTCAGTCCGCTGCCCTTGGCATCGTTGTCAACATGCTCTAACCATCATGAGCAAACTGCAGAGACGAGGCCGCCCACAGACCTGTGTCAAGCTTGCAAAGCTTGCAGTGGCCAGGCCTGCCTCCTCACCTACTTTCACATCTTCCCTGTGTTCATACTACCAAACCACGTACAATAACTTGAGTGTGTGCATTGTGTGTGTGTACACGTGTGTGTGTGTGTGTAGGGTGTTTCATTTAGGTAGGTTATTTTTGTAACAAGTAAGCTTTGGATTTATAGGCAGTTCTGTTGTCAAGCTGAGTCAACAACAAAGTGGTGTATTGTTAATAGAAGCATGAAAGTTAGGAGAAGGAGGTGAATCATGAATTGATAGGTTGACCTTTTGAAAACAAGGTTTTTGTTATTGCTGTTGTTTTGCTTTACCAGTCAAGTTTGAGGTGATGGTGACACATTTAAGCATACATTTTCAGAAAGGCTTTGAGTATGGGATTAGCTCTTGTGAAAGAGATCAATTTTCAAATGCAAATTTTGGTTCTATTTTATAAAGGTTAATAATTGACGTTCTGGAAGTATGTGATATCGTCAAGGGCAAAAGTGTTAATATGAAGAGAAAACAGATCAGAAAGTAAATTGCAAGATGTTATGATGTCTTCAGTTTGCCTGATTCAAGCATAACATTACTATGTGCTAATATTCCTATCTTTTCTGCCTCTAGATTTATTACCCTGTCACATTTTTGTTAATAAATAGAAAATATATTAGCTGTATGGTATACTTATATGTCTACAGCAAAACCCAGGTTAGTTTTCAAGGATTTCTTTATGAACCGAGTAATTTTCCCAGCCAGGGGTATACTAGAATGCTTTTAGGTAAAGAATAGCAAAATATCAGCCATACAGAGCCAAAGCCTAACGTTGTTATGAAAAATACCACTACATATATTATTTTTTAAAAATATGGGATGGTTTGTTGGGGTTTTTTGCCCTTATTTTTGCAAAGTAAGAATTTATAAATTGACTTTTAAAACCTGATACAAGGAGAAAAACTGAAAAATGAGAGCAATAGACTTTAAGATTTCTCAGATGTTTGGAACAGAGATTTGCCTTCTGGCTTGAAAGTTACTTAGACAAACATTATAAAGGAAAAAAAATATATAATCTTGTGTATTTGCACACCCACATTTCTCCTGGCCCCTACACTTCTCTCATGCAATGGTCTACAGTGTTTTTTGATCACATACCCCCATTATAAAAAAATTATTTGTGGATATATTTCCAATATCTATATATTGTAAATAAATTATAGGCATATATCATTGTACTAATAAAATATGTGCATAATAAAGTGTACACAAAATAGCAATTAAAATGATGGGATACTGTTGAAACAATATTCTTAATTTTTTAAAAAAATATATTTTATTGATTTTGTACAGAGAGGAAGGAAGATAGTTAGAAACATCGATGAGAGAGAGTCATCGATCAGCTGCCTCTTGCACACCCCCTACTGGGGATATTCCCGCAACCAAGGTACATGCCCTTGACCAGAATCAAACCCGGGACTTTTTAGTCCTCAGGCCGACGCTCTATCCATTGAGCCAAACCAGTTTTGGCTTAATTTTGTTTTTTAATGATAAAATTTTTTTTTTCTGTCTTCCAAAATTTCTCTTAGTCAGCATGGTGTAAGGTAATGACCAATACTACAGTTTGAAAGTCTGCTTTTAACAATTTTTAAATTATTTAAAAGGTACCTTTCTAAAATACATAGTTGCATATGGAGAATGAGCACCATTATAATTGAAGAATAGTGGTACTCAATTTTCAATCCCATTTATCAATCATGTAACAGTGGTAAACATTTTCATAGTTAAAATCAGACTGTCTTTCCTGGTGTCAATTAGTTGTTCCTGACAACCAATTGAAAGATGTTATATTTTTACATTAAAAAAAAACACACACAGCCAGGACCGGTTTGGCTCAATAGATAGAGCGTTGGCTTGGGGACTGAAGGGTCCCGGGTTCGATTCCTGTCAAGGGCATGTACCTTGGTTGCGGGCATATCCCCAGTAGGGGGTGTGCAAGAGGCAGCTGATCGATGAATCTCTCTCATCGATGTTTCTGACTCTCTATCTCTCTCCCTTCCTCTCTGTACAAAATCAATAAAATATATTAAAACACACACACACACACACAAAAAAAAACCAAACAAACAAACAAACAAACAAAAAAAACCCCTCATTAATGAAGGCCTGGGGCCGGAAGGGGGTGGGTTTAGGACAGGGTTGGGGAGAGTGGGGGTGGAAAGGAGGGCGAGGTAGAAGGGGTCAATGGGGAAAAGGAGGACATATGTAATACTTTAAACAATAAAGCTTTAAAAATTTAAAAAATAACTCACTAAAGATTTTTATGTGAAAGACTTTTAGGAGATTAGAAAATTATCTTACTAGGTTTTCACAGTGACAATTTTTATAGACAAGTATTGTTTTCATTAACAAAATAATAATACCAAACATTATTTAAAATTCGTTTTATAAAAGTTGAACAAGAAAGTTACTTGTTTCTTATTAAAGAAGAAGAAGGAGGGGAAGGGGGAGGAGGAGGAAAGAAAGAATATTACTTGATAAAGTATCATCTTTGCCTTGAAGGGACAAATCAAGAAGGAAGAAGGTGTGTGTATCTGTGTGAGATTCTGTGTTTTAGTGTCTGTTGGGAGGCATACAACTGATATCATTTGTCATGCAAAGCACACTCAGAGCAGTTACCCTTTTCATAAAAGAAAAAAGTCTGTATAAGGCACTCAAAATAGAATAAATACTCAATAGAATTTGCACGTTCAATAAGATAACTGAAGATTATAAAATATTTAAAACATGTATGTTTATAGCAATTTTATACTAGTAAAGGTATGTTTCTAAATGATGAATTCTTGGAAGGTAATATGAAAATTACTTCAGCATGATGAGATTGTGTGTTTTTAAGTAAAAAGCAATTTTAAATTAAAAAGATGACTTAATGTTATAAACATGGAAAAAAGAAATCAGTATAAGGTGATTAAGAAAACAGGACCAAAAATGTTACCTGGTTAAAATGAAAATATGTTTAAAGTATTTATTAAACCTCAATAATGTTTGTTTAATACAAACATATTGAGTGTCTAATAAGTACCAGGGACAAACTTTTCCATCATTAAAACTGTATTGCCTATTGATTTTTTTATGATAGCCATTCTGACAGGTGTGAGGTGATATCTCATTATGGTTTTAATTTGAATTTCTGTAATGATTAGTGAGTTGGAGCACTTTTTCATTTGCCATTGTCCTCTTTGGACAAATGTCTATCCAGGTCTTCTGCCCATTTTTAGTTTGTATTTCTTTTGGTGAGTTGTATGAGAGTACTTTATATATTTTGGATACATTTGCTTATCAGATGTATCATTGGCAAATATGTTCTCCCATACAGTGGGTTCCCTTTTCATTTTGATGGTGGTTTCTTTTGCTGTGCAGAAGCTTTTTATTTTGATGTAGTCCATTTTTTAGTTTCCTTTGTTCCAAGAGCTGTATCTGTAAACATATTGCTACATGAGATGTCTGAGATTTTACTGCCTATGCTCTCCTCTAAGATTTTTATGGTTTCTGCAAAATATGGTAAGTGAAATAAGCCAATCTGAAAAAGACAAACGTCACATGGTCTCACTCACTCGTGGAATCTAATGAACAGAATGAATTGACCATCAAAGTAAGACCCTAAGCATGGAGGCATGGAACAGATTGGCATCCCTCTGTGTGGGGTTCGGGGAACAAGAAGAGATAAACCAGAGAACTTACATACCTATAGGCATAGCCCATGGGCATGGGCAATAGGAGAGTGAAGACATGGGGGGGGTGGGGAGATAGGGCCTGGGAGGAGAGGGGTAAGGGAGGGGAAATTGGGAGATATCTGTTAATACCGTCAACAATAAAAAGTGTATTTAGAAAACTGTATTGTTTCATTTATAAAATATCATAATGGTTTTTTCCAAAATTGCTCATTTCATAATCCATCTTTCTGATATTCTGATTCCCTGAAACTCGTTTCAATCTCTTTCATGACAGCATCTCTCGTGGTTATCTTTGGCTTGGTCACCTGGTATTTGCTTTCAAGTAAGATAAACTGAAATGGACACTAGAGATACAGTACTTTCTGTGTAATCTCATGTTTAGTTAAACAGCATCAGAACGTTGACAGTTAGCAGATGGCTTGTTGGTTCTTATTCTACACCACGGCCTTACTCCCCAACAGGGAGGCACATCTGAAAGTGTTTTAGTTAAGAACGTGTTCATCTGCAAGTGCGAGAGAACCTGACTGATGTGTTTGGTCTCTGCTCGTAAGTCTGGAGGCCCATTTGCTCAGGGCTTATGTTTCTAGGCTTCTCTTGGATGTTTTTTTCCTGATGCTCATTGCCTTAAGATGGCTGCCTCTGCACCTTATACTTGGGTTTCTAGTAGGAAGGAGGAGGAAAGGCAGAGACAAGAGCCCTAGCATCTTAATCCATCTGCTGCAACAGGAGAGCAAAGCCTTGCCCAGAAGCTCCACCCAGCAGACTTGGGCTCACACATAAAAGGCCCGATTTAGGTCACATGACTGCCCTAGCTGCAAGGGTGGATGGGAAAACTGGGGCTCGAGTTTCCCAGCCTTCACAGGAGAGGTCATAAATAGCCACAATACTTTTTTCTATTTACGTCTTCTTTATTACAATAGAATGCCTAATGTGCCTGACAGTGAAGACTTGAAGAATTTGCCACAAAATTATATATTTTTGAGATACCCTACTCAATCGCTGGAAAGTTTCTGGGGTCTTTGACCAGAGAGAGGTTATCAGTCCTTTTCTCTTTTTTTAGTTGAAAGAAGGAATTATTTTGGGGCCCTCTACCTCTCTTGGTCTAGTTCAACCCTTCTGTAAGTTTTGTCAAGTTATAAGAAAATCTTTTTTTTTCTCTTTCTTCTGCCTGACTTTGACTTTCATGAGATACATGAAAGACCTTAGCCTTACCTGAAGTCAGAAAAAAGAAAACTGTATATTTAAAGTGTGCAAGTAGGTGAAATAAAGAGCTGTCGCATAGAATACCTAAAGCCTTTGAAAGCACCAAGAAGTCACTATATTATTTTCAGAAGGCAACATCGGCAAGAAAATAAAGCTAATACGTTTGGATGAAACAGTTGAGCAAGAGCCTTTTATTGCTTTGTTCTTTTCTTAGTTAATCCTCCCAATAAACCAATGAACCAATGGCAATTGGGAATTAAGCAAAAGATATTGGGTCCATTTAACAGATTTGGAACCTGAAAATGAGAGAGAAGCTGAGTAATTTCTCCAAGGCTACTCAAGCAGCAAGGCCAGAACTCACCTCTGTCCATCTGTGCCTTGTTTTGCCTTTAGGCTTGCTTTCCCACAACTGCTCACACATGAAATGTCAATTTTTAAAACTCTGTCTTAATTCGAATTGATTATTTCTCTTTATTTACTGGTGACTCCTGAGGTCCCAGGGTGCTTGGAATGCAGACATGACTAGACATGTTGGGAAGCCTATGGAAGGAATCTGTCAGGGGCTGCTTAATTACATGTTAACTGGCAGTCTTCTGGAAAGAACTAATCCTACAAGAAGAGAATGGAGGAGTTAAAATGTACTTAGAAGTCAGTGTCACAGAGTAGGGGGTAAGTCTAAGTCAAGCGCAATGTAATTTATTTAGCCCGCCTGCTGATGTAGTCCCTAGGGACGTGTGGAGCCAGGAGATTGCCAGATTCAAGCATCTTCACAGGTTTCCAGGGGCCCTTGAATGTTCTGCCGCATCAGCAGATTCTGCAACAGCAGCCCAGGCAGCTCATCACCCCAGCGCTGGCTGTGCGGGTGGGTCACCAGGGCGTGGTTCAGGCATCCGGGTCTTAGCAGATGTGGGTCTTGCAGGGATTTGATGTTGAAAGGGTGAAGATTTATTGTCTTGGTCCAGTCAGCAGTTCTAACAAATGGGTGGCTTATAAACAACCGAAATTCCCTTCTCACAGTTCTGAAGGCCGGAAGTCCAGAATCATGGTGCCAGCATGGTTGGATTCTGGCGAAGGCCCTCTTCTGGATTGCAGACTGCTGACTTCTTGCTTTGGTGACCCGGGCAAGGGAGTTCTTGGGACTTTTTATAGGGACACTAATCCCGTTCATGATGGCTCCACCCTCATAACCTAAGCACTGCCTTTTCACTCCACCTTCTATTCTAACACCATCACTTTGGGGATTAGGTTTCAACAAATGAATTTGGGGGAGATACATTCTGATCTTAACACTTAATTGATGCAGTGGCTAAGAAGGCCGCTTCAAAGCACATCGAAGGCACTTGCTTCAGAGCTCCCAGAGATAACTGGGTGAAGTGCTTACAGGTGATAGAATTCTGTGGCAGCAGTCCAAAGCAGAGTCAGGGAAATAATTTGCTTAATTCCCAGATGCCATCAATGTGCAAATATACCAATAATTTAATACTAGTAAAAATACATTTGGACAAAACAAAATACTATAGTATGTACTTGCAGTTCTTAAAATTAACTGACAATTGCATTTTTATTTAAACATACAATCTTCTTTAATATCAGTGTCAATGTTAGAAGTGAAGCCTTCTTTTTGCATTCAGAGCCTAGAGATTCCTCTGATTATTTAGGCTACTGGTATTTCCAGTTAGATATAACATGCTCGACACACCGATTTTAAACTCATAAAGTTTTAGCATCCATTGAGAAATATTAGCATTTGATGTACATTTCTGTTTGACTAAACTTCAGTTATATTTGTTCCTAACTCAAATTAGCAATGAGTGTGATCTCTTGAACATCACCTGGGAATCTTTGATGTTCAGCACTGGAATGATGATTCTTTAATCATCCCTTCAGTTAATATTTACTGAGGGCCTCCTTCTTGCCAGTCCCTTGCTTACAGAACGGACATTGTGTGGAGAGAGAGATGATCCTAAAAATGAGTAAACCGATAAATAAAATTTTAATAGATTTAGACAAAACTTCCGCTAAGGTGGCTAGAGGGGAATCTCCAAGGAGGTGATGCTGAACGTATCTCATTTAAAATAGTAAGGAAGTCAGCACCACTGTTACATTCATCCTTCTTGTGAGAATCCTGTCTATTCATTAACAAATGTTTATTGAGTGTCTGCTATGTGTCAGTCACCCATTCTAGGCTCGGGATCCAGCAGTGAACAAACCAGCAGACAAAATCCCTAGCCCTTTGGAATTTATGCTCTAGCAGGGGGAGGTGGACAAGCAATAGTGAACATAAAACGCACAGTATGTCAGATGCTAGGTGCTAAGGTGAAGAATGAAGCTTGCAGGCAAGTGGAAAGTTGTAGAGTGGCTGGTTAAAAAAAAAACAAAAAGCAAAATCAGGTGATTAGGGAAGTACTCACTGAGAACGTGAACTTTGAGCTGGAAATGAAGATCTGGGTAACCTAGCCCAAGGTTGACAAACTTATTCTGTAAAGGGCAGCTGGTAAACACTTTAGTCTTTGGAAATGATACTGCCTCTGTTGCAACTATATTCAACTACCATTGTGTGGCAAAAGCAGCCTTAGACATTATGTAAATGAATGGCTGAGGCTGTCTACCAATGCAACTTTATTTATGGACACTGAAATTTGTATTTTCATACAATACATGAAATCTCATTTTGTCATGAAATATTGTTTTGACTTTTTTCAATAATTTAAAAAGTATAAAGACTAGAATTGGCCAATGGGCCATAGCTTGCCTACCTGGAAGCAGCCTGAGGCTGTAGCAGTGTCTGTTCCCTTTAACAGCTTTGGATGATGTATAAGGGCACATGTTTGAACTGTAGGTGAGATAGAAGGCACCTTCCGTGCTTCTATAGATATCTCCCTGTTGTGGGTTCAACAACTTTGCTGTTGGTTTTCGAAGAAAATGAAAATTCATCTGTTCATCCAGTGACAGATATTCAGTTCACTTCTGTTAAATTCTTATTTTGCAGCTTTTATTTCTAGGCTCTGCTGTGCAGTAAGAGCTTTTATTTTCAGTCCATCATGCTACAATATTTCTGAAGACATTATAAGTAGCAATTAAGAATTTAGGTAGCATTGCATTTAGATTCAAACTATAGAAAACTTGATACACAGTGGCTTAACTGATTAGAGGTTTGTCTGTCCAGTGCACAGGGGTTTAAAGTTGGCTGCAGAAGACTGTGCGACACCTGAAAAATGTCATCAAGGACGCAGGCTCCTGTCCTTCTCTCTGACCAACCTTAGCATACGGCATTTGTTTTTACGTTTTCAGAATGGTTTCGTCACCTCCCAGGGAAAGGAGAAGGGCAGAATGGACTTTGTCTTTCCATTCATGGTGGAACATCTGCCTTACATCAGATTGGCCAGAGCTGTGTCATGTGATCCCCTCACGCTGCAGAGGAGTGCGGATTAACACATTCTGTAGCTGAGCACATTACTTTTCCAAACAGAACCAGACTTCTGTATTAAGAAAGAAAGAGAGATGTTCCAGGCTCCCAAGGGCCCGCCTTCTGAGGCAGGGGGCCCCCTGCCACTCAAGCCCGGGCTCCCCCTGTTCCAGGCTGCAGTCACCTTCAGGCAAATCTCAAAAACAGTGCTCTGCGTGACTCGTCTTCCTTCCTGATGTTAATGTCACAAACATCCACTTGAAAACCTCCTTCTCTGGGTTGAATGTTTCCTTTTTGTTTAGTTGAGTGACGTGCTGTCGCATTAGTTAATTTTCTAGCCTTAACACTTTTCTAAAATTTTATTTTAACCATCTGGCCTTTTATTTATTTATCAATATTTTAAATATTATTGATTTTTTACAGAAAGGAAGGGAGAGGGATAGAAAGTCAGAAACATTGATGAGAGAGAAATATTCATCAGCTGCCTCCTGCTCACCCCCCACTGGGGATGTGCCCACAACCAAGGTACATGCCCTTGACAGGAATCGAACCTGGGACCCTTGAGTCCTCAGGCCGACTCTATATCCACTAATCGGCTAGAGCTGGCCTTTCTTTTAAGTGTAAAGAAACATGGGAGCCAATGAATAACAAAGTGCTGTGAGTCCTGCTTCATTGCCCTGCTGGGAGCCCTGACTTACGTAAAACACCGCCTCTCTCTGGCCTGCACCCCTGCTCCCCTCGGTGAGGCACACGTGCAGTTCTCTCTCAAAACAGATTTCTTCTGCTTAACCTTCTGACCCGTGACACATTCACCCTCTTCAAAAACGTCTGAAGTTTATACAGGTAGAAAGTGAAAAGTCTCGTCTCCACTTTGTCCCCATTACCCTGACCCCTAAGCCACCACTTTTGTTCATTCTTTGATAACCTTCAAGAGTTTTTAAAAATGTAAATACAAGCAAATACAAATATGTTCCTATTTTTCTCCCTTTTTCTTTTCAGAAGAATGTGCTTAGTCTACTTACAATTCTGCTCTTGTTTTCTCACTTCATACAATATATATCTTGGAAATCTTTTCATAACAGTGTTAATGGTAAAACAGTCTCTCCCTTTTTCTTTTTAAGTTGTGTTGTATTAAAGTGATCTCCTTGAAACACATGCCTGGCCATGCCTCCCCTTGCTTGCCCCTTTAAAAAAATACATTTTACTCCTTACGTGACTGTGTTGTTATCATTGTCAGTGAGGAACTGTCTTTTGCTTCTTGAGCATTGTCAGTGTGTCATGATGCACTGAAAATTTTTTAGAACAAAACCCATTTCTCTGTTTTCTTTAGTTTTATGGCGATACTAGAGGCCCAATGCAAGGAAATTATGCAAGAGTAGGCCTTCCTTCCCCCGGCTGCTGCCACTGGCTTCCCGCTGGCACCCGGGACCCGGGCTTCCTTCACAGCCCTGACTTTGTCTGGAAGGTCATCCAGTCTAATTAGCATATTGTGCTTTTATTATTATAGATTATTATAGATAATCGACATAATGTGTAAGTTTAAGGTGTACAAGGTAATGATTTGAGGTTATGGATATATTGTGATACGATGAGTATAATAAGTTACATTCCAGTTCCTCACATTGTTTGAACTTTAATCTCCTACAGTACAACTTTCAAATATTGTCTAAAAGGAGGGAGAGGTGCTGAGACATGGATACTTTCAAATATTGCTAGTGGGAATGTAATTAGATGTGGCCTTGTATTTTTATTGAGGTATAATTGACATACAACATTATGTTAGTTTCAGGTATACAATATAATTATTCTATATATGTGTCTATTGTAAAATATGACCACAATGAGTCTAGTTAACATCCATCAACACCACATCTGTTATAATCTTTTTTCTTATGATGAAGACTGAAGATCTACTCTTTTTAAAAAATATATATATTTTATTGATTTTTCACAGAGAGTAAAGGAGAGAGAGTTAGAAACATTGATGAGAAAGAAACATCGACCAGCTGCCTCCTGCACACCCCCAACTGGGGATATGCCCGCAACCAAGGTACATGCCCTTGACCAGAATTGAACCTGGGACCTTTCAGTCCACAGGCCGACGCTCTACCCACTGAGCCAAACCGGTTTTGGCTGAAGATCTACTCTTTTAGCAAATTCCAAATACAATACAGTATTTTTAACTGTAGTTACCATGCTGTTTATATCCCTAGTACTTATTTATTTTATAACTGAAAGGCTGTACTTCTTGACTAATGTAGCCTTGTTGCAAAGAAATTGATGCAGGGTCTGCCCTTTCATTCATAGGACTTTGTCCTAAAGTATTGTGAGAAACAATAAGAGATTTGTAAATAAAGATATAGTATTATTCCTAGTGGTGAAAGTTACAAGTATACTAAATATCCAGCAACAGATAACTGTACATCTACATGGTGGAGTTGCCAGGGAGACATTAAAATTCATACTGTTGAAAACTCTTCTTTAACATTGATTTTTAGAGAGGAAAGGAAAAGGAGGGATAGAAACATCAATGATGAGAGAGAATCATTGATTGGCTGCTTCCTGCATGCCCCACTCCGGGGGTTAAGCCTATAACCCAGACATGTGCCCTGACTGGAAATTGAACTGTGACCTCCTGGTTCATGGATAGATGCTCAACTGCTGAGCCATGCTGAGCAGGTCATACTCTTGGAAATTTTTAATGATGGGACCATATTCGTGATATATTGTTTAGTGAAAGGAACAAGGTGCAGCTATTTTTTTGTTTTGTTTTTACTGATATCAGAGAGAGGAAGGCAGAGGGAGAGTAGGATCGAAACATCAATGATGAGAGAATCATCAGTTGACTACCTCCTGCATGCTTCTTAATGGGTATGGTGCCCAAAACCCAGGCATGTGCCCTGACTGGGATTCAAATACTGATCTCCTGGTTTATGGGTCAATGCTCAACCACTGAGCCACATCGGCCAGGCAACGTCCAGCCATTTTACCTAGTATGACCCAGTGAAAGAAAAGACCAATTAAACTATAGAGGATTATAATCCAGCAATAAATGCTGTGTGTGTGGGGGGGGGGGGGGGGGGGAGTTGGGGTAGCTATTTGTTCAGGGCAGGGAGGTATAGATGGAAAAAAGCTGTATGAGTCTATCTTTGATGTATCCCTAGTATTAACCTAAAATAATTAACATAGATCCTTAAGAAATTGGTAACATTTCAAGGACTGCAAATGTGTTTGCAGCTCTTCATGAACACACCTGACCCCTAGTGACTGAGGAAGGAAACATGAAAGATCAGAAGAATGAAAAGGGTTAGGAAATAGAGTTCATAATAAAATGGTGCTTGCTGTTTACTCTTACTTCAGAGTGGAGAACACTTTTCTCTCGTGAACTGATAAAAGGATGCTTTCATGCCCACGGCTGCAGCTGAGGAATATCTGAAGGAGGCTTCTGAGGGGAATGAAAATGTTGCTGCTCCCGGGAATCAATAAAATGTCGGCCTCTCAGATGGGCTATATATAGTTTTCAACAGAGAGAGCGCTCATGACTATAAATGTCAATTCTTGTGGGTGGGAAGGGGGAATGGAGTTGGCCCCCTAAGAACTGTGTGAATCTCCAGGCAATCTGAGATGTGCCCCAGTTCTGGGGAGTCTAGGTGACGAAATGACTGTGTCAGGACTGGCTTAGACCTCTGCTGGATATCCACAGAGGGGGCAGTGCATGGCGCCTATGTAAATGGCTTTTTTTTTAATTATTTTTTTTTTTTTTATCAGTGACCTCTGACAATGGGAAGTGAAATCTAGTTCAACTTGGAAATATATACATATTGTTCAGATGAGCATTTCTCCTTATGTGTCTTCTCTTTTTAGATAAAGAAGAAGCAGCAAGATGTGGTTAGATTTCTGGAAGCCAACAAGATAGAGTTTGAGGAGGTGGACATCACGATGTCGGAAGAACAGAGGCAGTGGATGTACAAGAACGTGCCCCCAGAAAAGAAGCCCGCTCAGGGCAACCCGCTGCCGCCGCAGATATTTAACGGTGACCGGTACTGCGGAGTAAGTAGCCAGATGGTCATTACACCATTTCTTTGCAATTCTCACATCACAGAGCCACCTGGAGCACAGGGTTTTTTTCAGTTAGGACTGTCACCTCTTCATACGGTGCCTATTCAGGTCCACAAGTCTAAAGGAGGGGCTAAGAGTCTAAGGTCACAGACAGTGTGTGTGTGTCTGAGTGCATGTGTGTCTGGGAATTTTCTTGTCTGTTTGCTTTAGAAAAAGGGGTGAAAGGGAAGCTGTGTGCATGATTTCATTGTGTTATAAAATTTAAAGCATATTTTTTATTAATAGGTTTTGGGGGACAGATTAAGAGGAGTAATTATTCTTGAGCCTTTTCCCCTTTACTACACACACACACACACACACACACACACACACACACACATATATATATATATATATATATATATATATATAATCATTATGAACATGTAAAATACATTAGGTGCCTTCCTGCTGTATATAGCATATGAAGTTCCTTTTGTCTAATTATCTGTTTTCCTTCTTACTCTTAGGTTAAGAAAAAAAAAAAATCAAGAAGTTTCTTTTTTTAAAATTGATTTTAGAGAGAGAGGAAGAAAGAGATAGAAACATCAAACCCAGGCATGTGTCCTGACCAGGGAATCCAGCTGTTTATCTCTTGGTGCATGGGTTGATGATGCTCAACTACTGAGCCACACAGGCTGGGCTCAACAAGTTTCTTGCTCATGAGTAATTAGAATTTGCCTTTGCCAGCGCTCTAAGAATGTAAGTCAGTGTTTATTTTGGAACCTATATTCCAGTTCTTCAGGATTGCCTGGAAAAGAGCAAGGGGCTAAGCTACGGTGGCCAGGTGCTTGAGGTGACATGAATAGCTAGGTTGTCATTAAGGTGGAGAAAAGGGATAACAGAGTGCTTTTGATGATTTGAAAGGAAACAGTTTCCTGTGTGCAAAGGAAGAATGAAATATTAAAACATTAAGCCATAAATATTACGCACAGAGTTCTTAGATTCATGTCAAGAGGAGACTCCTGAACATAGCATTAGAGATAGATTTGAGTTCTACTACTTTATGTTGTCTGTGACACCTTTGAAAAGTCACCTCTTTAAGCCTAAATTTCCTCATCTTTAAGCAAGGGATGATATTATATACCTGCATAGGATATTGTTTCTAAAATACTTAATTAATAAGAACAAAGGTTATTGTTTTGTGGGATTTTTTTTTTTATATCATGATCTCATATTTTACTAGGGAAAGAATGTGGTAGCCAAGGGTACATCCCATTCACAATTTCAGAGTCTAGAAAATGTATTCTTATGTGCAGACCAAAATAAGGTAACATTGAAAATATGTACAAACTATAGTTTCAAAATAAAGCTATTAGTCAAATAATGCTAGAAGTCTTAAAGCAAAGATCTTTGTTTTAAGACTTCTATTATTTGCACTTATGAAAATGCCATTATTCTGGGCTTGTAGTTGAGTGGTAATTTGGCTGGGTATAGAATTCTAGCTTGGGAAGAATTTTGATGGTTTTGCTTCAATATCATTGTTGAGAAGATTGCAATTGAGAAGTCTAATGCCATTTTCCTTGAACTATTGTATGTTTTTGTCAATTTCTTCTATGCAAGTTTTTAAGATCTCTTTCTTATATATATGAGATCCTAAATTTTTTTTTGGGGGGGGGGGGGGTGAATTATTATACTAGTGGCCCAGTGCATGAAATTTGTGCACAGGTAGAGTCCCTAGGCCTGGCTGGTGATCAGGGCCAATTGGGGCCTTCCTTCCCCTGGCTGCATGCGGGCCGGGGCCTTCCTTCATTCTGTGCCACCCCCTAGTGGTCAGTGCACATCATAGCGAGCCGTCAAACTCCAGGTCGGTTGAACTTCCGAGGGGGCAGTTTGCATATTAGCCTTATATAGGATAAGCTAGTATTCATTCACTGAGATAAGTGCTCAGTAAATCCTTATATCTAAGAATTATATAATTGAGTCCTTAAAGATGTCATTGCTCTTCCTGTAATTAACTAGGACTCTGCTTATTACCCCCCTCCCCATTCCTAGAAAACCTGTGCCTCATTATTGCTATTATGACATTTATCTCGTAGAATTTTTTCCTTTTCACGTTTTGCCTTTAGTTGATTCCTGAGTTCCTTGTGCTCACTCTCTGTAGGCTCCATGGCATGTTCATCTTAGTATCTGGTGCCTGTCAGAACACTAGGAACATAGACCACATTTTTTAAAACTGGTTCTGTGAACGGGTCAGTAGTTCCACAGATATTTTCAGCTTAGCAGGGAGCTACTCCATTCTGTTGGGTCTTACCTTGTCAAGGTTCTGAGCATTTGTATTCTCATTTTATTAATAAAACTCAAAGCCAACTGTCTCAAAAACAAGCTTATTAAGACTTCTAAATTTTGCCGTGAAATCTATTTCAGAAATCATCTCTATTAGAAGCTCACATATCCCACAGGTAGAATTTCCTTAGGAAACTTTTTATCTGAATTTGAAAAATCTGTATTCCAAGGCCTCCTGTTTAAAAAAAATCACTTATCAAGAGAATCTTCTCCTCTAGATATTTTACTGTAAAAAATCGTATCCGACATTATCCCAGCTACTAGGAAAGGAAACGGGTGCTGGGGAAGGGGTGAGAGAAAAGTCTTCTTTATCACTGATTGCTGATCAGATGTATGCCCCAAAGCATAACATTTTCTCTATAACCCCACTTTTTCTTCTTCTGTTTAATCTCCCTATTTTCACCTTATGGAGATGTTTGCTGCAATATTCTACAGTGATGAGTCAGTCCCTGGGACATATCTGTCATAAAAACAACTTGTGCTGTGAATATTGAGAACCTTCAACCAGACAGTTTCAGGCCACCCCAATTGCATGTTTAGCACTCTATTTTAACTTATATCCAAACTGGCAGTTCTCTCCCTCCCTCCCTCCTTCCTTCCTTCCTTCCTTCCTTCCTTCCTTCCTTCCTCCCTCCTTCCTTCCTTCCTTCCTTCCTTCTTTTTATTTTTTATTGATTCCAGAGATAGAAGGGAGAGAGAGATAAAAACATCATTGATCGGCTGCCTCCTACATGCCCCCTACTGGGGATCAAGTCCCAAACCCCAGCATATGCCCTGACCAAGAATTGAACCCTGGTTCATGGATCAAGCTCAACACTGGCCGGACAAACTGGCCATTTCATTTTTGTTAAAATTTTTTTCTCTTTCTGAGCCTATGTAAATAAAATTAATGAAAAGAAAACAAAACTATTAAGACCATGTTAATATCAATGTTAGGACAATAAAGCCTATTTACAGGAGGGTCAAAGTGAGGAGTCAGTTTTTTTCTGTCCTTCTTTATACATGTCCTCCCCAGATTCCCAAGATATAACCTCTTTTACAAGGTTCTTAAGTTATTACCACTTTGTTTCATATACTAATATATATGTTCCTTGGCTTTAACTGTAGACAGTGTTTACTTTTTTTTTTTTTTTTAAGATGCAGGGTGATTTGCATTCTTATAACTTCTCTTATTTCTCTTTTGTTTTGATTTAAACACACACAACGCGCACACACAATTTAGCACTGCTAAAATTTATAAGTCAAATTCTCTTCTGTAACTATAGTAACTATTATATATGTAAACATATATTTATATTGTTTTAAACATAGAAATACTATTCCCTACAGAACTGTTCAGTTCTGTGGGCAGTCACAGAAGGCAATATATAATCCTGTTTTACTAACCCCCGTGGTGTAAAAGGGAATGACAAATGTCAATATCCAAGAGAGTCTCTTAACTAATTTTAGCCTTTTCACTTACTCCTCGGGGTAGTTATTAAAATTCTATTGCTGGTTCCTTTTCCTATGTTTAGCACAAAAATATTTTCCATCCAATTTCAATTGGTGCTTGGGTACATGTTTTTGCTTGCCTTGCCATCTTATATTAGTATGGTTGGAAACATTGAACATGAATTAGGAATTTAAAATAGTCAGTTTTGGGCTTACTCATATTTTTAGTGTTTGGCATAAAAATTGCTGAATGAAGCTGTTTTAGACAACTGCATCTTATATATCCTACTAGGATTGGAACTGCCAACTGTTTTTTTCCTTCTCTACCAAGATTTCATAAAATAGAATATAGTACTGCCTTTAACCACAAAGCCAAGAATTCTGCTCAGAGGAAACTTAAAGGAGTAGGAGCTTGGCCCAATGTAAACAGCAGCAGTAACTCTTATCATCTTAGAATGAATATTTTAAAAGGATTTTCATCTTTTGGAGAAACTAGATTTGCTTGGGCTCATTTTGAATCGATTGCTGCCACCATTTCCTTGTAGGCCTCGTATTATCTTGTTCCCTGCAACCTCCGCCTTGGATATGGCCTCAGCATATAGAAATAATGTAGGTCTGTCGATTAATTGTCATTGACTTAGCGTGGGAAGCGGCACCACTTTTCAGAGTGGCTGTTGTGGGTTTTCCCACTGCTCTCTTAGGGGACACTAAAAGGGCAAAGAACTTTAAGGTCTTTGTCTCAAGTGCCCGTCTAGCACACAATAGTCCAATCATTGTGGTGTGCTGCTTATGTCCTTAAGGAAGCTCTTTGGAAGAATGAGACCATTGTGAACTCCACCTGTTCAGATTTTATCATGCCCTTATAAATGTCTCGAACCTTGGTTTTCACTTGAACACAAACAAGTATAGGTGATGGAAGTTCTTTCTTTTCTTCTTTTTTTAACATCTATTTAGCTTGTTTTATTCTTCTTAAAATTGCAACATTCAGATAAATATTCCATTAATAATTGTGCTTATTTCTGATAATCTATATAGTCCAGAAATATTTCTTTTCATAAGCAGCTGACACTGGAATTTCTAACCAGCTGACACTGGAATTGCAGACAAAGGAAATTTCTAACCCTTTTTCTTTAATGTAATAAAAATGTACCAGCTTCTGAAACTGGGCAGTTTTATCTTGAATATGCTGTGTGATTGTACCCTTCGCCAGAGGTTCTATCATATTAACTGATCATTAACAGAAAGTTGATTGTCCTGAAATATGTCATTTATGGACGTTTATTTACAAACACTTCTGAGTGTCTGACTATAAGGAATTCAGCAAGCTTATTTAGCAACTTGAGAGTGAGTTTTTACAAATGGCGATCTTAATGTTTGCAGTATAAACCGTAATATATGTTTTAAAATATAAGCCTGATAAGTGAAATGAATTTGTTAAGGAAGCAGATCTTTCTCTTTTATTGGGAAATGCCTAAGGCCACAATAACTTATACTACTAATCAGTAAGATGTGATTTAAAATTTTCTAATGCCATTTAACTCTGAAATTATTTCACATCATGCTGTTTGTTATATTTGGAAGGAGGTATTAACTATTCAGAAATCCTAGATTTTAAATTATCAATCGCATACTCTTTGCCTAAACATGACAAGGAAAGTAATTTAACCTTTTACACTTTGAGATTCCTCAGACCACTCAAAAGCTTTTGAATGTCAGAAAGTAAATTGTGTACATCATTCTTTAAAACCTGTAATTAATAGAGTAGAAATTGTATTTATTCAAATTATGTTACTAGCTTGAGATTACCTAAAACATGGCACACCAGCCATTAATCAGCAGACAGCTAATTCATCCACTTGACAAGTATTATTGGTAACCTGGTATGTTAGGTACTTTTCTAACATTGACTTTTAAAAATTATTTCATTAAACTATTCTGCTTTTAAAGTTAATTACCAATTTTTACATTTGTCACTTGGAAGGAGTTAATTACCTTAAGTGACAATTTCTAAACTCTTGGGAGGATCCAACTCAGTATTTGGGTAAGAAGCCCGCCCCCTAGCTATAGTTATGTGGTAGTTAGTTAAAGGTTCTTAAAAATAATGCTTATAATATTTATGACCGAGATACAGTTAAAGAAGATTTTTTAAAAATCTAAATGAGAAATGTTGCCCTTCTGAGATTTCTAAATACTGTATCTGAAATTTCTAAATACTTTTGTTGTTAACTAAAATTTACAGTTTTGTAGAGAATAGTTTTGATTGAATATTAAATGGATTCTTTATAAAGTTACACATTTTCTCTACATGTATAGATTTTACATGTCCCGTATTATGTATGAAGCGTGTTTGTGAGAGTTGACCTTATTTCCAGTTTTATGAGTTGGAGAACTTTAACTATTTTTAAATTAAGATTTTTAACATAAACAGTGAAACCTGAATTATACACATTTTCATGGTAAATTGCCTTTTGATCTGTTGCATGCAAGATATTTTCATGTTAGCATTTCAGTCTTTTAAAGTAAAATTCACGCTTCACTTATAGAGATTGAGTCAGGCATTCTCTCTCATTTTTTATTTCTTACCTTATTAGTTTTTTCATTCCTGCATTTCACACTGACCATCAGAGATTATTAATCAAGGAGAAAGGTAAAAAGGCCTTTCAAACTTCAAAACAAGGATAGCATTTTGACGACTGAGTCACTAGTCTTAATGGTTTCTCTCCCACTATTGTCTCTTCCTTTTCCTATTCAGTTAAATCAGAGAGAGGTAAAATTTTTAAATAGGTATCTTTAGAAACCAGAATATTTGGGTGACTTTACACCTAGACACAACTAACCACCCATTTAAAAGCAACTCCGCTGAATGCTCCATCACTTCAAAGAATTATGAGGCTTCAGGGACTTTGTTAGTATCTGACGCAGAAAGGGAGTAATAGTGTGAGGAGGTTAAATGAGTTGATCAAGATCATATAACTCAGGAGACCACAGGACACCACATATACAGTTCACTGAGCATATATACCATACAAAACCTGTGAACTAGATAGTTGTTGGTACATGGACCTCTCTTCTCCTTAGTCTTGACTAAGTCAGAATTGGGCCACATAGAGTCTTTTAAGCCATGTTAAGAATTTTAATTCGTATTGTAAGAGCAATGAGAAGCTTTGAAGGAAAGAATTTAAGAAGAGAGCGATATGATCATCGTCTCATTTTTAAAAAAGCAGTCTGTCTTCACCTGAGAATGATGGGATAGAAGTAGGTTATTTTGGAGGAAGGCTGATAAATTGAGGTGCTACTGCAGAAATCTAGCTTAGATTAGGGTTCTGAAATGGATGTCAAAATGGAGAGGTTGAAGGAAATGGAAGACAGTTGTTAGCTGAGGAAAGGGAGGAGCTGTGTGGTACCTTGATTTCTGATGTGGTAGAGTCCATTAGCTGGTGGTGCCATTTTCTTAGAGGCCCATCTTGTGGTGTGGCAGGAAGATCACGAATTGTGATGTAAATCCCTTCTGTTTAAGAGTCTGTGAAGAATTAGTGATTATATATCAATAGAACCAGAATTGAGAGGAGTTAAAGTTGTGACTTTAATTAGGGCCATGACTAAATGATATTCTCTAGGGAACGAATTTAGCCTGAATAGTGGCCGAATGTGGTAGGGGGAGGAACAAATACACCAGTTTTCGTATGGTGGATATCTAAAAGGGTGCGATAAATCTGGCTGTAGGTTAGCCGTCTCCCTCTTGTTACATTAAATATAAGCAACAAACGACCAGCTAGAGAATACACAAGGTGTCCCAAAAACATGTATACACACTTTAACAACTGATAGCACAATTGATGTTTCTTTCTTTTCAGCCAGACTAGGCTTTGAACATAGGAAATTCATCCTAAAAAGCTACTGGAAGTTTGAAAATGCAGTTCAAACACGAGCACTGTCTTTATCATTATTCAAAGGGTGTCTCCCCCCAAAAAGTATATTCGCTTCAACAGCTAGTAACTCATTTAATTTTCACTCCTTTTCACGTTTAACTGATTTGAAATAATGGGTGAAGCCAGGCTAAGCTGTGAACAAAGAAAATGTATCCACTAGACATTTTTATAGGGACATATAATAAAGTTGATGGTACAAAACCAGCAACAGTTGACAGATTGAGGGCACACAAATACTGAATGAAAGGATTCCTGATATTTGTGATTCCATTGCTTCGAATTATCAGCAGTGCCTGGGCCAGAAGGTCATCAGTTTGAAAACAGGCACTGACAAAAAAAGTTATTCATTTCTGAAGAAGTGTGTATATATATATATATATATATATTTGGGGACACACTATATATATTAGGGGTGTCGAACTCAATCAGAGAAGGGGCCAAAATCTAAAATCCAGCCTAAATCGTGGGCCGAATGGTTTACTGAACAGTCATAAACTGTCATTGTGATGGAAACGCAGCGGAGTGCAGTGATGACAGCGCGGTGCGGGCCACATTGCAAGGCCTGGCGGGACGGATTTGGCCCGCGGGCCTTGTGTTTGACACATGTGATATATATGGAACAGGATTATTTTTTGAACCCAGTGAAATGTCATTCAACTGTTTGGAAATATCTTCGTTATAAAGAATATTTTTAACATTTTCAGCTCATGGTATTTTGCCTAAATTCCATATCAGATGTAGACCTGCATTATTTGTGACATAGTTTTCTTCTAAAAATTGTAATATTTTTCATAAAATTCTACAAAATCTATAATACTGTAGAGTCACTGCTTGGGTATCTCGTATAATTTCTCACACTTAACATTTTGAAACTCAATTCCAACCTCACCCTGCTGAAACATTTGTACAAGAGAGTCTCTACATGGAGTCAAATAATTCAGATTTTTTTTCATCAACTGAGGCATGCTTTGCAAGAAGCAGATCTCCACAAATCATCGACGCTCGTTTAGCTTCCTAGATAGGTTTCAAAAGTGTCTGTGATGCCACTGGTTCAGCTTGGCAGTAGATCACTAGGGTTCAGTGACTCTCATACAGAGTGCCCTACACGTGGTTCCTTCTTGGGCAAGAAGCTTCATAGAGAACAAAAAACATCAGTTACAACATCAATGGAAATGGGCCCAAATCTCAGCTCTCTCATGTATTAGCTGTCAAACTTGGGCAACATTTTTTTTTTCCTTCTCTGAGCCAGTGTCTTACTTGGTGGGCGGTGGTAGAGATTAAATGATAGATTGATCGGAAGGTGCCTCCCACAAAGGGAATGCCTAAATATGATTCTGATCCTTGTCTGCTTACAGTATTTACTCTCAGGATAAAGTTATCAAAAGGGACCTCTACCAAATTTTAAAACTGCTTTATATCAACTTAGAAACTGTGTAGTATTACATATGCAAACTGTGGAAAAGAAGCCATTGAAGAACTTATTGACCAGAATTCCTTAATGGTTTCTTTTTGTGAGAGTAGGAAGAGAAAAAATGATTCTGCCTCTGAGGCAAAGGTAAATGTCATAGAGAATTTAGTTTTCTCTAGTTTTTACTTGATCTTTTTATTCTCTCTGAAGACACATTCTTTAAGAATGTGGACAACTTCAAAGGCAGAATAGAAGCACTCATATTGACACTTGGAGACCTTTACAGGTTTCTGTTCAGCCAGTGATAGGCTTTTTAAAAGCCTTAGATAACAGCCTATCTAGAGTAGAATTGGGAGGCAGCCTTCCATATTGAGGTGCTAGAATAAAGTCTTAGGTCACGGTGGTTTCACACAAAATGTTAGTTTGTCCCACAAAGGAAGGGGAGTTTGTTTAGATTTCATTTCTTTTGTCATTGTTTTATGTTTTAATCCTGTCACAGGCTTTGGATTAAAAACTTGTTACATTTATTGTCATACTCAAAGAAATTTTTAGGCTAAAGCAGGGAAAATGAGTAGATTTATAATAGCTTTTCCCTGACCTGGATGGAGCAGTGGTACACTTTTTATTTTCATGAAGAATTTGTGTGCCTGGCAGGGCTGGTGTGGCTCAGCAGTTGAACATTGATCCAGGACTCAAGAGGTCACTGGTTAGATTCCGATTGCCAGTCAGAGCCCATGCTCGGGTTGTAGACTTGATCCCCAGCAGATGGAGTGCAGGAGGCAGCCGATCAATGATGTTTTTCTCTCATCTATGTTTTTATCACTCTATCCCTTTCCATTCTATCTCTCTAAAACTAAAGGGGAAAAATTTTTTTAAATTACAAAGCATTTGTCAAGCCCTGGCCAATGTGGCTTAGTTGGTCAATTGAGCATTTTCCTGTGCACTGAAAGGTCACCAGTTCATTGCCAGTCAGGGCATATGTCCAGGTTGTGGGCTCAGTCCCCAGTCAGCAGCTAATTAGCTAATTGATGTTTTTCTCTCTCTCCCTTCCTTTCTAAAATCAATAAAAACATGTTTTTCTAAAAAAAAAAAAAAAAAAGGAAGAAAGCAGTCTCTCTAAAAAAAACAATTGCCTAAAGCACCAAATACAAAGATAATTGCTTGCTTTTGTTTATTTTCTCCCCCTCCCCTCTATTTTCCCCCCTTAGGATTATGACAGTTTCTTTGAATCAAAGGAAAGCAACACAGTCTTTTCATTCTTAGGCCTGAAATCACGGTTGGCATCAAAGGTAAGTAAATCTTTGCATTTTTCTTCAATTATTCTTAGCTGTTCTCAATTGAAGTTGGAAGTGTTAAGAGGATGCACATATACCCTAAATATTTAGCTTTCGTTTGTTTAAATGCATAATTAGAGACTGCCCAGGGTAAAAAATACAAAAAGAAGCCTAATATTTTCTTTTCTTTTCAGTTTTCAATTGTTTATATTAGTTTGTTTTTAATTAATAATTTAATTTATTTATAATGTATTTCCCCTTCTTCCAAGAAGAATTTAAGATAGCAAAAAATGGTAGGTGCTTTCTATTTTGAAGTGCAAGCTTATAATAATTTATGCTTTTTTTTAATTGCAGCAGAAAAGCCATATTTTTAAGGTCTTTTGCATATTTAATTCATTTAATTTAAAAGAGAGATGGACTGCATTAGCAAGTAGTCAATGTTGAAAAAACCCTACAATTCTTAAACTAATCAAAATGTTTTCAAAGCTGCTTTATTATGTCATATGTCTTTTAGAGAACAAAAGGCTCAAGTTTTTAAATATTTAGGTGTAGAAATGATGTATATTATCACAACTTTGTGAAGCACATGGGTTCACTTTCAAAATAAAAAATTGCATTTCCTGCAGAAACCGGTTTAGCTCAGTGGATAGAGCGTCAGCCTGTGGACTGAAGAGTCCCAGGTTTGATTCTGGTCAAGGGCATTTACCTTGGTTGCGGGCACATCCCCACTAGAGGGTGTGCAGGAGGCAGCTCATCTATGTTTCTCTTTCATCGATATTTCTAATTCTCACCCCTCTCATTTCCTCTTTGTAAAAAATCAATAAAACATTTTTTAAAAATAGCATTTCCTTATTAAATAAGGTAATATTTTGATTATTTACCCTTTAAAGACAATATTTATTTTATTTTATTTTATTGATAATTAGACAGAGGGAGAGAGAGAAGAGAGGGGAACACTGATATAAGAGAGAAACAACAATCCATTGCCTCCCATATAAGCCCTGACCAGGGATTGAACCTGCAACCTGGATATGTGCCCTGACAGAGAATTGAACCCACACCCTTTTTGGTGTATGAGATGATGTTCCAATGAACTGAGCCACTCTGCCAGGGTGACGCTGGTTTTATTCTGATTATGAAAGTAGCTTAGGCTCATTTAGAAAAATTGAGAACGTACAAAAATGTGTTGGTTAGAAAATAGAAATCGACTATTATCCCAACATCTAGCGATAAACACATTAACATTTTTGGTGTATTTCCTTGAAATCTTTATATACCTAGCAATTGAAGTTTTTACTGTATTTCAATGAGACTGAGTTCTAAAGTACCATTTTTAACACTGGATTGAAATAGAAGTGCATTATCGGCAACTTTGATGTCTGTAAGTAATAGGTCTTTTGAGGCTGCGTAGGATTTGCACCATTTTTGGAACACCTGTAGGAGGAAGGCAGCGACTATCAATAATATGAATTTTACACCAGCACTTGTAGTTTATAGCTGATGGGAAGTCTTCCTTTGTTTTTGCATCAGTAAGTCCGCAGATGGTTGTGGGTGGTTTCCATGCACATATTTTAAACAGAGGCAAAACCCACATATGTAATATTAAATGGTTCTTAAGACTATTTTTATAAAGGTGGAACATTGGAATACTTGTTAGAAAAACTAGTATTTTATAACCTGTTTTATCCAAGGATATTAAACAATCCAGATGTACCTTCAAAGAACTGAAAAAAACTAGGGTAGGAATAATCTGATTCATAAATCCAATGGACATCACTGTCTATACAAAAGCCTTTTTAAAAAAAATACTGGCCCTAACTGGTTTGGCTCAGTGGATAGAGCGTCGGCCTGCGGACTCAAGGGTCCCAGGTTCGATTCCAGTCAAGGGCATGTACTTTGGTTGCGGACACATACCCAGGTAGGGGTGTCGAACTCAATCAGAGTAGGGGCCAAAATCTAAAATCCAGCCTAAATCGCGGGCCGAATGGTTTACTGAACAGTCATAAACTGTCATTGTGATGGAAACGCAGCAGAGTGCAGTGATGACAGCGCGGTGCGGGCCACATTGCAAGGCCTGGCGGGACGGATTTGGCCCGCGGGCCTTGTGTTTGACACATGTGCGAGTGTGCAGGAGGCAGCTGATCGATGTTTCTTTCTCATCGATGTTTCTAACTCTATCCCTCTATGTAAAAAATCAATCAAGTATATTTTTAAAATGGTATGTTTATTTAAAAGAAAATAATGTGTGCTTGCCTTCCTTGCTCTTATTTTCCCTGAAGATCTGGATTCCTTAGGCACTCTTTAGGCTGACTGTTCTACTCTTCAAAAATATTTATTCTCTCAGAAGTTTCTCAAGAAACCTGTGATAAAAGAATCATTCTCACATGACTTGTAGTCTTAATATTAAAGTTGGTCTTGATGCCATTGATGTTTACTTCGCTTCAGCAGACCATTCCAAAGGATTGAGGGCTCAGAGCGTCCCCACCCAGTCAGACCACCATTTGCAGGTGCCTGAGCAGGAGCACATGGGACCAGAGTGGAAGCCCATGGTCCAGAGTTTGATATTTAGAGAGAGAAGAGAGGGAAACACTGATATAAGAGAGAAACATCAACCCTTTAGCTCCCATACAAGCCCTGACCAGGGATTGAACCTGCAACCTGGATATGTGCCCTGACAGAGAATTGAACCCACATCCTTTTTGGTGTGTGGGATGATGCTCCAACGAACTGAGCCACACTGGCCAGGGTGACACGAACCATTTGGGGCCAGAAGGGTTATTAACAATCCATACTCCCTTCATCTTCATTGGAGAGAAATAGGAGTATCTTTAAGAGCAGTTCAGCATTTCCTTCTTTTCTTGTTACTTATATTTTACCATGGTGGTAATTCATTACACAGTCTATACTCTTAAGGCCTGAGAGCATTCACAGGTGTAATGTAGTAAAAGATGGTTAGCCCCCTGTTCTCATCTCCTTCCCTACCCTCTCTACAGTGTGCACGCACAAAACACAGGCCTAGAAAGCCTGCCAGGGAGTACAGACAGGCACCATTAGCATCTGTAATTGCTCTTACACAGTGAGGAGACAAAAGAGAGATGGTAGGAAAGGAACATTTATGGCTCAGAAGGCACAGGTGCAGTGTGGACTCCAGCAGTTCACAAAAGTAGGCAAGGTGGGAGGCAGAGGAAGGTGGAGGTCCCACCGTGGTGGCCTTAGGGTGTGTTTGTCTGCCTAAGACTTTTAAAAGAATTTAAATGAGTTGTTAATATTTAAAATAACAGATTCCCACTCTTCTGGAGAAGTTGAAAGGCAGGGAAACCCTGGGGAAACCCACTTTCTTCTCTGACTGGAGCCATCACTGTTATTTTATAGACTCACAGCAGGGACTGAAGAAGTTTCTGCTTTCAGAGATCACTGTCTTTCCAGGGTGATAGCAACTGGTAGACCCTGGGCACCAACCAACCAGAGCTGGAGCAGGGCGGAGGCCCTGCATGCCAGGTGTCTGGTGGGTGAAGCACGGAGCCCTCCGGGGTATTGGGGTGGCCGCTATTTACCAAGAGGCATGGCCCTACAGTGCTGTTCTTCACCGTGGGCCACTCTCCACAGCCCCCTGAGGGGGTGAGCCACACACCCCCTGCTCACCCGGGTGGGACTGGAACAGTACCTCTGAGAGGGGTCTTGGCGGTTGTTGAAACATGGCTTTCTTTTCGCTTTCCTATTTGGCAGGCCAGGTGTGTGAGATTTAAATCTGGCCTCTCATCCTGTAACTCAGGATTTGTTCTTATCAATCATGTGGAGGTGATTTATTGGGATTCCCAACATCTCTGTTCCTGGTATTTAAAATACTACTGTCCGGATGAATTTTGTTGTCAGTAATAACTGGCTGTTTTTAATTATCATTACTAAACAGGCAGAACCTTAGAGAAGACAAGCAGGAGATGATGGAGATGCATTTTGGAGCACCCCTGATACTCAGCCACACCTCTCACCTAATGCATCACTGTGACAAGAGCCACAGGCATCATCAGTAACCCTGCTTGCATTTGGAAAAGGTGTTCTTGGAAGACATGGGTATAATGGGATTGCATGATCACTTTAAACCAAATCAGAACTGTGGTGGGTTTTTTTTCTTATTTTCAGAATTGCCTGCAGTTGCCTCACTCACCCGGAGGTACTATAAGCTGTTACAGGTGTGTGCTTCCTTAAAGACTGAAAGATGAGTGAGTGTCACCATCAGAGAGAGAACATTGGATCTGTCCTAGGTTGTAGTTGATGCCACTATTGCTCAGACCTTCTTCTCTTTATGTTGCCTGGGTTGTATCCTTAAATTAGTCTGCCAGGATATTAGAGTCTTTGGATCAGAAAGAAAAAAGAAATGTTGGTTGACAAAGGAATTAAGATTTTGCTGCAAAATCACAAATGTCACTTTCAGCGCTTTGTAATAACGCCTACCGAAAAAGTTGGATGTCCTAGGCTCCTTTTGGTAGTGCAAATTCTTACCCTCATAAATCCTCTAAGCACCACAGATGTTTCCAAAAAATCACTGTTGCAACTACGTGTGATCAGAATCAAATTATGTGGGTGAAAATAATTGCTATTTTGGAAAATAGATGCTTCTTTATCTCTTGCAAGAGGAAATTTTCCCCTCATGCATAAAACTGCTTAAAAGTATATTTTAAGAGGTGCACTAATTAGATAGTAAATTTGTAGGAAAAGTACTTAACTCATATCTGAAGGCATTTTCAGTTCTAGCAACTTATACATATGTGCACATATATTTTTAAATGGAGCTACCCTGACTAACAGCTGCTTATTATATTTTGTGAAGGGATTATATTTTTTTGAGAAAGGAAGATCTTGGTTAGATATATTTTGTGAACCCTTGATAAGGCATATTAAAAGATGCTAATATTGCTGCACAATTTAATTTTTTTTCTGACTTACTTTCCCTTGATTCTTTAACTTTGCTTCTTCATATTTCTGGCCAATGCACAGTCTCAGATTTTTCAGAGTAATGTAAATACATGTTCTCATCCCATATACAAGCTCAGTGAGTTTCCAGAGCAGCATGTATGAGAAAGGGGCTGTTGGGGATAAATCTGAATTGTACTTGGCATGCAAAATCTTTACTCCCTCGGGAGTGGATGCTGATAAACGCTAAACATGCCTGTTTTATTAGGGCAGAGGCTACATCCTTGTCCCCGCTTACATTTTCTTTAGAGTTTTTAGTTGCCAAACGGGAAGAATCTTAAATAGGACATATTACCAGCAGGCTACCTAAAATATTCGCTATTCTCAGCATCCTGATGCCGGACCTTCCGCTTAGATTCTGAGCAGGGTATTTATAAGAAATTGAAAGAACAGAAGAATTGAAGCCCTATCGCGTATGTGCTCTCACCCTCCAACTTGCTGTATGTGGACTCGTTGAATGCAAAAGCTAAAATCCTAGACAGATTTGTAGCCCAGCACTGCAATCAGGAGAAAAGAATGCCACAGATTTCTGCTGGACTGGAACACAAACACGACCCCCAGTTTTCCCAAGGAAAGCTGTTGTGAAACAAGGGTATTACTGCTTAGTTGGCATTAAAGAAGATCTGGGTCAAATCCATTTGATAAATCCCAGAGACTATCCAGGATTTTTTTTTTTTTAAACTGGATATTGTGACTTAGACTTTCTTTTTAAGCTACAGCAATTAAATTTTTTTTAATGTTGCAATGATCTAATTTATATTGTCTGCTCTTGCCAGTGAGCACCAAAAACCAACCTGTGAAGATCGAGACTTTCTAAGTTAAGTTCTGGGGTTTTAGGGTACAATACTTGCCAGGCAGGGAAAGTTACTCAGATTTGTCTTAAAAATTTTGAATTATTATGGCTATGGTAGGCCCAGTGCGATTCTTCTAAACAGACTAGATGAATAGTAGTGCTAAATTACTGTCACAGTTACACATCATCTACTCCTCACCCTACTTTTTTTTTTCTTTTGTTTTTGGTCAGCGAGGAAATAAGAGAGACCAGCCTCGGCTGTACTTGCTATGTGTGAGCTAGAAGCTACACTGTGTGGCGTTAACGCCGTACCACAGTACCCAGGCTCTGCAGAGTACTGAGGGATTGCCCTGTGGAACCACACTGTCTTCAGAGAATGTTGGGTCCTTACTTGTACTATATTACCAGCTGAATTTCAAACATGGAACCGTTTTCATGTTCCCTTTTTTAACTAGCTGCCTTCGATTTAGATAATCACAGTTTTAAAAGTCTAGGGAAAAAGTGGGTGGGACTGCAGGCATAGAGGTAATATCAAGGGCATTTCAAGACAGAATTTTTATTTCCTGTAGAAGGCTTGTTGGGACAAAGGAAATGTGCTGCCAGAAATCCAAGTATGCCATTTTAAAATTAGGTAAAATGCACAGTGCCATCCTGCTAGGTATATGCGGTATATGCATTCCACAAGGAAATTTTGTTGGGGAGAAATTTGTGTTTTTTCCCCCCTCCAAATTATGGTGTTCTCTTAAAAATCAAAGAGTAGAAAAGGAAGATTTTTTTTTTCTCAGACTTTAATATATTTTAGATTTGTTTCTGTTTTATAGATTTATTCAACATTCCCACATACATGTTTTTGTATTACATGGGTTTATATAACTAAATTTGTTTTTTCCTGTTATTGAAAGGTACCAAAGTCTCTTTTTGTTTATTTACTTGTTTGTTTGTTTTGGTTTTTTAAAATTTGATTTTGCTACAGAGGGATTTGTTTTTTCCTAGAAATGCTTTTCATTTAGCAGCTTTCCTTAAGTGTCAGGGCCACTTTGATCTGCATAATTGTTATTTTTAGATTTCAATTTGTATGCATTTGTCCCTAAAGGCATTGGTGACATCTCAGATTTTATATTCAACATTAAAAAGGAATAAATTCCAGAAAACATATATTCTGAAAATGGAGTGTTTGTTCCCTTTCTTTCACCTTTTTTAATGTTAGTTCAGTGTTTGGTTGAAACCTTCCTGTTAAGTTAGGATGCTGGGTTTCTACTCTCATCCATGAGCCCCATATCCACAGATTAATTATAAAAATGTAGACATATCATTTGACCATTTGAGGAGATCCACATGCTGCCGTGTGTGTGTGTGTGTGTGTGTGTGTGTGTGTGTGTGTGTGTGTGAGAGAGAGAGGGGGGGGGGGGGGGAGGGAGAGGGAGATGGGAGTTGACCACAGAATCATCTCAGACAGGATGGCATTAAATCCCTCGGTCTCTTGGTTGGTAAAACAGAGGGATGGTTTCCTGAGTACACTGAAGCCCTAGCTGGTAGATTTGTTCCTCTAATTGGAGGTAGAAAGCAAGTACAGTGAGGCTGCCACCTTTAATAGAGGGGCCCCCTTGGATGCAGCCACCTCTGAAAGCGGAAGAAAGCATTTCTGAAGGCAGTGTCTAAAGCTGACCTCATCACCAAACTATTTCAAACCTTAAACACCAAGACCAAGGGAGGAGGAAGGAGGAGATAAAAGAGAACAGGCTGTACGTTTGCAGAATGTGCTAAATCATGAAGCCAAATAAGCCACCCTCTTGTAACCCTGACTTTCAGAGTTTTCCTAGTTCTTCTAGAAATGCAGGTCAGGTTAGTTTAGTCATCCTTTCGATCAGTGATCAGCAGGCGTGGAGGTCTCAGAATGTTACGGTACTGTCTAAGAAGGGCAGTCTCTACCCGCAAGGATGAGAGAAACAGGAACAAAAGCTGCAGCGACAGCCCAGTGGAGAAGGACAGAGTTGAGGTGAGGGAGTTGCACTCCAGGCGATGGACATCATCTGAAACACAGTGTGTAATCTTTGCCTGTTTGTTACTGCCACTCCAATTTAAAATTATTTCATACATTCAGTGGAACACAAACACCTGTACATAGCTAGAAAATACGTATGTACTCACTGAAATGTAAAGAGTAACGAAGAAACCCCTATCTGCCTGCCAGCAGCTATTGCCTTTCCTTTCAAGCACCGCGAGCTCTTCTCTGCCCCTGTCCCATCCCAATTTGATGGTGGGGCCCTTCTGAATTCTGTGTTATCATAGTCTTTCTGTCCTTTATCGTTTTACCTCCATGTATGTATCCTTAAGTAATAATAAAAGAAATGGAATTCCTCTTTTCTCACTTCCTTTTTTGCTCATTTGGGCATTATCATTTTGAAACAAGTACCCTAGTCTCCTGCTTTTCACTGTTACGTTTCATTTTATTGTATGACTGTATCACAGTTTTTCTCTTCTGTTGCCAGATTTGAACTGCATCTTTCTTTTAAACAGAAAAAGGAAATGTTGTTATGAACATTTTTATGTGATTTCTGGTGCGCACACACAAGAGTGGATTGCTGTGTCATCATCAACTTTAATAGATAAGGCCAAATTGTTTTTCAAAGCAGTATGAACTTACATTCTCACTGGTATACTAGAATTTCCAGTTATCTAGATCCTCACCAATTCTTGGGATCATCATACTCAAATTTTTGCAAGCTGAGTACAAAATGATACCTCATTGTGATTTTATTTTGCATATATTTGATTACTAGTACATTGAATATTTTTATTATGGGAATTCTTGTTTCATCTTGGAAATCCCTCTTCCAAGTCTTTCACCTTTTCCCCATTATGTTGTTAAGTATTAATTTTTAAAAACGCTTTACACTCAAATCTCTTATCAGTTAATACTTATTTAACTATTAAAGAGAACCTGTACTCAGAGTATAACAATTTTCTGAAGCCATTTCCAGAAGTGTGAAAAGCATATGAAACTTTATTCTATTTGAGGGAAATAAAGTTAAAAGCATATATTGTGTGCTTATTGTGTGCTAATTTTCAGCTTGTCAGCATTATCAGCCAGGAGATGCACTTTGGAAACCTCTCTACACTCCAGAAGTTTTTCTTCTTTGAAACTATTTTAAGGCTCATCAATTCCAGTTATTCAGAAGGAAATGAATGTCATAATTTGGTTTTTCTGCTACAGAATTTCACCAGAAGGAAATCTTTATATAGACTGCCTGTTTACATATGCACATTTTCTTAGTATGTCAACACATAACAGGCTTACATCAGTTGGCCAAATTGATATTATAGGTAAAAGCACATTTTTTAAACTACATATTTAAGTCATAGGAAATTGTACTGGACCTGTACTCATCATTAAATAATCGTTAATCAGAATAAGAAGGACCAGCATCATGTGACTATAAGCCAGTGAGTTATGGCAGTAGTAGGTTTTCTTTCATGTAAACGGATTGGTTATTAAAAGAACAAGAAAATATGATGCAGTCTTCTGAGGCTCCTTGCTAAACAGAGGGCAGCATTTTTAATAGACCAAAGACCCTGGCATTTGAAAGTATATCAACTAAAAATCTGGCACTGCTTATAATGAATTACACAAAGATGTAGACCTTTTTATAAAACATCACTCCACACTCGAAATATACATCATTTTTGGTCCTATAATGAGATTCACTGTAACCAAACTTCCCACTGTAAAAAAAAACTCTAGTGCAAATATTTATGATTAATGTTATGGAAATGAGAGCTATAGTAAAGTACAGTGCTACGCAGCATGGTCCCAACAAAACCACGTATAACTATTAAGCCCTTGAAATTGCCTCGTCAAATTTGGGATGTGCTGTGAGTGTAAAAATATATATTCCAGATTTTGAAGCGTTAGTATGAAGAAAAGAATGTAAAATAGCTCACTAATAATTTTTATGTCGATTACATTTTTAATGTTAGTTTTAGGGATCTATTGGGTTAAGTTAAATATTAAACTTCTAAAGTGGCCACTAGAAAAATATTTTAATTACATCTATGGTTTGCATTATAGTACTACTAGACAGTACTGGTCTGGACCAGCCTCTTTACCTAAAGTTAACAACAGAGGAATTAATACCTTCAAAAGGCTTGTAGGGTTTGGGCAAAATATCTTTCCTTCATTTGTAATTACCAAAGGAAATGTGAACATCTTTCAGAATATAATTTTCTAGTATCGCTTGCCAAGATAAGTGCTTTTCTCATTTTCGATTTTTCATCCCTTTAGATTAAAGCATTTTTGTAGTGGGGGAGCGTTCTTGTTTCCCTGGGATAAAGAGTAATGTTTGTGTATGGTATGGAATATGGGACATCTATGCATCCAGCCTCTTATTCCTTTATTGTCTTAGGAAGCCGAGGTCCCCTGTTGAACTGACCCACATCTGTGAACTAAGTCATGGTGGCATTTTTTGTGTTTTTCCTTTCGTTCAAGAGGGAATTTAATGAACCACACAGATACCATCTATAATCTGCAGAACAGTGATGAATATTAATGGGATTTTTGTCCTAGATTTCCTAAGATGCTAATTCTCTGTGTCTGTAAAATCCATTTGAGCTCATAAGAATATATGGATAATCTGCTTTTTAAAAGTTTCTTTCTGATCTCACCGCCACAGATGGAAACAGAATGTGAACATTAAGGGAAAATGCGTTCCTTTCTCTGCCATGGGTGTTTAACCATTTTCTTTTTTTGACTCTTCTTAGCAAAGCAGTTTTGGGGGAAAACCTGTGTTTGTTTTGTCATTAAAATAATTGATGGTAACTACTGGGTTAAGTGGAAGAAAATTTGGGGGGATTATTTTGTTGAGAGACCCTTCCCGGAAATAAGAGCGTGATTGTGCTACAGCCCTTGCAAGCTTTGAGAAGCCAGCCATCTGTTCCTGAGGCTGCTTTGCATGTTGCTTCGGGGCTCATTATTTGTCATTCTAATGAGCTACCACACCTAGGTAGGATTTTGCCTTTGGGGATGGGTGGAACAACTTGTCTGAGATAAATTATAGACAGACATTTTCCACATTAATTTGATTTAGTTTAGTGATGCTATTATCCCATCTGTTAAGTTGGGATAATATTTGTAACTTACTTTTCCCCCTGTCAATCCACTAAATGTCATGTACTAATAACATCACTAGGTTGACATACAGATTCTGGGTTCTCAGCCCACGGGTAGGCTCAAAGATGACTTTGACATCAATTAACTGGGGGAAAGGGAGCACATAGCAATTTGGCATGATTGTGTTATCCTAGACCAGACTTAAGCCTTTTCTTTCTCTCTTCCTGTCTTTGGTGGTAAACCACTCTTAAGTACTGTACCTTAATCTGCTGCTAGCCACTTCCTAACCAACTAGTACAGCGGGTAGCAAAAGTGTTGACGATAGCGGTATTTTTCCTCCCCAGACTGGCAACCAGAAAGAATCACTGACTGCAGCTCCCCTGACTCTAGTGTTTTCCATGTCTAAAAGATGCTTATTATTGTACTGTAGTATCCCCATCATAGATGAGAAACTGGGTACTGACAGGTTTTCCGTCCTAGTCACAAGATGACCGGGCAAGCTGAATTTTAGCAGTTATTCCGCGGGTAAAATGACCACAGCATTCTGGGTTGTGGACAGTTTCTGAGCAACAGCAGGAAACCACTTCCTTGCCATGGACTCATTTAGGGGCCAGGGGGCCTCCAGTGAGACCATACCAGGGTGACCCCGTTCTCTAGGGACAGCTTTATAGGAACCCCAAAACTAAACAGTTACATCCACAGTGAGAAAGGGCAGAAATCACACAGATTATCTGGAATCACACAGATAAGCAGGGAAAATGATAGGGGAATTTGGGTGGCAGTGGTTTCTGCCAAAAGAGAGCATTTCCTGAAAATGGGCCATTTTAGTAGAGGGTGGATTTGAAGTGTTGGAGATTTGTTTTCATCATTACCAAACCTGTTTATTAGTCATTCTTGTTGAAGATTGCCTTATATTGGATAGTATTTTCAATATACATAGTGTTAATTTACATTCTGATGTTTTGCTGATCAAAACAGCATCCTTTGTGTGGCTTGTGGTAGACACAGAAGTCACCAGATAAGCTGTCCAACCAAAGCCCAAGAATTCTGTGCTATTAAAGTCATTTTTCTTGTATCCCGGCTTGTATATTTTCCCTGGTGAACAGTAAGCCCTGTCTTACCTGGCCGGTATTCAGACAGTTCTGTTTGTTGACACCAGGTGTTGATATTTATATCTGCATGATGTTGATGACAGAGTAGTGCTCTTTGTGAGCCTAAATGTTTACTATTCAGTATCTCAGAAGCTGCTTGTGTGTGTGTGTGTGTGTGTGTGTGTGTGCTTTTTATTTTATACTATTTGGTCTGGGTCAGCTTTGCATTAAGAAAGAGGAATTACTTATATGTTCTCTTTTTTACTTCAACAACAGATTTGTTCTATAAAAGCAGACTCTAACTAAGCTGGTGAAGTGTCTTATCACAAACATAAATGTCACAGACAAATGATATACATGGCCTATTAGTATGTGTTCAATAGTCTGTTTGATAATTAACTACATGGCCATGTGCTGAAAAGTTTATTTATTTATTTTTATTGTATCACTAGCAACTTGGAATCTGTCTGTCTTTTCCACTGGCAGTTACCAGTTGCTAAGTGTGAAATGTGTTGTATTAGTCTGTGACTAATCAGGAGAGGAACACACAAGCAGGAAGTTAAATATAAAGATTTACTAAGCTCTGGTGAAAGACTGTGAGATAGATGAAAACTCTATTTGCCCCTGGAATGGAGGAAGAATTCCCAAGGAAGGACAACCTTAGACGGGAGGCCAGGCTCCGGGGAGAAGTGGTAGTTGCAGTCCACTGCATGGCAGAGACATTCGCCGGGGTCCTGGGCGGGGCTGGCTTAGTCACTGGTGACAGGAAGCAGCCCTCTGGAGCTCAGGCAGTGGCAGACCAGCATTTGGCTGTGCGTGTGCTTAGAGAGGGAGTCAGGTGCCAGTGCGGACAGGGCACCTAGAACCAAGAGGCCGCCCCCAGGGCAGGCCACACTGCAGGGGCCCTGAGGAGCCCTGTGTTCTGGGACCCCCCCCCCCCCCCAGATGAGGCAGCACCATCAGACCCCCCAGGAAGCCCCACAGCAGAGCCCCTTGCTCCTACACTGTCCCTCCAGCACCCTCTGCTGTCAGGGACTTGGTGACTTCTCATCTGGAATTAGCCATGCTCATTAAGAGTATAGGTAATTTTGTCGAGCATAGGTAATTTAAATGAAAATTTGCTTTGCAAACCATGCTGATTGCCTTGCTTTTTTCAAATACGTATCCAAAACTTCATTATGGGAGCTGGCAACCAGTTGTTAACTAAGCTGGCGAAGTGTCCTGTCACAAACGTAAATGCCACAGGAAGATGCAAAGCTCGTTCTAGTCTTCTTTGTGGTTCTCAGTTTTTTTGTGTTTTTTTTTTTTAAATATATTTTATTGATTTTGTACAGAGAGGAAGGGAGAGAGATAGAGAGTCAGAAACATCGATGAGAGAGAGTCATCCATCAGCTGCCTCTTGGCACCCCCCCCACTGGGGATCTGCCCACAACCAAGGTACATGCCCTTGACCGGAATCGAACCCAGGACCTTTCAGTCCCCAGTCCCTCTATCCATTGAGCCAGACCGGTCCCGGCTGTGGTTCTCAGTTTTAGGAAGCTGCTGAGATGTTATTCAAAGGAAAAAGCATGGTGCTAAAATATATATTTAAAGCTTCCAGAAATGACTCCATGTGATCAGTTATTCAGAGGCTATGCACCAAGCTATTTTTAGAGCATCAGTCTTATCCTAGCAGGAGAATTTCTGTTTAATTCCAAAGCAATAAATACCAAGGACCCAATACTTTTATAAAGGTATACTTAACTATTGGTTCTTTATCTTTTTTTTTTAGCAAATAGAAACTTGAAAAGACAGTCTCTGTAAAGTCTGATCTATTCACTCACCCTAAAAGATCTTACCTGTAATGCAAGACAAGCAGAAGGTTATTAGGAGGAGATGGTAGGTGCCAGATCCAATTAGATTCAACGATTCTCCGCATCCCAGACTCTCGGTCCATGGTGGCCAGTGATTAAGCTGGGGGGGGAGGGGGAGGGAGTGTAGATTGAGAGATAGATGGTGCTGCCGGATATCCTTCCTTTACTGTGTAGAGAGCCTGAAGTGAAAGAAAAATTAATTTTACTGAGAAAGTAATTAGCTTCGAAAGACGGCTAGTCCGGGACTCGGCAGTGCCCTCTCGGCTTGTTGCTGCTGGGTTTGCCTGTTTTCTTTCTCCATGTTCTCATCGGATTTGAGGGTTTTGTGTGCCGTAAGACATGTTTACAAAATCAAGAGGAACACATGGAGACTCAGGGCACCCGCATCATTCTGAACTGCGCTGGGGATAGAAGAGGAACTTCCAGCGGGGCTCTGCCACGGGAGTCTGCCGTGTTGGTGGCACCATCGCGACGTGCAGAGATTTCTGTGGTGGAGCGGACCTAGGCGAGGCAGCCTCTGCACCCTTCTCACTCTGAGGTCCCATGGTACGAGTCTCAGAGGTGTCTATAAGTCAGTAGTCCCCTTGGTGTTAATTCCTGGAATCAATTGCCCTTACCCCGCAAGCCCCGGCTGTTTCACCCGTGAGTAGATATGCCAGGGAGGTTTGGGTCTATTTACTATTTTACAAAAATACTAGTTCACTAAGCATTCTGATTTCTTCCAGAGCCCAGTGGAAGCGTCACTGTTGGCGTATAATGAAAGCAAACCAAAACGTGATTCACTTTTATTATATAACCACTCACTTTTTCAATTTGATTCTTATTCTTTTATGTACACAATTTAAAAAACAAACAAAAAATACCTTAACTAGCACATCCAATTTAGTCACTAATATAACTCTGGGATTGCTTCTCTGTTCAAGGGGAAATCCTGGCCTTCCTGGTTCCCTAGTTAATTTTAGCTCCAAAGTCAGAACTCCGTACAAATTGCTTTTAGAATCTTGACAGAATTCTGCCAGTTTAGCAGTAAGCAGATAGAGCCTTTAATATGAGCTAACTGCTGTTCGGTATTTTTCTTGGGTAGAGCAAGTGGGAGGATACAAACACAGCATGTTCTCATGCTTCACAATAACCTTGATTGTAGTCAAAGTTCTCCGCCTAACAATAGCTTTGGTTCTATTCAGAGTTGTCAGAAAATGACTGTATACATATTAAATGTAAGATTCAGAAAGCTTTCATTTTTGCTTGTGTGTGTACAAATATATACATATATCTTAATGGAGTCTTGCCTCAATTTTTAAAAATATACATTTTATTGATTTTTTTACAGAGAGGAAAGGAGAGGGATAGAGAGTTAGAAACATCAATGAGAGAGAAACATCTATCAGCTGCCTCCTGCATAACCCCTACTGGGGATGTGCCCTTGACCAGAATCGAACTGGGGACCCTTTAGTCCGCAGGCTGATGCTTTATCCACTGAGCCAAACCGGTTAGGGCGACGTGCCTCAATTTTTAATTCTACTAAATTTTGGTTTTTTAAAAAAGAGGCAAAGGGTATCCTTAAAGAGAATGTTCTTTCCAGTTATGCCAATTAAGTCTTGGTCTAGCTTATGAGATGTGACCTAATGCAGCCATCAGAAGTAAAATGTAATAATTACAATGTCAGCAACAAGAAGAATCTCAGGAAAGGGTGACGCATAGAACCACAGAAGTGGTTGCCACAGTATAAATAAGGACATGTGAACAAAGGAGGCGATTCCAGCATAAAGAAAAAGAACGACTGAGCTGGTGATTTTTTAAAATATGTTTTTATTGATTTGAGAGAAGATGGGAGAAGGAGAGAAAGAGAGGAACATGGATTGGCTGTCCCCTGCACGCGTGCGCGCACACACACACACACACACACACACCCATAAAGGGTGCCCTGACTGGGAATCTAACCAGCCACCTCTCAGTGCATGGGGTGATGCCCAACCAACTGAGCCACACTGGCCAGGGCTGAACTGGTGTTTTTTTGTAAAAGTTTGCCATATTTTTGAAGCCAAGGCAATTTTACAGTATAGAGAACTTTATAAAATTAGAAAGAGCAGTACTGGAGTGCAGGGTTTCAACCTTTCTGAACCCTTTTAAATATTCCCATTAGGCATTCTTCAGATTCAATATACCATATGTTTACATTTGTAAGTTGTCAAGTTTCTGAATGGGGAAGAATCTAATGTCATTGACTGTAAACTTGAGACTGTTTCCAGAACTCTACAGGTACTCTACGATGTTTGCTGCCTTCATCCTGCTTTGAAATCCAAATAAACTCACAGTAGCCTCCAAAAAAATATACAAATCTAGAGGAAGGGAAAACACTGGTATAGTGTTGTACAAGGAAAACCATTTGCTTGTGTGTAAATGGAACTGGGTGTATCTTAATGAATATTCTGATAGTCAAACAAAATCCAGGATGGTCCAGTGCTTTTATGAAAATGCAACAAAAATAATATTTTAAAGTTTTTAGGAACATCATTTACATCATTTAGTTTGAATTTTGCACATAAAACTAGTTAGAATGGAGCAGAGGAAAATGTCCATGTTCTGTGATTATTTTACACACACACGAATGAAAAAAAAATATATATAACATGGGTGAAAATATAAATTAATATATGATTTTATATATATATTTCCTAGATAATCTTAACAAAACAAAACAAAAACTAAATGCTTAGCAGGTGTTTACAGAGCCAGGAACCCTTTGATATCAGGACTTGGGTGGTGGCGACACCTAGAGGTCTGATAGCTGAGTACAAATTACAGAGAGGACTCCGTGTTGCATTTTAACTGTAAAGCATCGCAGTTAGAGACCTGTAAAATTACCTGTGTAAAGGAAATCTACCTCTTTAAAAAAAAAAAAAAAAAAAAAAAAAAAAAAAAAAAAGACTTTTTCAGTATGTATTTTCATGGGTCAAATTGGAAATGAAGGCCTATAGATGGGGAATCTTTGAAGCATTTCTTAGAAAGTTACTTAAGTGGGTTAGAAAACCTGGGTTTTCAATGGAGACTTTGGGCTTGTCTTCTAAGGGGAAGCCAGAACAGTCGGGAGCCCTGGTGGAGAGCAGAAGCTGATCACAAGAGGTGTTATGTTTGAATTTACCTTATTGCAATACTCATTTTCAAGGAGGTCTGGAGAGTTTTATACTAACCTATAGACTAAATAAAATTTCCCTCAGTATCAACCACAGAGACTTGCACCAATAGGTGACAGAAAATATTTAAGTAAGCATGACTTTGCATTTTGCTGGAGTGATATAGTAGGTAGCCCTTCCCAGCCCTGACCCAGCTGGACCAGCAGAACGCAGGGGGCAAAACACCTGTGGGTCTAAAAGGTACCTCAGCCAGGTCTCAGAGCATCACCTGCAGCGTCCCCTGCAGGTCAAGGAGAAAGGAGGATGAAAAAATACATGGACAGAAAAAATGAGCCCAGAGGATTTTCTGTTCAGGGATTCTGTAAAAAAATATTGAGCGCTGTATCAGTTTCCTTTTGCTGCTGTAATGAATCACCTGAACTCAGTGGCTTAAAATAACCTTAATATACCTTACAACTCAGGAGGCCAGAAGTCCAAAATGAGGCCCTGGCTGGGTAGCACAGCTGGTTAGAGCATTATCCTGACATGCCAAGGCTGTAAGTTCCATCTCCTGTCAGAGCACCTAAAGAATCAACCAATGAATGCATACATAAGTAGAACAACTAATCAATGTTTCTCTCTAATAATTTTTTTTTTTAAAGAAGTCCAAAATAGGTCTTAGGCTAAAATCAAGTTGTTGTCAGGAATGCATTCCTTTCCGTTGATTTTAGGAGCAAATCCGTTTCCTTGCCTTTTCCATCTGAGGCTGCCTGCGTGTCGTAAAGGCTGCATCATTCAGGCTGTGGTCAACTCACTTCTCCTCTGACTCTGACACCTCTGCCTTCCTCTTAACAGGGTTCTTGGGTCCATTGGGATAATGATCTCGGATAAACTCTCCATGTAAACATCATCAATTCTATCTGCTAAGTCCTCTTTGCCAAGGTGAAACTGCACAGCCACAGGGGCTTAGGATGTGGTCACCTTTGGGAGGAGGAGGGCAATTCTGCTGCTGCCAGGAGCACCTTGTAAGTCAACACTGTGTCCGCCAGGCCCAGGAGACAGAAGGTTCCTGCCTCTGAGTGGGTGGGGATGGGGTCATGCACATAAATAAGATTTTTCAAGCAATACAAACGGTGGTGATTTTTGCAGAGAACAGTAAGGAGCCAGCTCAGCGGAGGCAATTAATTTAGGCTTCCTCATCCAAGTAACATTTGACCTGAATCTGAACGATGAGGAGGCTTTAGCTACAGGAATGAGAAAAGGAGTTGTAAGCAGAGCACAAAGAATATGCAAAAGTACAGAAATATGCAAAATAGCTCAGTTCCCATGATTAATAAGATGTTGGATTGTCTTTCTGGAAGTGGTAGGAGATGAGCCTGAACCTAATGGCTCAACTACATTATGAGTTTGTTCTTCCTCCCACATAAACACTGCTTCCCAGTGGTGTGGGAAATTATGTTCAACCCTGGTCAAACAGCCAAATGCATTGTAATCTACCTCTTTATTAGTCACTCCTAATGATAAAAGAAAAACGAGCTATAAAGCTAGAATGAAGATATTAAAAGACAATATCTAGAGAAAGATACATATATTTTTCATAAGGCTCTTAATATAGTTCTGCTCTCTCACCACTGGCCTCATAAAAATTTTAGTGAGATTTTCATTAAGCAAAAAAGATTACCACGGTAAAGACTCAAAGGTGAATTGTTAAGAAATGTGAAACAAATGTGATATTATTGAACCATTTTTGCACAAAGAGCTTGTAACACATGTATTTCCCTGCTATTATGGAAATTTTATTTGATTTTTATCTTTTGAATATAGACTAATCCCCAGCTGGTGCTCATTTTACTGACTGACAAAAGCTATGAGACATGTGGCTGGAAAACTGTGAGGGTCTCTAGATGAAGGGGAGTGAAGGTTTGGAGTGACAGGTATCACAGGAGTTCTTCAGGCAATGCCAGGAACCGCAGTTGTAATGGTAAGCAGGAAGCAGACTGTAAGGGGGTCCCTGTTTAATATTTGGACATGAAATTGGAACTCCTGATACTCAGAGTGTGGTGCAAGGAGTAGCAGCAAGATCATGCTTAATAACCTCCCAGGTGATTCAGTGTCAGGCTGAGTGTTGAGAAGCACTGTGTAGAAATTAGAAGGTGTCAAAGGATGTAAAGCAAGAGTGTCAAAGAATAATATTTGCCTGTTTAGAAAAATCACAGAGTTGGCAGTGAGAGAAGAAGATGGGGTGTGGGGAAGGATGATGTGGGAAAGAATTGAGGCTGAGAGACCAATGAGAAAGTTAATTCAGAGATGAGAGAGCTTGAACCAGGGTCACGGCTATGGAGATGTCCTTTTAGCTCATGGGAAAAGGGAGGAGTAAAGGGTGACACCCACGTTTTCTGGCTTGATTAATGAGTGTAGGTGACAAAAATGGGGAAGACAATGAGGCTGCCAGTGTACACTGTAAGTTTGAGGTCCAGATGAAATACCCAGGAAGTTAAATTTACCACCAAACAGCACAGTAGCTATGATAAGATAGCTCAGGAAGTCCCAGAGAATGGAAAATGAAGGATTGCCCTGAGAAGTAGGAAAAGCATTCATTGTATGGAAAGATGAGAGGGAGAAGCGTCTCAAAGAAAGATCTGATCCAACATTAGAATGCGTCCTTTAGACTTGACGTTCTGGAAGTTTGGGGTGAGCTCCTTAATTATTTTCGTGCCAAAAAAAAAAAATGTATGAGAAAGAATTGTTGAAATTGGAAGATAATGAATAGAATGAAATAGGATCAGAAAATGCACGTGGAAAGTTACTAAAGAAAAAAGAACTAAGTTGGGGCAAGTGAACTTGTAGTAGCAGGTGTGGTTTTGAGGACTCTCATGGGAGCAGGCAAGCCACTGAAGGAGAATGCTTCAGCAGAAATCTTTTAACAGCCAACTGCAGTAGGGGAGCTCAGAAATGAGAAGGAAAAATGGGAAATGGAGAGCAGAGGTGATAGAGGCTCTGTGAAGATTTTTACAAAAGGAAAACAGAGAAGAAGTTGGACATAAGTGAAGGAAAAGAAAATATCTCTCTCTCTCTCTCTCTCTCTCTCTCTCTCTCTCTCTCTCTCTCTCTCTCCCTCCCTCCCTCCCTCCCTCCCTCCCTCCCTCCCTCCCTCTCTGCCATTAAAAGCCTTCAATTTCGTGCTATCTCATTAAGAGCAGGTATATGGAGTTCATCCTGCCTATTGTCTTCCATGACTAACCTTCTCAGTTGGCTATTCACGCTGCTCCGTGGGTTGGAAGCTCTCCAAGCACTCGGCCTCCTGTCACTGCTCCACTTTTCACTCCTAGGTGCCAGAAACTGGGTGGGTTTCATCAAGTTCTTGTGCTTTCTAACTCCCTCACAGTCTGTGAGCTACAGAGAGATGTTTTATGGTGACGTCAACAAAATGCATGCTTCCAGGGATCTGTTCTACTCAGGAAGCTAAGGTCACAGGAAGGCTTCCGTGCAGGTGAATGGCAAAACCTCACAGACACTTGGTGACTGGCTTTGTCTGATTCTGTCTCCTATTGTAAAATAACTCGCTGAGAATTGATATGAAGCTATCCCTTTGTTCCCATAATTTTGTGTGTTTTATGATATAAGAAGTAATTAAAACTAAAAGTGTGAGACTATTATAGTTGTAGTAGTCTTTAAAAATAAAGACTACTACAACTATAATAGTCTCACACTTTTATATATATTATATATAATGATTCTTAATCATCATTATATATAATAATTTACTCTTTAAACAAAACACCATAAACCTGAAAGATTTGTAAATTGCCTGCTAATTGGTTTAGTTCATTTGTTGGCCCTACAGGGAGACCTCCTATACATGGTTTTCCTTCAGGTAACACTTTGTTTACTGTTGTTTTCCCCAGTTTATATGTCTTTTTTTCCGGTACTGAATCCAACTTCCATTGTCTTTTCTTAAACCTGCCTCATTTACTGTATCACTGAGGAACCTTGGGTCTATTATCAGCTCACAAAATTCTCACTTTTGGCCTACTATACTCCAAGGATAACTTTGGATGGAAGGCAAGTGGGACCAAACTGATTTGTTAAATTCAAGCAATAATAACAAAATACTGATTTGGGGAACGGAAGTTAACACCTTAGGCACGGCTGCATCTCTGGTCTCCAGCCACATTGCCAGGGGTCTTTCTCTCCAACTTTCTGCTTGAGGCTTATCTAGTCCACACGTAGGGTCCTTCATGCTGAAGGAAAAACAGCCCAGGTTCTCTTGGACCCTGTGTCAGATACCAGGAAGATGTTGGCCTGTCTAGATTACATGTCCATCCTAAAATAAAGTCCACAAGAACCTCCTGAAGTAGGAAGAAGTAGTCTCCCTGCCAAAGTCAGGGGGCTATTGCCAGATGGCAGGGGTAATGCTGAGCAGATGATAATAGCAAATGAGTGAACTAATGGGTGACATTATCCATTTGTAGATGTTCTGAAAATGATCAGAAGCCACACAAATCAAGAAGCAATAAGACCTTGTGAAAAGCAGAACTTGCTTTAAGGCAGAGTCAGGAGCATGACAGTGTAAACAAAAATCATAGCCTAACTGATCACAGTATAATATCAGAAAAATGTGAAAAGAAGAGAAGTCCTTATAGAGCCCCAACAGATGATGCAAGTATCGCTTAGCAAACACATTGAGCTCCTACTATGTTCTACACCAGTGGCTTCCCAGCTTTTTGGCATTGAGCCACATTGAGAAATACATTATATATCAAGAACCAATACACACACATTTGAACCTCAAAATAACCCTGTGAGTTATATATATATAAAAAAAAACAAAAAAACAAAAACAAAACCAAGTGATGTCAAATTTATGTTCAGAAAGGTTAAATGCTGTATTGCCTTAAGTCATACAGTTTTCAGTTTATCTGCCCAGTTTCCTGCCATCATCATCATCAATAAAAAGTTTAGCAGTTTACACTTGATGTAGAGGGTTTTGTTGTTGTTTTTTCCTGTTAAGAAATTCTCTACTCCTCCCATCATCTCTAATCTTCTAAAACCTGTTTTGTTCTGGTTCCCCAGGAAGAAGCTGTGCTTTACGGCAATCCATTCCTGGCTGCTATGTTTTGTGAGATCTGGTATGCAGACCCCTTTCCTCACTCTTGATGAAATAGCACGGGGTTTGGCAAACTTTTCCTATCAAGGGGCAGACTGTAAATATTTAAAGCATTGCAGGCCTTGTGGTCTCTGTCACAACCACTCAACTCTGCTATTGTAGCATGAAATCAGCAATAGACAACACATGAACAAGCGAGATGGTCATTCCAACTAAACTTATGAGCACTGAGATTTGAACTGCATAATTTGAACTCCAAATAGCATCTTCTTTAAATGGATTAGTTCAACTTTTTACAAAAGCAGTACACACCCCCCCCCCCCTTTTAAATGTTGGGCAGTCATGCATTCATTTAACATCTGCTTATTGAATATCTAATACAGTGTAATTAAAAAATTTTTTTCTGAAGTGAAGCAAATATTCTACATCTGTGCTGTCCCATACAGTGGCCACTAGCCATATGTGCCTACTAAGCACTTAAACTGTGCCCACACGAACCAAGAAACTGAATTTCAAACCAGTTAATTTAAATGTAAGTAGCCACAAATGGCTAGTGCTATCACCCTGGACAAGCACAGATCTAATACTAGTATGTGCAGGCCACTTAGATATCCTAAGTGGCTCTATTAATACTCAATTTCTAAAACTTGTACAAAGTTGGGACTGGGCCCCACTGCCAATGTGCAGGATTTAATTAAAACCCCATAGTTTATCATGGCTCCCTGTAATCACCATGATCAAAACTTTCACTGTTCACTTCTCTCAAGTAACTGAGGATGTTCCCTGACTTTCAAGGATCTCCTATTTTCCACTTCAGTTGTACACAGATGAGAAGGTTTGTGTGTGTTTTTCCTCCCATAGGCAAATTCCTCACAAAAAGCACATCTTCAACCATGCCTCCAAATAGTATATAGATTCCAGCTGTTTCTTTACCAAGTCTATGGACACCACAGCTGGTCTTCGTTTTTAACGCCTCTCCACTTAGGCCAAATATTTCATCTTAAACACTGTTTTAATACGTTAACATGAGGATGACCCATATGGAAACTATCCTGTGGAAATATTGATGGTTTGTACACGAGGAGATTGGTATAGCCAGATTAGAAAGGTTTTAAAATAGTGCCAGGGCATTTCTCAGAAATGTCTCTGGATGTGTCTGCAGATCAACATAGTCCCTTGGGCAATGAAGGCAAACTTTTGGCATTTTCAAAGAATATAATTAACCTGTGTAGCAAAGCTAAAATCATGGCTACAGGCCACTTGAAACATTCTGCCAGATAATGTAATATTCAAATATAAGCAGATCTTCGAGAAGCTTGGATCTTGCAGCCTCAGAGGCTAAATTAGTGTTGAAATTCACTCCAAAATAATGGTTTAAAACAAGTTGGTATCTAAAAGGGTCAGCATATTCAGAAGGCCAGTTGACTCTAGCCTTTCCTAGTTGTTTGAGTCATTTACTAAATGGTGGGAGTGTAGGATTCAAGATAAGAGATCTTGATAACTAGCTTGCAGATTAGTAGATCAGGTATAGAAACACCCAGGTTGGACCTTGTCATACAATAATCACCTGACCAAAGTCAGTTCCCTTTTTCCGACTTTGCTCCCTGATCTTTGACTGCAGTCCCTGGGAAGGTGCCACATCTAAAGGAGCCCTCCTTCAGGGATGCTGTGACCAGATAGATGATCTCCCTCTCTGGACAGCGCCTGCAAGGACTGAGACCGGACAGAGGTGGGGACTAGCTCAGACCAAGACCAAGCTGCTCCAAACAAGGTCACAAGCAGTAGCAAACGGAAAGAAAAAAAAAATGTTCCAGAGAGTGCTTGAGGAAACATGTTTTGGGAAATGTTCCAGAAAACACGAGCTCAGATTAAAAACTACTAAATGCAAGAGGAAGTAAACCACCACAACCAAGAGTTAGCAAAAATGACCAACTGCAGAAATAGAGGTTAGATATTGGAAACATTTTAATAGTAGTACTGATATTAATCTCTTACTGTACCTAATTTATAAATTAAACTTTATCATAGGAATGTATGTATAGGACAAAAAATAGTTTAATAGGGGTTGGTACTACCCGCAGTTCCAGGAATTCACTAGAGGTCTTGGAAGGAATCCCCTGTGAACAAGGGACACTGCACTGTAACCTGCGTCCGTTCACAATGGAAGATAGTTGCTGGTAGTGCAGTGGTGAAGGGAGAGATTTCTAATCCCACCCACAAGTAATAGCTCATGTCCAATTCCCCAAGGGCCTGTACATTACTGTGGAAGCATAGGATCAGGAGTGCTGTTTTGCTGGGAAAATAAAAGAGATGATTTTAAACAACATTTTGGCATGAGCTCCAATCAGCTTGAAAGAATAATGGATAGAATGGTGAGAAAGGGAAAAAAATACAGCCATGAAACCAGGAGAACTGGCTTCTAGCTGGGGCTCTCTCTGAGTTCAGTTGGATACGAAGCCTTAAGAATATACAATGGAATAATGACAGTCTCCTCAACAAGTGGTATTGGGAAAACTGGACAGATACATGCAAAAAAGAAAGCAGACCATTCTTTTACACCATATACAAAAATAAACTCAAAATAGATTAAAGACCTAAATGTAAGATGTAAAGCCAAAACTCCTAGAGGAAAACATAGGTAGCAAACTATTTGACATCAGCCTGAATAATAACTTTTTATGTATGTTTCCTCAAGCATTGTACTTACAGTTGCTAATGTTGCCTCCACCCTCTCTGGTTCTCACATTTGACTTGTAAAGTGAGTATGTTAACCTGTTTGCACACGGTTGCTCTGAAAGCTCACAAATGCAGGATCCCACAAAAGGTAAATTGCCTCCCCCATTTCCAGTTAGCCTAGGACAGTGGTCGGCAAACTCATTAGTCAACAGAGCCAAATATCAACAGTACAACGATCGAAATTTCTTTTGAGAGCCAAATTTTTAAAACTTAAACTTCTTCTAAAACCACTTCTTCAAAATAGACTCACCCAGGCCATGGTATTTTGTGGAAGAGCCACACTCAAGGGGCCAAAGAGCCGCATGTGGCTCGGGAGCCACAGTTTGCTGACCATGGGCTTAGGAGCTCATGGAAAAATAGATTCACGTCTATTTTTATGATTATGTTAGAATAAAAGTTGAAAAGATTTTATAAGGAACTGATACCTGATGTTGATATCTTGTCTTCCTGATGATGAAGTAGAATTCAGTTTTTATTTATTTTATTTTATTTTTTTAGAATTTAGTTTGAACGGACATGTCTCAAAGAGATTTCTAAAATGGCCTGGGAGAATTAATAAAAAGCCTTAGGAAATAAGTAAATTGCTGAATTTGAATATATAAATAAAACACCCTAACTCTTACTGTCTGCAGAAATAGATACTAACGCTCAGCCACTTGAAGAAATAATTTCCTAAACAACATTACTACAGCCCAAAAGATGCTAAATGCCTCCCAAAGTAAATATCTCCATAATAACATAGCAATAATGGGACCCAGTGCGATACAGAATTCTCTGGATTCTGTGGGGAAATGTGTTCCTGCAAGAACCAGATGCTCTTCATTTATAACCTCCAACTATAATCAAATCGATAATAGCAAATGAAAAAATTTTAATGTATCTTTATTGTTGAAAGTATTACAGATGTCCCCCCTCTTAACCCCTTCCACTCTTCTCCTCCCCCCTTCCCAGGCCTGCCCCACTATGGCAAAGTGAATTTTTAATGAAATAAGGACAGGGGAGCTCAGGTGTGACCTGTTCCTTTGTGTTTTCTACATAGCCTAGCCAGATCCTTATTAGTATCTGTTGAATGGGGAAGGGAAGAAAACTACCAAAACAAGCACATGACTGAATCTTCTGTCTCTGTAGCAGTGCCTTCCCCTGTAGTTCTTAAATTCCTCTTCTAAGCCAGATGTAAAAACAGTGCTTTCATGTTTTTCTCTCCTTGAATATTTGCTTGTATTTCTCCTTCCCTGTCTGCTTGGGAAGCCAGCGGAGACGTGATTTTCTCCAGTTTGGCTCTGGCAGTGTAACAGAATGCCCGGCTCCCGAGGCTCCTTTCTTAACGCTCATCAAGCTACCCTATTCCTTGCTTCCCTCTGGAGCAGCCATCCTGTTATTTATGGCTTGGTTATCTTTCGGTGCTGCCCTTATTCCGAGCATTTTCTCTTGCACTTGACTGCAATTGTATAGACGCAGTAAAATCACTGAGCCGAGGACGATCTGCCTGCCTGCTGCTCCCGCAGGGCCAATGGCATCCAGAGGAGCAACTCATCGTGGATGCCAAGCTGTTCCAGTCACACCGTGGCTGCGCAGGCGGGTGTAACCCACCTCGCCACAGAGGGGCCTCACCGCGGGTCCCTTTTGTTCCACTTATCGCCAGAATTAACGCACACAGGAAGCTTATGGAGCCCCCACCATTCGTCAGCACGGCCACATTAAACAGTGATTTTATTTCCCCAGGTCAGAAACGATGAAATCAATATCTAACAGGGAAGTTACATTTGCTCATGCCTTTTCATTCAGATTCCCTGACACCTTTTAAACATTTCACATTGCATTTATTTTAAGGATTAAGTTTGTGAGCGTATGGATTTAAATGTCAGCGAAGGTGAAGAGTTAATTGCAACCTCATTGAATTTTAAAGTGAGAGTAGTTATTAAACACACTTGGAAGTATTCCATATTTTTATTGTTAGGATCCACTAATTCATCAGTTAACCTGTTCATTATTTATTTGATAGAAGTGAATGTAGCAGTTAGTATTTTTGAGAGCTTGAAAACAAAAGGTTAGAACTTGACATATAAAAATGTTTTCAAACTGTAATACTTCATAAAAATGTCATTTCTAGGAATACTTTTTGTGTTTCAATTCATTCACTCATTCACAAAATGATAGACACTCATTGCGAATGGCCCAAATCCTGTGCTAAGAACTGTGGATTCACACACAAGAAAGAATACACCCAGTCTCTAGGCGCTAATAGTTTAGCAGGACAGAAGCAGGCACAGAAAGGAGAGACTGGTAAAGCAATCATAGATGAGGTCATGTCACCCATAGTAACCTCACAGGTGTTCCTGTTTCATGGCTCCACTAGAGAGAGGAGAAATATCAGCTCTAAAGTGGCTTGGGGGGGTTAAGAATGTTTAAGAATTATGGTGCCTGGAACAGGGATACTAAGGAACGTGGCTAGAGATATGTCAAGAAGAGCCAAGATGTGAAAGGTTATGGTGCCTAGACTTTATCCTTCCATCATGGGAAACTACCAGTTATATTCATGTTAAATAATTGCATGCCAAATTAAAACTTTTCACCCTGTACCAGCGTTTATTGTGTTACTTAATGAAGCTTATTTTATGATAAAGTTAATCATCGCAATGACAAATCAGAGGTGGTGTAACAGACCTTACTGATGCCCAAAGGTCTTCCTTTGGTTTTGCACCTTACTGTGCACATTACTAGATCTTTGAGAGTGTCATAGCACTTTTAGATTCAGAAAAATTTTATGACCTTGAATGAGGGAAAGCTGTCTTTGTTATGATTCTAAATGTGATGACTATAAAAGAAAAAAAATGTTCAACCAGACTTCATAAAAATGTAAAGCTTTTGCTCTGCGAAAAACCATGTGGATAGCCTGAAAAGACAAGCCACAGAGAATATATTTGTAAATCACACGTATGACAAACAACTTGCGCCAAAATACATAATCTTAAAGCTTGACAAAAAAGAAAGCAAATAACTTCCTGTAAAATAAGCAAAAGATTTGAAAAACACTTCACCAAAGAAGAGAGATAGGCACCTGGGAAGATATTCAGCATCATTATTCACTAGGGAAATTAAAATTAAAATAGCAAGATATCATCACACTCCTATTGGAATGGAAATAAAAACACTAACACTATCAAGTGCTAGTAAAGAGGAGTGTACAACTGTCATATATTGCTGGTGGGCATGCAAAAATGGTATGCCACTCTGGAAAATAGTTAGGCAGTTTTTGTAAAACTACACATGCAACAGCCATTCAGCCCAGCAATTCCACTCCTTGATATTTTATCCAAAAGAATGAAACTTAAGTTCATACAAAAACCTGTACACAAATGTTAGTAACAGTTTTATTTATAATTGCCAACAACCCAACTATTCAACTGTTGAATGGACAGATACCCTCTGGTATAGCCAAACAATTTTGTCCAATTTGTTTGGTAATACTACTCAGCAACCAAAAGAAACAAACTCTTATTAATACAGGCAACAAGAAGGATGAACCTCAAATGCATGACTCTAAGTCAGGGGTCAGCAAACTAATCTGCAGGCCAAATCCTGCCACACCTATTCATTTCTGTATTGTCTGTGTCTGCTCTCACTCAACAATGGCAGAGTTGAATAGTTACAACAAAGACCATATGGCCCACAAAGTTAAAAAAATTTACTACTTGGGCCTTTACAGAAAACGTTTGTCAATCCCTGTGTGTTCTGATGAGCTGTTCTTTGATCACAAATAAATGCTTATTGCCTCTCACTTTGAAAGGCCTTTTTAATTTTAGGTTAACACATGTGTTGAGGGAAGGAAGCTGACACAAAAGATTAAGTGTCATATGGTTCCTTCATATAGCATTCTGGAAAAGGCAGAATTACTGGAATGAAGAACAGATCACAGGTTCCTAGTGGTTGGGCTTGGGCACAGGGATTGACTAATAAAAGGTCAGTATTTGGGGGTGCGATGGAGCTGTTCCACATCTCACTATGGTGACTGTACATGACTCTATGCACTTGCTAAAGCTAATGTAACTGATATAACTGCTGATAAAAAAATTTAAAAAGTGCCGAAACCAGTTTGGCTCAGTGGATAGAGCGTCGACCTGCGGACTGAAAGGTCCCAGGTTCAATTCCGGTCAAGGGCATGTACTTTGGTTGTGGGCACATCCCCAGTGGCGGGTGTGCAGAAAACAGCTGATCAATGATTCTCTCTCATTAATGTTTCTGACTCTCTATCCCTCTCTCTTCCTCTCTGTAAAAAATCAATAAAATATATCTTATAAAAAAAAAAGTGAATCTTCCTGCATGTCAATTAAAAGTAAATTTTTTTAAAAAGTCAAAAATAAGTGCTGCAAAATGGTGCATATAATTATCTGGACTTTTTGATTGCAAGTTAAAGTAACTCAAATGACTGTTAAACACACAGAAAAAAAAAAAGATGATTATTGCTCAGCTAGCTGGAAGAACTAATTGGGTGGATGACAAACCTGAAGGCAGTGAGGGCTAAGAGGTGAGCCATGAGATCACTGAGGCCAGGATTCTTTACTCCCCCACCCTCACCCCCCTCCCAGCTCTCAAGTCTTATATTCATGGTATCACTCTCCTAGTGACCTTCTTGTATCAGGAAACCTGTTCCCTTAACCCAGCTACAAAGAGAGAACTTTCCCCCCACTCTGTTCATTTATCAACTCCAGGGGAAGATGATGACTTGCATTGTTACAGGCTCACACCTTGATCAATCACTGTTGCCAACAGGAAAAAGCACTAGGATTGGCTAATCCCAGCCCTGTGGCCAGAGGACTAGGGTCTGTTGGAGAAGAAAGAAATTGAAAAACTTTTTGGGCAGACAAAATCCAGCCACAGGCTCAGTTGACTCCATCAGCCATCCTATCTAATAAAAGAGCAATATGCAAATTAACCATCACCCTTCTACACCATAAGCCACACCCTCAAGCCAATCAAGAACGAGTATGAAAATTAACCCAACCAAGATGGCTGTGGCCATGGAGCAAATAGGAGGCTTGGGTTTCCCCTGGCGATGGAGGAAGCCAAGCTTTCCCCACACCCTGGCCAGCCGGGGCCTCCACTCAAGGCTACAAAGTTTCAATTATAGAAGATAAATAAATCCCAGATACTGAGGCCTCTGCTTGAGTCACCAGGGGGCATGGTTGGCCTGCAAACCACCACAGGTCACTCGCCCAGGGCACCCCATGTCCCAGGGAACCCCCACCCTAATCCAGGATTCCCTCAGAGAAAACCAGCTGTCCCTCTCCCATGCACCCTCTATCCTATCTAATAAAAGAGTAATATTCAAATTGACCATCACTCCAACACACAAGATGGCTGCCCCCACCTGGCCAAAGATGGCTGCCCCCGGTGGACTAAAGATGGCTACCACAAGATAGCCAGCAGTGGATGGCAGTTGGGAGGGACCAGACCTGCAAGGGAGGGCAGTTGGGGGCAATCAAGCCTGCAGGGAGGGCAGTTAGGGGTGGCCAAGCCAGCAGAGAAGGAAGTTGGGGGCGACTGGGCCTCCAGAGAAGGGCAGTTGGGGGGACCAGGCCTGCAGGGGAGAGCAATTGGGGGGGGGGGGAACCAGGCCTGCAGGGGAGGGCAGCTAGGGGCAATCAGACTGGCAGGGGAGCTATTAGGCATCAATTAGACTGGCAGGGGAGTGGTTAGGGGTGATCAGGCTGGCAGGCAGAAGTGGTTAGGGGCAATCAAGAAGGCAGGCAGGCAAGCAGTTGGGAGCCAGCAATCCTAGATTGTGAGAGGGGTCCCAGATTGGAGAAGATGCAGGCTGAGCTGAGGTCTGAGGGACACCCCCTCCCCCCATGCATGAATTTCATGCACTGGGCTTCTAGTCCTAATATATAAAAACCCTGGGTCCATCACATCAACAACAACCGGAAGCTCAACCTAACGGCCAGGCTGCACATACAGCAGGCTCTGGTGGGTGGGCATTTGTGGTAGCACAGACAGGGATGGGGAGTGGAGCTGGAACTCACACTCACTCAAAACCCCACACACGCACAGACACATACAGCATCCACCAGCTCACAGCCTTTTCTCCCTTTCTTTCCCTCCCTCCCAGCTTGCTCTCAGAGCCTCTCTCAGAATGAGGAAATAAAACAGACTGGGCCTGAAGAGGCCTGGATGGAAGGGAGGGCAGGCAGAGAGTGGATTGGCCCCCACTTGCCCCGCTGCCTCTCAGCCAGGAAAGAGGAAGAGGGAGGCAGGGAGGTAGGGAGGTCTGGAGGACTGCTGAGAAAAACAAAGAGAGACAGAGACTGGGCGAGATCAGGCCAGCAGGGGAGGGCAGTTAGGGGTGATCAGGCAGGTAAGTGGTTAGGAGTCAATGTCCCAGATTGAGAGAGGGATGTCTGATTGGAGAGGGTCCAGACTGGGCTGAGGGACCACACCCCCTCCCTCGCATGAATTTTGTGCACTGGACCACTAGTACATTAATAAAAGTAATTCAACTTGTATTTTATTTCTATTCAACATCTATTTGTAGTTTTATAGTTTTGGAAAACACTGATTTGGAAGGCAGGTTAAAGGCATTTAAAAAAACACAAAACACCTCACAAACAGTTTTGAGGCACTCAATCCAAGACGTTTGTAACTTGTATGACTGTGAACCAATCTTAAATAAGTGTGAAAATATTTATTTCAGGTTCCAGTGTATTTCACTCAACCATTGATATTTCAAAAGGTAATAAAAAAGGAAATGGCCCAATGCTGGTGGCGCAGCCCAAATTAAAAAATGTTATTTACAACTGTATTAAGACTGTACTGGCCCTGGCCAGTATGGCTCAGTGGATAAAGCGTCAACTTACAGACTCAGTTCCAGTCAAGGGCACATGCCTGGGTTATGGACTTGATCCCCAGTGTGGGGCATGCAGAAGGCAGCCGATCAATGATTCTCTCTCATCATTGATGTTTCTATCTCTCTCTCCCTCTCCCTTCCTCTCTGAAATCAATAAAATTATGTAAACATTTTTTTTAAAAAAGACCGTACCTGATTTATTATCTTTTAATTAAGCGTTTTCCTTTCAAGAATCAGTCTTTAAACATTTTGGAATTCTTTTAAAAAATCAAATTTAGATAGTGTTTTTTGCCATAAGATAAAAGATGCATAATTTTCAAGGTTTTTCTCAGGAAGCCACCAATCATAATTGAACTCAGCTTTCTCATTTTCCTGCCTCTGTGTCAGTGAACTAAAACCAACATAGTCTTTAAATGGAGAACAGACACACAAAGACTCTAATTTTCTCTTCCCAGGCAGTGTACGTTATAAAGAAATTGTTCAACAACAACGTATAAAGCCTCTTCCAAAGCCAAAGACACATAAGCTTCATTATCTTGTTTTTCTCTTTCTCATTCTGCGCTGTCATTTCCTGGACTCCACCTGAAGGGGTTAGCTTACACAGAGAAAAATCAAATACGCGCTGACGTCAAGTCCATGCATTACCACCCAGTAACAGGATTAAAACGAAAAAACAAAAGCTGCCTTTCATTCTCCCAGCCTTCTGGCTCATCGACCAAGAAATGGCCTCCGCTGCTCATCTGCAGTCCTGCATCGATGACTTCCTCCTTCCCAGGAGGGAACCACAAAGAGAATCCTTCACCCTGGCACTCTCACTCTTCTAGCCTGGGGACACACAGACAGAGGAAGAAACCGGGATATGACTTGCCTGAGAGCAACACTGAACGATTTCAGAGAGGATTTATGTCATGAGTCTTAAGCTTTTAAACCTAGTTTAATAAGTATAAATCTCTGCAAAACAACACTGTGCATATCAGACCAATTTTTATCTTTTTTCAGCTGGAAATGGAAGCAAAGTTTCCCATTACTAGAATAGCCTGTCAATCTTGCAGCAGCTGCAGAGAAGTTAATTCATCCTATTTTTTTCTCTTGTGCATTAAAATTACATTATGACTTATTTTAAATTTCTCTACGTGTCTAATTTAAAGCTACGTGTTTAAAAGATAGACAATAGCTAAGTAAAAGCTGAGGATTGTAAAAAAAAAAATGTTTTTAGGGAAAGTCTCAAAAGTATCCCATTAACCTAACATAATTTATATTCATAATCAAGCAATGCCAATCTAGGACGATCAAGTCCAATAGAAGTGATTCAAGAACAGATCTCTTTCTTGCTCTAAATTGTGTTGTGGTGTGAGGGGCTGATCAATATCTTTCTGGTTTCCCAGAACTGAAGACAAAGGCCAATTCTGAGAACAAATGGTACCAAGCACTCCCATCCCCCTGATATCCTAGTTCAAATAATAGTTAGAAGTGTGTCTAAGGGTCTGTAGATTGACGTTATAGGTACAAAGCCTCCATTCCAACCTCAGCCTCCCTGATTGAAATGAGGAGGCCCAGAGGGAAGAGGGATAATCTGGGAGGGTGGAAGGCAAGTTAGGGAGGGAAGGGTGGCGGAAGGGGCTGAAGCCCTGGTGAATTTAGAGGCTCACCTTAAGGTGTGTGACACCCAGAACAGTTTTCCCATACACCTTTCCCTCCATAACAAAACTATTACAGTAACGATCACAAATTGAAACAAGTAATAATAATAAACACAAAAGAAATGCAAACAGTATATATATATATATATATATATATATATATATATATATATATATATATAAAATCAGGTCAGTAAAAAATAAAAAGTCAACAAAATACTGCAGAAAATAGAAAAAGTAATGGCTTAATATATTTTAATAAGGTTAATGCTTTTTTTTTTTTTTTGGCGGGGTGAGGAATATTTATTTCTTCATATTGATCTGGCACAGTAGTGAATAACATTACATTCTGTTTTCAAACCTTAATGACAAAATAGATCTTCACATATCCATGTTTTTCTGAATTGGTCAATGTAACCCCTCTCATGGTTGGTTGAAAACTACTTTTTATTAATTTTAATTGCAAAAGCTTTTATCACATGAAGCTATACTTATAGTAGTAAAAAGTCTTAAGTATATCCCTAACTGGTTTGGCTAAAGGTCCCAGGTTCGATTCCGGTCAGGGGCATATACCTTGGTTACGGGCACATCCCCAGTAGGGGGTGTGCAAGAGGCAGCTGATCGATGTTTCTAACTCTCTATCCCTCTCTCTTCCTCTCTGTAAAAAGTCAATAAAAAATATATATTTTTAAAAAAAGTCTTAAGTATAAGTTCAGAAGAGACACATAAAAATCCAATTTCACAAGAAATTCCAGAAATTGCAGTACTGAGCATGGTTTCTTTGGGATTTATTTTAGCAGCTTTCAAATGCCTCCAATCAGAAAAATTTTACTAAAATGTCTCTCCTACTAAATTCAACATAAATTTCTATCATTTTCCGTAAAAATGTTCAAAGTTTTTCTTCTGCAAAAAAACAGACATTGACCCATTGCTTCAAACAAAGGTCCATTTCTTGGTAAGAACAGTGAGGAGTTCAGTCCTAGCTACTTTTTTTTTTGTCCTCACTGTTTTTATATCTGCTGGCAGTGTGAGACCAGCATTTATAGTTATTTCTCCTGTCATTCTTTAATATTTGATTATTTTTCCATTTAAATACTCATTTCTTTATATATATATATATATATATATATATATAATGTGTATATATATATTGACTTCAGAGCGAGAGAATTATTGATCAGCTGCCTCTTGCCCAGCCCCTACTGGGGATCGAGCCCACAAGCCAGGCATGTGCTCCCTCCAGGAACTGAACTGTGGCACTCAACCCCTGAGCTACCACAGCCCGGCACTGCTAATTTTCTTTATGTTGTTGAAAGGGAAAAATTTTAAGCTACCAACTTCAGTCCAAATGGTCAGGGACCTGTAAATTACTTGACAACAGACATACAGCAGGACAAGAATGGATTATGCATCTGGGAGTACTCTATAGAGACATACAGGAATAAAGGTTTATACACCAACTTAATAAGGGGGAGGGCACTGAGTTACAGCTTCAAAGGATGGAAGGTTCTGATAAAACTGTTGTGCAATTTTTTTTGGAATATCCCAGCGCCCAAGACAAGTTGCCTCAGGGACAGCTGATTCTCATAAGGCTCCGCGTTAGTCAGGGAACTTCAGATAAGATTTCTTTCTGCATGTCCTGTAGCTCAGCTATTTTCACATTGATACTGTTTTGGTGGTTTTTTGGTCCTTTCATTGTTATGCGGCATAACAGCCTTCTTCAGAATTTCTGTGTGATCTTCAAGCACTAATTTTAAAGCTGGCTACTTCACTCTACATTGTTCAAGCCTGATTTTAGCTGTTCGCAAATATTTTGGGGTTTGATTAACCACACCTAAAACTTCACATCAGAAGAAAACACAACTCAGAAAAGAAAATCTGCATGCAACAGGGAGAAATTTTAAGCTAATGCTCTTGGGTCCACATTTTCTTTTGGATTGCCTAGCACTTCCAAGATTAAAATTAACCTTTCAAACTTTTTTTGACCATTCAGCTCCATATGAGCACACCACCACTCTTGGGAGTCTTTTCACTGTTATACACACATTCTGCAATGTTTTCCATCAATGAGGAGAGAATTAAACGAATGAATAAAATTTTCCCGAAGTTCCTAGAGAGCCATGGGTAAAGCAACATTTCCAGAAAGAAGTGAAACCTGGGAAGGTTCAAAGTGAGCTTTTCACAGGACATGTGTCAGGATTGGGAGTTATTTCTTTGACTTGTGCCTGACACCAGTGTGAGTATCTGTCATCGTTTCAGCTTTGTCATATCACTGACCATGACGAGTGATCATGCCCATCCATCATCATTCAGTTGTTTCAAAATCTCTTCTGTGGGCTTAGCAACATTTTCCCAGAAATAACGAAGAAGTTCAAGAATGACTCCTTCATTTTCCAAATTGAACTTTTAGACGGGTAATGCCCTATTGTCTCTGTACTGCTTACTCAGCGGGAACCTAGAAACTGTTTTCCATCTGGTTCCTGTTCTCCTCGTCCTTTGTTTCTAGGACTTGCGCTAGTCTGGCCATGCCTTTCTTTCAGAGATTTGCTCCCTTTGACATTAGCCTTTGGGCTCTGAGTTTATCCCCACATCAGTAAGGTTTCAAGAGTCACAAGAGAGAACTGTTTCGTTCTGGAGCCATTTCCAAAGATGTATGCACACGTCCAAGCACATGCAGAAAATTCCCTCTCAAAAAAACAGTCAGAAGCTATTGCACGAATCATGGCAAGTCTATTTCTTTATCTTCCCATTTGTTCTGCTCTGTATTTTTCAGAGGAGTGCCCTATAATTTTCTTGTGGACTGGATAATTATAAAGCGTAAATGATTTCTTTCAATGTAAATGTCTCCTAAATTGTTAACACACTCAAGTCTCTCATTTAAATAATGAATAACCAGAAATTGTTCAAGTTGAGTTATGTATGCATAATGCATTTCATCATTGGAACACTGAAAATCTTTCGAGGCTCTTGGTTGTATTGGGCTAAGAAATTGCTTTTCTTGTCTGTGTGTATAGAAACAAAGAGCCATGCTATTTCAAAAGTGTTTTTATCTTTGGGCTTATTTTTTCTAAATGTGTAGCTATTGAGCACTGTATATTTTGTGACAAAGATTGCAAGGATATAAAAAAGTACTAGGCAAATTTTATTATAGCCATTATTAGCTTGAAAGATTTTGAAAGTGTTTTTCTTTTGGATTTCAGATACTCATGACAACATATTTTTTAGATTAGCAATATAGAGAAGGACCCAAGGAAGACAGAGATCACAATTCCTTATTTGCCATCATAAGCCAAACTCCATAGGGGCTTTTAAGATTCTGGGATGTGTTTGTGTGTGTGTGTGTGTGTGTGTGTGTGTGTGTGTGTGTGTGTCCTCATTTAAAAGCACATCTGATGTCCCCTCTTGGATTTTTTTCACAATTATTTTTCCCTCAATGTCCCCAGACCACTGCTGAACTAGGCCACATAATACACCCTTGAGGAATGAGAGACCTCACAAATAAGTATGAGACAAAGCAGCTGCTCACAGATGGGACTTGAGATAGATAGGGCCAATTGGGCTTGTGGCACCTTTTCAGGAGCCCAGGGAATAAAACAACTTCTAGGAAATATATTACCTGTATCTTCTAGAACACCAAATAATATAATACTAATACCCTCAAACTTGTAAACCCCTTTATAGGGTATACTGGAAGCCGAGTTCCCAACTCCCACAAAAAAGTAGAGACCTTTTCTGTTTGGGTCCCAGACTCCTGCTAAGACCACTGAGCCAAACCGGTTTCAGCTGTTTGCAGGGTTTTGTTTTGTTTTGTTTTGTTTTTTATCATAAATACTGCTGTAGTGGCCCTAAACACACATTTGCATATTACTAGTATCATATGCATCCCACTGCGGACAAAGATTTTTCTAAAATGGCTTTCGGTTCACCATGATAGAATTTTTAAACAATTATAGATGCTTCTAGATTTACAATGAAGTTACATAAGGATAAACCCATCATAAGTTGAAAGTAACAAAAAAGGCACACCTAACCTACTGAATATCATAGCTTAGCCTAAGCTAACTTAAACATGCTCGGAACCCTAGACATACTGGCAACACAGTACTCTGCACAGTATCAGCTGATTACCCTTGTGCTGGCACCTGAGGGGGTGTGAGGCTCACTGCTGCTGCCCAACATCATGAGAGAGTATCACTATCATTAGCCCGGGAAACAGTCAATTTTCAAAGAACAATTTCTACTGAAAGCTTTTCACGTTCACACCATCGTAGAGTGGAAAAATTGCAAGTCAGGCCATTTTAATCACATCGTCTGTAGCCAAGGCAAAATTTTAGATACTCATTTATAAATATGAAATTTAGCCAAGGTAGTTTATTCATGGAAATTATTTATGCTTTGGGGCAAAACCACCAGCCTCTGATATTTTTAAGTTTAAAATATGATTGCTAACATGATTTGGGTTAAAATTCCAGTACTGGAATTTTTTAGCTTAAGGCTTAACCCCTGGGAGACAATTTCCAGTGGCTTATACCTCAGCATGATTGGATTTATTAGCTCATTTTCAAATATTAGATTTTTATAAGTAAGTAAATAAAACTTGAGAACAGAAGACATTACAGGGGTGCAGAAAAAATTCCCCTAAAGCAGAGGCAAAATTTCCCACCAGGCAAAATTACTTCCTACTGCATTTTTTTGTAGGGCAGACTCATCTATTTCATGTGTGCATTTAGTATATTGATACCAATATATCATGTTCAACCAACACAGAAAATTTAAAAATTATAACAGTGAAGACTTTAAAGTCTGTGTCAGCTGAATCTGGAACTTCGAGAACTCTGGTGTTGTTAAAAGTGACCTATGCATTTTGTTCTAAAAATTTTCCTGAGCTTTATCATTAGAAGCAATCCATTAAATATTTCTATTCACTCTTATTTTTAGGCTTCTGTGTTTCACAGCTATTGTAAGTTGTAGGAATACATATTTGCCAGAAATTTGGGTGAATGCTCTGTATTTGGTGAGGCCGTTCATGTGGCAATGCCTATAAAGGAAAGGTGTGGTAGACATGCCATTGTATGGGCGTTTCTCTATACATATAACCCTCCAGGAAACACTGGTCATCACATCCCCTGTATATTTATAGGCATTTTTAATATTGTTTTTTAAAATGTGGTGAGGTGAGGGAGTTGTATGCATTTTTTTTTAAATGGAGTTGAATGAAAACCTACCTATAAACAAAAACAAATCATCATTCTTGAAATGCCTGTATCTTTCTATTTGGGGGTAGCTGTGATCTTAATGTCAGTGTGCTCACTGATCCAACATTTTCTGCTGTGCAGAGTACTGTGTTGCCAGTATGACTAGGGTTCCGAGCTAGTCTTTGCTTTAAGAAAACCCCTTCCTCAGCCACAGAAATTGTAGCCTACTTCTTCTATAATATTTATGCTTTTGTGGGGAGCCTACCCATGGGGAGCCTACAAATCCTGTCATGTGGCTGTGCTCTGTAGTCCCAATAGTTGTGATGGAAGCTGGATGTCAGGGTTGATGAAGAGAGAAAATGGGAAAAGAATCAAATGTGTTAATACACTTTGGGTGGGTTGATGGGGAGGAGAAGGGATAGAGGCTTGGCATTCTCTTGCTATTTGGGGATGTGTGAGCTTGGGATCAGAAATGCAGGTATGCTTTAATTAACAGTCATGTTATTTTTTTGCACCGCATATTTCTTAAAGGATTTGCATGCTATTGTCACTTGGTGATGGGTGAAACAGCTTTAAATTTAGGCTCCAATAAAATATAAAAAACGTGCAAGACAGATTTTTAAGTCTGTAGCAAATGAACTGCTTTTAGAAAAACTAAGTATGTGTACTATTTGCATTTAAATAAAGCACCCCTCATGCAGGTATGTATGCATCCATGTATAATTTTAAATCACAGGCACCAATTTAATGCAGAAGCTAAGGCTCATTAGTTCCCTGAGAAGGATTGATTCTCCATAGCTGGAATGGCGCAGACAGCTCCTGGATAATTTGTAATGAATTGAGTTTTCCTTCAGCATACCTAATTAGTGACTCTTTGTGTTGCTACTCAAAAAGATATAGACATTTAAATAGATAAATATTTGGAAATTCTATTAAAATGCCAAAACGGCATCGGCATTAAGACTTTATTATGCATGGGCTCTGTGTATGTGTGTGTGTGTGGGGGGGGGAGGGGGAGACATGGAAAAAGAACACGATTCTGGGGGAAATGAACTTGGTCAGGGGTTTGCTTTAAGAGCACCATACGGTTTTGTTTTGTTTTATTTAGGGCGATTTGCAGAATTACTTTGCAAATTAATTCTATGTTCTGCATTTTAGCATTGTTTTCTGGTTGCCTTTTGGCTGCGAGCCTGGATGACTGGCTCTTTCGTGCCCCTAGTGGTAAATCCTGGGATCACTGGGAGACATTTCTGAAGAGTTGGCACAGTTTTGCTTTTCACTACAGGGGCAGATAGACGAGACCACTCCAAAGAGAGATGCTGACCCATGCACTGGGAACTGGACTTACAGAGATATATTAATAAGTTTCTACTCTTCATAAATGCGCTACACTCATTAAGCCAAGAACCAAAATACTAGTCATTTCTGGCATTTTTCTTGGAATTATTGATCACTTTAAACCCCCACATGGCATAGACTATATTTTTAAATAGTCTAATAATAGTTCATCACATTCCACCTTGAGGTAAATTCTAAGCTTGTTCCATTCCTATCACCAGCAGCACCATATGTACCATTTATGCCTAACATTAGCAAATAATAAGTCACTGTCCAGGAAATGTGGAGGAAGCCCAGAAAATAGAGATAATTTGTTAGGCTGTTGATGTCAGTGAATAGATGAAAGTTTAGTGTCTATTGCCCTTCAGAGGATAATGAATCCAATTGCATATTATCATGTCAGATGGAGATTAAATGCTGTGGCCAAAGATGAGGATCATTCATCAAGTGGTAACAGAAGGGACCTGTCTTTTCACATTAAAAATGATTTGTATCAGTAAAAAGCAAGTTTTCCAGCCCTGAGTTAGAATAGGGATTGACCACCACTGAAGTCAGGATATTTAAGAAAAGAAATTTTATGATGCGAACTAAGATGATATTGGCTTTGTTATGGTTTTTCCAAGATACCATTTCAAGCAAAAAAAAAAAAAAAAGTTAGTATTTCTATAGTAATATACAGGATTATACATAGCCTATAAGTGTACTCAGAATAGCAATAAAAATGCATAGTCTTTACTTATATCATTCTTTTGACAGTTTGGTAAAAGAACATTCTTTATTTTTCTTTTTAAAAATATGTTTTTATTGATTTGAGAGAGAAAAGAAGGAGAGAGAGAGATAGAAACATCAATGATGGGAGAGGATCATTGACTGCTACCTCCTGCATGCCCCATACTGGGGACTGAGCCTGAAAACCAGGCATCTGCCCAGACTAGGAATCAAACCATGACCTCATGGTTCATAGCTTAATGCTCAACCATTGGGCCATGCCAGCTGGACAAAAGAACATCTTTTTATTCTTTCTTTTTGTAGATATTTTCTGTGTCATAGTCTGTGTTTTCAAATTTGCAAGACTTAAAAGATAATCTATAATTATTGTTGATAGAACTGTCTCATTATTAATAAAGAATTCTAACAAGTATACGTTCCCAAAAAGATGAAACATGGAAAAACCAATAGAAATAAATCTATGTGGATAAAAATAAGACAGAGATGAACTCCATGACCAGACTGACCCAGAGCATACCTCACTCTGTCAGATGGTGCCATGTTGAAGGTCATGGTGACTAATCCTCCTCACCGCACCTCTGCAAAGTCAGCAATGGCGCTCCATTTCACTGACAGCAAATGACACAGTGGAATATTTGGCAAAGTTTGCCAAAGAGTTAGCATCAGAGTTTGAATCAGGCCCAAAGTAGGGTGGTAACAAGTAGCATTCTAAAAGAAAAGTCTTGTTTTGAGGTATTTGCCAGTTTTCATAGAATAAATACTCCCACAATAGGTGGACCACCACTACATAAGCTACATAAGCAACAGGACTGAACATGGATTTAGGAAATGATTATAAGAATAAACTCTGGCCGAAACCAGTTTGGCTCAGTGGATAGAGCGTCAGCCTACGTACTGGAAGGTCCCAGGTTCAATTCTGGTCAAGGGTATGTACCTTGGTTGCAGGCACATCCCCAGTAGGGGGTGTGCAAAAGGCAGCTGATCGATGATTCTCTCTCATGGATGTTTCTAACTCTCTATCCCTCTCTCTTCCTCTTAAAAAAATCAATAAAAATATATTTTTAAAAGAAGAGTAAACTCTGGTGACTTGGTATAAGCAGATTTCAGCAGGACCTTCCTAAGCCTTGAAGCTTTTCTGTAGTTAATGTGAATAGAAACTATATAAAGTTTGTCATTTTTCTAATCTTGTGCTGAGTGAGGCATAGCAATGTAACTGTGCAGATGATATGATTTTTTAAATGCTTACAAAGATATTTTTATACATTGGTGCTATTTTTCTGGATTATTCAGAAGATAATAAAATCCTAGAAAAAAATGAATAAAGGAGACATCATATTCTGTTGAACTAATGGCTTTTTTTGAGCTGAATGTTTTCCTTTGTGTGTTTTTTTTCCCCTGTGAGACTGAGAAAATTTCCATTCTCAAATCATGGGTATCACATTTAAACAAGTTCTGCTCACCCAGATTTCCTGTCCTTTGCTGACCACAATCTGGGACTAGTCGTAGTCCCAGTTACCCTCAGTCTGGTGTTTCTTAATCCTGGCTGCTCTTTGAAATCACTGGGCTGGAGTGTAGAGGGTTCTTACAAATTCTGATTTATGCTCCACATGGCAGATCATTTGAATCATCTTTTCTGAGGAGAGGTACAGGAATTGGTATTTTTTAAGGTACAGTAGGTGATTCTGATGCTGAGAAACTTTCACCTATAATCTAGTTGGCTGCAGCTCCTTCTTGAGCAATATCTTTTTTTATATGTAACAAGAAATATGTGAAGGAAGCCAGATGCTGAATTATCCTGTCCATTTCATTTTCACCCCTGAATCTCTGAAATTGCCTCTAGGACTCTGGAGAGTGGCCTGCTTCTTCCCTTCTCAGCTCTGTCCCCTTTTTAGCTCTGTCCTCCCTGTTCCCAGACCTTTCATCCACTTGTGAGCGCTGTGGACTGGGTCAAGTCACAGAGGCCAGCACAGGGAGTCCAGATAGATTTGTGAGCAAAGAGAAACCACAGAGTTTATTATATCCAGGAGCATCAATCAAGGACAGTCACAAGAGGATGTCAAGCACACTTAGAATTGCGAGATCAATTTGAGGTAAAAGAAAAAAATGGCATACAAAGGGCAAACGGAAGTGGAAGACAAAACGAAGATTCAGAATTTGCATCCAGATAGGGCAAGGGTTGACTGCTCAACATTGTTAGTCACTAGGGAAATGCAAAGCAAAGTCACAGTGAGCCACCACGTCACATCCTCTAGTTTGACTATTATGTTTTTTACAAATGGAAAATAACTATTGGTGAGGATGTGGAAAATTCAGAACCCCTTTACACTGCTAGTTGCTGAAGGGGCGGAAGTGTAGGCCTTGGCAGTTTTGGAGGGACCTGATATAAGGCCATTACACAGAAGTAAGAAACCATCATTGAAGAGAGCTAGCTTTTACTGAATATTCTGTGCCAGGCTCTGTGGTAAGAGCTTTATATGGGCATCTCACCTCATGCTTACAAGAACCATGTGACATGTGGACTAAGGGATTAGCAACCAGATTAGTATGCATTTCTCACCTCTTTTCCTCCTCTTCCAAATGCTGTTAGTTTTTTCAGTTTGGTTGAGATTCTGATCCTTTTAATTAATTCTGGTGAGCATTTGGGTCTTTTGAGTGTATCTACAAATTTTTATTTAAATGGAGATAGAGATCTATGTCTATATCTCTCTATATCATAACTATATACCTAAGTATATAGAAATGCACATCTTACATATCCCAGAGGTTAACACAGAGCCTATCATATAACATAAGCTTCACTGGTAAACAAAATGTTATATATGAGCATACATACTAATAATTATTCTCAGATATTTTTAAAAATTAGGCTGTTCAGGGAATGTACTCTATGTTGCTTTCCAAGTAGATTCCCTTCATTAATATTATACATAATCTAGAAGCTAGAACAGCTCTGACACAGGTAGCAACAAAACACAGACAAATTAACTATAGTGTTGGTGACAAAACATTATGGATTATTTGAGAGGCACCATATGACAATGTCCCAAAATCTAACATGAACTTAAGTTACATTATTAATTCCTGCAGGAGATATTTATTGCTCATTCCACAGTGGCAAAAACCACCCCAGGTTCTGGGGTTTCTTAATGAGATAGACAAGGTCCCTACCCTCATGAAGCTCACAGTCTAGAATCCTATATATAAAAAGCCTAATATGCAAATTGACCAAACAGCAGAATGATGGGTGGAATGACTGGTTGCTATGATATGCACTGACCACCAAGGGGTAGGAATCATTATTAAATCCCTAAAATTTTACTGCATTTTAAAAATCTCTTCACTTTCTCTCCTGCTATACACACGTTACACACACACACACACACACACACACACACACTTTAAAAAAACTAATTGAAAATAAATTACAGACATGATTAGCTCTTTAAATACTAAATACTTCAATGTTTGTTTCCTAAAAAGAAGGACCTTCTATTATACAAACACAGTATAATTATCAAAATCAGGAAAATAGCATCAATACAGTACTATTAGCTAATCTAACAACCATATTCAAATTTCACCATTGTCCTGAAAATGTCTTTTACAGAAATGGAAATCCCAGGTCATGTGTTATGTCAGAGGCCATTTTTTAAATGCTCTGGATATCAAATGCCATTAGTGAATTATGTGTTTCTTTTTTTTTTCTGTAGGCAAAATAATGGTACAGTGGTTATGTAAGAACGCATCCTTATTCAAGCAGCTGTAGTGCCCGTACATCTCTAGACGTGAATTTAAAGGGAAGCCAGGAGCCAGTTTGTGTGATCCTTCTCCCGCAGTCTTCAGCTGCTCATATGCAGGCAGAGAAGTCAGCCAGCTGCTTTAAACCAGGGTGGGGGTTTGCAACGTAAATAAGACAAGCAGTAAGACTAGGGGATGATGATACCATGGAAGACAGAATCCAAGCTGGCTAAGGCAGGAAGTGAAGATGAAATGGAACTGTGGATGCTCAGAAAAGTGGGTCAGCAATTGGAGGTCAAGGTATACCTGGAGAATTACTGCAAGAGCCGGTCAGCTGGAAGAACTGGAGGTGGGAATCAAGGGGGAGAAATTATGTTTCAGACATGGTGAGAACAGGGTATGGAGTAAGACCCAGATAAGGATGTTGAGGGATTGGGGAGAAAGGTTGGCTAAGACAGAGCAGAGGAGGGTAAGAGGTGAGGAAATCAGCGCACTGAGAGGCGGCACAGGAGTGAGTGAGCCGGTCAGCAGTAACGATGCCAGCAGCGGGTTACCGAATCAGAGGTGGAAAGGGCATCCACGTGAGGGTTCTAAAGAGGGCAGGATGTCGTTGGGAGTTTAGATGCAGGGAGGAGAAAATGACTTAGACATAGCAGTGGGGAATTAAGAGTGAGAGCTTCTCCGCTCCCTGGGAAATGAGAAGGCTGAAAACATTCAAACAGTTCGCACCTGGGAAAAGTACAGGCCGGTGTTTTAAAACCTTTTTTTTAACAAGAGCACCTGCCTAGGGAACCTTTTAAGATACAATGCTTTGCATTTATCTGGGGGTGGCGACAGGGGAGGGGACTCATTCCAAGACCCCTTGTGGATGCCTGAAAACTCAGGTGGCACCAAACTCTCTTTCTATAGATACACTCCTTTTCCCTATATATACATGACAAAGTGTCACTTGTGAATTAGGCACAGCAGGTGATTTACGGTAATAATAAAATTATTATTATTACTGATAATAATAAAATAAAACAATTATAACACAAGGTAGTAAAAGTTATGTAAATGTGGTGTGTGTGTGTGTGTGTGCTCAAAATACCTTGCACTGGACTCACCCTTCTGGTCCTGGGGAGAGAGGAGGCCATGGCCCCTGAGGAGATGTGACTGCAGTGTGCGGTGCGACAGTAACACCAGCGCCAAATCCTCCTTCCTCCCTCCCAGTTGCATGGTGAGAAGACTGGCGCTGACCGCGGACCGTAGCGCCCTCAGCAGATGATTTCCCCCCTTTCCTGATGAAGCGGAGAACTTGCATCCTTTTCATTTCAAGGCAGCGCTTCACAGCTTCTCTGTGGCACATCCAAATCCCCGGCATCACTGCGCGGGGGCTTTGGAGCCATTACTAAGTAAAGTAAGGGTTACTTGAACGCAAACATTGCGAACCACACAGTTCATCTCCCAAGGACTCCTCCAGGACAAAGAGGCTGAGCGAGCGCCGCAGACGCTGGACGCGTGGCCGATGCATTTCACCTGCGGGCAGGCGGGCGGGCGCCTTCCGGCAGCGAGAGACTTCATCAGGCCACTCAGCATGGCCCACAGTGTAAAACTTGTTGTTGTTTTTTGTTTGTTTGTTTGTTTCTATTTCATATTTTTAGACCACAGTTCATCTTGGGTAACTGAAACTGAAAAAAAAACACACAAAACTCTGGAGAAGCTGGAGATGGGGGTTGAGGGTGTGCCACTGTATTTTTATCCTAATTGCCCCATCCCTATGACGAAATCTTAACACCATGAATCCACTATGCATCTGTTTATGAACTATATGTATATGTCTGTGCTTGATCCATGAAAGCAGTAATTTTATTGCCTCCCCCAAGAATTAATTTTCGTCCCTTGGGGGCTATAGGGCCCCACGGAGGGAAGGAAGGGACAGACGGAGGCGATTCGAGTGGCTCTGTCAACTAACATCAAATCCAGACTCAGGGAGGAGGGACGATGCCAAGGGATCGTGCAAGGGGAGATGGACTGCTTTCCGTCCTAAGTCAGCATTGTCTGAGTTGACATTCCTTGGTCCTGGCTTTATGCAAGTGGAGACGCTGTCCAGGTAAACCAGGTGTCACACGATTGGCTCAGGACGTGAACTGAAAGGCCCGTGTGAACCTGGGATGTTATGGCTTTAAAAGCATATATTCCCTGAGCCCTGGCCGGTTTAGCTCAATGGATAGAGCCTTGGCCTTCAGACCAAAGGGTCCCAGGTTTGATTCCGATCAAGACTCCTCCAGGGCCCAGGCCCTGGTTTGGTGGCTCGTGCAATCAATGTGTTTCTCTCACATCGATGTTTCTCTCTGCTTTCCCTTTATCTTCCATTCTTCCTAAAAATCAATGGAAAAAATATCCTCCAGTGAGGATTAACAACAACAAAAAAGCATAAGACCTCGAGAACATAACCATCCACTTTGAGCAATACCTTGAGCATTACCTTACACATAGACTTCCTCACCACGTTTAATCTCAAATCTAAGACACAGCCCTGCGTTTGAACTTCTTGCTCCCTGTGCCCTGTGAGGTTTGGCTCTGCCCACAGATTCCTGGGAGGAAGCAGAGAATTCTCATCCAAAGCAACTGAGAACCCTAAAAGCGGAAAGAAAAGAACAGAGCTGAAATGTAAGCATATAAACCAGGTCCTAAGTTGAAGAGAGGGGTCTTTGTTGGGCTGGGGTGGGTCTGGAAATCTGAGAGAGGGGAGTGGGGGAAAAGAGTGAATGCAAATGAGTTCTGAGCAGGTTGGTGGGGTGAGAAGCTGTGGACCCCTTCCAACAACCCTTCTCCCCATAGAAGCCACCCTCGGTGGGCGCACAGGGCCTGCCTGAAAGGCACACATTCGTACTTCCTGAGTAGCTCTCACTCCACGTCCTGGATTTACCTCCTCGGCCTCTAGGTCTTATCTGCCAATTGCCCTAGAACTGTGGTCGGCAAACCTCGGCTCCCGATCCACATGCGGCTCTTTGGCCCCTTGTGTGTGGCTCTTCCACAAAATACCATGGCCTGGGCGAGTCTTTTTTGAAGAAGTGGCATTAGAAGAAGTTTAAGTTTAAAAAATTTGGCTCTCAAAAGAAATTTCAATCGTTGTCCTGTTGATATTTGGCTCTGCTGACTCATGAGTTTGCCGACCACTGCCCTAGAAGGAACCAGGTAATCTAAAGGTCCTTTTCCCATTCTGAAGTGCTCGAGTTTTTGGATTCTCTCAAGTCTGCTTAATGTCTTTCAGATTCTTATTCTCAAAGCATATCGGTTCCTATTGAGTTTTAAAAGAAGCCTTATGAATTCGATAGGATTCACACGCCCCATTCCTCACTTCTTTTGTGAAGTGTTTTGCCACATGAATTACCCAAATCTTAAATAATTGTAGTTTTAATTTAAGTGATTGAAGAAATTTTGTGCACTACATAGAATTTTTTTTTGCAATTTAATTACATTTGTATATTGTCAGCAAAAGAGTTAAATATTGAAAAACCCATACTTAATTTTTGTCACTAAGCAAATTTAAACACGTTCTATTTAGCTTCCAAAGAAAGAACTCATAAAGAAAATGCCTCCTATACTCCATAAAGATTTTGAATTTTAATTAAATATGGAATTTGGCTTCATATCATGCATAAAGGGATAAAGCCACATTGTAGAAAATTAAAAGGGCAAGCCAGGGAAAAAACAACAACAAAACGACCTCACTTGAAATACTTTACTTAAAATCTTCAGCTCTGAACCAAACAGCTGCTTAATTTTGAAAACCAAAGAACACTTAAAAATTAAGAAAATTATTTTTAAGAAGTTTGCAGTATAAGAAACCTATTAAGTGGATTTCATTGATCTTCCCTTGAGTATATTCACAGAATATTTTAAATCTTATACTTTAGCTAGTTCATTCAACCATTGGGTTCCTACGATCTGTCAGGCGAGGTGCTAAGAATACAAAAGTGAGTCCAGGTGGTCTCTGCTCCTGAGACACATCATCCTATTCTTCTCCCAAGAGAAGCCCTGGGTCCAGTGGCTCAGCTGACTGGCTGTAGAGCCTGATTATCTGAGTCAAAGTCCAGCTCCGCCTTGTACCAGCTATAAAATATTAAATTGGGTTTTCACTCATTCAGTTTTATTTCTTCATCTGTAAGAAAGGAGTAACCACAGTATCTAATATATAGATATAGATATAGATATAGATATAGATATAGATATAGATATAGATATAGATATAGATATAGATATTCTGGCTAAAATATTTAGAATATTGGTTAGATATGATAAATACTTAGAACAGGCTGTGAGGATCTTTTTGCTGTGTAACTTGGTTAGGCTACCGTTCCAGGTTATTGAACTAAACACTAATCTAGGTGTTATGACAAAAGTGTTGTGTAGAAGTGGTTCAAGACCATAAGCAGTTGGCTATATATAAAAGAGAGATTATACAAGATGATTGGAATGGCCTCGATTTGATCAGAGGAAAGGTGTTCAGTCTGGACTAAGACTTCCCTGAAACAGAAGAAATTGTGCCTGTGGACAACTTCAGTCTGTGCAGGGGAGGTCCAGCCCTAACTGGTAGCCTGCCCTGTGGATTAGGACCCTTATGAAAAGAGATACCCCCTTCATATAAGAGGAAAAGAAAGAGAATCCCTTACTTCTTTCTCTCTCCATGTGAGGAAAGCAGGAAGAGAGCTCTCACTCAAACACAACCATGCGGGCCTCTGACCTCGGATTCCCCAGCCTCCAGAACTTTGAAAAGTGTTTGTAGTTAAAGCTACCTGTCTGCGATATTCCTGTTACAGCAGCTGAAACTAACAAGACAGCAGCTCTTAAATGCTGGATCTCCCTTTTTTCTTGTCCTCCCTGGGGCTTAGCTACTCAGTTACCTACTTTGTGCCTACTCAGCAGGCTCCCAATAAGTTCTTGTATCTACTGCTTACATTTATTAGAGTTGTTTTCTATTCATTACAACTAAAAAAACTCGACTGGATGCTCTGGGATGATTTCCTTGTGTTCTTGCCGCTCCTCATTGCACGTGACCTTCCTGAGCATGCCACCCCTGCGTGGCTTCAGCCATGTCCCAAGTGTTCTTTGCTCCTTTATATCTTCAGCCTAGAGCTTCCTGTGAGCTCTCTGCCTGCACATATTGTAGTTACCTAACTGCTCCTCTCCTCTGGGATTGCTCCCAGAACCCAAAATGAATTCATAAACTTTTCTCTCAAGTCTGCTGCTCCTCCTCCATTCTCTAATTCAGTGTTAAGCACCATCATCCACTCAGTCACTCAAGTTAAACACATCCTCCGCCCTACCCTCTCTCTATACTAGCAATTGGTCCTGTGGATTCCTGTTGGTCGGACTTCTCGTAGCTTCTATCGACTTCCCTCTGCCCTTTAACCCTGAGTCAGGCCCTGACGTGACGAGTCTCCCAACTTCCATCTATGCTCGTCTCCCATTCCCTCTCCATCTGTTTGCTCCAATCCACACAGCTGAGTCTCCTTTCTAAAGCAAACTCTGATCAATTATCTCTTCTGTTAAAATCCTCTCTCCTATGGCCTACATCCGTGGTCGGCAAACTGCGGCTTGTGAGCCACATGCGGCTCTTTGGCTCCCTGAGCGTGGCTCTTTTACAAAATACCATGGCCCGGGCTAGTCTATTTTGAAGAAGTGGTGTTAGAAGAAGTTTAAGTTTAAAAAAATTGGGCTCCCAAAAGAAATTTCAATCGTCATACTATTGATATTTGGCTCTGTTGACTCATGAGTTTGCCGACCACTGGCCTGTAAGTTGGAGTGGCCGAGATTTGGGGTTGCATGTGAAAAGGCAAACAAAGCCAGGTCCCACCTTCTGATTTTTCTAGGGCAACTGTAAAATACCACAACTCCTTCACTGTCAAAGTGGCTGAAGTCTTCATTTGACTCTTATTCATGCTTTTCTTCCTTTCCAGGCACTCCTCTTCTCACCTCACTCCTTGTGATGAAACTAAAAATGCCAGAGGTTAGTCAAACCAGGGGTTACCCAATCCTGGGTACACATAGAATGCAGAGAGAACAGAGCAGCCAAATCTGTCTACAGGGGCATCTTGGGCTCCAAAGCTGTTGCTGCTTTGTGGCCACCAGGTGGCAGTGATCCTCCAGTGGTGGCTGCTGTCCCTGACCTTGGGGAGGGGGCAGGAGGTGGGGCTGGGGAACAGCACACTCTGGGAGGCTGCTGGAAGCTCCCACCTTAACCCCTGCTCCTGTGCAGCTGCCACCTTAGGAAGAAAAGATGTTTGGAGATCTGGGTCTCGCCTCTTCCCCTGGAGCCTCTCCTGGCTCACTGCGTTCAAGGGTCTCTCTCTCTCTTCCCTGGTGTCCTGCCCCATTGTGGCCAACCAACCTGCCCTCAGCAGTTCTACCTGAACCTCTAGTCTTTGCACCCTCCCCAGACACATGTTCACCGTCATCTTGGCTGGGCCCCGGGAGCCTGTCTCAGTTTCATACACTCGGAGCTGCATAGCTCTGTCGCCTTCTTCTTTAGAGCTTTCCTCCCTGAGTCCAGGGTGCAGGGAATCCTCGCTCTCTTTCTTAGTTCTCCTCACAGAAGAAAGAAAGGGTGCTTCAGTAAGGGTGCAAACCCCAACAATTAGACTGAGCAATCCCTCCCTCCAGGAGGCATCAGGAGAGCAAAGATAGAGAGTCCAGGTGGAAGGGTCGGACTTTGAAAGGAGGAAGGACACATAGCTCTGCTTCTGAGAAAGGGCAGGTAGGTAGGTGCTTTTGGAAGGAGGAACTTTGGGACTCCTGTGGCCAGTTTCCCTCCATATTTTCATTATGAAATAGATGCCGATCTCATGCCCAAAGATGAGGAGGAGAATATCAAAGGTGACAGACACATTTGCAGTGGAAAGCAGAGGGAGACGCCAGTCGGATGAGCCTATGCGAGGGCCCATGTGACCTTGGAAACCAATTGTTCACTCATTTGTGCATTTAAGAACTATTTATCGAGCATCTATTGTACGGTGACACTGCTTTAATAGGTAGGGGTACATCAGTGAACAAGAAAAAAAAATCCATGCTTTTGGGAAGGATCCTAATTGGGGAGGGAGCTGAAAATAACAAGAAAACGTAAATAATTAGTAAGGGAATGAAATGCCAAAAAGTGATATGAGCATGGAAATAATGTGAGGGTAAGGAATGTCAGGTGTTGTGGGAGTGGAGGAGCTTTCAGGGAGGTCCACATTGTCCTAAAAAACTTGAAGTAGAGGATGGAGTTGGCCAGATTTATGGGGGGCAAACAAAGGAGAGGGCAGCCAGTTAACTGCCTGGCATGGAGGATGTGGGATGCTAGCAGGAAAGGAGAAAAAAATGAGACGGTCTTGTCAAAATAGTGCAGTGCAAGCGTGACAGAGGGGCAATGGAGGAAAAAAGGAAGCAGATTGATGTGTGGTTCAAGGAACTGCTGATAGGGAGGGATCCTGTGTTCCAGGTACACAAGGAGGGCAGAAGGAACCGGGAGGTCTTAACAAGAAGGAAAGGAGCCTTGGTAGAAGTTGTCAGAGTGGGAGAGGTAGGAGGCTTCCATGGATAAGCAGTGGGTGTCTGGGTTGAATTTGAGATGTCACTGGTTGAATAGCTCAAAATGATGATAAAGTCAAGAGTGGGAGTGAATTGCTGAAAATGGCCTGGTGTGGGCTGATGCATGGGACATACCCAAGTGAACCACAGCTACAGCTGTGCTCCTCTGAGAAGGGTTCAGATTATATTGAGCAGCATAAGAAATTTCTCTCATGCTGTAACAACAAATGCACAAGAGACTTCATTCTCCTCACTGAAGTTAGGCATGCATGAGTGCCTGCTAGCCAATATTATGGGAAAAACAAAATTGCACTTACAAATGGTAGAAATATAGGAAAGTTAATGTCTGTGTGTAGGGGAATGGGATGGGAATTTGTAATATATTGATACATAAAGAACCCTTTTTATGTGCAAGAAAAAAGACAAACCTTACATAGAAAAATGGGCAAAGGACAAAAATGGGTAATTCAGTAAAAATGAAGTGCAAATAAACAATACACATATATTTAAATATAAAGCGTAGGTAGTAGTAAAAGAGATGCAGTCTAGCAGAGATTTAGAGCACAGTGCTGCTGAGCATGCAGGAAACATGCAGTCATGAATGAGTCCACCCCTGATGAGACTTGTTAGGACAGTCTTGGGGAGGAAATACATTCAAGCCGCCCCAAATTTAGCACGTGAAAGCAATGGACATTTATCATCTCACAAATCCTGCTATCTAGGAATCTGGGTGCAGTTTAACTGGGTCCTCAGGCTCAGGGACTCTCCCAAGGCTGCAATGAAGGGGTTGAGTGACCAACCAGGGGAGGCCTCCTTCCTGCGGGTAACAGGTCTCTAGTCCCCTCTGATCTGCTGGCCAGAGACATCAGTCTAGCCCACACCCAAGCCCACACATTTGGGGGGTTAACAACAGAAGTGAGTATCATCGGGGTACATGTTAGAGGTGGCTCACCCCAGGAGACAACTTGTTAAATGTGTCAAAGGCCATAAAAAAAAGTGTACCTTTAACACATCAGTTTTAATTCTCAGATTTATCCTGAGGCAGTAATTGAATGCATGCACAAAGATAGGAATGTAAGAATGCTTTTTTATAGAATGTCATGTAATAGAATGAAATGGGGACCACCACCTGTCAATAATCTTATTAGATTAAATTAGGTTATAGCTACACAGCAGAACAGTTCTCAGCAGTTAAAAGATATGAAGATGCATGCAGAGTAATATATTGATAGAAGGATGTTACTGAAATATTACTGAATTTAAAAATCAAATTTAAAAATAACCATTAAAATGCGTACTTTTAATCAAGCATTTACTATATACACAGAAAAACATCTGGAATGACAGACTCCAAAATACTATCCATGATTATTTCCTTAAAGTGATGGGAATTTAACATTTAACATTTTTTCTTTATTCTGCTTGACATACAGGATTTACGTTTACTACAACTGAGAAGTAGTGTTTTATTGCAAAATGAGCCAATGTTTGTAATGAAGAGCAAGAAAAGCAACTTTGCTTGCTAATAGCCATACTGCACAGTTGGGGTGTGTCTTAGTCAGTTTGGGCTGCTATAACAAAAATACCACAGACAGGGTGGCTTAAACAACACATGTTTATTTCTCGCAGTTCTGACGGATGGAAGTCCAAGGCCAAGGTGCAAGCAGATTTGGTGTTTGAATGTGCTGCCTGGTTCACAGGTGGGGTCTCCTGGCTGCAGGGGGAAGGGGCCAGGGAGCTCTCTGGAGCCTCTTTGTAAGGACGCTAGCCTCATTCATAAGGGCATCACCCTCACAGCTGAATCACCTCCCAAACGCTCCATCTGCAGGTGCCACCACCTGGGAGACAGGTTTCAGCCTACGGATTCTGGGGGAGACACAAACACCCAGTCCATCGCAGGCTGTGCTGTCAGCAGCTCTGGAGAGTCCCCATCTCACCACCACCTCCCACTTTCCTGAGGCTCTGCCCAGCTGCCTGAGCGTGGCAGGACCATTCAAGAACAAAACCCAGGCCATCCTTCCTCTCCCCGAGGAGTGCTCCCCACAAGCCTCTTACGGGGCCTTCGCCACAGCAGCGGCTGCATTATCCCGCCATCCCCGAGGGAGGGGGCAGCCATTGTTTGCCGGGTGTGGGTGGACAGCACCCCTGAGCGCATAGCTAACCAGCATGAAAGGTCACAGTCGAAAACATGGAGCACCGCCCGCTTCCCAGAGCCTCCCTCGGGCTCTGCTATTTGCATGATGTGGAGCACTCGTGTCCTGAGAGGGTGAATCTGGGAGTGAGGGAGAGCACTCCGTTTTCCATGTTCCCCACTCCTTGGGAAATGTAAACATACTATTTTTTGTGTGTAGAACACATCGTTCTTGTTCTTTATTAACAAATGAGAATTAAAATAAATTGCACTAAGCTGTGCTGTCGGGTTCTTATTTCGATGAGATTATTTCTACTGGAACCTTCAATCGGGCACAGTTCATGCACTGACAGTCATCAATATATCAATTCCCCAGTGAACTGAGAGTCAGATCCCCCCTCTAGCTGAAGGAATCACTCACATGTATGCTACGGGTTCATTAAATCGAATTCGTGAAACCCGTGGCCTCGCAGTAATACCCAGATACTTCTCAGAAGGCATTACCTTTCCTTTATCGGCTGATGTCGTAATTAAATTCATGTGCTATTAAGTCATACAGACTATTGTTTCATTCCTTTCTAAATGAAAGTCATTCTTTTCACTTTTAGAAATTAAAACTGGAGAATGCCTATATTTAAGACAAAGTACTTTCAAAACTATTCCCAAGGAGGAGAATTCTGAATATGGCAGTTTGCTGGAAATGTGAACTCCTTTCCTGCCAGGCCTTTCTTAAGCTCCAGCCCCAAACCCTTTTATCTGATCCTGAAACCGCCTCAGACTTAATTGGGTTTCCTAAGACCTGTTTCTCTCACTGGACACAGTTGTGAACAAAGAGGAGTGAGCGGGGGAAAAGGATTAATTTTAACGAGAGAGACGCTGGGGAAGTATGAGTGGCTTCCTCCGGTGTCTCTGACTTAAAATAATGAATGCTAACGCAGCAAATAGAGCAGAAAGATTACAAACTCCTCGTCCTAAACAGGGGAGGCGCTTTTAGACAATGTAATGAAGTCTCCTTCCATGTGTTCACCACTGGGCTTGTTCAACCACAGCAGAGTATCCTGGAGCTCTGTGTTTTTAATCTTTGTTTGTATCAAGTTGTACAACACATGCTCTGTTAAAATACACGGAGGGTGGGCCCGGTTATTTCTCTCTCTTCAGATTATGGAGGCAGAATCTCCTATAGGTGTTAGAACCTTCTTCTTCATCTTTTTTCTTTCTTTCCTTTTCTTTTTTCTTTCGTTCTACTTTCGTATGAAGACTGTCTTAACTGCTCTTTCTTCTGACATATGAAGGGACTGTGAGCTCCCTAGGCCAGTGGTTGGCAAACTCATTAGTCAACAGAGCCAAACATCAACAGTACAAGGATTGAAATTTTTTTTGAGAGCCAAATTTTTTAAACTTAAACTTTTTCTAATGCCACTTCTTCAAAGTAGACTCGCCCAGGCCGTGGTATTTTGTGGAAGAGCCACGCTCCAGGGGCCAAAGAGCCGCATGTGGCTCGCAAGCCAGAGTTTGCCGACCACGGCCCTAGGGTGAAGAGAATACCATGTTGGCCATTGAACGCCAGTGCCTCTAGTGCCGGTGCACCTGGGCTCTGTGACCCTTGGCTGAAATGAATGAATGAATCCCTGGTAAGCCCACCACTGAAATGTAACCGCTGTCTACACTGTGCATGCCATCTTTCCAGTCTCTTATGAGCATGAGTACGTATAGCAGTTAGGAAAGGCCATTCGAGAGGCACAAATAAACCCTGGCAGCTTAGTGGCTCAATATTTTTCCTGGATAAAAGAGAATGCCTCAGCGGGCTAGGCACTCCCCAGAGCAGCTCTCCTCCACACACTGACTCAGGGGCCCAGGAGGCTTCCACCCTGCCCCACTATCGCTCCCCGCACGTGATTTCCATGGTTGCTGCCAAAGGGGAGAAGGGTCGGGGAGAAGACTGCTATGGCCTAGAAATAGCACACTTCCTCCCCTTTCATCATCTGTGGCCGGACTGGCTACCTGGCCTCCATCTACCTGTCAGGGAGGCTGGACGTGCGGTCCCTCAGGGCTGGACAGTGGGAGCTTGAATGTGCCTCTGCCGTGTAATTCCTAGGCTACACTCTATCATATGGCTGTTCCATACTTACTTCATCCAGTGCTTTATCATTGAACATCGTGGTAATTTTCAGTTTTTGAATATATGTGAGTATGTTGTGGTTTAAGGGGGAGAAACATCCTAACAATTCAAGCACATTTCTGGCTATTTTAGGATAATGTTTTGGAAATAAATTACCATTCTGAAGGAGGCTTTCTGACTTTTACAATAGTGATTCTCAACTCGGGGGTGACTTAGCCCTGCCCCCAGGGACCTTTGGACATGGATGGAAACACTTTTGGATGTCACTGTGCAGCTAAACATCCTACAATCCACCAGACAGTCCCCACAGTGAATAAATTATCCAGCCCAAAATGTCCATATGGCTACGGTGAAGAAACCTTGTTTTAAAAGAAACCACAAACATGTCCCTATATGAAACACACAAGCGTTTGTATGGTATACATATTTTATGCCTCCTCGTTGTAGCAACCCTTAACATTTTCCTGGTACTTTCCTACCTGTCATTTTTCTCCTTTTCAGCGCCTTGCAGGTGGGCCAGAGAAAACAGTCTTTGATTAGCACCTGAGAATGCTACAAATCAGAGGGGTTAAGGGATTTCATTATACTCCCACAAATTCTGAGGCCTAAACCCAGTTTTCTGGATCCCACAGTGGCCAGCAGTTTCTGCCAGGCTGGGGGTTCCTTGGATCCTCCCCTCTGCTCACTTGTGAGGAGAGGGGAGCCTTGGTTAGAGAGAGACCCTGGCCCCTTTGGCGCCTAGGTACAAGGTCAGGGTTAAGAAGGAAACCAAAGGAAAGAAACAGGAGGAGAAAGCCTGCCCTATTCCAAAATACTGCGCAGGGACACTGCTTAGAAACTGGGTGCAGGGAGCATCAGGAATGTCAAAAGATAACATGTCCTTAAAAGCCAAGGAGAAAGAGAAAGGGGGTAGAAGTGTACTTAGTATTTCAAATGTGCACCCTCACATACGATCTGGTTAACAGATGACTGCCCGCTGGATAACTATTGGATAGCAGGGTGGGTGGAGGTGGAGCAGAGAGGAAGACAGAGTGGTTTTGGCCTCTAGTCCACCAGTGACACCTGGAATCCGAGGACATTTACTTTCTGAAACTTGCATTTGATTGAACAAAAGCCTCTGGCAACTTTTAGATTAGAAATTAATGCTCAAGCAATCCTTTATGTCCTTTGCAGTTTTGTATAACATGTTAGTCCATCTGAACTTGTTAACAGTAAAATTAAAAAATCCAATCATAACACGGTAGCCTGGGAACTCATTTTCACCTTAGCTTGAATGAAACCCAACCAAATGGTGTTTTTTGTGAAAGACCGCTTATAGTTTCAATCCCATTGGCAGAAGTTATATTTCAGAAATTTATTTTTTTGTACAAGTGGATTAGATTTACTATATTTTATTGTTTCATTTAATTATTAAAATTTAAGAAGGTAATAATATTTGGAAGGAACTTGCATATTTTTTTTTACCTTTACCTTCTTTGTATGGTAAGCAATCTTGATTTTCCACACAGAGCAGAAGTTTACTCTTTTAAAAGTTCTGTGTACAATGAAATTAAGTAAAACAGGGTCAGTTGGGAGAAATATATTTAATGATAGATGGTACACAGAGGTGGTGAATATTTGTGGGGTTGGGCTTTGAATGAACAGTGTCAGAGAAGCATTGATTTACCACCCCCCCTCCCAGGCACCTCTACCCACCACCCCCCGCCTTTGTGGAGTCATTGAGCTGTGCATACTGTTCACTGACAAGGTGGCAGAGAGCACTTCACCATACTTGGGCTCTGACACTCTGTGCCTAATTGCCCCACACCACACAGATGTCCTCCGCATCCCACTAGGGCAGTGTTTCCCAAACTTCTCTCATGCTGAGAATCACCTGGTGGCGTTGTTAAAATATAGATTTCTGAATCCCAACTAAGAACTGCTAAACTAGAATTTGGGAGCATATAGGTATACTCATCACTTAAGTATACAATTTTACCTATATGCTCCCAAAAATTCTAGTTTAGCACTTCTTAGTTGGGATTCAGGAATCTGTAGTTTAACAACGCCACCAGGTGATTCTCATCACGAGAGAAGTTTGGGAAACACTGCCCTAGGGCTCTGATGCCCTGCCCCCCCACTGCTCCCACCCCTCGCCCCAGCCAAGACGCCCTTCTCACCCTGACACCCCAGGTCTGGTCGCCCTCTTGTATGGACCCACGGCTCACCAGCTCTGGCTGCCCATCTCCCTCTCCCTCCCAGCACCCCGCACCCCATGCTCTGAGGCCTAGGTCACTCAGTAGCCCCTCCTGCTGCTATGCGAATTTCTAATTTTGAAGGCTTTTGCCAAATTGCCGTGAAGAGTGATTCCCCCAATTTCTATCTGCCAGCAATGTGAGAGCACCTGTCTCCCAGCACCCTCTGCCACGAAGCGTGTCATGATGCTTTCAGATCTTTGCTAATTCGACGAGGGGCACGTGTGTTTATCTTATCGTAGCTGAAGCAGAAGGAAAATAAAGTCCTTCTACAAAACCCAAATTATGATTCTACTAGCAGCCTCAGTGTTTTTTTTTAATAGTAAACACCAAACTTTGTAAAACAATTAAATTTCCTCACTTACGTAATAGCATATTTCCCCCTGTTCAATAACTAAACGGAGCTCCAGAAACATATTGCTGGTCCCAGATATAATTAAGAGGAATAGCAAATTTCAATTTCTAATGGGACAAGGAAAATAACACATGAACAGTCTGTTTTGACTAGAACAGTTGTCAAATCAATAATTAATTGTTTGTGCTTATGTCACATTATGGGGGGAGGGGGGAGGATTGGATTCAGAAAGAAAAAATTACTGCCACACGGTAATGACAGAAGGGTTGGGTCACTCAGCTTTGAGTCCCAGGGCTGGGAGGAAGAGAGCCACCGTGGGCCCTGGATCCCAGCCGGCAGCTCCAGCCCTCACTGCATGGCTTCATAGCGCATGAGCAGTTCATTAGGAGCAGTGCCGGTCACTGGGAAGCCCTCGGTGCACAAGGCACCTAATGAAGCCTCGTTTCCATTTGTACTTACCCAGTAAGTGGTACTGAAGCATCTATTTATATTTCCCCGAAGACGGCTGCATCAGAACAGTCTGCCGTAATGACCTGATCACTCTTTCCCTCTTCCAGGGGGTAGGTGGAGGTGGCTGTGTGAATTATAACCGCCTCTAGGAACGAAATGTAATCTATTCCAAGGAATGAGGCCACTTACATTTACAATGAACTGAATCTTAAGAGAGAGAGAGAAACAAGGAAATCTTTACGATAGCTTAAGTTTTGTTTCATTTCCTAGGTTTCACCAGGTTGCTCAAGGCTGTGCATTTTGAGAAGAAAGAGGGCATTTTCCAGTCCCAACCCTGCATCTCAGACTCACCTTGTGTGCCAGAAGCTATTCTGGGATTTTTTAGAATTTCACTTGGCCCTCTCCAGGGGAAGAGGGCGTTCAGAGAGTTAAATTCATGTTGCCAGCTACACTGATGAGGCTGCGGTCCATTATCAGAGCGACACCTCATTTACCCAGCATTACTGAGTAGCATACGATTTTATGTATGAATAAATCCGCAGGATAACAGAGCCTTCAGGATAACCAAGGTGCTTTCATTTTAAATATTTTTGCTAATATTTTTTGTCATATTCCAAGGCGTTCTAGTGCTAGAAAGTAGTGTGAAGAGTACTTCCTTTAAAATGCTCCCTTTTCAAGTGAGAAAGCTGAGGCATGGCGAGGTTAAACTAAGGCATGGTGTCCTGTTCAGAGCAAATTGGGGCAGGAGGGTCACTATTAGCCATCATTAAGCAGGCTAAAGCTTCATCCATCATGATGAAAGAAGTAGTGTTAAAGCGGTCACTAAGATTAATTACGGGAGGGGCCCAATCAAGATTCAAGGTGGTGAGGTGAAGGTAGTGTTGGAGACCGTGGCATTTACTGGGAGAATTTCTGCTCAGCCTTCAAGCCTTTGTTTAAATGCCACCTCCCTGTGGAACATTTCCTTCCTGTCTAAGGAAAAGTAATTGTCCCACAGCTCTATCCTCTCAGTCCTTCTTCTGAAGTATGTCACTTTACTGCGGTGGTTCTCAACCTTTCTAATGCTGCGACCCTTTAATATAGTTTCTCATGTTGTGGTGACCCCCAACCATAAAATTATTTTCGTTGCTACTTCATAACTGTAATTTTGCTACTGTTATGAATCATAATGTAAATATCTGTGTTTTCCAATGCTCTTAGGCAACCCTGCTAGTGGTTCTCAACCTGTGGGTCGCAGCATTAAAAAGGTTGAGAACCACTACTTTAGCGTGTGGCCCAAAGGAGAAAATATTGCTGAATGAAATATGTGTGTCCTGAGTACACCCAGCATTGTCTGACACGTGGTAGGCACAAGATATATATATATTAGTTGAGTAGTTAAATAAATATGTGCGTGAGTGATAAACACATAGAAAATGAACACAGACTGTGTCCTGAGTTAGGGTTATGTCATGAACAACAGGTGTTGCTGAGGATAGGAAGCCTTCAGGAGGCCTCTCCCTTTGTGGTCCAGGCTCCCGAACTTTTCCTGGTGCTTTCGATTCCATCTCACCTCTTACTCTCAGCTCAAATCCCCAGAAAATGAGGCTTATTAGACCACTAACAATAATACCTGAGCTAAGCAGCAACTTGATACATTGATTTCCTGAAAAAATTTTTTATTTCTTTATACACTTTTATCAAATATTTATTGAGGGTCTACCCTGTACCTGGTGCGGTTATCGATTCTGTGAATTCAACCAACTTCTCACTCTTGTGGATCTTACATTCTTGTGGGGTTTAGGCAATAGACAAATGGATATATAAATAGACTGTAAGATGATGATGAGAATGATGACGACAAAGCAAGGTAGAGGGCTTGAGAGACAGTCAGAGAAGAATATCTCTCAGAGGAGGGGCCTTCTGAACAGAAACTTACTTTGTCTCTCAAATATCAAACGCTCGGCTTTAAGAGTCTAGGCTGATTTGGTCCAGTAGCCCTTTTTTGGTTCCCCTGAGCCCTCTTTTCCACAGTCATTTTACTGCTTGACTGAGTTCATTTCCCATAGAGTGGTGATTGCCCGGGCTGTCAGGGCAAAAAAGACGTTGCTTTTCCTTAATGTCTTCCATCAGGTAGGGAGCACCCTCTGTCTGTTCATTAGTTTGACAGTTATTTATGCAAGCTCACCACACACTAGGAACTGGCCAGGCCTTAGAAATGTAGGCCACAGCCCTTGGAGAACTCGCAGATTAGTGGGAACAGTAAACATGTAAACAAATAAGTGTAATAAGGTGTGACAGGAACCTTGTAGGCTCATGAAGACAAAAACCAAAGCAGCTCCTGGCGATTCAGATTAACATTTAGAGGATTTCTATCTGAGCTAAGTAATGAATGAGGAGTAGGTATTTTTTTTAGAATGAAATGGCATAAACCGACTAGAGCCCACAGTGAGGGCAAAATTATGTGCAAACAGGAGTAGAAATCCTGTTTGGACTTCAGACCTTCTGCTTTGACTCATTCACAGGCTGCGAAATGGAACAGAGAAGTCACAGTAAGAGAAGTTAGGAAAACTGACCAGGTCAAGGTCTGCATGAAATGGGGGACAAGGTGAGACAAGCAGCTGAAGACTTGCTGGCTGGCTATTGCAGTGATCTTTCACTGGTTGATGAGGTTCTAGACCAGGATATGGCAAGAGAATGAAACGAGCATTCTCATATAGAAAGGTGTCAGTGACACGGCAGACATGATCCCATCTGACGAGCAAGAGCCCACAAATGCTCCACGCACAAGGCTTTGTCTTCTTGACTCCTCTTCCTCACGTCTCAGCTCCAAAAAGGCAGAGTGTCCTGGCTCAGGAGCTTCCGTGTACGTGACATTAGCTGGAACTTTTATTAACCAACAAACAACAACTTCCCATCCGCCCCACCCATTAGGCGATGGGTTTTAAATGGAAAGAGAGGAGTTTCTCAGACCCCTTTCACATGACTGCTTTAATTTCTTGTTTGTCAATTTGTATAGATTTCCAATACTGCAGAGAGGGATGGCTGTTGGGCAAAGGAATACAGGGATGCTGGGGTTACCTCTAGGCTTTTCCACGACTGTTTTTGCAGCGACACATAATGAACTAATTTTCTTTACCTACATAATGGATGGAAGCGGAAATTTAAAATTCTAAGTATTGCTGCTGAATTCTCTGTCCTCTGGCTACTCCTTCCCCCCCGCCACACACACACACACACACACACACACACACACACACACACACACACGTGTGTACACAGTATATTCCTCTGAAAGGCAGCTATGTCTGAGGTAAAAATTTTGTGTCAGAACAAAAAAAAAAATGCATTTTAAGATACTCTGGAATTATTTCAGAAGCGGTAGATCTTTGAATGAATTTAGCACCAATCAAATAATTCAATAAGGTAAATTAAGGAAGCCAGCGAATGTTACTTTATTGGTCTTATTGAACTACATTTTGAAATTAAATGTGTAAAAGCTCTTAGAGGACGTGTTAGAGCTTCTTCCTGAGGGAAGTAGAGTGACTTTCTCTACTTCCTACAAATGTACCTTTTTATAATCAAAGAGCCACTTGTTTGCTCTTAACAGCAAAGAGCACACTCCATCATCCAAATGGCCACCTGCACAAGCCCAGCGTTTAATAAGGACTAAAATGCTGTATTAACCAGTGAAAATGCAAGGGTCTTCATGAGGCTGATGGAATTGGATTGTGTCAGAAAACCCATCACTGGATGGTCAATTTCTCAAATGGATTAGATGGGGTTGAGACTACAATCCAGCCTCCTCCTATTCTAGAAAAATCTAAATTATTCCAATATTTTCTATGATAAAGTTTCCTAAATATATCCTTTAAAAAATGAAGCACTTTGCGGAGGCTCCTCCGGTTTGTCCTCAGGTGGTCTGTGGGTGTCTTTTAGAAAATGGTTATTTTCTATGATTGTCATGGAATTTGTTCTAATAAATCATTCTATCATGTGGCGAGAAGAAGAAGAAGAAGAAGAAGAAGAAGAAGAAGAAGAAGCAGCAGCAGCAGCACTTATTAACGGCCATGTGTCAGCCATCAGCCAAAATTCTTCATCCAGCTATTTACTGCCCCAGATCCACTCCCGAGAGAGTGCATAACCTATTTAAAGTCACACGTACACGCATGCCTGGCCAGATGTCAGGGGCAGGCACTAGAATGGGTTATTTGAAAGTCGCCTGAGATGTGAGGGACCTGCCCTTCATTTTCATTGCTCATCCTTTGGCATTTTTCTTTCAAGCCTAAGAAAACATGTTTGAGGTGTGGACCTCACCAATTTGTCCTGGGGCTGCCAACAGACTTGGGAAGAATAGAGTGGGAACAGGGCCTTCTTGCTGCCCACTGGTCCTCAGATTTTATGGTGCATGGTAATCACCTTGAGGGCCCCAAACCCAGAGTTCTGACTCAGTAGCTCAGAGTGAGGCCTGAGAATTTCCATGTCTAACAAATTTGCTGGCGATGCTGGTTTGGAAGCTTCCTGTCAGTTCTGTCTGGAGGTGGCTGGGGGCCAGATGGGTACAGCTCTCTGGTTTCTGTTGCTCTGTGCCCTCCGATTTCACTTTTTCTAATTCTTACTCTTCACTGGCTGATTTCCTCACCCTCCCTGGGCCTCAACACAGTCTTTGCCACCTCTAGGTCATGGCTTCGTCTTTCCCCTTGTAGGAACACCCTTCCTTCTCTTTTCTGTCTCTTCATCTTCTCCCATCTCTAAAGCTCATCTCAAATCTTGACTGCTCTCACCAGCTCCAGTGCTCTTTTTGCTCTTCTTCTTTTCCTTTAATCTTCTGGTTTTTGTAAGCTGTCGCAAGTCTATATGTTTTCAGACTGACGCACAGGTTTTAATCTCTTCAGTAGTTTGTAAGCTGCTCCCAGACGGGCTATTCCCAGCTGCAGGTGTAATGATATTTAATGTCCTGAGTGTTCACCATCTGAATGGCATTGTGCTAAGCATTTAACTTGTATTAACCCATGACCTACTGAGATTGTCCCTCTCTCACAGTAAGGAAACTGGAGTGCAGAGAGAGTGCATAACCTATTTAAAGTCACACGTACACACATGCCTGGCCAGTGTGGTTCGGTGATTGAGCATCAACCCATGAAGCAAGAGGTCACTGGTTCCATTCCTGGTCAGGGCACATGCCCAGGTTGCAGGTTCAATCCCTAGTAGGGGCTGTGTAGGAGGCAGCCAATCGATGATGTTCCTCTCTCACCAATGTTTCTATTTTCTCTCTGAAAATTGATTTAAAAAAACACTTATTTATTAAAATTAAAGCCCTAGTTTGTTTTGCTCACTGGATAGAGCATCAGTCTGTGGACTGAAGAGTCCCAGGTTTGATTCCAGTCAAGGGCATGTGCCCAGGTTCCAGGCTCAATCCCCAGTTGGGGGACATGCAGGTGGCAACCGATCAATGATTCTCTCTCATCATTGATGTTTCTATCTCTCTCACCCTCTTCCTTTCTCTCAAAAATAAATAAAAATATATTTAAAAAATAATTTAAAAAATAAAGTCACACACACACACATAAGTAGTACTTGGTGAGGCCAGGATTCCAGCCCTGGCCACATCACTCCCCAGTCTGTTGTGAGGGGCCCATAGGTACCTCCTGAGAAGCACTGGGCACAGCGCTGGGCACAGAGCATCAGGAGCACCCTGGAAGTGGCCATGGTGATCCCAGAGGGTGGGGCTGATTCCCCAGTGATTACAGAGGTAGCTAAGCAAACCACAGCCTGGCTTTTCTTGTAATCATTTTACTTCCTTCAGTGCCTTTTGCATTGTCCTGAGATGATGCTCATAGATTAGGTTTGCAGAGTTGCAGTGAAAAACTCAATTGCCTCTGCACTGTACTTTACCTTCCATTATTCTTTTCATGCATTTGAATGGGTGGGACAGATTCCTGAGGCATTCCATGCTCTCCGAATAATTTTTATACTGTAAGATTTGCCACTCATTTGAACCCTTACTAGCCCTGGACTTAGCACAGCAGGGGATATAACATATATCAATTGCTGGATGTGAAAATAAAATATAAAGCAGAGATACATATTTATGACCATTTTCATCACTATATCTTTAGAAACCCAAGCCAATAATGGCACTATAAAACATTGATTATCACTATAAAAATGATTTGATTTGCAAACTCTACAATAGAGCAGTCATTGCATTGCTATTCTTTTGCTCAAAAACAATTTGGGGTGATCAAATTTCTTAATTAACCCCCCAAATGAACATGTTTATCAGTGCACTGAGAACCTAGCATATTATTAATATTTAGATAGGGTAGCCTCTTTTAGCATAAGAATCCCTCACATTTGTGGTTTCAAAAATGACATACTGATTTATCACGCATGGCGATTCTAAATATACTGTGCAGACATGCTTGTCAATATGTTCATTTTTCCTTACAGAGGATCTACTCGCCTAACTCAGACTTTCGCCCCCTAAACACTAAATATGCTTTCACGTACTCCTGTTTCATCTACTTAAAAGATTAAAAATATAATCTCACCAGCAGAGAGCACTTAAAAGCCCAAAGAACAATGCGTATCACCTTGCTGCCAGTGTGAGCACCAACATGCTGAAACAATGGGCTTTGCGGAGGGGTGTTAGGCGAGATTGGCCGAGAAGACTGCGCTCAGCTCCATGGCCCAAGGATGCCAGTGTGGGCTGCATTGGGACCTTAGTGCCTCTCAGGGAGGAGGGGCATAGAGGCCTGGGCCTCAACCGCAGCAGGTGGCTTGCCCATCCCCTCATCTTCAGAGAGGGCAACAGAGAAATCACACCAGCCACAGCCATACAAACAGGGCAGAAGGCACTGATGCGGGCAGAAGTCTTGCTCAAAGACGCAGTGAGGCATGTGCTGCCAACACTAAACCTGGGAACCAGGCCCCAGCTCTGAGGAACCCCAGCAGCTGGGCATTCAAGCCTGCTGCCTGCAGGATGACGTTTTTTGGTCATCGACTATGTAGAGCACATGTGTCAAACACAAGGCCCGCGGGCCAAATCCGTCCCGCCAGGCCTTGCAATGTGGCCCGCACCGCGCTGTCATCACTGCACTCCGCTGCGTTTCCATCACAATGACAGTTTATGACTGTTCAGTAAACCATTCGGCCCGCGATTTAGGCTGGATTTTAGATTTTGGCCCCTTCTCTGATTGAGTTCGACACCCCTAATGTAGAGTGTTGTTAGCAATCTCTAAGCCCATCACCATTCACATATATATACATATACATATATATATATATATATATATATATATATATATATATATATATATATATATATATACACACACACACACACACACACACACACACACAGATGGTCCTTTTTCAATTTCTAATTGTGAGAGGAATAAGGAGAATAATGAATAATTGACTACTAACTGCATTTCCTGTAATAGTCTTCCTGTCCGTTCCACACCCAACTATTTCTAGCAAGTCGTGCGTAACCTTGAGAATGTCCCAGATCTGCTTCTCTGGGCCTCCGCCTTCCCACTGCTTCTTGGTGTTTTTGCCGCAGGAAATGCAAAACCTAGGAGGTTCCCAGAACCCCTGCGTTGAAGGGATGGCAGATTTCTCTGTGGGAAGCCGAGTCCTCCACCAGGGCCTCTCTTCTTAACCAAAGCGTCAGGCTCCCGCGGAGACACTGTAATCTTTGGTACCCAATACAAAGGCTATTTTTCTTGCTACATTTACAATAGCTTCCGATTAATTAGCTGCTCTCTCCCGTCATTCCAGGCCGATCCCAGAGAACCAGGGTAGCTCTAACTGTGGCGGTCATTAGGAGCACACTGTGTGGGTGCAGAGCTGCAGGTTCGTTTAGCGGCATGGTGGCTGTCCTCCCTGCTATGTCTTCCTTCTTCAATCAGGAGGAGGACGTTTGCTCATCCCTTGGTGAAAGTGTTTCTGACATTGCACTGTGTGCTTGAAGCTGCTGCAATCACATGTGCGGCTTTGCCTGAACCGGATGGGCTTTGGGAGCAGCAGATTCCAGAAAGCTGCGGGAGAGCCCAGGCTTCTAAAGGAACGTGCAGTGAGACCGATGTCCTTATCACCGCTGCAGCGTCACATCGCAGGTGCCTGAGTCAATTCTGAGCAAGAAATAATTTAATGGTTGGGTGGGAGTTGCGGGGGCGGGGGGCGGGGGGAGATGGCCTCCACTTCTGCATAGCAGACGCTCCACCAATTAACTGAATATCAAATGCTTTTAGCCAGAGTGAGCTTGTCCTTGGTAAAAAGGTGCTTCACAATTGCTTTTTGCTTTTTGTTTTGGTTGTTTTCTATTATTGTACGAGGGAGGAGGAGTTTCGGAGGGGTCTGTTGACAACTTGGCTTCACTGTGATACATGCATACTCGGTCCCTCACTTCTCTGTGTCTCAGAGGAAAACCCAGAACCTCAATCCACAAAAGCTCTTTCTCCGCATGCTTCCAGGTTCGATTTGGTGGGTGAGAGCTCCCCACCCCCAGGGGATGTCCCAGATGGGAAGAAGGAGAATGTGCAGGCGACCACTCAGATACTTGACCATACATATGTGAAGACGTACAAGGAAAAACAGTAACTAGAAATGTGTTCTACCAGGGAATCTGTTGGAAACAGAAAAACCACGCCTGTCTCCTTTCTTTTCTCTCTTTCTTTCTTTCTTTCTTTCTTTCTTTCTTTCTTTCTTTCTTTCTTTCTTTTTTTAATATATTTAATTGATTTTTTTACAGAGAGGAAGGGAGAGGGATAGAAAGTTAGAAACATTGATCAGCTGCCTCCTGCATACTCCCTACTGGGGTTGTACCTGCAACCAAGGAATTGAACCTGGGACCTTTCAGTCTGCAGGCTGACACTCTATCCACTGAGCAAAACTGGTTTCAGCCTGTCTCCTTTCTTTCCACAGTTTGCTGTCAGGAAATGTCCTGTGGGTGGCCTTTCCAGGTGGGTGCTCTGCCCGCACCGCCTTCCTGAGCTGCTCTGACCCGCCCTCCTTCCAGGGGCGGCGCCTGCACTGCCACTCAGCCTGGGGCACAGGAGGAGGGAGGCCAGTGAAGAGCGATGCCGTGTTTAACTTTTGGCTGCTTCCTACACCATCACAGGGGATTCCTGGGAAGAATTTGAAAGTGAAAAACAATGGCCATGAATAGTGTTATTAAAAGGGGCATCGGTCAGAAAGATCTGAGTTTCAAGAGACAGAAAACACTGGCTCAAAGTGGCCTAAACGTGGAGTGGAACATGGGCACAACCAGGGCTTGGGGATGCCATCCGCCTCAGTGCCTCGCCCTCTGCTCTGCTGCCCGGCATCAGTTCTTCTTGGGGAGCAGGGTGGTCGGAGCATTTCCTAAAGAGACAGCCAGAAACAAAGCCATGTTGGGTGGTGAAAAGGGGCAGGGTGTTTTTTGTTTGTTTGTTTGTTTTGTTTTTTGTTTTTGTTGTTGTTTAATATATTTTATTGATTTTTTTACAGAGAGGAAGAGAGAGAGAGATAGAGAGGTAGAAACATCGATGAGAGAGAATCATTGATCAGCTGCCTCTTGCACACCCCCTACTGGGGATGTGCCTGCAACCAAGGTACGTGCCCTTGACTGGAATTGAATCTGGGACATTTAGTCCGCAGACCGAGGCTCTATCCACTGAGCCAAACCGGTTTTGGCGGGTGTTTGTTTTCTTAGGACAACTTTTCCCCAAGTCCCTCCAGCACTCTACCCCTCTACATGTCCCATAGGCCAGAAATGGGTAACAAGCCCCCCAAACCTATCCCTGGAAAGAGAATTTGACTAAACCAATTGGTTTAGTTCAGGCAGGATTCCAATCCGAACCTGGGTAAAGGTCCCCACTATTGTGTCATGCTGGCGTGGGACGGCCTGATACTGGGGCTTTGGCAATAAGAAATAAAGAGGGCACTTCTGTTGGCTGTTCTGGAAACTGGTCAAGAGGGTAACTGCTTATTTTAAAAGGAGGCCAGGAGGGCCCCTAAGACTTACTGGGAGTCCATGTTGCTCATGACAACTACAGACCCCCGGGCAGTTTCTGTGGGACTCACGTGTTATTTCACACCCTCGCCTGTGCTTGGATTGTGCTTAGGGTAAACTGAGCCTCCTGGGTGGGAACGTTGTAGGTTTCAGGGTAGAGGGACAAGCAGAGACTGTCCCCACAATTAACAACACACACACACACAGAGGCCTCTCTGTAGAATAACTCAGGCATTCAGGGCAGGCCTGGCGGAGAGCTGGCCCAGTGTACTAGATGTTATTAGGTTTTTTTGCGAAAGCAGTGGTTCCATGTTAACTGTGTTAGGAAAATCCTGGTTAAAGAAGGTTAAACAGGCTTATTTACAACCCCTCGGAGCCTTTGATATGGTGCCATAAATTGTGGCTCTCCAAAAGGAGACATTTTAGTTAGTGTTGCCCTGACATATTTGACCACAATACGAACTGGAATATGGTGAGACTGACATGCAGAAGCCACTCTGCCCAGGTCCTTTATGCTACAGCTAAATAAACCGAGCACCTGTTACCTGAGGGGTCTTGTCTAAGGTCACCCTGTTAGCCCAGATTCCTCAGGAAACAGAATAACCAAAGGAGTTTAAATACACACACACACACACACACACACACACACACTAATGAATCGAAGGTGGGCAGGATTAGGGAAGCCAACGAGGTATGGTGAGACACTCGGGACCAACAGCTGCAAGATGCCATTGCCACCCCTACTCTGAAGGGGGAAAGAGAAGGGACTTTGTTATGGGAGCCCAGCTAAGAGCCCCAGCTTAGAAGGCCTGCCTGCAGAACTACCATGCAGCAGGAAAGTGGGACAAATGCATTGTCTAAACCTCTCTGTCCTCCTCTCCTCCCACTTCCCACTGATGCCTCCAGTTGCCCAAGCTCAGCCAGAAGCCAGAAGGCTGGGGGCCATGATGTAGTCTGTAGAAGTCAACTTCCAGGGCATAGAACTGAGCAAGGATGGGCCAGTGATGTATCCATGGGGCAAATAAGAAATATTGAGCACAGTTACATAGGTTATTGTTCCCTGCATTCTTTAAAGTGTTTACCTCATATATTTCATAAATTTATTTGGTTGGTTTCCTTAATATAATTTAATGCAACATGATATGTCAATTATATCTCAAGAAAGCTGGGAAAAAATTAATAGAATGCAAAACAGACTGAAGATAAAAAAAAAAATCCTATATAATAAAACTCTAATATGCAAATGAACTGAACGGCAGAATGACCAGTTGCTATGACGTGCACTAACCACGAGGGGACAGATGCTCAATGCAGGTCAGTATGCTCCCACTGACCTGCATTGAGCATCTGATGGTCAGTGTGCTCCCATGGGGGAGGGGGGGAGGCGGCGAAGGGGAACAACACACCGCTCAACCAAAAGCCAGGCTCATGGCTGTTGATCACCTCCCCTGCCTCCCAGGCAGCACTAAGGACCTCTTTGGGAATGTCTGACTGCTGGAGAGTCATACATCCCCCAAGGGGTCCTGTACTGCAAGAAGACACAGGCCAGGCTGAGCCCCCATCCCCACCCCCAGTGCACAAATGTCATGCACCAGGCCTCTAGTAAACATATAAAACAGTGATTCTCAAAGTGTGGTCTGGGGATCTCTGGGGGTCCACAAGACTCTTGGCAATCTGCAAGGTCAATTTATAACACTACTATGGCGTTCTTTAGCTTTTAACTTTCAGTCTTCTTATGAGCAAACAGTGGGGTTTTCCAGAGGCTTCATGCTGAGTGATGATGTCATTGTTCTGATGGCTAATGAAACACGTGTATTCCCATGTTCAAACATCGGTCAGTTTTCATTTCAAATATAGGATGTGAAAAACATTACCCACGCAAACAAAATTTCTTTGGTAACCTCAATATCATCTTTTTTATACAAAGGGGTCCTGAGAATGAAATGTTAGAAAAGTGCTGATGTCAAGGTAGCAGAGGGGCCAGATGTGTCCAGGTACTTAAAAAAAGGAGCACACATCTGCTCCTAGGTTAGCTGCTCCTAGGAAATATAAGGGTGACATCTTTAGAGCCTGGGATGTGACGTGGGTACATTTTCTAGCAATGATGTGCAAGAAGGCCTTCTATGTAGTTTATGTGTAAATATTTGTCTAAGGCAATAATGATGTAAGGGATACTTGGCAATAAAAACCACACAAATCTTTATTGCAAGGGTGGTGTGTTTGTTTTCTGTTGCTGCATAACAAATTACTCACATGCGGCAGCCCCAACAACACCTATTTATTACCTCACACTTTCTGTGGGTCAGGAATGTGGGCATGGTGGGACTGGGTTCCCTCCTCAGGGCCTCACAGGGCTGGAATCCAGGGGTTGGCTGGGTTGCTTCTCCCTCTGCACACTCAAATAAGGGAAAACCCACTTCTAAGCTCCTCCAGATTGTGAGCAGAATTCATTTCCTTGTGGCTATTGAATTCATGGCAGCTTGCTTCTTCAAAGCAAGCAATGGAGAGAAGACACTCTCTGCTACTTCAAGTCTCTAATTTGAGGGAAGGTCCTGGAGCCCCTTTGAAAGGGCTTGCCTGATTAGCCAGGCCCACCAAGATAAAGTCCCCTTTGTATAACTTAAAGTGGACTCCTAAGTGACTGTAAATATACCTGCCGAATCCCTTCACCTTCGCCCTATAAAATAATATAATCACAGGAATGATATACCACACCTTTGGTATATTCTATTTGGCATAAGCCAATCCCAAGTTCCACCCACACTCATGGCAAAGGAATGAAGGGCGGGACTCATTCGAGGTCACCCTATGGCGTGTCTACCAAAGGTGGGGAACAGATTCAGCTATAATATGAGGGATTTTTTTTTTTTTTAAACAAAGACACTGAGGAGTTAGTATAAGGGCATAACAACCCCTGAGCAAGAACTTGGAAAGGATATCCTTTTCAGCAAGATCCCACACATGTGAACAGCATTCCAGACTTTCAATCAAAACACTGGGGGTGGAAATTCTGAAACATAGAAAGATAGAAGCATCACTTCCCTGGGCAAATGAATCAGTAACAAAGGAGATGATGTAAGAGATAATGACCCAGAACCCAAATGAAGCCACACCATTGTCCCACAGTTCTGCTGCTAGTCAGGTTGGTGGATTTGACATCTGTAGTCCAATCATCATTGGCCAACCCAAACCATACTGTATGAGCAACCGGAATAAGAATCACTGTCTTGAAGGGCACAGGAATGTGTATGAGGTTTTTAAATTTCTAATATATGTCTTAGCATCTGTTAGTCTGTATTTCAGTAATTTCCCAGACTCTGAAAAACTGTTGAGAGAAAAGCTAATAGGATTTTTAAAGAAATATCCTATAGATGACATGAACTATCAAATGAATTTTTTATAAATAACTAGCCTGTAACTTGGGGGTAGTAAAGAATTGCTCTCTGTAAATAAAGGTAAGCGGATGAGGCCATCCTTTGTGCCCATGATGCAGAAACAAAATCTATAGAATTAATCAGGGTTGCTAACTCATCAAGAAGAGAAAGGTTACCATTTGGGAATATATACTCTGAGCCTCCCTATCGTCTGTGCAATCTGCTCCAAAATGTTGACTAAAGATGATGATGAGGAAGAAGATGAGAGTCCTCCTAAAGGATCAAAATCCTAAGTCTCAGTAGCTGTCTTAGCTAATACCATGTTACTAATCAAAGTTGTTTGAGACTGGACACAGGATCGGCCTCAGGTGGGTAAAGATAGGAGAGAGCAGTAAGAGTGGGTGCTGCCAGGTTAGGGGTCCCTCAGAAGGAAGGCAGAGGGCCTTAGAGGCTGACTTCACCCACTGTTCATGTTTCCCAAGGTGACTGCTCCTTTTGTTTTTCTAAATAATTTGCTGATGGCAAAAATGGATATTTCCCCAACAATCTTAAGGAAGTAGAATACAAAAAGTTCCATCTTTGATTTTCATTATATCCTGCAATTTAAATCAGTCTGGATTCATTTGTATTCTTCTCCTCATTCTCATTCACTTTTTCTGGTATTGCTTAAATGCAAATGAGCAAATCAATACGCAGGTTCTTACCAAATATTAAAAGGGCCATTTATTAACAAACTGAGTTATAAGATGAAATTAAACCCTGGTAAAGATTTCAAGACCTATAATAAAATCTATTAATCATAACAGTCATTATTTAGAGTCCGAATTTCATATCTTAAAAGGGATTTATATTAATTGACTGCACTCTCTCTAATCTGGGACTTCTTAAGGAATGTCCAACTGCCTGGGCCAGGATCGGGCAGTCAAACATCCCTCTCACAATCCAGGACTGCTGGCTCCCAACTGCTCGCACCTGCCTGCCTGCCTGATTGCCCCTAACTGCTTCTGCCTGACAACCTGATCACCCCCTAACCTAGGGGTGTCGAACTCAATCAGAGAAGGGGCCAAAATCTAAAATCCAGCCTAAATCGTGGGCCAAATGGTTTACTGAACAGTCATAAACTGTCATTGTGATGGAATCGCAGGGGAGTGCAGTGATGACAGCGCGGTGCGGGCCACATTGCAAGGCCAGGAGGGACGGATTTGGCCCGCGGGCCTTGTGTTTGACACATGTGCCCTAACCACTCTCCTGCCAGCCTGACCAACCACTAACTGTTCCCCTGCTGGCCCGATTGCCCTTAATGCCCTCCCCTACTGATCTGGTTGTCCCTAACTACCCTTCCCTACAGGCCTGGTCCCTCCCAACTGCCCTCCCCTGCATGCCTGACCCCCCAATTGCCCTCTCCTGCAGGCCTGGGTCCCCCTCTACTGCCCTTCCCTGCTGGCCTAATCACCCACAACTGCCTGACCCTGCCAGCCATCTTGTGGCAGCTATCTTGTGTCCATATGGGGGTGGCTATCATTGACCATATGGGGGCAGCCATCTTGTGTGTTGGAGTGACAGTCAATCTGCATATTACTCTTTTATTAGGATTGATCATTTTAATATTAATAAATGTATAAAATGTAATAATAAGTGGGATATGGTACAATTTTTTTAAAAAAAGAATAAATCAAAATTGCTGTTTTTCAACTATTTCTATATAGAGTTGAAGATAATCTGGTCATGCTTCTCTCAGTCCCACATGCTTTATTTGCCTCTTATCAAAAATTCTTAAAAACCACTATCAAAAATTGGTCATATTCATGACTTTTGTTTTTGCTCTTCCTTCAGTTAAATATGTTTTTCAAAACAGCAGCCATGGGAGCTAACAGTAGGTAAATCACTTATAAGACAGCAACAGTAATTAAATTATTGTGCTGCAACCCCTCGAGCTGTAATTTGAAAGGATGAAAGCTTAATTTTTTCCATCAACAAAGTCAATTTCATCCAAGCTGTTCTTCAGAGTGCCACATGCATTCAAAAATTGCATGTTTAAACTCATCAGAAGAAAATGGAATTTAAGCCCCTCATCACAATAACATAGATGGGCTGTAAATTTATGGGTATTTTCACTATAGAAAAAGAAATTTTTTCGAAACGTATCCAGAAGACACCATGCAAACAGAGCCGTCTAGATGTAAAGCGCTCACTGTGGGAGCCTAAGGCAGAAAGATCTCTAAAACGTCCGAGTAAATAACATCTGAACTGTCCTCACCGTGGTTTATCTGAGCAAGCTAGCCAGGAAAGAATGTTTGCATTAATTTGTACGCTCCACGCTGCCTCAAAGGAACAGGCACTTAGAGCAATTAAGCCAGACGTGGAAAAACAGCTCAGCATTGAAAGCTGACAGCAGGACCTGGGCACAAAGTATGTAATGAGTGGCTGAGGATTTTAATGGGCGGAGGCTTGGAGACTAATGGAAAATTAATGTAAAGCAGATGACTTCCCTCGGAGATGACAGTCTTTTGAAAGGCGCTTCACCTGCTGCTCAAACAAATGCGGCTAAAGTGGAATGATAAAAGGAACACGGTCTTATTTAGCTGGGTGGAGCGAGGATGCATCCCTGCTTTCTCCTTGAATATCTTCAAAAACCAGGTCAGGAGTTTGACAGTTCTCTGAAGCTGGGGGTGCCATTCCCCTCCCACTGGCAGAGATGGCTGGCCGGCTGTCTCTTCAGCCGTGTTCCCACAGAGCTGCCCTGGAGACCTACCTCGTTTCGCAGGCAGGGGAGGCAGGGCACGTTATGGTGTCACAGCCTCGCCGTTAAAATGCTCATGAGCCACCCCGACACAAGCAGTGCAGCGCATACATTGTGAAGCCCATCTTAGAAATTTTAGAACATGGTTTCTTCTCAGCCCTTTTAATCATGTTCCCTCAAGTCAGATAGCACAGCCCTGCAAGGCTGAGCTTATAGCCACAGTCAGGCTGTTTCTGGTCATGTACTTACATCAGTTGTTTGGAAAGAGAAATCAATTTTCTATAGAAACAATATTTTAACGATATTCCCTTTTCCATGTGATTCACACAGTCTATTTATTTAATCCAGAATAAGGCTTAACGTACATTACCTGAGCCCTAGGTCCTGGTTAGAAGATAAGGGTGTTGTTGTTTTTTCCTTTCTTAGTAGGAAATGGGATTCACCTGAGCCATGATTTTGAGATACAAGCTAATCCTTGACAATTTTCCACCTTGTAAGTTTCCCGTGCTCACTCTTCAGTGGATCTGTGTCTTTATGTCATTTAAGTCAGTAGGCATTGCACCCTAATCCCTACTCCAAATGCACCATTTTAGTAGTTTTCAGCTGGTTCTCCTCTAGTTTTTCTTTCATTTGCTCAGAACAATTCATCTCAACTAAAAAATGGAGAAAAGCAACCTGTGCGGGCTCATTTACATCCTCAGGTGATGGCCTGCACACTCCCAGAAGTCTTTGCATGTTAAAAAGGACACCACACTGCTGCTAATATCACACACATCTCTAATTGGCAGGATTTCTGTAAGAAAAGTCAAGTGAAAATTTCGGGTACTTTAGCCATTCCATGTTTAAGTAGCTAACTTACAAGTGCCTACATACTCAGGAGAAACATGCACAGATGTTTATAAGGGCGGTGAAAAATAGAAACTGCGTGTAAGTCAACAGGAACATGCCTAATGTGTTGTGTTTTCTGATGGTGTGATTTTATGCAGGAATTGTGTGTGTACATTAGGAAATTAGAGACGGTCACCCTTTCCTCACCGCCCCTCTGGATTTCAGCCCCAGCATGTCGGGCAGGGCAGGATTGCACAGCTGTGCAGAGAAGCCCTCCCCTTCCTTCCAAGCAAAGCAGAGCTGTGGCAGGGGCAAGACTTGAGTGAGGCCTCAACTGTGGATTATGCATTCGAAGTCAGAAATTTGTACAGTGAGTGTCCAGTTTACTCCAAGTTGGGTGGGCAAGACACATCTGATTTTCTTCCCAATTACATCTGACTGCCATCCTCTCTGCCCTTGAATTGGGAAGAAATGCAATCATGTGTCCTCTTCCCCTCCTCTCAGGGTTTACATAAAAGGCTTATTTTGTGCCAGAAAACAAGTGTGTGTCACAGATGCTTCCAATAATCACTGCCCAATGTTCATCAAGAAGCTGGCTCACCTGGGCCAAGAAGCTTCCCTTCAAGCCCCATCTTCACCTGAGCACAGCCAAGCCCTGGGGGACAGCTAAGGAACTTCCACCGACGCCCAAGAAGCTCAGGAGGGATAGGCCCCTATGCTTATCCTGGGTTGTCAATGTCCTTCCTCTCACTTTCAAGAGTTTCCATGGTCCCTGGATAGACACTTTTGCCGTCCGCACACAGAGGCACACTCCCCATCAGAACCCTCTGAATAAGCTCAGGTCCCAGGCTTCTTAAGGAGAAGGGACGTTTCTGGCTGCCAGAATGAGAGACCACCTTACCACAGTCAGCAGTCCCCAACGTGCGGTCCTGGCCACAGCATCAGTATTAAAGGGAGACACATGGACGGAAGTGCCACTTCTTGGACCCACCCCTGGCTTGTTGAATCACTCAAACTCTCTGAAAGTGGGGCCCGGCTGGCTGTGTGCTACACCCTCCAGGGGCCCTGAAGTGGCTTGGCCTCTCTGCATACACCTCACAGCAACCAAAAGATCAAGTCATGGCTGCCTCTAAATGGTGGGGGGAAAACAGAAAGGTAAAGACAAAATAGCTCTCATTCTTTCAGCTCTTTCTACAGCAATAAAATGACCACATTAGTTACTCATCTTTCCCCATTTTAAAGCACTGTATAAAGCACAGTCTGGATTTATCAATTATGAACAAAACCTAACAACTCTTTGATCCATACCTGGCCAACAATTCCTCACCTGCACCTTTCAGGATTAAGAATTCATGAGGTTGTTTGTTTGTTTGTTTGTTTGTTTAAAAAGATGCCCTGGCCACTTTGGCTCAGTGGATAGAGCATCAGCCTAATGACTCAAGGGTTCTGGGTTTGATTCCCCTCAAGGGCACAGGCCAGGGTTGCGGGCTTGGACCCCAGTGGGGGGCATGCAGGAGGCAGCAAATCGATGATTCCCTCTCATCACTGATGTTTCTATCTCTCTTTTCCTTCCCCTTCCTCTCTGAAATCAATAAAAAAATACAAAGAATTCAGGAGGTTTTATCCTGGAAATTAAAGTATGCTGAGAAATATGGTCAAGTGTTCAGACTATGCTGACCCATGAAATGTATTGAAATAGAAATGTGGGGACACCCTTAGAATTTCAATCAGTCCTCAACGTGCGGTCCTTTGTGCAAGGATGGATCCAGCACTTTACTTCCTTGAGGTGAAGAATTCTGTATTAAGAAATAACATACTCTCCCCCAATATATTATAGTGGGCCAATATTCATTGTTATCACCTCTTATTTCAACTTCATTATGAGGTTTGATTCATGCAAAAAGTGGAGAGTCAGCATTTTTGCTCTTGAGCCCAATTAAATCTCACCCTTTTCCTGGTTCGTACGCCTGCTGCCCCAGATACTTCTGACACATTTCAGATCTGAAAATTTCTGAACTGCTGCTTCTTGTCCAAATCATTTTAAGAATCTAGCATTAAAACATAATCACGACTGAAAATACTTCTGAAGCCTTCTCAGTGTGACTTTTTTTTAATAGTGAGGTTTCTAAGTTGCGTGTCTCAGAGGACAATTTTCTGAGCCGTGTATAACTCAAGAGCACCTCTGAGGACCCATTAGTCACCTTACAAAATTATATGTACTCTTTCGGGCCTCCCAGGGTAGCAGCTACTTAGCAATAAATGATAGTCATATTTTTAAACAGTGTATTAACAACCAATAAGGTTGAAAATTTTTTGACATCTGAGATTATAGTTCTGGTTATTACTATTAAATAATAGATTTACTTTTTATAGAATAAAAAGAATTTTTTTAAAAATCAAACAGAGAATTGGTCTCCAAGATTTTCTTGAGGAAATCCAGACCAGAGATCAATTCAGACCTTGGTCAAGGTCACACAGGCTGGTTACAGGGCAGCAGGAATTGTACTCACAGTCCCCATGCTGTCATCATTTCAGCCAATTCTTATCCTGTGGCCAAAATAGCAGTCCATTGCCTTTCAGCGCATGACTGTCACCTTGTGGTGACAATGGTCATTGCTGCTTATGCAAAGAAGGCCTTATCTTTAGAATCTGTTGAAAGTCTGCTGTTCTGTGAGGTGCTTTGTGTATGTTATCCTATTCAATCCTTTCAACACTATAAAGGAGGCATTTCTATCCATGAGGAAGAGAGGATCACATGCCTTGCTCCAGGAGCAGTAGCTGCTTCACATTCTTCTCCAGGCTGAGCCTCTGTCCTATAACTGGGCCTGCACATGGCTGGGTTCTCCTAGCTTCTAGGCGACCTCTCTGTTCTGGGCTCTTTCTCAGACTGCAGTGACAGGTTCAGGGAGAGTCAATAAGACCCACTGACACTTCTGCTGGGGCAGATGAGGAAGAGTCACATGCTATTTCCACTCTCGCAGCCAGTGGTAAAAACAGTGTAAGCCTGCTGAGTGGAACTTAGCATCAAGTCACCACAATGCAGGAAAAGCCAAGACATGAGAAGAGGAACCCATGACATCCCTTGCCCCCCAATTCCAGCTGTATTTTACACCATCTGTACTCCTGGGTATTTCAGCTCTGAGAGCCAATAGATATCTCTTTAAGGGTTAAGCCAGTTTGACATGGATTTTCCATATTGTGTGTTAAAAAGTCTTGACTAATACCAAGGGTTTGCCTTTTCTTGATACCTTCTTTTTTCCTACTTTCAACTGCCAACAAGTCAGCATTTGTAATGCCTATAGCTTATAAGGCACGGATCTGTTTTTCCATGCCTTATAAGCTATCATTCTATTCTTGAAGTTACTATAGTTAATTTAAAATGTCATTTGGAAATATTTAAACATAACTTAAAAATAAAGTTTTTACATAAATTAAAAAAAAAACGCAAAGAGATTGAAAATCTTTCATTTCCCATCTAAATACCAATTTCTCAAGAGCAACCAGGAAGGATACAATTTAAAGTCATTAGTTCTTCCATTAAGTCAGGGATTGAATAGAGCCTTGGGGCTTCTGAGGGAGTCTGGCCATCTGTCTAGGATTCATGCGTCATTATGACTGAGAGTAGTGTAGTGGTTATTATCAAAAGAGATTATTCCCTTTAGAATATTACACATTTATTTAAGGTAATGTCAAGACATAAATATGTTAAAAAAAAAAAAAGGTAGCACCACAAATCAATTTTTTTAAAATGTTATTCATTTCTGGATAATAGAAGAAATTTACTTCTTTTCTTAAAATGATACATCTCTTTTCTTAAAATTATTTTTATTCTTACAGATTAGAAATTTATTACATGCAATTATCTAAATCAGTAATTTCTTGGGAGGTGAATTATTTACAATGTGATAGGACCTAATTTTTTAAAAAATGTGTGTTTGGTAAAAGGAGGGAAGAGAGAGTGAAATAAAGAGGGCCAGTGGATGGCAGTTGGGATTATCCCGACAAGAAATCACGGTATCTAGGATTGAGGTAGTAGTGCTGGCCACTAAGGTGGTAGAGGGAATGGACACACTGGAGCATACTGCAAAGAACTTGCTGTTATTTTGAATACACTAGATGAAGTAAAGGAAATAATTAAGAATGACTCCTAGTTGTTTGATTTAGAGCAGTTGGATGAATAATGATATCTTTTACAAAGATAGGAAAGATAGGAAGAAAAACAAATGAGAAGCAAGAGCAGAAATACAGTTTAGTTTGGGATAGTTCTGATTTAAAATGACTCTTAGATATTGAAGCCGAAATGCAAAGTAAGCAGTTTATATAAAGTCAGGAACCCAATTCCAGGGTGGCTAGATCAAAAGGTGCAGTTTAAGCTACTCTCTTAAAAATCAACTCCTCGCCAGGACCGGTTTGGCTCAGTGGATAGAGCATCGGCCTGCGGACTGAAACGTCCTGGGTTCGATTCCGGGCAAGGGCATGTACCTTGGTTGCAGGCACATCCCCAGTAGGGGGTGTGCAAGAGGCAGCTGATCAAAGATTCTCTCTCATGGATGTTTCTAACTCTCTATCCCTCTCTCTTCCTCTCTGTGAAAAATCAATAATATATATATAAATCAACTCCTCTTTCCTACCAAACTAGCATTTTGATATTGACACAGATTAGCAGTCCAGAAGACCCTATGGTGAGTTCACCTTCAAGAGTCCCTGCCAACTCTCCTGGCAGATAAGCTCAGTTACCATCATTGGCCATAATAATATAAAATTTGATAACATTCAACCACAACAGGAAAGGAATGGATCTCTCCATTCTTTTGTGCTCAGAAAGTTTTTTGGACCAACGACATTTGCAAATATGCAGAAGTTTCCCCTAGACACTAGCTCTGCATCCTAAGGGATCTTGGGAAAAGGCAGATTTGGTCGGGCTCCAGGCGATTTTATTGCTCTCTTTCTTTATGTCAGTGGGAACCTTCTTTCCTAGTCTATCTTCATTATCACAGATTTTTTTTGTGTATGTGCGAATTTGTCCACTCAATAAAATTTGCTTGTAACTGGTTTTCTCTTTAGGGCTAGTTTTGACCGATGGACACCCCAGAGAAAACTCTGACTCAACTATCTCTTCTGAGGAATTGAGAAGATAAGCGACTGGCTACTCAGACAGCCTTTGAGGATGAATACTATGAGAAGCTTTGAGGTGCTACTTGGCAGGGCCCAGCACCAACCTGAAGTGTGATCATGAGGCTGGAGAACACAGAAGGAATCACACAGCTTCAGGCTGTGACTAGAGACCTAAAAGATCCCTATCACTGCTCTTTTTTTCTTTATCAAAGGTCTAGGATCAAGGGTAAAAGAGTAAGTAGCACTGAATGGGCTCAATTTTTTCCTCTCATACTCGTTTTCCAACTGTTTCTGAAAAGGTGATCTTACAGAGCCCTTTCCGTGGCTGTGTAGCTATAGAAATGTCTCCCAATTGGAAGTGCCTGTGCTGACTTGTGGAACCTATTGATTGGATGAAAAACATCAGTATCTGTCCTGAGTTCTATGGTGCTGGACAGAGGCGAAGAGACAGGTGCATTCATTATCGGGCCAAGTTACCCCTATACCCAGCCAATGGCTACTGAACAGTCTGATCTAAGGTGGGTGATTTGTCTGGGGAAACTGAGGGCTGTAGTAATAGTACTTAAAATCTCAGTGAGGCAGAAGATAACTGCTCTGTAAGGTAGAGTATGTATTGAATGTTTAGCTTTGTTTGGAAAAATTTTTTTTATAAATATCTACATGGACCTAACTTTCTTCTATGTTAAAGGTTTACCTCTAACATTTTTTTTTCTTTTATTTTTTAATTTACTGATATTTTATTTGTATTTTGACATATAATTAGGAGTTTTTGGAATTACTTTAAAAAGAAATATCTCTGTCTAGACTTTAAATACTAGCACAGTAATGCCACTTGCTTCATTAAGTTCTGGGCATTTTAAATTCATAACAAAACTGGTAAAGAGCCAACAGATTCAACACAACAACATGCTGTCACAGTTGAGGTGACAAACAATACCATTTTAGCTGAAGCCGGTTTGGCCCAGTGGTAGAGTATTGGTCTGCAGACTGAAAGGTCCCAGGTTCAATTCCGGTCAAGGGCATGTATCTTGGTTGCGGGCACATCCCCGGTAGAGGGTGTGCAAGAGGCAGCTGATTGATGATTCTCTCTCATCGACGTTTCTAGCTCTCTATCTCTCTCCCTTTCTCTCTGTTAAAAATCAATAAAATATATTTAAAAAATACCATTTTATATTTGAACAGTTGTCAATCATACTCTGCCTATGGAGATTAAAAAGGGAAAAAGTAATGGTTACTTTTGAAGGAATGAAGTTCGAGCTTAAAGGATTGCTCAGGAAAGAAATACAGAGCAGGACAAAAGTAGGTGTACAGTTGTTCATATGGAAAATAATACAATATTTAATAAATAATACAAAATAAACTAGTGTTTTGCATACTCACAACTGTAGACCTACTTTTGCCCCACCCTGTGTATTTTTAAATGTGGGGCTGCCCAGCTGGTAAACTAACTTTACTTCTGTGTGTGTAAGACATGCTCTAGGAACAAATTATTGAGAAGCAGCAGGACAGTTTGATTAACTTTATTTTCCAGGACAAAAGGCTACTGTTTAAGGTGAATCCTCAGGAGACTATTGGGATTGAGTGATTCAGGAAGTAATATTTATTCCATTTCCATTCCATTTGAGTTTATTGATTCTTTCATCTGGGAAATAAGTAATCAAGCAGACACAAGGAGCAGCTACAGAGACAGCCATCCAGGTCTTCCAGGTCTTTGATGTAAATCATGGGAAGTGATATGGTCTAAATTATTTCCATTCATAAATGCTTCCAGGCTATTCCTCATGTGAAAAACGATTATCTCCTTACTCCTTTTTTTCTGTCATTCATTAAGCAATGACAGAAGTTTAGTGGCTAGCAATAAAGAAAAGTTGGGCGGGGGAACCCTTTCCCAAGAGACTAGCTAAATTAGAATATGTTAGGTTTTGTAATAACCATGAGCTGAGAATGATGTTCTTTTCTGAGAGATGGCCTTTCAGACCATGCTACAGACCTGGAATGCTAGCACTTGTTGGAAAGCCATGCTGTACGGAAGGCAACTGTGATTAATGATTTACCAGCATCTTAGGTACATGGAACAAGAAATACCCTTGCATTTTTGTTTACAGAACAAAAAATATCTGGCAATAAATAATACCTTCAACCTTGATATTTTCCAGACTAATTCTAGTCATTAATCAAACTAAGCCATGATTCTACACCCCAAGGCTTAATATGCTATGGTGAGGAAGAGTTGATTTGTGATTGAGATGGGGGAAAGAAGGATGGTCTTTTGTTTTTTTTCTTTCTCCAAAGCTTGCTGTTTAAAACACACATAAAATTTATAATTTAAAACCCTCAGCTTCTTGAGCTAGTGACATTTGACAAAGGAGCAAATACAATACAATGCAGAAAAGATAGTCTTTCCAACAAATGGGAATGAAACAATTGGATATGCATATACCAAAAAAAATGGATATAGACAAAGATCTATAGCACTCACAAAAATTAACTCAAAATGATCATAGACCTAATGATTAGAATACAACAGTATAACTCCTAAAAGATACCATAGAAGAAAATCTAGATGGCCTTGAATTTGGTTATGACTCTTTAGATATAACACTATGAAAAATAATTGATAAGCTGGACTTCATTAAACTTTAAAACTTCTCTGTAAAAGACAGTGGCAAAAGAATAAGAAGGTAAGACTGGAAGAAAATATTTGCAAAAGACATACTTGATAAAGGACTGTTACCTAAAACATACGATGAATTCTTAAAACTCAATAAGGAAGTAAACAACTCAATATTTTTATTATTGATTTGGGGCAGAGAGGAAGAGGGAAAGAAGGAGAGGGAGAAAGAAACATTGATTCGTTGCCTCACATATGCACCTGACAGGAAATTGAACCCGAAACCTAAGTATGTGGTCTGAATGAGAATCAAACCTGCCACCTTTCAATATACAAGGCAATGCCCCAACTGAGTCACACCAGCTAGGACAATAACCCAGTTTTTTAAATGGGAAAAAGAGCTAGTAGATATCACCAAGAAAGATATATAGATAGCAAATAGCATATGAAAAGATACTCAACATCTTATGTCATGGGGAAATTGCATTCCATTTTTAATTTTTTTAGGAACCTACCTTCTGTTTTCCATAGTGACTGTGACAGTATGTGAGGGTTTCTCCACAGCCTCATCAGCACTTGTTATTTGTTTATTTTTTTATGATAGCCATTCTGACAGATGTGAAGTGACATCTCATTATGGTTTTGATTTGCATTTCCCTGATGATTGGTGATGTCGAGCATTTTTTAATATATCTGTGGTTCACCTTTATGTCTATTCAGGTCCTCTATTCATTTTTTAAAAATATATTTTATTGATTTCAGAGAGGAAGAGAGAGACAGAAACATCAATGATGAGAGAGAATCATTGATCGACCGGTCCAGCATGCCCCACAATAGGAACAAACCTACAACCCGGGCATGTGCCCCAACCCAGGAATCAAACTGTGACCTCCTGGCTCATAGATGGATGTTCAATCACTGAGCCACTCCGGGTGGGCCTCTGATCATTTTTAAATTGGATTGTTTGATCTTTTGGTGTTAAGTTATATGAGTGTCTTATTTATTTTGGATATTAACCCCTTATTGTTTGTGTCATTTGTGAATATCTTCTGCCATTCAGTAGGTTTTCTTTTCATTTTGTTGATGGTTTCCTTTTCTGTGCAAAACTTTTTAGTTTGATGACGTCTTATTATTTTTATTTCCCTTGTCTAAGGAGACATATCCAAAAAGATATTTTTAAGACTGCTATAAAGTAGTTTACTGCCTATGTTTTCTTTTAGTAGTTTTATGGTTTTAGGTCTTACACTTGTCTTTAATCCATGTTCAGTTTATTTTTGTGTATCTTGTAAGAAAGTAATCTAATCTCACTTTCTTACATGTGTCTATCTAGTCTTCCCAACACCACTTATTGAAGAGACTGTCTTTACCCTATTGTGTATCATTGCCTCTTTCTTCATAGATTAGTTAACCATATAAGTGAGGATTTATTTCTGGACTCACTATTCTATTCCATTGCTCTACAGATCTGTTTTTATGCCAATACCAGATTATTGTAGTTTTGTAATATAGTTTGAAATAGGAGAGCATGAAACCTCCCACACTGTTCTTTCTCAAGATTTCCTTGCTATTCTGGGTCTGTTGGGAGCCCACATAAATTTTAAGATTACCGTATTTTTCGGACCATAAGACGCACTTTTTCCCCCCCCAGAAGTGGGGGGGGGGGGGAAAGTCCCTGCGTCTTATGGTCCAAATATAGCCTACACATATACTTTTAAAAAAAAAGTTTTTTTACTTGCCCGGCTCTGTGTGGTCTCTGTGAGCTTGCCCGGCTCTAAAATGGTTCTAAATGCTGCTGTTTACTTTACAGGGTTGATTACATGTGTTTATGACTGTGATGTTGGGTTTTAATGCACATAAAATATTTTAGGACACTATTTGTTTCAGAATCTTTTTTTCTTCATTTCCCTTCTCTAAAAACTGGTGCGTCTTATGGTCCAGACCATCTTATGGTCCGAAAAATACGGTAGTTGTTCTAGTTCTGAAAAGAATGCCATTGGTCTGTTAAAAATTGGTCTGTTAATTAAATCTGTACATTGCTTTAAGTACAATATTGGTCTGTTAATTAAATCTGTACATTGCTTTAAACAATATTAATCTTTTCAATTTATGAGTATAGTGTCCTCCCATTTATTTTATTCTCTTCAGTTTCTTCAATGTCTTATACAATAGTTTTCAGAGTATAGGTCTTTTATCTCTTTGGTTAAAGTTGTCTCTATTTTATTGATGTAATTATAAATGGGGTTGTTTTCTTTTAAAAATATTTTTATATTTGTATTTATTTCAGAAAGAGGAGGGGAGAGGAGAGAGAGATAGAAACATCAATGATGAGAGAGAATCATTGATTGGCTGCCTCTTGCATGGCCCCACAGAGGATTGAGCTCAAAACCCAGGTATGTGCCCTGACTGGGAATTGAACCATGACCTTCTGGTTCATAGGTTGATGCTCAACCACTGAGCACACTGGCTGGACAATAGTTTCTTAACTCTTCTTCTTATCATTTTTTATTGGTGTGTAGAAATGCAACCAATTTCTGTATATTGATTTAGTGTTCTGCAAGTTTACTAAATTAATTTATTAGCTCTAATGGTTTTGGTTTGTTTGTTTGTTTGTTTGTTAAGTCTTTAGGTTTTTCTATGTATCATATCATGCCATTTGTAAATAATGAGACTTTTACTTCTTCCTTTCCAATTTGGATGCCTGTTATTTATTTTCATTGTCTGATTAGTGTGTCTAGGACTTGCAATACAATGTTGAATAGAAATGGTGATAGTGGGCATCATTGTCTTGTTCCTGATCTTAGAGAAAAGCTTTTGGATTTTCACCCTTGAGTATGAATTAACTATGTGTTTGTCATATATAGCCTTTCTTATGTTGAGGTATGTTTCTTTGATATCCACTTTGTTGAGAATATATATATATATAAAAGCCTAAGCGATCGTCCAACTATTCAACCATCTGACAGGTAGCTATAATGTGAAATAACCACTGGGGGCAGATGCTCTGACTAGTAGTTATGATGTGCACTGACCACCAGGGGGAAGATGCTCAACACAGGAGCTGCCAAGCTGCTGTAGCTTGGCAGCTGTGGTTCTCGGTTGACACATCTGGAATCAGAAAGGAGGCAGCCCGATTCCAGGGTGTGTCACCTGAGAACTACTTTCACAATCCAGGACCCCTCAGGGGATGTCAGAGAGCCGGTTTCACCCCATCCCTGCAGACCAGGCTGCAGGAAATAAGCATTGTTAGCAACAAACCTCAGTAATGTAACTATAGTATTCATGCTATCCTATCTAATAAAAGAGTAATATGCAAATTGACCATCACTCCAACACACAAGATGGCTGCCCCTCTTTGGACACAAGATGGTGGCCACAAGATGGCTGGCAGGGGAGGGCAGTTGTGGATGATCAGGCCAGCAGGGGAGGGCAGTAGAGGGGGACCCGGCTTGCAAGGGAGGACAGTTGTGCGGGGGCAGGCCTGCAGGGGAAGACAGTTGAGGGGAACCAGGCCTTCAGGGGAGGGCAGTTAAGGGGAACCAGTTAGGCGTTGATTAAGCTGGTGAAGAAGTGGTTAGGGGGTGATCAGGCTCACAGGCAGAAGCAGTTAGGGGCAATCAGGCAGGCAGGCAGGTGAGCGGTTGGGAGCTAGCAGTCCTGGATTATGAGAGGGATATCTGACTGTCCTGGAGGGGTCCCAGATTGGAGAAGGTGCAGGCTGGGCTGAAGGACACACAACACCCATCCCCCTTGCACGAATTTCATGCACTGGGCCTCTAGAGACAGTATAAGTTCCTATAAGGCCAGTAAATTTATTAAGCTGATAGTTTCCATAAATTTAATTTTATCTGTTTTATGTTCTTTAAATTTTTGTTTATGTGCTTCATACTGCCAATGACCAAAAGCTTATGCCAAACAGTTGAAATTGTTTCCAGTAATTCTAATAAATAATCTTTATTAACATCTGCCTATTCTAAATTTTTAGTTTATTGGATCTGTGCACATCACTGGAGTTAATAAATATCATGCCTAGGGCTGGTTTTTCAGTCATTGGAAGGCAGGAGGAGGTTCACCTTTTCATCCCCTTTCTCCTGCACTCAGTGCCCTCCATCTCTGCTGCTTTCATTTGCATTTTGGTTTCATCTATTTTTTTAGTCCAAGCATGTGATTAGACACTTCTGGGTCTTTGCCAGACAATTCAGGAATTTCTGGCCTCTAGTGTCTCTCCCCTAAGGCAGCAAACTCAATCTATTTAGAGAGCTGTTAATTAAGTGAATTATGTTTGGCCAGGTATTTATGAAGATAATATAAATGAAAATGATGAATGCCCTTATAGAAATACTGAGCAAGCTAAATGTATTAAAAAAAAAAAAAAAAAAAAGCAACTCATCCAAAAGAATCTCTCTGAAAGTGTTTTTTCTGTAGTCTAGTTTAATTTTTCTCCTTAACCAAATTTGAGAAACTCCATTTGCCCTTTAGTGATATTATTCTCATCCCAAATATGCTTGTAAATTTAGGCAAAATGCAAAGAAGAACCAAGAGGAATGTAAATACTGTATGTTCTCTCCGCAGAACTGTTCAATGAAATGCTGTTTACTTAGAAATAGAGTTCTAGAAAGTATGCCTGCCATCTGTAGTCCAGATGACGATGATTGTGGTGATGAATTAAACATTTAGAAATAAAACCTAATGGCTGTTTCTGTTTTCAAGGATAAGGCAACTGAAATATTGTTTCATTACTCTTAAAGTACAAAATAGCTAGAATTTGTTTATGTATTATGTATTCATAACTTAGGAGATACATAAAGAAAGACACAATAATTGTGGATTTTTGAGAGTGTGTCTTGGCGCAATTCCTGTTTAAGCTATGTTGCATGCATAATGTGCTTAGACATGGGTACAATGCCAGAAGTTTGAAAGCATTATCATCATCATCATTACTTACTCTTTAATGAGGAATCGTGCTATATGACAGATTGATCGTTTCATATGCTATTGCTCTCAAGCATGATTCTACACCAATCAATTAGTACACTGTGAATATCCCCATTCTTGAAGCTATAAAAAGACATTTATAAAGCTGTTCATGATTCTTTACTGAGTGAAATGCAAAGAAAACTAAATGGGTTTAATTCCTGGGCACTGCCCATCAAATATAAACAGTCTAAGATGGACATGTAAAAGAATTGAGCAATGAAAACATCCAGTATATCCATAATATAGTCACAAAATCAAGACTCATAGAAGTGTTATGGATTTTAACATAACACTTAAAAAGAAATACAGAAGAACAAATTTGATCGGCTGGTGGGGCAGTAGGAGTAGATAGAGTAATGGGAGTGAAACATTACCTTTCATCCAAGAGTCAATTCTGGTTTGAAGTGAGACGTCAAAATTTGTTTGCACAATAAAGGTTTAGAATGTGGCATATGGGACAGAAAATACAGTTGCACATAAAATGAGTGACTGAAATCAAGCTGGCTTTAGAAGGTGGTGAGATACAGAGATGGTGTATGGTACCAAATACAAATATATTAAAATTGATGTGTTCAGTTTTATACCCCACATATGAGTGAAAACAACAAATGAACAAGTAAGGTAAACAAACAAAAAACTAATAGACACAGACAATAGTATGGTGGCTACCAAAGAGGAGGCAGTTGGGGGGAAAGAGTAAAGGGTATAGAGGGGGTCAAATATATGGTGAGGTAGGAGATTAACTTTGGGTGGTGAACACACAATACAATATACAGGTGATGTATTATAGAACTGTACACTTGAAATCTATATAATTTCGTTAACTAATGCCACCCCCAATAAATTCAATAAGAAAAAAGTTTTTTTAAAAATGGAGGAGAGAAAAAATATCTCTGGGTTTGAGGATAACAATGAGAGGTGTTGGCTAATCCACCTGGCAGTTCAATTACCCAAGATATTGGTACAGTGGGACAAAGAGCTAAGAACCTTTGCATCAGCCAGATGCTAAGAACCTCAAAAATATGAAATGTAGCCGAAACCGGTTTGGCTCAGTGATAGAGCGTTGGATTGCGGACTGAAAGGTCCCAGGTTTGATTCCGGTCAGGGGCATGTATGTTGGTTGCGGGCACATCCCCAGTGGGGGGTGTGCAGGAGGCAGCTGGTCGATGTTTCTCTCTCATCGATGTTTCTAGCTCTCTATCTCTCTCCCTTCCTCTCTGTAAAAAATTAATAAAATATATTTAAAAAAAAGAATATGAAATGTAATCAGGAAAACAATAGGTAAGAGAAACAAGGCTCTGATCTTGAAATATTATGATCTTGGAATATTATGTGTAGGTTGAATAATGGACCCCCAAAGATGTCATGTCTTAAGCCTGTGAATATGTTATTTTACATGGCTGATGTGAATAAGTTAAAGATCCTGAGGCAGAGATATCCTGAAGTATCCAGTGGACCAGTGTAATGTCAAGAGTCCTTTAAGAGGGAGGCAGAGGGGTCAGTCAGAGATGATGACAGAAGCAGAAGTAAAGTGATGCTAGTCCATGAGTCAAGAAATGTGGGTGGAAAAGGCAACAACAAAATTTTCCCCAGGATTCTCCAAAGGGAATGAGGCCCTGCCAACTCCTTGATTTTAAAACTTCTGACTCCAGAAGTGTAAGATAATAAATTTGCATTGTTTTAAGCCAAAAAAAAGAAACCTATATAATTTTATTAACCAATGTCACACAAATAAATATAATAAGAAAAAAGTATTAAGTTGAAATAGGCTATTTACCAGTAACTCAAGATACTTAGTAAAGAGCTCCAGGTTTTGAGGAGTCAAAGAATGTTCCAATCTTCTTTCTGATCCATGTACTATTTCTTACAAACATTTGTATTTTTCCACCATTAACCAAAACAACTAATTGTTTCCATCAAACAGCAGATGTCCCTGGTTGGAAATGCTAGTAAGAAAGTGGTTGGAGTGATCCTAGATGAGTTCAAGGTTGGATGGGGAAAGTTTGGGTACTGAAGGCAGATTGAGAAAAAGAGTTCTATCCAGTAGTATCTGAAGCCAGCTTGTACAGTGTCATGAGAGAAAATTATTACATTATCAGGAATTTTGTAAGCCACTTGATAAACACAGTCATTACTTAAAATTATTTTAGATTTACATAAATTATATTAAAAATGAAGGTAATAAATACTCAAACCGCTTTACTTCCTAATTGTTTTATTACATGTCACTATTATCTATGCTTTGGAGATAATTTTCTTACATTGTAGCTGTATGATAAAAATACATAGAATGGTGTGCTAATGGACATAGTTCCCCAAAGCTGAATTCAATAATGTGCTGATAGCTTCAAATCAGCTATACTGATAAACATCACTGTGCCTCACTACAACACATCATTCCCAAAAGTAGGCCTGTTCTTTATATCAGAGATGCTTTTAGAGGCCAAATAAAATTCCATTAGAAAGTACTCTAAAATTTCACTGGAAAATAACAAATCTATAAATATAGCAAAGACGTATCCAAGCTAACATTGCTCCGTTCTTGCTGTCTATAATCTTTGACCATCCAAACATTCATTCAATGATATTTACTGAGTGCTTTCTACCATCATGCTAGGCTCTCTGGATACACTAAAGAAGATAGATGAGGTACCTGCCCTTGGGGAGTCCATGGCCTAATAAAACCAGAGGACTACACATATGATTGCAATAGAGATTGGAATTGGAGGGAAACTTGAGGTGCCTGGGAGCACAGAGAAAAGAAACTGAAGTGACTGAAGTGTTAAGGCAGGTGTGAGACTAACATCATAATCAGAACAACACTTGGTGCTAGCTAAAGTAGAGTAACGGGGAGTCTCATAGGAAGAGAGCATTGAAGTACACATATTCCCTTAACTCTTACCATGCCTTGGGAAGCGCGGGTTGTACCTCGGGAGAGAGAGCTCCACACCTCTGCAGATGGGCAAAGTTGGGAGGGAGAAGGAGCCCTGGACCGATGACATCACAATGGAAAATGGAAGGCTTTCCAGTCTGGGGAATGGCCTTGCTGGTGAGAAGAGCATCTGGTAAGGGAAGTTTGCCTCCTCCAGGTGACAGTCTTGCAGTGCTCCCTGCCATCAGCTCAATGATAGGTTACCTGAGGACATCTGTTTCTCCTCATTCACCTGACTGAATCTTTGGTGGAAGAGAGGAAATTTTTAGAGAAAGGAGGACTAATCTGAATCTTGAAGGGAATAAGGATGGAAGGAGGGATGAGAAAAAGTCACACCCAAGTGAAACTGCCCTGGCATCATCATTTATTTCCATCTTTAAAAAGAGCTATTTCTGGGATGTTTGGAAATAAATTTGGAAAGTAAGAAAAGAAAAAAAAAAGTTAAGAAAATACAGGAAAGCAATGAGAAGCATTGCTGCTCAGTTGCTGATAAAATTTGCAGTTGGTCCTTGAGCCTGGGCCTGGAGCTCTGAAATGGTGATTAACTTCTTATCCAATTTCTGGACAAATATTAATAGTTCTAATATCAGGCAACAGAAAAATAAAATTAAATTATTAGAAATAAGTGTCTATGTGTAATAATTTGAAGTCTTCTTGCCTGAAAGAAGAGATTTCATCATCAGAATTCATTGCTTTTTGAAACGGAAGCCTATATTTCTTCATGTGAAATTGAAGTCTGTAGTTATCGAAATGATGACAAGTTGAGTTATTGGCTATTTTCAGGGCCCATGCAAAGAGTTTCCCATTAATAACATTCACTGTGTACACTGATAGAAGAGAATTGTTTAGAGCTGGCAAATGTATTATTACAACTTATTCTGTATGCCCTAAAGAAGACAGTTTTGACTTATGTAGAGGAAAAAGGGATATCTGCAGGGAGTTGACAAATGACCAAATACCATTGCCAATAATAGAGAGAAAAATGTAATGCAATTCTACAATAACCCAGTTATAATCTGCCATTCTCTTTTTTTATTGTTGTTTTTCAGCACAGTTTACCATACTTATCTCACAAAAAAATAAGAGGCAAAACTAGAAAAGGAGAACTCAGATAAAGAAATTTGTCTTAAATGTGATTTATCTTGTGGGTTTAAAAATCTGTACCAAGAAAAAAAATTGACTATTTTCTTTACTTCATATTAAAATATCACAAACTACCAGCATAAGAACACACTAGTGTGCCATTTGCCTTTAAGGAAAAAAAAATGTTTTTAAAAGTTCTGATTATAAATATAAACGGTTTGTCTCAGGAATAAATATGGGCTTACTACTATGGGGTATGGGAAGCCTTAGTTGGCAAAAACAAAACAAAACAAAACAACAACAAAAAAAAAACCCAAACCTCATACTTCCTTTTTAGGACATGGTTGCCTACATAAATATTTCTCAAATGTTTTGCATATTTCCATCTATGAATTCTTTGACAAGTTCAATATGGACCATTTTGGACAGATTCCTTCATATAAACAGATATGACTCTATTGTATTCCACACCCCCATAGCACATAAGCACAATTCAAGAATGAATGAGGAAGGGATGATGACTTTAGATGTCCCTCATCCACACAGTTGGCCCACATTGCATAGCTCCTCCATCCCAAGTACTGTGCTAGGCATTGAGATATGCATGAGAAGTACCTACTTTCTATCTTCAGGCAACTATAAATGGAGAGAGATATAAGAAAGGAAAATCACAATATAGAAAGGTAAATAATGCCAAAACCGGTTTGGCTCAGTGGATAGAGCATAGGCCTGCAGACTGGAAGGTCCCAGGTTCAATTCTGGCCAAGTGCATGTACCCTGGCTGCGGGCACATCCCTGGTAGGGGGTGTGCAAGAGGCAGCTGATCGATGGTTCTTTCTCATTGATGTTTCTATCTCTCTATCCCTCTCTCTTCCTCTCTGTAAAAAATCAATAAAATATATTTTAAAAAATAAAAATAAAAAAATAAATAAAAAGGTAAAAAATTTTGTCAAAAAGGTGTGGAGGACAGTGCTGTAGAATTACCCAGAATGGAGGGGTTCATGCTGCCAGAGTCAGGGAAGGCTTCACAGAGAAATGGACACTTAAAGGAATAGGAGTTTTGCCAAATAAGAAGAAAGGCCTGGAATTAACCCAGTTTAATTATTTCTAAAAAAATAAAGACTATAGGAGCATGATCATAAGTTTTCCTGAATACCAGGTTACAGACCACATAAAAGACCTTTCTGAAACATGAGCCTTCCTTCTGAGGTCTTAGATGATTTATACCACGGCTGTGTGATTGTCTTACTGGACATAAGGTAAGGTCATACACATGAAGGTGGGGATGGAGTTTCCTCAAAAGAAGCAGGTGCTCCCAGAATCAGTCATCCTGGGGAATGGGTAAGTTTTAGATATGAAATGAGGACCTTGTTTGGGGGGCGGGAGGAGAGAAATGTAAGGAAGGGGATGCCCTCCTGGCAGCATTTCTGATACTGAGATGAGTGGAAGGAGTGGTAAGTGTAACAAGCATGGAGGCTTCCATGTGCCTGGCCAATAATGTAAATTTTTTCTCGGTGTTGCAATTTCCTTCCATTTTCCTCAAAATTTCAACATAGAATCAGAACAAACTGTTGAACTCAGAGGAAAGTGGGGGGTGGGATGGGTGGAGAGGGGAGAAGAGAATAACCAAAGAACATGCATGCATTTATGCATAACTCATAGACACAGACAATAGTGTGGTGAAGACCCAGGGCATGGGGTGGTATGGCCTAGAAAGGGTCAACGGGGAAATAAAGGAGACATGTAATACTTTCAATAACAAAGATACGTTTAAAAAATAAAGTTTTATTTGAAAGAGCAGCTTGGTTTCAGATGTGCTGTGGACAATTGGGTAAGGACCTGCCCTTGCTTCCACAGCACCAGGAAACGTGAAAGCCGTGTCCCTCTCCCGGGCGTCTCCAGTAAAGAACCATCAAGCCGCCGAAACCGGTTTGGCTCAGTGGATAGAGTGTACGTCTGCGGACTAAAAGGTCCCGGGTTCGATTCCGGTCAAGGGCATGAACCTTAGTTGCGGGCACATCCCCAGTAGGGGGTGTGCAAGAGGCAGCTGATCAATGATTCTCTCTCATCGATGTTTCTAACTCTCTATCCCTCTATCTTCCGCTCTGTAAAAAATCAATAAAAATATATTTAAAAAGAAAAGAAAAGAATAATGCAATAAAAAATGAAAATTTAAAGAACCATCAAGCTTGGCTGGGAGAACAGGGAGTGGGAAGAGGACGCTATGGCTGCACGATGTTGATTTGGTAAAGCTCTCTCAGGTCTGAAGCACAAGTAGAATTTCCATGCGAAGCACCGGAAATAACCTCTCTCACTGGCCTGGCCTCCTGACCTCAGTGAATCACCACCTCACAGCGGATTGGAAATTTTCTGCAAAGCTATCTCAGCAGGAAACATGTCATTCTGTCTGCCTGTTATCATCAGCCCCTGCCCTGTACCAGCAAGTCTGTTACATTATGCCAGCGATGTTCAAGCTTTTTAATCTCTTGGCACACACAAACTACTAAAATTCTGCGGCACCCCAAAAAATGTTATATTTCTTGCAGATCTGACCCCAAAAAAGGTATAATTTTGATTCATTCACATGGGATAGCTTTTGTTGTGTAGGCTGTTGTCATTTTTTTAATTCGACAATCTAAGGGAAAAGATGTTTTAAAAATTCACCAGTGGAAAATTGCTGCATTACGCTGCTGTAGTAACAAACAGCCTGAGTATCTCGGTGGCATAAAACAAAACGGGTTTGTTTCCTGATTATGCTGCGTGCCTGATGCAGGTCAGCTGTGCCCTCTGCTCAAAGTCATCCTCCTGCCAGGACTCAGGCTGAGGGGGCAGCCACCATCGGAGTGGCCAGAGGGAAAAAGCATGGCAAAGCATGCAACAATTAAAGCTTCCATCCGAAGTCGCACGTGTGACTTCCACTTACCCAAAGCAAGCTCCACACATGGGCTCAGTGGCAGAAGCAGAACGAATGTGCACAGCCTGACAGTTCCTGCGCGTACACACACACACACACACACACACACACACTCACTCACACAGCATCCCCTAGGATAGGGGTGTCGAACTCAATCAGAGAAGGGGCCAAAATCTAAAATCCAGCCTAAATCTCGGGCCGAATGGTTTACTGAACAGTCATAAAATGTCATTGTGATGGAAACGCAGCGGAGTGCAGTGATGACAGCCCGGTGCGGGCCACATTGCAAGGCCTGGCAGGACAGATTTGGCCTGCGGGCCTTGTGTTTGACACATGTGCCCTAGGACCATGGTTGGTAAAATGCAGCTCCCGAGCCACATGCGGCTCTTTGGCCCCTTGAGTGTGGCTCTTCAAAAAAAAACACCACGGCCCGGGTGAGTCTATTTTGGAGAAGTGGAGTGAGAAGAGTTTTAAGTTTAAAGAATTTTACTCTCAAAAGAAATTTCCATCGTTGTACTGTTGATATTTGGCTCTGTTAGCTAATGACTTTGCCGACTACTGCCCTAGGAAATCCCTTGAACCCTTTGAGGAAAGATACATTGTTTTAATTGCACCAATGACAATCAAATTTGAAATCTACTGCCCAGGCTGTTGGCTTTCCTAACAAAAGAAATTCTGCAAGAAGGTCTGGTTGTAAGCAGAGCAGATAAAGAAAGACAAAGAAAAGAAAAAAATAAGTGGAGAACAAATGATGAGTGAAGTATAAGAAAAAAATAAAATATAAGCCGAAACCGGTTTGGCTCATTGGATAGTGTCGGCTTGGGGACTGAAAGGTCCCGGGTTCGATTCCGGTCAAGGGCATGTACCTTGGCTGTGGGCATATTCCCAGTACGGGGTGTGCAAGAGGCAGCTGATCGATGACTCTCTCTCATTGATGTTTCTAACTCTCTATCTCTCTCCCTTCCTCTCTGTACAAAATCAATAAAATATATTTTTTTAAAAATAAAAAATAAATAAAAAAGAGAAACTTAGGAGAAAAAGAGAATCATGACAGGGAGGGTTGCCCCATCCTGGATCCGAAGGTCTCTGGGACAACTTTCTGATTTTCCACTGTTGTTTATTTCACTAGGTACTGACTAGTTAGGCAAACAAAAGAACATATAAAGGAAGCAGAGGGAAGAACAGGAAGATGTGGGCAAATCAGACATGTGACTCTAGGTTATCAAAGAAGGGAAGTGCAGAGAAATAAACGAGGAAAAATAAGAAGCAAAGGAAAATGGAAGGCAGAGACTCTAGGATTTAAAAGGTACTTATGTGGGGAGATGCTGCAGCAAGGTGAAACTTAAAGTTTGCTCTATCAGCCTGGAAGTACCAGATTTTTCCCTTGGTGCACTCTGCCTGATAATGTTTGCAAAGCTTACACTCTCGAGATTTTATATGGGCCCCAAAGGAAAAGATTGCCAGTTGGAAGTGGAATACGCCAGAATTAATACACTGGTCCCTTTGCCTCATGGCTGGAGGGTTGGCCTGCTTTGAAATAGGGCCCAACTGGTCAAACTCCCGAATCTGGCCTCCATCTGCCCATCTTTAAACAGAGACTCAGTCTATTTGCTCTCACACAGCCCACGGCATTGGAGAACGTGCTGGCTTGCTGGGTAGAGGTATGACTGTGTGACTGTATTCCAGAGAAAACTTGCTTCAACCCAAGAGAAATCACTTCATTAAAAAAAAAAAAAAAAAAAAAAAAAAAAAAAAAGTCCTTACAGCTCCTAGTGCTAAAAATATCATTTTAATGTAACCAGAACTGCTTTCACTAGCACTTTTCTAGAAAAGATGATTGGGCATTTCTATTAAATGTCAGACTGTCTTCTCACACAAAAACATGAAATTGTCTAATTGAAATCCACTATGAGAGGGCTTCTGAGTCCTCAAGGAGAGGTGAGAATGCCTGAGAGAGAAGCAGGCTGCTTCCCGGGAGCAGGTCCCCAGGGTGCTGCTCAGACCTTGAACTGACAGCTGTTTTTTTCCTCACATTATACTCTCTATTTATCATTGTTTTGTGACTTAATTGTGGAACTGTTTTTTAAAAATTCCCATGAAACGGAAATAGTTTTCTAAAGAGAATTCACTTATTGTTGCTAAGCAGGAAACCTTAGAGTATGGCCTATGGTATCACCTCTTTTTCTACAGAATACTTCCCTTTCATTTCTCCATCTACAGATGTATTATTCCTCAGAAGCTGCCATGTTTCACACAGGGCAGTCACAAGCCTACTCAATGCCTTCATATGGGGATAAAAAAAAGGAGGGAGGGAGGGCTCATTCAAACATACAGAGAACAGATTGGTGGTTGCCAGATGCAGGAGGTGAGGGATGGGCAAAATGGGGGAAGGTGGTCAAAGGTATAAATACCCAGTTATAATATAAATAAATTCTGGGGATGTCATGGACAGTATGGTGACTATAGTTGATAACACTGAATTACAGTTTTTAAAGTTGCTAAGAGTTCTCATCACAAGAAAAAAAATTATTAACTATATGTAGTGATGGATGCTAGCTAGACTTTTGTGTGATCATTTACAAATATCGAATTATTATGTTATACATCTGAAACTAATATAATGTTATATGTCTATTATATCTCAATTTTTTTAATATATTTTATTGATTTTTTACAGAGAGGAAGGGAGAGAGATAGAGAGCTAGAAACGTCGATGAGAGAGAAACATCGACCAGCTGCCTCTTGCACACCCCCTACTGGGGATGTGCCTGCAACTCAGGTACATGCCCTTGACCGGAATCGAACCCGGGACCCTTCAGTCCGCAGACCGATGCTCTACCACTGAGCCAAACCGGTTTTGGCTATATCTCAATTTTTTTAATCCTTAGCTGAGGATATTTTTCTAGAGATTTTTAGAGAGAGTGGAAGGGAGAAGGAGAGATGGAGAGAGCAAAACATCGATGTGAGAAAGACATGTTCTTATGTGATATGTCTTGTTGGCTACATTTATTGGCTCAGGGTTGCCTTCTTATATAAGGCAGGCCAATCAGAGCCCTTCTGTGGAATTTTTTCCAACTGGACCCAGAATAGTCAGACCTTCTCTGATAGTGAAAGTCAAAAGATGAATTTCGTGAACTATCGGTGACTGATATTCCTACCATCTGAAAGAAAGCCATGGGTAGTGAGAAAGAATGAAGGCATTCTTTGAATAAAGGAACAAAAGCAAGAGATAGCAAGCATTCAGTCAGCACTGAAGTTGCTGATTCCACTGGTGCCTGAGACCAGCAGTATCCCTACCCTTGGGCAGAGGGGGGAGAGGGGGGGGCAAGGCAGGGGGGGCAGACCTTCTGCAGTCCTCCCTGGGATTCCGTGACTCCACAGACAATCTTTTTGCTAAAGCTTCTTTGAGTTAGGTTTGCATCACGGCAACCTGAGGGCCGTGAAAAAATGCAGCCGCACCTAGAAGAGCATCCATGAAATGAACAGAGGCAGCCAGTGCTTGCGGAAGTGGCTCCGCTTGCACAGGTCACCCCGACCGGCTCCGGGAGAGTCATAGCTGCAGCGGAGGCACAGAGCGGCCTCATTTGTTAAATGAAGAGCCGACAATCCCCGATTTCTAGGAGGATAACCTTATACAAGTCTCTAAATTTCCATTCCCTCAGCTAAAAAATGGGAATAATTTCTAGTTTATAGGTTTGATGAGAGAATTCAATGAAATGAAGTATGTAAATTTAGAACGGTGCCTGACACTGAGTGCTCAAACAATGTTAGATCTGATTCTTGTTATTTTATTTTTTTCCAGTGTCAGAATGGTGCTTGCACATAGCAGGCGCAAGCTAAATGTTGGGATTGACATAATGATCTCAGTCTGGGCCCAACTCCATAACTAATATTCTGTGACCTTAGGAAAGTCATTTTATTTTTTTAAACCTCAGTGTGTCTTTTCAGTTTCAATGGGAATAATAATAATATTCTTTTTTTTTTAAATATTTTTTATTGAGTTTTACAGAGAGGAAGAGAGAGGAATAGAAAACGAGAAACACTGATCTGCTGCCTCTTGCACACCCCTACTGGTATGTGCCCACAACCAAGGTACATGCCCTTGACCGGAATCGAACCTGGGATCTTTCAGTCCGCAGGCCGATGCTATATCCACTGAGCCAAACTGGTTTCAGCAATAATAATATTCTTGGCAGATTAATAAAAGATAATGTGAAATAATGTTTGTAAACAAATTGCATGAACTCTAAAGTTCTACCCAATTATAAAAGATCAAAGATTAGAAAGATACATGTAAGTTTGTGTCTTAGCAGTTTTTTTCAAAGATGCTAAAATATTGATATTTTAATAGCCAAAAAGAAGTGAGAATTTGAAAACTGATCTTTTTCTATTGAATGCTATATTTGCACTATCTGTCCTAAAAATATTTTATTTTTCCTCCATTAGAATTAATATATTTCTATTTTTATGAGAAAAATTGTCTTTTAAACATTTTATTTTTCTTAAATTCATCCTCGTGCAAAAAATTTTGTGTTTCCTTTCTGAATACTGTCTGAGAATTTTGATGGTACCCCAAGATCAGTTTGAGAAAACAGCAATTTTAAAATTACAAACCAAACCTTGGCATGATGTTGAAAACATTATCCTGCCTACAACAAAAGAATCCTTGGATCAAACCATCTGTTTTCTTATCAGCCAGTATTTGAGAAGTGGAGATCTTGAAAATATAACTGAATACAACCATCTCTGGACCATTTCAGTGAGACAGTAGCCTGATTTAAAAAAAAAATCTATTGCATTTTCTAGCACGTTTGTAAATATGATTGAATAAAATGTTCAACAGAATAAATTCAAGTTACAGAATAAAAATGGGAAACAAATGATAATAGGAAAGTGGAGCTTAGTGCTGCAACATCCTGTCTCTCTTTTATTTAAATCATCATCATCATCATCTGTTCCATCACACTCCCTCCTCCTCTCTTAACCTGAACATTTACAAGGAAGCAAGGAAGGTGGAGGGGCTTGGAGAGAGGCCAGATGTTTGACTCAGGGCTGGCCACAGGCCCGTTCAGAGTAGCTCCTTGGTGATGCGGTTCCAAGGTTGTGTCACACACTATTGATTGCCTTTCAGCAGCACTTCCCCTGCTTCCTTGCGAGCAAACCTTGATTTTGCTTAGTTCTCAACCTGCCTAACTCTAGGGAATAACTCATGATTGGTCTCTGTCAACTCTTAGCTACTAACGGTGCGGGAATGACTCCGTTCTGGCCTAGGTGATGTAAGGGGAGTCTGCTGGGGGCTCTGGGCAAGTTTCCACCCTTGAGTCCACCTATTGCCCCTTCCACTTCCTTCTGTGAATGTGAGGATATGATGCCAGGAGGTGTTGCAGACCTTAGATAACCATAGTGAGAATACGAGCCAGTCACAGAGACTAACTCAGTGGCCTGGCAGTGTAAACCCACTCCTGAAATTCCCATCTCTAGACTTCTTCTTACAATCATAGATGACTTTACTGGCTAGAATACTGTTGGATTTTTTGTTACTTGTAAGGAAAATCACCCAACTGATCATAGGGTCTTCCACAAGTAATTTTACCCCACCTGGGTGCTCCCCTCTCCCCCACCCCCACCCCCACCACCCCACCTGGACAAATCAGATGCTGCACATTGAGAACCACAGAATGCCAGAGCTGGCATCATTCCACATCTCCAGTTAACAGATGACATAATGAGAAATTAAGAAGTGACATTTCATTCAAGGGGTTGAAACTAGTGAGTGCAAATGCCCATGGAAAAGGGGAAAGATGCACCAGGTGTGAGTGATTCTGTCAGAATCATTTCCTAGGAGCAGGTCTGTCTGTGGACAGAGAACATTCGTTGCTAGGAACCTGAGTTGAGGAAGTTATCTTGAAGAAGGAGCAAGATACAGAAAAGGGAATCTGGAGGCTCTGTGATCAAAGTCTTCTTCAAATGCTAGTAAGATGGCGAAGGCATTTTTCCAAATTGCTTTCCAGAAATGCACAATGAGTGTTTCCCCCAGAAGGCCTGAGACTTGGGCTTCACCAAAACCGGGGCTGCCATTCGCTGCTCTGTGTGGTGAGGCGCTAGGCATTGGGAAGGAGAAGGTTCATAATACCTCATGGAAGAGATTCTTTTAGGTTAAAATAAATATAGTAAGTTCTCACTTAATGTCAGTGATAGGTTCTTGGAACTGTAAGGAAAAGATATATAGCAAAACCAATTTTAACATAGGTTAATTGTTAGAAACAGAAGTTCCTAGGCATTTCAAGATTATTTGAAAACCTGCTGTACTATTTAGGGACCAATTTCAAAAGCTATAAATAATTTCTAAACTTCTGCAATCTAATTCAATTCTTCCAGGGGCATGAGACAACCAGAGTATTCAATTTATTTAAATTGTTGGAATTTATATTTATTTAAAATTTTCTTGGAATTTTGTCAATACCTTTCCTTATTTTCCCCCTCAAACTTTCATGAAAACCAAGAGAGATTGTATTCTTTTAACTTTATTGTAAAAAGAATACATGTTTACATCCACATCAGTTCTCCAGATTACATATTCCAAGTTCTATTTGACAAGGTGTGTAGGATATAGTAGATGATAAATATTTGTGGAAAGAATGTATAAAGAAATGCATGAAACTTAGAAATACAGAAAACAGAATTTTAGAGAAATCACCTGTTTCATATGTTCATTTGTAGACAAGTCAGCTAGGGTTCCACAAATATATTTTCTATGTATATTTTAAATTATTTATTTCTTATCCTTTAAAAGGGAAGCCTGTTGTAGCTGTTTTCTGAAAATGCTGGAGTTGTTTTTGTGGATTGTTGGTTTTTTGTGGGTTTTTTTGTTTGTTTGTTTTTGTGTGTGTGTGTGGTTTTGTGTTTTGTTTTTAAATCTCAAAGGTATCATCCTTTAGTATAATGAGGAGTAAAAGGAATGTAAGCTGCTTCCACAAGTTTGCACATGTGATGGAAACAAACCCAAGTGTCCTAACTGCCACTATAAATTTCCCTACTCTGTTATACGGGTCAGACTACGACATTTGGTAGAGCTTTATAGCCCCACTAGAACAACTTAAAAGGCTGATGTAACCGAAGTAAATAATAAATGTTCTCCTTCATATGTTATTACATGGATAAATGTAAGTCCTGACTTTTTTTTCTCACTTGAAGAGTGATTTGTGCACTGACGTTATCTAGCTTGTTTCAGGGGCTATTGGAGTTGTGCGTGCAGCTCTGGAAGTAAATGAGGAGTCTGTCATTGAGACTCCCTGGAAATGTCCTCATTAGACACATCATTTAGCAAAAATGATATTGATGTTGCTGCGCAAATCCCAGGTTGGGCACCCATTCCAGTAAATCATCTCCTACAGATTATCAACTTTGGTCAGGGCTAGGATTTCTACTCAGAAACACTAGGGGGAAATAATTTAAATAGAGTTTAGTTTTAAGTTTCATCGGAAGAACAGTATAAAATTTTATTACAACCATCAACAGGGAGCCATAAAGGAGTGCAAGAGGACTTGAGTTTGAATTATAGTCCGTTTCTGATCATGGATGCTCACATTACTTGTACACCGGATTATCCTTACCCTTGGCAAAACTAACCCTGGGAAATACAGGGAAATAAAGAAAGTTTGTCTTGAGTTTCAGTTTTCCCATTAGCTCTTCATTTAACCAATACGTATTAAGCACATATTTTATGCCAAGCATCATTCTAGGTTTGAGGGATTCTGCAGATAACAAAGCAGAGCCCCTGACCTTGAGGCAAATACTATAAACAAATACTATTAGGCAAATACTATAAACAAGTAAATAAAAATGCATAATATGAAACTTGGTATCCATATATGCTGTAATGAAAAATAAAGAGGGATGAGGGGTTGAGATTGATATTTTAGATAGTGGTCTTAAAAGATGAGGCATTTCTGAGCAGGGAAGTGGGTGAATTGTAGAGTCAGCATTAGGAAGAGGTTCTAGGCTGAAGGAACAGCAAGTGCAAAGGACCTGAGGCAGATCCATAATGGGCATGTAAGGACCAACAGGAAACCTAATGCAATGAGCATAGTGAGCAAGGGCCAAGTGTGTGAACTGAGGTCAGAGAGACAGCCAAGGTACAATCATGCAGGCCTTGGAGGCAACTGAGAGGCTCTGAGTTGGTTCTAAATGACAGTGTTGTGACTAGAGGGTTATTGCAAGAATGACACAATCCGATTTGCCTTTTAAAAAAAACCTTGTTGTTGAGGTTAGAGACTACATTATGTGGGGAATGGGGTGCAATGTGGAAGGGGGCTAAAACTAGGAATTGAAAAATCATTGAGGTGTTTATTGCAGAAATCCTTACAGAAATAATTGTATTGGAGCAGAGATAGGATTTTTTACTATTGAATATGGGGTGGAAATTAAATAAAAAAATGAAGGATAATTGTGATTAAGAGACTCAACAACTCAGCATTACTGTTTATTAAGAAGAGAAATTCTGGGGAAAAGGCAGGTTTGGGTAGGTGTGGATACGTTATTAAGAGGACAATTTTAGATGCAGTAAGTGTGAAATCTTAGGGGAATCCTTCTTAAAGATAAGCACTTTGAACACTGCTCTTATTTAAAAAAAAAAAAATCAAGAGGAAAAAGGCCTGGTAAGATCATCTCACATGGCCTTATGAGGCCTTACCCTGAGGCATCCTCAGAGACTGGGGAGCTGCTGCCCCTGCTGCTCTCATAGACACAGAAGATTGCTGGTGCTGCTGGTTCATCTAGGTGCCACGAGGTGGAAGGAGACACCAGTGCTTGGAAGGAGACACCAGTGCTCAGCGTTCTACAATAGTACAACACCCAGATGAAGAGGATGGTGGTAAAGACAAAGTGATTGTCTGTCATTCTAGTAGCCCAAGAACTACATAATGTGGAAGGCTAAAAGGAAAGGCCAGCCTGAGTACCCTACTTTGGATTCTATCTTATTTCTACTTCATAATGTACACCCTCCTCACACTGTTGTTTATGCCCAACTGCAACCACTGAAAACAAAACCTGACTGAAAAGACATAATGGGATATCCCATGTTGAAACATCCATGTTGACACATATAGACAGAAGTGTCCGCCTAGAAATAGGTCTTCAGACATCTGCTCTAAGTGAATGAGCAGAAGTTTTAGCAGAAGCAAAGAAATCTCAAATTGAAAACTAAGAATGTGTGCACCTTGATAAAGAGATATTGACCAGAGGGGAAGAGGGTGGAAGGCAGGTAGAGAGGGTAAAGGAGGGGTCAAACATACCGTGATGAAAGGAAACTCAACTTTGGGTGGTAAGTACACAAAGCAATATGCAGATGGTGTGTCACGGGATCATACACTTGAAACTCATATAATGTTATTACAATGACAACCCCATAAATTTACTTCTTTAAAAAGAAAAAATTGGCTGCTTGTTTGAATGGGCCCAAAGAAGGAATTATACAAACTGAAGAGATTAGATCTTTGTCTAAAGCTATGTCAGTGAAAAGAATTGCTGCAAAGTTAAAATTAAGGCTGAGAAATTATCTGCAATCAGGTCTGATCTAGATGATGACATGCCTACCCTAAAGCAGAGGCATTTGGGGAGGATGCTGAGATAACTGAAACCCAAGCTATTGTCAGCAGGTTTCGGGGGAGGGGTGTCAGAAGTACAGTTAATCATTTCCAAGAATATTTTTGCAATTTTTCCCATCTATAAATGCCAGAGAACAGTGACTGCCCCCAAATACAGTACCATTGGGTCCCATGTTATGTACCAAATAGCCGAGCTCAGCTGCCTACAACAGATATGACTGGGAGAGATTCAAAAGAATAGAAGAAATGGAAGGCTTCAAAACGGACACTCCAAGGCCTACCCCTGTTGTCCCCAGAAATCTGTAAATGAGAATGAAGCATCTGTTCCAAGGAATCAAGCTCCTGAACACAGCCAGTCCTAGACCAGTTTCTTAAGCCAGGCGTCTTCAAACCCAGAAGACAGGATCTCAAGTGCCCACCGGGAGCTCCCACCTCTTTAATAACCACGCTCAATGCCAAAGAACTTCTACAGGGTCTGAAACGCGTCCTAGCATTTGCAAAACAAGACTGCCAATGAGAAAATGAGACCCAATTCAGAGCAGGAAAGAGCAGATGCATCCAGCGACCATTCGTTTAGTGTCGGAGCTCGCTACAGAGCAGACCGGCCCTGAGGGGCAGGCTGTACGTGGTGGGGCCCAGCTGTGGCAGTTTCTGTACAGGATCCTGCCTGTCATTTCAAAGACTGGCTTTTGCCTGATGGATCACCAGTTGACATATTTGCTGAAATCTAAAGGCTTTCGTCTCAAGTATAATGAAGTTTGTCTAAATGCAATTGTTCAGAAATGGGATGGAATGGTGTTAAAACTCAGCTATCATAGCCTTTGAACGAATCTCCCTCTTACAGTTCTGAAAAACCTTTACAGCTATGCAATAGAGCATATATCCTGCTTAAGATCTTGAAGTAGTTGGTTTCTCATTTTCCTGGAAATTTGGAAATTTTCTAATTCATCTAAATGCTGAGACTCAGGCTTTATAGATTTGCCCCGAACTCACAAATGAAGATCACGGATTGATCTTTTATAAGATCTCGTTTACTGCTTTGTGGAGAGCCTGACTGATAGAGGTTCTGCAGCTTTTGTGTTTTCCAGTTTCCTCCTCCCAACTCCTGCTTTTCTTCTGTTTCTTCATCTGTCCAGAACCCGCCCCCAGCCCTTGAATTCAGGGTCCCGCACCTAACAGAAGCCCCTCCCACACCACCAGCTATGCTATGCTACTGCTAACTGAGAAGCAGTTTGAAAAACAAGATATTATTTGTTATTCTTACAGCAAATTTTGTAATTACCACGATTGCTGCTCGGCGCATGTTGAAATCACCATTAGCCGGAAACCTAACCCCTGACTGATCTGTGTCTAATCGCAGAATGGAGTGGCAGTGTTGTAAATGTCACCCCATTCCACTGCTCTGACAGATGCCCTCATTAAGGTCGAGGGGGAGAAATTTAAATATCAGGGTTGAGCTCCGGAGCAATCATGTCATCTCTATTAATCACCCAATGAAAATGTATGGCATTTTGCGGGGAAGAGATAAGCTGACAGGGAGATGCTCCACAGCTGTGCTCACGCCATTTTTAGGAAATCCCCCCACCTCACCTGCTCCTGCAGTGCGTTTAAAAGTCTCCTCGTCGCAGAAAGCAGAGTGGGACTGAAGAGAGGTAGGGCACTCCAGGTCTGTAATCTCATTAGCGAGGAATATAAATAACATGCAGAGATGTATCGCGAGAACCCCAGGAGCCAAAATATAGAGGCCAAAGTGAAGGCAAGACGAAACCTTTGCTTGATCTGCTGGGCTAGACTATGCCGTGACATTTTCCTGGGGCCCTGCAGATGGGATGTTTAATAGCAACGATATAAAACATTCAAATGGGTAAGATGAATATGAGCAGAGGAACCGTCACACAGGGGTAAACTATTAACACCTCAACAAGAAGCAGAGATGTGTGGCACGTATTTGAAATGGGTGAGGATGATGTCACCGACAGAAACTAATTTGCAGTCGTGAAAGGAAATACATGTTCCCGAGAAGCCATGGCAACTGTTCCCGGCTGATTGTGGACACTGCTCCCGGCAACCCAGGGCCTTGCGATAGCTAAAGGAGATAGGCGTTATTTGCTAAACAGGAAGCTTCCTGTTTTTCTTTTGACTCAGGAGGATGGAAAGAGAGAAAGGGGCTCCTCCTGCCCCTATAGGGTCCTGAGACCTTTGAGCTCCACAGCACACACAGAGCCAAGCAGACCTGGCACCTGCTCAGAAAGTCCTCCCTGCCTTCCTTCCCTGAAGTGGCCCGCACTCACCTGTCTCTCCAGGTCCTCACTGCTGCTTCTCCCCAAAGCCTCTCCCTGCCCAAGGAGGGCAGTTTAGCAGCTGGTCAGGCGTAAACCTGGAGCGGGCAGCCTCCTAGGCAGCCTAGGTCTGTGACATGCCAGCTGTGGGACCTTGGGCAGGGTACTTGCTTTTTCTCTGCCTCAGTTTCCTCTTTTGAAAAATGGAATTAAGAAAGCCAGCTTCATAGGATTGTTGGGAGAATTAAATTTGTCATACAGGGTTTGTGAAATAAAACAGGTAGGTAAAATGTGCTGTCTGTTTATTTGTTGTCTCCCCATTAGAACGTAAGATGGGGAAAGGGCCTGCCTGGTGCCATGTGTGGTGCCCCGCACACAATAGGATCTCCATGAAGACTTGCTGACGGTGTGGCTGGTAGTGCCCTAAGCTTCCTCTGTATGCCTTTGCTTGGTTCCTCTCCATTGTTTCACTGCCTTCTTTTTTCAAATGACCTTGTTTGGGTCTTTGGCTTATGTACTTAATGAAGGACTCACCAAAAGATTTTTATATCAACACTAAAGGCCTGATGCCCAAAATTTGTGCACAGAGGGGGGTGTCCCTCAGCCAAGCCTGAACCCTCTCCTGGGACGCCTTGGGGGATGTCCAATTGCAGTTCAGGTCCATAAAGATCGGGACTGCCTGATTTCCCCTAACCGTGTCTGCCTGCCAGCCTGATTACCCCCTAACTGCTCCCCTGCTGGCCCAATCACCCCCAACTGCCCTCCCCTAACAGCTTGATCTCAACCCCAACTGCCTTCCCTTGCCAGCTTGATGGCCCCAACTGCCCTCCTCTGCCGGCCTGGTCACCCCAGTGGTAGCAGCGAGGAGCAGCAATCGGGATCCACCCCCAGATGGGGCTGCGGGAACTCCAGGGAAGCCGCCCCCTGGCAGGGCTGAGGGAACTCCGGCAGCAGGCATGGACGGCGCTGCCGGGCCTCCCAAAGTGGGACCGCAGGATGTTCGACACCAGGTGTATGGAGCAGCCAGCCCCGCCCCCGTTGTGTATCCCTCCATCCTGTGACAGCATTACTGCATGAGGGTCAATTTGTATATTATCTCTTTATTATATAGGATATTACCTGGGAATCTAATCTTGTTTAAAAAGGTATTACTTTCTAATATATTACAGTTTAAGGCCTATGTTTCCCTGGTCCAAATATATGGTCCAAATACAATACTCAGTATGTATTTCAACTAGAAGGTCATGAGATGTTGCTTAAATAAGCACTCTGGACTGAGAGGTGAGACAGCAGACCAGTGGGGATGGGGGGAAGGTAGGAAAGGCAGGGTGGGACCAGGAAGTAACTCAGCCTTTGTACACGCCTTGGGAGGAACGGCCCACCTCCCTATCTTCAGGCTGAAAGGGTGGCAGCTTTATTTGGGTCTCCTCTGGTGAGGAGAGCCGCAGAGCGCTGCAGGCAGGGTTGTGGCCAGATGAGGCTCCTATTCTAGCGAAATGAAGAGGCAGGAGGAGCCAACTGAATTGAAACAGGTCCCTAGTCAGCAACAGAATTCCCATGCTGACCCATCCTACACATGAGGCCTGTGTGTTAGACCCAAATTTCATACCAGCGGGAAACCGGACAACTAATCAGAGACCAGGGCACAAACCCTGCTGAGTGGTAGCCGGACGCTCTGAATGTATTCTGCGCAGCTCAGAACCCTGCTTGTGGAGCCCTCAGTCTTGGGCTTTTCTCATTCCTTGGGCTGGGCTGTCATGTGCATCTGAAAACCAACACCCTTCAGTTCTTGAAAATGTCCCATTGCTTCTTTATATTTTCCTCCTTTCCATTTTCTCTGTTTTCTTTCAGAAATTCATATTTAAGTCTACCTCCTAGTTTGATCCTCCAATTGTCTTGTTTCTTTTCTATTTCCCTACAGGGCCTCTGAGATTTTATTTATTTATTTTTTTTTTACTTCCTGATTTATTTCCTTAAATTTATCTCTTAGCAATCTTATTGACTTTTTCCATTTCAGCTTTCAAAATTTAACTTCCAAGAGACCTCTATTTGTGTTTCACAGATGGAATGTGCTCTCTTGTCTTTCTCAGAGGAGTTCAACCTATAATAATAAAAGCAAAATATGCTAATTAGTTCTTCTGGATGATCTTCAGGATGAAGCCAGGGCTGTGAGGAAAGTTGGTGCCGGCAGCCAGAGGAAGAAAGGCCTACTCTTGCATGAATTTCATGCATTGAGCCTCTAGTTATAAGATGTTTGGGTGTGTTAGTTTTTCTCTTCTCTGTATAGTTCCTGGATTTTTTGAGTTCCTTTTTATCTTTATTTTTTGTTCTTGTCTTTCATGTTAGATGCTTCCCTTGACATCTACCCATTCTTGGCTGTTCCTATTGACATAAGAATGAAGCCCTTGACAGCTGAGAGAAGCTCTGTGGGTGGTGCTGGCCTTTGGTTCCCAGTGAACCTCATGGTGGGGTCATAGTTGGATACAGCAATTTTGTGGCGTGACCATCAAATATTGTTGTCCATACACTTGTTCTCCTGCCCCAATCTGTTTCTCCAGAGAGGAGACCTCAACTTTCCTGCCTAGAGAGGTAAGCCTGGTTACCACTGTTCTGGGAAGAGTTGAGCCTGAGGTGGGAGGGCTCAGCACAGGATGCATGGACCTGCACCGAGTTCTCTTCTTCCAGCCTCTGGCCTGCCCACCCCATGAACCTGGTATTCCTGGGTTCATCCCTTTTCAGAGAACTTCAGAAAGTTCAAGTGTTTCCAGAAAACTCTAAAATTCACAGCGAATAGATGACTCAATTAGACACTTCTTTAAAGGTCACAAATTGGACCTTAAGAACTTTTTTTTTTTTCATGCATCCCCTTTTTTTTTTGGGGGGGGGGGTATTTATTTATTTATTTATTTTTTTAAAATCAATCTTTATTGTTCATATTGTTACAAAGGTTCCTCATTTCTTCCCCCCTCCACCAGGTTCCCACCCCAACCTCCACCCCCTCCCCATCCCCCATTGTCCTCATTTATAGGTGCACAGTTTATGTTCAGTCTCTTCCTCCCTCCCTTTCCCCGATAGTAAATCCCTTTTCAGATAGTAAATCTGTTACTTAGCATTTTCTCATATCAATAATACCACCACATGCCCAATGATACATTTCACACAAAAGACATTTCATGCATCCCTTTTTGAGGACAACGGTGAAAAGGGGCTATAAAGTTACAAAAGCTTAGTCATGCCAGCTGGCGTTTCCGCATGGGTGCTCACAGGCACTTTGGGGTGCAGAACAGAGTGAGGTGGGCATGGAGGGGGTGCCTGGGAACACCAGGTGTGCTCTTGTCCCGGGACCCAGGGACAGGCTGCTGGGTAAATTACCTTTGCCAGTAAAATGAAGGGGCTGAGAGTGAGATTTCTAGCACCCTTCCAACTCATCTCTGCCATTCCACAGTAATAAGCCCATCTAGCTCTTATTCCTGGAGAAAGCTGGGGCGAGCCATGTACAGACATCATAAATTCTACTTCAGAACTTGGAGGAGATATGACATGAATGCTTTGAATCACAAATGGCAGCAGCACCTCCCACCTGATATAGTTGGGGAGACAAATGAATAGCAGTGTCACCTGCGCTCTGCTTTTGCAGTTATCTGAGCTTTCCTTTCAGGCATGAAAGGCAAGGGCTGTAAAAATGTGTCTTTTAAGGTTGGTTAAGATTGGAATTCACATTGGATTCACAAAATCTGCGTTACTGGTACACATTTAAGAAATAAGAGTGGGACAAGCCAGTTTGTGTGGCTGGGGATGATTTGGAATGTGTAATTACACACATCCCCTAAGAGAGCAGCTGCAGAAAAGGTGTTGATACAGTGTGCTGAGGTCTGTAAGGTTTGTAGCTAATGTTTAGCTGATACACACACACACACACACACACACACACACACACACACAAACAACAACAACAACAACAACTCTGTCCTTACAAATGCATGGGAATGTACTTCAACACTACCTTTGTATGCATGGAAATGTTCTTGTAATCAATCTTATGACATACTGGGAAATATTTCAGCAAAAGATAAAACAATAAGCAGAATATATTATTTCTCTGTCCTAGCCAATTTGGCTCAGTGGATAAAGCATCCACAGAAGGGTCCCGAGTTTGATTCCAGTCAAGGGCACATTCCTAGGTTTCAGGCTCCTCCTCGGCCCGAGGCTCTGGTCAGAGCTTGTGCAGGAGGCAACCAATCAATGTGTTTCTCTCACATCAATCTTTCTCTCTGTCTTTCCCTCTGTCTCTAAAAATCATTGGGAAATATCCTCGGGTGAGGATTAAAAAAAAAAAAAAGGATATATTATTTCTCTGAAAAACTTGTGGCCTTCAACGAGCCCACTCCTCTCCTTCACTCCCATTCCCCCGCAACTTTAGAATGAGAACTCTCCTAAATAAAAGGCTTTTTTTTTTTTTTAAAGGCTTTTATCTGCAATATGTAGGGGCAGTCTCTGCTGTGGCTCCCTGATGCCCTTGCAGGTCCCCACACAGAGACCACGGAGCCCATGCCCAGCTGCCATCTGGCTTGTCTTGCTGAACGTCCTGTCAGCTTCTCAGGAGCTCTGCACGAGAGGTAGTTCAGTGAGGAGCTGGCACAAAGCTATTTTCCATCCACTGCCCTCCCTGGGTGAGGTTGCCACAGGCAGCTTCTCTTCTGGGGCCCTGGTTTCTGTGAGGTGTGAACTTCCTCCTGTCCTCCTCCTTTGGAAAGTTGCAGATTATAAAACTGCTTGGCTGGAGTCTCAGCTTGGCTCCTCAGCCACAGAGGGCCCCACTGCTCATGTTGCCCATCGTCTGGCCCTGGTGTGTCGTGGTCCTTTGGGACCAGGCACACAGGTAGCTGGCACCATGCTCACCTTGTTTATGCTGTTTCTATAAGGATTAGCTTGCCTAAAACCACCTGGGCTTGTGGACTCCTTACCAGCTAAACCGTTAGAAGTGTGGCAAGCCAAGCAAATAATACATAAGAGGCCACAGCTGCTGCTTGACTGCTTGCTAGAAAACCTGACCAATGGTGGCTTAAGAAAGGAAGGGTATTTATTTTCCTCACATGCCGAGATGTCTAGACATGGGCAACTGCTAGGGTAAGTCAGCAACATGATGTCAAGGCTAATGTCACTGCAGAAATTCTTCCAGCTTCTTGCTCACGAGATGGTTGCTGCAGTTGCAGGCCTCACATCGGCGTTCCAGGCAGGAAAGCAGTGAAGGTGGACACCGGCTCTCTTGTTTTTCAGGAAAGCAATAGCTTTCTCAGAAACCCCGTGCAAATGATTTCTTGTGCATTGCCGGGACTCACAGGCAGACCCTGAGCGACGGGTGAACAGGTTGCTCTCACACACAGTTTGAGAAGTTTCTGTGGAAGAGAGGGCTAAGGGACGCTTTTATTTCAGTAGTAAAAGCAGTCCTGTTCTCCTGCCTCGTTGGCTTTTTATTGTAACAACAGCTTGAACTCAAATTAACCTCTAGATACAATCAGCAGGGCAAGTATCCTTGAGAAAGTATATTCTTCTACAAGGTCAGGTCTTGAAACACCAAACAGAAATTCTAGGAAAACACCCCAGGGGATAAGACTTGTTTGGAAAAGTTCAGGTAGGGGCTGCCGCCTTTGGCAAGAACCCTCAGAGGCCCCCGACCTTTTGGAGAATCCTCCTTACAGACATTCCAACCGAGTCCCGTGCTTCTCCCCCCAGTGCATTATTTGCCCTAACAGGTTCATCCCACCCTAAGTTTCAAGCTCTGAGATATTCACCCTGAGCCAGATATCCAGTGTGAAAGAGAGGAACTAGATTGGCATGATTGGCCTAATCCAGACCAGACTAGTCATAGTACGCCTCTGGGCTGGTCCATTTGCTTCTTTCAACCAGACAGGAATTCTACTGGGAGCCAGAACTTGGGAATAGCTTGGGTACACAACAACTGTGTCTGTCCCTTGAACCAATGTATTGAGCCCCAGCTTTCCCCGCTCCTGAAGACCAATCAGTGGCTGACTCCACTCGCTCTCCTTGTTTGCACATCAGCTCTACCTCATACTTGAACTGACCAGTGAAGAGATGATTGCAGGCATTGTGAAGACAATTTCCAATTCTGCAGAAATGTGTGAGACTAACCTAAAAGAAAAAAAATATTAGAATATCTATCTAGCAAAGACTATAGATACTAGTGAATTCCCTTTCTTTTCTTCCTTCTAGAAGTGAAATACTAGGCTTAACTTTAAGTGGTTAGAATAGGATGACGTTAGTGGACATTGAGGACCAAAAGTCACCACAAGCTTACTCACCTGTGCAGAGTTCCAATCATGTTTCCTTCAGGTAATGGTACTACATCACCTCTTATTTAAGTTAGATATCATTGAGATTATTACCTGTGTTTTGGCAAGTTGATACAAGAAAAAGTCAACCTATCTGGTCTGGTGGGAGAGAACTGTTTAAATATTACCATTGGACCTAACCCCTCAGAAACTAGGTTATGAGGACTTTACCTACTCCTCTGTTTCCTTTCACCTGTTAAACTCCTACACGGCTCTCAAGATGCTGCTTAAAAACAAAACTTTCTTTATTAAATATTCCACAAATTTCTCAGAGTTAGGCACACCACTGTAATCTTAAAGCCCTTTTTCATATCTCTGTTGTAACCCTTACCACTGGCACACTGTTTACTTATCTGATAGTCTCATCCACTAGATTAGAAATTTTTCCAGGGGAGCAGTTTTGTGCCAAACACTTAGCACAAGGTGGGAAGTACAGCAGTAAGTTCTACACGTATTATTATTGAATGAAATGTACTAAGCTTTGAATAATTAGTAACTTATCACATTAAATGCAAACTATATCTTAGTTCAAGCACATAAAAATAAAAAATGCATTTATGATCTCAAAAAAAGACATAAGCAAAATAAAAAGCAAATACAAACCAAGAAAATGATTTGCAGCTTCTATTATATAAAAAGTTTGTTTTTCTAATATACATAAACTTTTAGAAATTGAGATGAAGAAGCTCAACAAACCAACAGATAAATTGGCAAGAACCTGGACAGACAAATCACATAAAAAGAAGTATAACTGGTCTTTAAGACAATAAGATATTCAGCCTTACTTAAATTTTTAAAAATGCTAATTAAAACTATGCTGAAATGCCATGCTTTTTATCATATTGGCAAAAATCCAAAAGTTCAACAATATACAGTTGACCCTTGAACAACATGGGCTTGAACTGCTTAGGTCCACTTATATACAATTTTTTTGTCAATAAATTTATTGGGGGAAATGTTTGAGATTTGCAATAATTTGCAAAACTCACAGACAATGTTTTTCTTAATATTTTTCTGTAGCTTACTTTATCATAAGAATACAGTATTTAACACATATAACACAAAAATACATGTTCATTGACTTTATGTTATTGGTAAGGCTCTGGTCAACAGTAGGCTCTTAGTAGTTAAAGTTTGGGGGGGTCAAAAGTTATGTATGGGTTTTCAATTCTGTGGATGTTGGCATCACTGACCCACCACACTGTTCAGGGATCACGTGTACTTTGTTAGGGAGAAACAGGCAGTTTTAAGCAATTCTCGGGGAGTATGGATGATGCAGTTCCTAGAAGGGGCCATGTGGCAAGGTCTATGCAATGTTACAAATACTTCCACCCTGCAACCCAATTCTCCAGCTTCAAGAAATTTATCTTACAGCAATCCCTGCACAGTTACAAAATGATGTGCACAAGTGATGTACTGTGGTATTGATTATAATAGTGTGAGAAGCAGCCCATCTGAATAGACACGTCTCCAAACAAGGCATAAAGATGGCCAAGAGAGAAATAAAAGAAGAAAAAAAGAAACAAAAAGAAGATGGCCAGTAGACGTATGAAAAGATGCTCAGCATCACTAATCATCAAGGAAATGCAAATTAAAACACAATGATATTCCACCTGTCAGAATGGTTATCATCAACTAATAGACAAACAAGTGTCAATGATGTGGAGAAAGGGGAATACTCATGCATTGTTGGTGGGAGTGCAGATTAGGGCAGCCACTGTGGAAAGCAGTACGGAGTTCCTTAAAACTTTAAAAATGGAACTGCCTTATGACCCAGGATTCCACTTCTGGGTATATATCCGAGGAAGCCCAAAATACAATACTAATTTGAAAAAATATATGCACTCATCTGTTCATTGCAGTGTTATTTACAATAGCCAAGATATGGAAGCAACCCAAGTACCCACCAATAGATGAGTGGATAAAAAAAGTTGTGGTACACATATACAATGGAGTAAATTAAAAAAGAATAAAACCTTATCCTTTGCGACAGCATAGAGAGTATTATAGTAAGTGAAATGTCAGTCAGAGAAAGACAAATACCGTATGATTTCACTTAGATGTGGAATCTAAAGAGCAAAATAAACAAACTAGAAATGGACTCAGAAACAGACTCAGACTGATGGTTGCCCGAGGGGAGGGAGTTGGGGGGCTGGGTGAAAAAGGTGAAGGGACTGAGAAGTATAAATTGGCAATTACAGAATAGTCATGGGGATGTAAAGTACAGCACAGGAAATATAATCAATATTGTGATAACTCTGTGTGGTGCCAGGTGGGAGCTGGAAATCCTGGGGGGTCACTTTGTAAAGTGTATGATTATCAGACCATTGTGTTGTACAATTAAAGCTAATACAACATAATAATGAAAGTAAACTGTAATTGAAAAAAAATTAAAGATAAGTAGCAACCCATTGCCATAAGCGGAGGAGGGTTGGTTACATAAATTATGGTACATGCGCACAGTGGAATACCACGCTGCTGAAAATGAATGAGGACACCTTCTCTGTGGTGCCCTAGGAAGGTCTCCAGGAAGGTAGTTCGGTAGAAAAGCGAACTTCAGCCTCAGGAAGACAATGCGATGCCTCTTGTGTCAGAAAGGGGAGGAGAACACCGGTTTGTTTTGCTTGTGATTGCATCAAGCACTGGAAGTATATACACTGCCAGGGGTGGGGCAGGTGTGGGGACAGGACGTACAGTGGAAGCAAATGGTTCTCGTTGTAAACCATTTTTACTTTTGAAACCTCTGACTTCTTATTCCAGAAGTTAAATTAAAGATTTAAAACTCTTCATCTTGCCCATACTTTAGGAGCCAGATTGCATATCTTTGTGTCTCGGCCTCCCCTCTTGCAACATCCGTGAATTTGGGCGAGTTTCCTAACCTCTCAGAAGAAGAATTTGATGAGTTGATAAATGCAAAGAAGTCAGGCCTGAACCAGAGTCAAGTCTGTGTATACGGTTGGGCTGTTATTTATACTGCACTTAATAGTGACGATTTTAAAGAACTCTTGGGCACTCTCTAGTGATGACAGTTTTGGAATCTTGCCAATACTCCTGTGATAGCACCCTGTTTGTTTTTCGAAGACAGTAAAATGAATGCCAAGAGAAAAGATTGATTATTCCGACACAGCCCTGAGTCGGGGCCGAGTATAAATGCAGAAGTCGTCAGTGGGGCATTACCAGAGCCTTCCATGTCACACGTAGGGGCACCATGGGAGACAAGAGCATTGATTTTCATTCCGTTTTAGCAAATTAAAAAAAAAAAAAAAAGGAATACAATAAATCCGAGTTGGAGGTATTATGAATGCACAGACTGTTTCAAGATGTGCGGGACAGCTGCAAGACACAGCCCCTGTAAATAACTGCCACAATTCTTGATGAAATCAATAGATGAAATCTCCCTGCTAATTTTCTAGCTGCCCAGGAAATGGGGGTCACCGTCAGGCTGGGAGTTTCTAGGAGAAACTTTAAATAAATATGGGCAATAGGTTCTACTTGGTGTTTGCATTTATGCTCCTGGACATGGCCACCCTATGATCATTTGTTTTTCAAAAATAAACAATTACTGATGCAGAAATTATATCATTAGCAGGGCACTGTGAGTAAATGCATCAACCCCTTTTCCCTTTAAAATTTTGTTTAAAATAAATCTTCATTGTTGAAAGTATTACATGTGCCCCCTTTTCCCCCTCATTGACCCTCTCCTGCCCGTCCCTGCCTCCCACCCAAGGCCTTCACCACCCCGTCATCTGTGCCTTTTTCTGTGGAAAATGAATATGCGCATGACATTTTGATATTTGGATTATCGGATAATGCTGATTGAAAACAGCACAAAGAAACAGCTTAGGCAGCTTTCTTTCTAATCTAAAAGGGAAGCCTACCACATTGCGAAGAAATTGTGCCCCCTGCTGATTTAATTTGATATTACCGTCTTCAACAAGACGAAAAGCTTGGAGCGACAGCTGAATGGTGCTGAGCACAAGCCCCTGTGATTACTTTAGAATTTTGGGGACACAAAGGACTCTGTTCCTGCTACCCAGAGAAATAAAAATGCTCCTTGAGCTTGATTGAGTTTATTCAGTATGAGAACATTATCTTCACCAATGAATAGCAATCATGCTCCTGCATTTTAGGTGCCCAGAAGTCACTTTGTTAACTTGGTATGAGCCGCACATTCAGATTCTACATGCACCCTCCACAAGGGTTCTTGCCCTGGACGAGGCTGCTAGCTAGAAACACAACAATTCTATCCGGATGCCCTCTCCTAGGGTCCTCTTTTTTGTCTTGGCGTCTCATTTCCTCCTTTGCCTATTGCCTGACACTCTGGGCTTTTAATCTGTTTCTTTTCCCCACAAGCTGCCAAGCATTTCGGGAAATGTTCACTGACAAAGTTTACTTTCTCCTCTACTGCAGGCTGAATCACCGTGTCTCCTCAGATCCATGTGTTGAAGCCTAACCCCCATTGTTACAGAGTTCCCGAACAATCAAACAATGCAGGAGGAGAGTTTGGAGAGACTTACTTTATTCATCTCTCGATTGGGCTTAGAGAAAATGAATTCAAATTCTAAGCAAGGCTATAAGCAGAACTTCCCTTTCTATTAAAGAGCCAGCCCTGTGTGCACTTAGTGGTTATCTGGATGCTGGCCTTGAAAACAATACAGTTCTATCCAATTAAAAAATCCACCTGGCATGGCATTGAGATGATGGGCATATCTAGTCTCTGGCCTACAAGGTCATACAGCTAAGTTTATCTTCACCATTCTTCAAACAGACTAAAGCAGACTAGAAAGCAACATTTTGTCTAAGAAAAACAGCAGAAAATTCCAAACAGCAGTTTGTTACAATAGGGATTTTCCTTCTCACCAGGCAATGTATTTGGAGGTAGAGCTTGGGGGAGGGGAGGAGAATGAGATTTAGATGAGATTGCGAGAGGAGAGTACCCATGATGGGACTGGGGCCTTTGTCAGGGGAGCTAGAGAACAGAGCCCTTTCCTCCTCCAGGTGAGGGCTCAGTGCGAGGGTGCCGTCTGCAAACCAGGAAGAGGGTCCTCACCAAGACCCCAAACACGCTGGCACCCTGACCTCTGACTTCCAGCCTCCAGAACTGTGAGAAATAAATGGCTGCTGGTTCAGTCCCCAGAGCAGCCTGAGCTAAGACATTCTCTTTTAAAATATATGTACATCTTTAGGAGAAATTCCTGAACATAAGTAGGACTTTAATGGTGTACTTGGCCTTGGAGAAGGCAATGCAGGAGGGGGTTTTGTTACGAAGCGAGTCCCCAAGAGATGGACCACCGGAGCCAATTTGATTAAGCATGCTAGAATTTATTACAGATTCGAATCTGGACTCAAACCATGGCTGACGCAGCAGCCAGTAAACACCCAGGTAAGAGCCCCGATGGAGGGGCAGTCCCTCCAGAGCGCTCACACAAAAACACAGACAAACACACACCTACCGCGGCCAGTCAGGCTCTTCGGAATGGGGGTCCCTCATGGTCCTGGCTGGGGATTCCAGTCATGATCCCCAAGGACCACCAGGGAGCCGAGTCCGATGCAATAAACAAAAGAGCCATCTCTATGCTAGCATAGGCTATCCCACTCATGCCGGCAGCATGGCGGAAGAGAGCGAATTTCGCCCAGTCCAGGGGTTTTACTCAGGTTGGTGATGTCACTGCCTCGGCTAACCCTGATTGGCCCCTCAGGACTAAATTCTAAAGACTGGGGAAGGCCTGCAGGGTTGGTTCCCAGTCACACTCTGCTTGACATTGGATGTGGCCTTATCTTGCCCATAATACAAAAGCAGAACTAAAGGTTATCTACAGTTTCTACCCCTGAAGCTACTGAGTCAGTGGGAGTCGATCTCCTGTAACTACCCTATTGTTTAAGCAAGCAATCGAAGGTAGAAGTCAGATAGCAAGGTTAAAATTCAAACAGCAGTTTTTACCCAAGTATGAGTGCTACCATATTTCAGGTTTATGGTAGAGGACCACCACTCATTCCTCTCCCAGAAAGGCCACAGCCTGTATGGCTGCTTTTCTACCAGCAGCGAGTAGAATAACCTCTTCCAGGGCAAAGGACAGAAAACTCGGTCATCCGTTCAAGTCACGGGTAGGTAGTAAAACTTTCCCCCACTCCCTACAAGAGCTTCCCAGTCTTTCCAGGGTCCCTCTGGTCTTGGGTCAGTGTTGCTAGATTTAGTGAAGAAAAGTACAAGGCACTCGGTTAAATCTGAATTTCAGGTAAATAATGACTGATTTAATATTTGTCTTGGTTGTTTATCTGAAATTCAAATGGAACCGGGGTCTTGTATTTTTGCCTGGGAACCCTATCACTGACTTAACTCTGTTTTCACGTTTTCTGATCCCAGGGCCTTTTAAATCCACCCGAGTGGCCTCTGGTCCAGGCCTGGCAGGGAGCCCTGCGGTCCAGATGGCCTCAGTGGCCTCTCTCACTCCGCCGCTGTCCCAGGCGCTCGACTCCCTCTAGCGGCCTCCAGGGACATCACACCCGCCTAGTGGGCAGCTGGGAAGGCACTGGCCGGAGTCTGGGGAAAGACACGCAGAAACCACATCCTTAGAGGCATTTTCTGGGCGCTGGGGAGGGGGCCTGCTGCGTTCAAAATCTGCTAAACCTAATTCTGTTTCCCCCAGGGTCCGTGCACAAGAGTTCCTGTTCCCAATAGGGAAATGGAGTTGCTCTTGTTTCAGTTAAAAATACAATGGAACAATCTAAACTGACATTTAGGGTCTAACCTCGGGCTGTACTCCACTACTACTGGCTGACTGATACTAGTAGATGTCCTCATTTCTTGCTGCACTGAAATCCAAGCCTTTCTCCCTCCTGACCCCAAATGATTTGTCAAGGAACCTTCATTTATATGGCAAGCTCGGGAAGGTGGAGAGACCTTATCTGTCCTCTGTACTGTGCCTGGCACCCAATAACTATGTTTAAGTGGATTGACATTAAAATACACTAGTGGTTTTGAGTTAAAGAAGAAACCCATTCCTACCTTCAGAGAAGGACTACTTCATCGGGATAGGAGGAAGTGGCTGAAGTGCTCACCTCAGCACTGACTGTGGAATTAGGTCTTAGAATCTCACATCCACTCCTAATTGATGGCTATAGTCGAGCCAGCACTGAAGGATTGATGAATAGGAGATTGCTTTACAGTACGCAGCTCTTCGTATTTATGAAACAAGAGTGATGTCTAGGACAATGAATGGAACCAAGCACAGGTTCTGGAATCCAGAGGTGATTCCTGGATTACACCCTGAGTTCCTTCTTCAATATAAGTGTTCTATGATTGCTTATGGAAAGAAGGAAGGAAAGAAGGAAGGAAGGAAGGAAGGAAGGAAGGAAGGAAGGAAGGAAGGAAGGAGGGAGGAAGGAAGGAAGGAAAGAAGGAAGGAAGGAAGGAAGGAAAGAAAGAAGGAAGGAAGGAAGGAAGAAAAAGGTATCTATCATGACCATCTCCACACCAAAGATAACCCGTCATGAAACACACTCTTTGGCTTACTATGGGGTAAAGGCAAGGCAGGAAGAGACTTTAATGACAAAATTCTGATATCAGGGGCCCCTACCATCAGGGGCAGTACTTATGGTCAGACCTTTAGTCTCCATCAGTGTCCTTGAAGTCACCCAAAGAGCACAGAATTAAGCAAAACCATGCATCTTGCTTTGCATTTTCAAGACAAATCCCCCAGAAATTGCCCCCTTTTAACCATATTGTCTCTTGAAGCCCTGACACACACACACAAGCTGGACCTGCACCTCTTGTACTGTCATATTGTAAATCAGAAGACACCTTACTCAATAAGCTACATTTATTTGGAGTCATTTCGCTAGCGCTAGCGGGCCCAGAGGAAATCTTGCTTCTCAAATTCTGGGGCCCAATATGGTGGAAGGGTCTGCCTTTTTTATATGTTTTTCAGCTCTTTGTTTTCCAAATTTGGGATGAGACTTCCGGACCTTCTGAGAAAAAGTCCTGTGTGCTGGGACAGGCCATATGACCATATTTCAAGGCCTGGCCTGGCATCAGCACTGACAACTCTGTCTGGAGCATAGTTTATGGCCTCTCTGGAATAGGAATAGTCTTATTTTTCCCTATTATTTAAGCAAGCAAAAGTTTACAGAAGCCAGAATAGGAGGGTTAACATTTTAAACGGCAGTTTTTACCCAAGATGGAGGTTCCTATGCTTCAGTACCTGTCTGAGTCCTGATCTGTCATCTTGCAGAGAAGGGTGGTAGGTATTTGAACAGGAAATTGAGACATCAAATACTCACCCTTTTTAGAATAAGACACAGGGGAAGAAGTAATAATTACTGAGCATCTCATATATGCCAGGTACTATCTCTTGTTACCTCATGTGCTCTTTGTGGGATATTAGTCAGCACAGGCTGCTGCAGTAAGACTGCCAGACACTGGGTGGTTTAAACAATAGATAATTTATTCGTCACAGTTCTGGAGGCTGGAAGTCAGAGAGCAGGGTCTCAGCATGGCTGTATTCTCACATGGAGGAGAGAAAGAGCTCTTGGTCTTCATTTCCTCATAAGGGCACTAATCCCAACCCGGGGCTCCTTTCTCCTAAACTTATGCAAACCTAATTACCTCCCAAAGGCCCCATTTCCAAACACCATCCTATTGGAAGTTAGAACTTCAACATGTGTTTTTTTGGATGGACACCGATATTCAGTTCATAGTACACAGTAACACAGGGAGGTTGTCATTATTGCCCAGATTTTTACAGATACAGAAAGGCCAGGTTAAAGAAGTGAAGTAACTTGGCCAAGGCCAAGGGTGCCAGAATGCCAACCCCCATCTGCCTTATCCATTTCTTCCTGACATATGGCACTGGGACTTGAGTACCTGAGGAAGCCATTTGTATGCCTAGAAGCAGGATCAAATAATTAGAGACTGTATGCTAGAAATAAAAAATCAAGCATCAAGGGAAAATGTGGGCAGCAGGTGAATGTCCTCTGCTGAACCTCTGAGCTCTGAGGCCTGGGTTTCATCAGCTGCTCCCTCTCTGAACCTAAGGTTCTATATATAACAAAGGGCACGACGGTGGTTTCAAAAATCTTTCTCTGTTTTTAAAATGCATACATTCCCAGGCCCCACCTCCTGAGCATTTAGATCCAATAAATCTGGAGAAGGGCCCTGGAATCTGCATTTTAGAAAGCATGGCAAATTTGAAACTCAGGGAATTTGATTTTCTCTAATGTTCATTACTCTTCCCAATTCTGACAACTCACCGATTGGACTACATTCTCAAGATAATTTTCTAGCAAATACTTTTATTATTATGTTAGAAAAGGAAAAGTTAAGGCCCTGTATGATAGAACTGTTGGTGTTTTTTTTTTTTTTTAGTTAGCAATATTGATACATGGAAATTCTGTTGGTGTTTTCTATGCCATTCACTGGCATTTGACAACTTGCAGCATAGCCCCAATGGAGATGTAAGCTCCATAAATCCAATAATCACACTTGACATTAGGTTATAAAGAGTTATGTGGAGTATAATAGAACCTGCAAACTTTCCAAGAAATAATGAATCCCCTGAAAGGAGTGACTTTTGAACCAGAATATGGTAATGGTTCTTTCAACCAGATTTTCTTTTAGTCATTTAGATCCTGTATTCATTCCTCGAACATGTATTTTTTTTTTTCAAGTGCTCACCATGCTTAGGGCTGTGTTAGGAGCTGAGACCAGCATGGATAAGACACTTGGTTTCATTGAGCTTAGTGTGTATCATATCTTCTCAAATCCTGGTAAGGAAGAGTCTGGGTAAAATAAAGTCAGTAAGTACACATGAAACATTTTACAGATGTTCCCACTCTGAAAAGGATCACCACACTGTTTATATTAATGGACACATGAATGGGAATGGCGTTAGCTGCACATTCTTTGGATAGTATCAGGGATGAGAAATCCAAAATGCTTCCAAAGAAAATAAAGAGGCTGTGCTGCACTTTCAACTATGACCAGGAACCCTATTTTGTTGGGTCACCTGACTAGGTTTACTGACTAGGTTTACTCTTAGCACCCAACAACGATATATCACCTCTTGTTTTTCATAATTATTTAATCCTTAGGTCACTCAACTCTATCCCTCCTTAGCAATGTGCACCATTCATACTCTTAGGTAATCACTATTTCCTTCTTTAGTCATTACCCACAGCACATACATTTCATTATCTTTATCTTATCTTCCTCTAAGAAACTCATCTAAATACACCTATGCACTTCCCTTTGAAGTTGGTAGCATAACATTGGTAATTTGTCACTCTTGTAATTGAATAAGTTACCTAGAAAAGTGATTTTTTTTCTCCCCTTCTTCTTTTTATCACTTTACTTAGAAAACTTCTGTCTGTATTGCTGACATGTCACCTGCTCAAATATCTAAGATTAAATCTCATCATTGGGCAGGCGAGTAGTTGATATATGACTAACAGGCAATTCTCCTTCAGGACACTCAAGGTTGTGTAAGTAAGCCTGACTCAAACCTGCTGCAACAGCGCTGTGCAACAATGGAGCTGCAACACGGAGGCCCGATGATGACAGCCTCAGTGCCGTGGCAACCGGTTCTCTAACTCAGCAGGGAAGTGATGGCCTGGCGAAACAAACAGCTCTCACAATCATTCCAGAAATTCTGAGGGGCAGTGTGATTTTTCTTTACGTGCTTGCAGAGAAGAGACTGCTGTTTAATTGATGTTTTTTTTTTTTTTTTTTAAGTTAGCGCCAGTGTTTCTATGCTCCCCTTATGAGGTTCTTCACTGTCATTCACTTCCATTTCTGCTCAACAAGGATCTCCTAAGCCCTTTCTACATGCTAGACACTGTGCTAAGACCTGGACAGGGAGCCATAATAGTAAGTGGACACAGACACGCGTGACTTCTGCTACAATATATTCTTCTAATCATTTCACCAGATTCGTCTATTTTTAAATATTTTGATAACGAGTCAGAACACAAGAGTATGGGGCTGAAAGTTTGGGCTCTGGTCAGACAGACTTGAGTATGAAACTCAAGCTCATCGCTGCAGCTGCGGTGTGTTCATGGATGTGCATGTATGACTGAGCCTTTATTTTCCCATTTGTGAAACAGAGGTGACATTCGTGTCTTCTCCCCAGAGTGTGTGAGGACTGAAGAAGATAATACTTCTAAAAGTACCTGCCCAATTGTCTTGAATTTAGCAAGTGCTTACAAAGTGGAAGCTCTTATTAATTGATAATATGATTTTCCCAGGCGTATATACACAGATCCAATTGGTTATCTGTCAGAAGGTAAGGGCCTCCATGAGTCATCAGCTAGACTGAGCTTAAGAGAGGATTTCGACAGGGGTTGAAATGACAGTGACTGAATTCATAGCAGCTGTTGTTGAGTAGTCAACCAGGAGAATGTTAAAGTTAAGATTTTTTTTTCTAGCAGTGAAATTAAGAAAATAAAAACTAGTGCTGTGATCTACAGTTCTTTCTTTAGCACAACTTTTCCTCAGACTTATTCCGGAGAAAGCAAGTCCTAAGAAAGGCTGAGGATCAATAGTACTCTGGTTAAATGCCTTTAAAAAATGCTACATAAACTATATTATTCTTAGTCACAATGCACACTCGCCTATTAAAGAGTCAAAGAATCCTAGCAGAAAATAAACAATTTAAACTTTCTTTTATCTCCCAAATCCATGTCTATAAAATTTTTAATACCATCAATTAACATCTCAAAGAACATCATTTGGGAAATGCCACTAAAAGATGTTGAAAAGAACTGACCTCAAAATCATCAAGCTTTGAAAAGGATCCACACGTGGGAACTGGGCAAATGATTTTCCTTGCCCTGACCCTTATCTGTTGTGTAATCTTAGGCAAGTCATTGAATTTTACACATATAAAATAAAATGATAATACATCCTGCTCAGATAGCCATAGAAAGAAGACTCATTAAGAAAATGCATGCAAGGTAGGAACAGAAGTTGCTAAATAAAAGTTAATATTTTTTCAATGTTCATGATCACTTTTTCCAGAATAAATATCAAGAAGCATTTTTAAGAGTAAAGCCTTTTAATATGGGATGGCTGGGAAGAGATTTGGGTATGTTTAGGACATTTTATTGACTAAAACCTTAAGTAAGTGTCAGAAAGGGATCAGAATTAAGGATGGGAAAGTGGAGAAAAGAAGATAATTTAGTGATGGAGTGCTGAAGCCACCAACAGGAATGGTGAGAAAAACATGGGTATGGGGCAAAGTTAAGACTGTTTTTTGATGCACTAACTTTGAAAGGTTAAGAAACTACCCATTTAGCAATTTCATCTATTTAGATCTTAAGGAGATCAGAGCTTGAGAAACAAATGGAGAAATGCTTAGCATGTTATTGTGAAATTTCTAAAACAAGGATTATGATTTTATTTTCTGTGTTCAACCTAGTACATATTGAGAGATTTAAAAATATTTGGAAAATAAATGAATAAATCAATTGGGAAAACCAACAATTAAATGTCTATAGAAAAAAAAAGAGAACAAAGACTAAATCAATATTATAACTAGAGAAATCAGAGCAGGGAAGAGTGCCTGTGGGCAAAACAAATATTGCACCGTGACAGGAAAGAAAGAAAGTGGGTGATCAGTGATATCCAATAGTCTGGGAGGTCAAGGAGGATGAGAATTTACTTCTTTCAGCAATGTTTTGGGAAAAGCAGCATGACAAGAATCCAAAGTCCTATATCTGGGATATGGTTGATATCACCTGTGTAGAAGGAAACTCGCCCCACATACACAGGTTTTTAGAATGTGAATGAAGATAAACTCAGTAATAGAAGGAAAATGGAGGCCTATTTTTGCTTCTTGTGTTAACACAGGCTTATTCTTTTTAAACCTTTAATTATGGAAATTTTTAAACATAGCAAAAGTAGAAGTATAAAGAACTCCCATGTATCCAGCACTCGTTTATCTTCATACTTGAAGTTTAAGACTTGAGTAAAATAGGGGCAAATAAGTTGTTTTTTTAAAAATATATTTTATTGATTTTTCACAGAGAGGAAGAGAGAGGGATAGAGAGTTAGAAACATCGATGAGAGAATCATTGATCAGCTGCCTCTTGCACACCCCTTACGTGGGATGTGCCTGCAACCAAGGTACATGCCCTTGACTGGAATTGAGCCTGGGACCTTTCAGTCCGCAGGCCGGCGCTCTATCCACTGAGCCAAACCGGTTTTGGCAAGTTTTGTTTGTTTTTTTAAATTGGAAGATAATCACCAATAAAGTAAATCTTATAGCACACTTTTCAAAATATTTGCATTTTCATATAATAAAATATTACTTAAAAGAGCAAAAAACATTAGACAGAAAGTCTAAAATGCAGAAATTATAAAAATGAACAACAAATATCAGTTTTGATATTTTTAATAATTGACAATAAATGTATATGGATTTAAAAATTTTATTAAAAACAAAGGGCTTTCAGATTGAATAAGAATATCAAATCTAAATGCCATTTCCATGAGAACCACTAATAATAAATATACTGCTTAAATATTACATAATGAATTAAAAAATTCAAGGAAGGAAAACTACAAGGAGATAAAATAGGACTCAACAATTACAAACACTAAACAGAATCAAGAGGTAATAAGTAAGGGATGATTAAGGACTTTGAAATCTTGAATAATATAATGAAAGGTATGATTGAATATTCATATACTCTAGAGAAAATACACCAATTTGAAACATCATAGCAATTTTACACAAAGTTACAATGCATACAAGTTGCTCAGAGCATATTCTTTGACTAGCAAAGAGGAGTCAATATATATTTTTAAAGAGTTAATAAGAGAGACTTGCTCTACATGATATTAAACATCATAAAGCCATAATAGTTAAATCAGCTTTTCTCTAACTCTCTTACACTGGATACCTGACCAGACTTGACCTGACCCAGTGACCTTTTACCTCCTTTTGATCTACATCCTCAGTAGCAACACTCCCTAATGGATTCCTGATCTTCTACATCAAAGCTGTTCAGAGCTATTTTCCCCCCTAAAAGATTTGAGAGATAATCATGGAATGAAAGCAGGGGGAAATGATAAAGTGAAAATGACTAAATCTGTGTAAGTTACACTAAAGTCACCAGGTCTTGGAGTGACTCTCTAACCACTTGCTACTTAAAGTGTGATTTACTGAGTGAAAGCAACATCACCTGGAAACTTGTCAAAAATGCAAATTCCTGGGCCATATCCAGAACCGACACTGAATCACTCTCTGGGAGTAGAGCCCAACATCTGTGCTCAACAGTCTCTCTAGGTCAACCCTACTAGTATATATGCTAAAGCTTGACACCCATTGCTCTGACTTACCCCTCTTTATAACTCAGCTTGGTTTTTCTATTAACTGGGCCCATATTCCCTTTAGCAACAGGTGTGTGGGGTTTGAATGTTAGGCTCAAGAAATGGGAAAGGTATATATGGGAAGGACAGGAGGGAGGTCATAGAAGGTATGATTCCATATTCCTCCTAAGCGATAATATTCCTGATTTGGATGAATGGAGAAGCTAAACAATACATTAAAACCCAGCATTAGACTGGGTGACCAGGATTATCTTTCAGTTTCACCTACTTTGTTTGATCTTCCTTTCTTTCTCATTTGAGCACCTAAAGATTACTACTATCAAACCCACTGTATTGTGTCCTTACTTCTTTCACAGAGTGACAATTTTCTTGTATTAGATTCTCAAGCTCTGAGGAAATAAAGAAGGTTGTCCATTTCATTGGGCAATCCTCTATCCATGCTTTATATGAGACCATAGCAACCCTACGAATCCACCTGCTCAGAAAATGTTACTATTACAATAGTCTTGTGTGAGTGTTTCCTGCAATATTAGCACCTTTAAAAATTCCCATCTGATGAGTAAAAGCCGAACACACTTCTTCATTTAAGTTTCAAAAAGAATACGAGCCATTCATTGCAGGAGTGAGATCCTAACACTCCCCTTCCGACGGGGCGCACCCACCCTTTCCCGGAACGAAGAACGGTGGCTGTTAACCTGTGACCAAACAATTCACGTGGGATTACTAATATTTTCGTGAGGAGTAGCCAGGCTTTAGGAAATTTGATATTGCTGAGGCGATGTAGCAATTTTGCTGGAGGCTTAGCATAATAACTTCAAACAAGTCGCTGGAATTGCATTTGCCTTTTGGGTAGAGTCCAGCCAAAACAAGCGAAATGTTTATGCTAACCAGAAAAGAGCTGGCGTGCTTTGGGCATGGTATACTTTCAAGGAACGAGGACATTTTAGAAACGGCTGTGAGAAGATGCAAGAGAATTTTGTTCCTTTGGAAATCATGGCTAATATTTATGATACGATGTCATTTATCTTTGATTTTTAAATCATTTATTTATGTGTTGTGAGACAAAAATAAGTAAACCAAGTTTTGGTTCACATATTCTTACCTTTCATAATTTTTTTTTGCCACTTAAGACTAAGGTCAATAAACATTGTCTTGCTGGTTATGCTATTAGAGAGGGCATGTGGTACTTACTATGTAAAAGCTAATAATTAGGTTGATGAGTCAGGGACAGCAATGAGGAATTGGGTGGAGCTTAGCAAAATTTTTAATTTCATGAGAATGAAGAAATTTAGAGAGGAATTTTGTTTATTCCCACCAACCTCCATTCCCACCCCCTGCCTCAAGTGGATCCTTTTCCAGATTTTCTTTAGTTTCTGAAATGAGTTATTATTGTAAGAGCCTTTATCATTTTAGTGTAATTTTCAGAGATGGTTTATTTGTAAACATAAATGACTAATTCTTACATCATGGTTTTCCTGTTTTCATCTTTGCCTCTTTGTTAAGCTACTGTCTACGTACCACAGGCAAAAACCAACCAGGTTGAAAAACCCAGTCAGTGGAAGTCACCATGGTTTGCCTGTGTGGCCACACCTCACAAGGGGAGCCAGTTTTGCCAGTCGCTGTGGAAATTTTCCACACCTCAGAAACAAATGGTCTCAGTCTCTGTCTTCTCCCGGTGTGCCCTGTGCTCTCTCTCACTAAGGTCAAGGATCTGTCTCTCCTTTTCTATTATAGAAGGACTTGATTTTACCTGGACTCTGCTGTCTTTGGGATCATCCTTAGAGTAAGAGGAAAAAGCTCAGGAACTGGACTAGGCTCAGAAAGCCTGTGTCCTGCCCCATCTTTGTCACTATGTCTCTGCCCAAGATGCTCACTTCCCCACACTGTCCGAATGGGAGCGCTGGCCCTGGATTATGGCCCACATTCTATGACTCTGCTTCTTAGTTGTTCACTCTCACACTGTCCTCAGTGATCCTCAAGGGGTGCTCCACAGCTTACAAGCTCTTTCAGACCTTTACAGTCTAAAAGGCCTTTTCGTGCTCTTGATCTCATTAGGTATTTTTTTAATTTTTAGGTATATTTTTATTGATTTCAGAGAGGAAGGGAAAGGGAGAGAGAGATAGAAGCATCAATGATGAGAATTGTCTATCGGCTGCCTCCCACACACCTGCTGCTGGGGATCAAGCCTGCAAGCCCGGCATATGCCCCTGACCGGAATCGAACCTGGGACCCTTCAGTCTGCAGGCTGACACTCTATCCACTGAGCCAAACTGGCTAGGGCGATCTCATTAGATCTTTAGCAACTCTGAGGCAGATTTTACCACCTTCATTTGAGGGGTGAAGAAGTTGATGCCAATAGAGAGAGGGTTTTCGATTTACTCACTGACTCAGAAAGAGTGAAGCCAGGGTCAACAACCATGTTTTTAGTAACTAGTCCCCTGTTCCATGTAGATACATATCATGACACACAAGTTCATAACAACATAAAGAGGGGTGGGCCCTTCTACTATCATTTCCAATAATTGAAAACACAAACTCCAATTTATTTGTTTTTGTTTTTAAAATATCTTCTCTTGTTCTGAAGCTTCAGGAAATTAGGAAGTAATTCAAGGAATAGATTGAAAATGTGAAAATGAAGTACATGTTTTATAAGGATTATTATAGAGATTGGAATAGGCAGAACCAAGACCAGGATAAGGCAAGTGAGGCCTTTGCCTCAAGAACAAAATTTAAGATACAGAAAAGTAATAAAATTTAAGATACAAAAAAGTAATAAAGATTAATATTTTAATGCAGTATTTTTATAAAATCACAATTCAAAAAATAAATGATGAACAAAATGCCAAAATTTTAAATAAAGATAGAATCAGTAGAGGAAAAAAGGATAATTATTTAAAGAATTATGTAAATTCTTCAAGCTACTAAAAATGACTACTGTATCAAATCTATACTCTATGCTTCTAGACTTCCGATTATGTAAGAAACAAAAGTTAAGCTATTTTTTTATGCAACTATTAATTGTGACTTTTTTTCTTACTTTCAGCCACATATGCCTGAGTCAGTCAGTATATTTGAATTTCACTGGCTGCACATACCTAGTTCCTAAGACAGCATCTTTTCTGAAGGAAATGTACAACAAATATTTAATCTAAAGAAAATTTTATTTGATTGAGGATATTTATAAAATAAAATGCTGATAAATTATGGGGAAATTTTGAAATTGATGGGATAGGCAGAGTAGAGAGGCATTTTTGAAAAGGCCTTTGCAGGTATTCAATCAATGAGGTAATAATACAAGTTAATCTTTACCAACTATTCATGATATATCAAGTAATATTGATTCCCCCCCCCCCCCCCCAAGATCTGAAGCTTTCTGAAAATGGAACACTTATTTTTCTTTTAGTCCATAGATATAGTCCAAGTGTTCAGTTACTCCTGGGATGAATTGTACATCGATGACTTTAACCCCTACTAAAAAAATCACAGCAGCCATTTTTAAATGCCTGTAGTTGCCAAACCTTAGTATGTCTTAAAGTATCTATTCCAAGTCAAATAAGATATTGTTTCAGTCCTTAAAGAACTTGCTATTGCCCGGCTGGCATGGCTCAGTGGTTGAGCTTCAACCTATGGATCAGAAGGTCACAGTTCAATTCCCGGTCAAGGCACATGCCCTGGTTGCAGGCTTGGTCCCCAATGTGGGGAGTGTAGGAGGCAGCCAATCAATGATTCTTTCTCATCATTGACATTTCTATCTCTCTCCCTCTCCCTTCCCCTCTAAAATCAGTAATAAAAATATATGTATTTTTAAAAATAACTTACCATCTATAAGAGGCTTGGAGGCTCATAACTTGGGAGGTATTTATCTCCCATTGGCCTGTCTCCTCTATGCCTCATTGTCCCCAGGACTCAGCCTTCGACCTGATCTTTGGTGGTCTTGCTCTAAATCACATGTGCCAAACACAAGGCCCGCGGGCCAAATCCGTCCCGCCAGGCCTTGCAATGTGGCCCGCACCGCGCTATCATCACTGCACTCCGCTGCGTTTCCATCACAATGACAGTTTATGACTGTTGAGTAAACCATTCGGCCCGCGATTTAGGCTGGATTTTAGATTTTGGCCCCTTCTCTGATTGAGTTCGACACCCCTACTCTAAATCATTAGAACTGCCAGTATTGGTTCGGATCTCCGTGGGTTCCTGCTTCCATTGTTATGGGGATGTCAGCGATGGAACTGGCACCTCCAGTGAGAACTCCGAAAGCCTCTAGCAAGTATTATTGACTTACTTGATGATGAAATTTCAAGTATGACTTTTTATTCTAGATGAACTATAAGTTCCACAGGCCCTGTGAGTAGGCATGAGGCTTAATACCTATTGTCTCAGCTGGAGGACCAACAAATGAATGATCAACAAAATTTTTAAACAACCCAACAATAACTGGGAGTCTATGGATACAGATGTTCAGCGCATTGGGTAATAACACTATGTGTGTGCCTCAGGGAACATTCCCATAGCAGCAACTTATACTAGTAGCAATGAATTTGAACTTGTTTAGCAAGGCAAATTCTGTCATCATTTTTAATGGGTAATAAACACCTAATTAGTTACTATTGCATAAATTAATAATTACAACATGACCTGGCTTACCTCAGTCTGAACTAGCTTTTATTTTTAACAGGTTTAAGAATCCCTTAATGTTCATTACCACTTATAATGAAGTTTCTTCTAAGTGCAATGATTTTCAACCTTTTTCATCTCATGGTACACATACACTAATTACTAAAATTCTGCAGCACACCGCAAATTGTTATATTTTTTGCGGATCTGACAAAAAAAAATAGGTATTATCAAAATTATATCACAGCGACTGGTTATGGTGTGTTGGCTACTGTCCTTTTTTTATTTAGCAACCTCAGGGAAAAGAGGTCAGTGCCCCTGACTAAAGCATCAGGAATGCATGTTTCTAAAATTCTTGCAGTGCACCAATTGAAAATATCTGCTCTAATGATATGATGGCATTTGGCCATGTTACCATAACTACACATTAAATAGATGGATTAAAATTTGGTGTACTCTCCAGCACCACATCAGCAATCTTATTTCTACCTACATAAATTATTGCAGAAATAAATTTTTGATTTATGCAATATAACCCTAGTTATTTTTAAGGAGTGGTAAAAATTCCCTGTACTTGTTTCTAAATAGTTGGGTGTTTTTTTTGTGTATTTTTAATTTATTTATTGTACTATGTTCTTACATTAAACCATAACCTCATTCCCAGTAAATATAAAACAAGGCAACAGATTACTGTATTTTTCGGACCATAAGACACTCCGGACCATAAGACGCACCAGTTTTTAGAGAAGGGAAATGAAGAAAAAAAGATTCTGAAACAAATAGTGTCCTAAAATATTTTTTGTGCATTAAAACCCAACATCACAGTCATAAACACATGTAATCAACCCTCTAAAGTAAACAGCAGCATTTAGAACCATTTTAGAGCTGGGCAAACTCACTGAGACCACACAGAGCCGGGCAAGTAAAATAACTTTTTTTTTAAAGTATATGTGTAGGCTATATTTGGACCATAAGACGCAGGGACTTTTTCCCCCCACTTCTGGGGGGAAAAAAATGTGTCTTATGTTCCGAAAAATACGGTACCTACTTCTTTGAGTTTACTATTTTATTTATCTTTTTCACATACACTAATGGCTTCTAATTGTTAAAGATGACAGTGCAGACCAGGAAAGAGGAAATTTGGATTCTTGTTCAGGCTCCGGCTGGCTGTAAGAATCTAGTCAAATTTTTCTAGTTTGTATGCTGGTTATTTTTATATACATAGTCAAAATAAGGTGATTTTAAAATTAAATAACTCCTCAGATTTATGTTTCCATAGCACACATTTTAGTCAATGAATTCTTCAGTGTGTGAAGTAGTATGCTTTGTTTATTTCAATTAGCTTCTAATTAGTGTCACATCTAAGATGGCATTGGCTGCTATAAATGTTAAATGCAAATCTATTAATGTCTAGGCACAAAATTATTATTCCAAAAAGCTATTTACAAACTAGAAGCAAACTTTTGTGAAGTGGTTCTAACACCCCCCCCCATCTTTGTCTACACCTCAATTTTAGCACCTTTTATATTATAATTATTTGTTTCTTTGCCCTTGTTTACAAGTCACTGGTGCACCAGCTTGGAATGTATATTATTATCTCCCTGAGGCTAACACAATAATTGGTACCTAGAAAGGATCCATTAAATATTTGTCAAATGAATATATTCAACAGTAATCTGAGAGTATAAAAGTATAATTACCATAAAAATGATAGACAAAGCTCTCTTTATATTATCTAGGTTCTGACATAAGCACACTATTTCTTGACAAGAAAATGTCTTGTTCCCACTATTGTCTTCCAAATGGTTATATAAATTACTTGAAGCCCTGCATGCAAAAATCACACACACACACACACACACACACACACACACACACACACATCCGCCTGCTGTCCAGCCTTGACACCCTAACCTCTCCACCCAGACCTGAAGCGGACCTGCCTCGCCCCCGACCCCTACGGCCTTCTCTGGCTGCCTCAAGCCCCACCCTCAGTCCCAAGAGTCACCTCGAGGTGGTTCCCCCTCCTCTGGGCACCTCCCCACTTCTTCCCCATCTCCAGAGTAATGCAACTGCTCTGCCCTGACATGGCACCTGAGGACAGCACAGAAGCAACACAGCAGGGTACTCTGAGTGCAAGCAGTGGTTGGTGAGGGGGATGCTACTGGCTCTCGCCCCCGTTCTCCCCTCCACAGGATGGTCCCGCCTCTTCGGGGCCCCTCCCTGCTTCTGCCCTGTCTCTGGAGCATGTGCATTGGTGGCTCCGCCCCAACAAGCATGCAGCTTCCTGTTGAACAGTCATTACAGCATGAGTGCATCACCACCATTAGCATATTAACTCCTTATTATACAGGATAGTTACGATTAAGAAATCTCTGACTTGCCGAAACCGGTTTGGCTCAGCAGTAGAGTGTCGGTCTGCGGACTGAAAGGTCCCAGGTTCGATTCCAGTCAAGAGCATGTACATTGGTTGCTGGCACATCCCTAGTAGGAGGTGTGCAAGAAACATTGGTCAATGTTTCTCTCTCATCGATGTTTCTCACTCTATCCCTCTCCCTTCCTCTCTGTAAAAAATCAATAAAATATTAAAAAGAAAAAGAAAAAAAGACATCTCTGACTCAAAAGCCAAATATAAAAGGGTAAAGTTTGCATAAATTGTTACAATTTTAACCTTTGTTTTATTTTTTATTAAATTTATTGTGGTTATATCCTATATAATAAAAGCCTAATATGCAAATTGTCCCTCAACTGGGAGTCTGACCAGGACTTTGACTGGGAGTTCAACTTGGGGCAGGGCTGGCCTGCCAACCTTCCGTGTCCCCTCCCTCTGGCTAGCCTGGCCCCAATTGACCTCAATTGGGGCCAGGCCGGCTGGATACAACCAATGTATGAATTCATGCACTGGGCCTCTCGTTGGTTAATAAGGTTATATAGGTTTTAAGTGTAGATTTCTATGATACATAATCTGTATATTGCATTGTGTGCCCACTACCCAAAGTCAAATCATTTCCATCACCATATATTTGGCCCCCTTAACCCTTTACTATCCCCATCTCCTTTCCCTTTTGTCTGTGTCTGTGAGTTTCAGTTTTATTTCCTATACTAGTATATGAGTGAAATCATATGGTTCTTAGCTTTATCTGACTGATTTATTTTGCTTAGCGTAATATTCTAAAGGTCCAACCATGTTGTCACAAATAGCAGTATTTCATCTTTTTACGGCTGAATAGTATTCAGTAATTAATTACTGGTGGGAATGTCGACTGGTACAAACACCATGAAAAGCAGTGTGGCGATTCCTCAAAAAATTAAGAATATAGCTTCTATACGACACAGCAATCTCTGTCCTTGGTATATACCCCAAAACCTCAAATTCATGTATTTGCAAAGATATACTAGTATGCACCTCTCTGTGCGCACTAGTATATCTGAATAATGCTGCCAACAAAACTAGTATATGTTTTGTTGGCAGCATTATTCACGGTGGTCAAGACTTGGAAACATGTCCTTTGATAGATAATTGGATAAAGATGTGGTACATACTAGCATATAGGATGGAATACTATTATTGTCACAATGCTCAATCATGAGCTCTTAATCTGATTATCTCTCCTGCTATTGCAGCAGAGCATTCTAGCTCTGTCTTATAACAAGTGCAAATTAATTCCCAATATAAAACAATAAAAACTAATATAGAAATGTTTTAAAAATTTATCATGCTATTAAATAAACTTTGAAGTCCTTTAGTACCTGATTAAGAAATCATGCCATTTTCTTTAGAGGTTTTCTTTGCTTAAATTTAAATTTTAGTATATTAATCCACAATCAACAATATCGGGACAGCAGAGATACAATGACTATGCCAATAACTCTTTAAATGGAAAGTTTTCCTCTGCACTGAAGATTTTATTATTTGCATCTCATTATAAATATTTTTCCAGAGGGCCTCCAAATTCAGAGCATCATTGTAACTAGTTTGTGATGAACCATAATATGCTGGCTATGCTATATAAGTAAGTGTACTGAGTCCTTTACTAAGCAATCAATATACCATTGTACTATGGCTTCTTATTAATGGTTAATACAATCAATTCACAAGAAAGACTATAATTTTTTGCGTATAGCAAAACCATTTTAGAAATAGGATTTAAGTTGTGAATATAAAAACAAGAAGAAATTATAAATTGTCTTAAATATTAAATAGTAATGAATAGTTTATTTCTCTGAGGGGAAGTTAGTTTTTTTGAAGATGAATATAAAAAGTGGTTATTGATCACTTGTAATCAGAAAAAGAGCTTGGGTATTAATTATATTTCTTTTTATGACCATGGAAAGAATAACAACCCTGAAAACTACCTAACTCTCCCTATTACTGCCGCAAAATAAGAATAAAAATATAAGAGAGCCCTACCTGGTTTGGCTCAGTGGATAGAGCAGTGGCCTGCGGATAAAGGATCCCGAGTTTGGTTCCAGTCAAGGGCACATGCCTGGGTTGGGGGCTCAATCCCCAGTAAAGACCGTGCAGAAGGCAGCCAATCAAACATCTCTCATCATTGATGTTTCTCTCTCTCCCTTTCCCCTTTTCTCTGAAATCAATTTTTAAAAATTAAAAAATATATATAAGAGAATTTTTATCAGATCTAAGAAATAATGAACTTTTAAGGAGATGCCAAGAAAAAATTCAAATAATTCCTATTAAGGCATATCTATGAGCTAGGCCCTGTACTAAAAACTTTGCACAGGTATTCCTCAGAGATATTGCAGGGTGGGTTCCAGACCAAAGCACTAAAGTGAATTGTTATCCTTTAACTGGTGGAGGGTCTTGCCTTCAATTTGTAAAAATCACATCTGTGAAGAACAATAAAGCGAAGCACAAGAAGACAAGTTATGCCTCTATACATTTTCCTGTTTAATTCTCATATACTATTTGAGTTAGATATCCTCTCCACTTTACAGATAAAGAAACAGATCCAGAAAGATTAAGGAATTGGTTCAAGGTTATACAGTGACAAAGTTTTAAGAATACTTTCAAGAACTTTTTCTTTTTTAGATATATTACAGTGACCTCTGACAAAATGGGAGAGCAAGCTCCCCTATATATTTTCTATTTTCCTCAGCGCTTTATTTAAAATAAAGTAAAAGATTAGTAAAATGTCTAACCCTATAATAACAGGGAAAATATGAAGAGACCAGAGCAGGTGGGATATTTCAGTAATTTTCTGAGAGATGGAAAGCAGGTGGTTAGACATTTTACTAGAAGCAGACAGACTTGAGAAAGCCATCACTGAGTCAGGTGCAGAGGTAGCTACTATGGAGGAGGGAGCCTCCTCTCTCTCCATAACCCCCAGAAAATGCCACACTGGTGGAGGCTGGACATGAGAAGTTGAGCTGAAAAAAAAGGGGGGGAGGGATTGGAAAGCCTGTCTATGGAACATTACCTTCTATGACTCTCAAGCACAAAATTCATAGCATTATAGCACTAACCTTTACTTCTTACACCCACACTGAAACAAGGGAAGTTCTCTTGGGGGAAAAAATTATGATGAGAACTAAGGCAGATAGTAAGGTGTTGGTGCCTCAAATTGCAGTCCTTCTCATCCACATTCTGGCTTTGAGAGGCCCCCAGTGTGGCAGCCAGGTTCTTGCCTGCTCACAGTGAAGTACAGCTTAGCAGACAACACCCTCTGCCATGAGCACATCTCTCCGAAGCAGCCTTTGTCTGTGTCAAGTTCAAGTATGAATGGCAAGTATGGATCACCCAGCTCTGAGACTGAAAGACCCAGACAGATACACTAAACATTTGACCCAACGCAAAGGTAATTCGGGAACAAAATAATTTTGAAAAATTTCCTAATTAAGAATGTTAGAAATATTTGAGAATATATTATACTTGCAAAACAAAAATAAGATGCTATGGGGAAAATAAATAATCAGAGAATATAATGTTCTTAGAAATTTACGTTAAAATAAAAAGCTTTTGCTCAATAAAAGAAACCATCAACAAAACAACAAGAAAACCCACTGCATAGAACATATTTGCAAATGTTATCACTGATAAAGGTTTAATCTCCAACATCTACAGAGAACTTATACAACTTAATAAAAGGAAGATAAATGATCCAACAACAACAACAAAAAATGGGCAACAGACCTAAATAGAATCTTTCAAAAGAAGACAGAATGATGGACAAAAGACATATAAAAACATGCTCAAAGTCACTAGTTATCCGAGAGATACAAGTCAAAACAACAATGTGGTATCTCACACCTGTCAGAATGGCAATCATCAACAAACCAACAAACGACAAGTGTTGGAACCCTTGTGCACTACTGGTGGGAATGAAGACTGGTGCAGCCACTGTAGAAAACAGTATGGAGTTTCCTCAAAAAACTAAAAATGGAACTGCTGTTTGACCCAGTAATCCTACTTCCCGGAATATATCCCAAGAAACTAGAAACACCCATCAGAAAGGATATACGCACCCCTATGTTCATAGCAGCACAATTTACAATAACTAAGATTTGGAAACAGACTAAATGCCCATCAGCAGATGAGTGGATTAGAAAACTATGGGACATATACAAAATGGAATACTACGCTGCTATAAAAAAGAAGAAATTCTTACCATTTGCAGCAGCATGGATGAACCTGGAGAGCATTATGGTAAGTGAAATAAGCCAGGCAATGAAAGAAAAATACACATGATCTCACTCATTTATGGAAAATAAAGAGCATTATAATCTGATGAACAAAAAAGATAGATACAGAAGCAGTAAAGCACCGAACAGACTGTCAAATTACAGCAGGAAGGCTGGGGAGTGTTGGGGAGGGGGCGGAAGAGATCAACCAAAGGACTTGCTTGCATGCACATAGCACAACAAATGGACACAGACACTGGAGGGGGGTGGAATTAGGGCATGCAACAGGGGGTAGGGTAGGCTGGAGAAAGGTCAATGGGGAAAAAAGAAAACCTTCACTGAGTCAGGGCATATGCCTGGATTTTGGGCTTGATCCCCATATGTACTACTATATGTAATACTTTAAAAATAAAAAAAGGAAAAAGAGAAAGAAAAAGAAATTTAAAATGTGATTAACTACTAGAGAAGATAAAAGGGGAATAAATTATAGAGGAAAATAGAAGAAAATTTTCCTTCATTAAAAAAAGACATATTTTAATTTTATGTTTTTTAAATATATTTTTATTGATTTTAGAGAGGAAGGGAGAGGGAGAGATAGAAACATCACTGATGAAAGAGAATCATTAAAATGTGCTATGCGAAATTAGCCAGTCAGAGAAAGATAAATATTACATGATCTCACTAATTTGTGGAATATAATGAACAACATAAACTGATGAATAAGGACAGATCAGAGACAGAGAAGCATCGATCAGACTGTCAAACCTTGGAGGGAATGTAAGGAAGGATGGGGGTAAGGAAGAAAGATCAATCAAAGGACTTGTATGCATGCATATAAGCCTAACCAATGGACACAGACACCAGGAGAGTGAGGGCATGTGTGGGGATTGGGTGGGCAATTGGGAGGGATAACCTCACATATATAATACCTTAATCAATAAAGAAAAATAAATCAGCTGCCTCCTGCATGCCCACTATTGGGGATCAAGCCCGAAATCCAGGCATATGCCCTGAACAAGAATTAAACCATGACCTCCTGGTTTATAGATCGACTCTCAACCACTAAGCCATGCTGACCAGGCAAAAGACATATTTTTAAATTTAAAGATATTTTCAAGTTGCAGTCCATAGTAGTAACAAAGCCTTCTCTTACTATGTCCCCAGTCTAGATGGGCAGCCTTATGGGTTTACTTGATATGTGGGTCAAAAAACACCCTCAAATGTATGTATGTCATTTTAAAAGTTCAGGGAGATTTACTAATCATTCATCTCTTTAATAGAGATGGTGACAAAGTGTAGCAATTGTCTTCCACCAAAGAGAACAAAAAATCTCAACCTGCTACAGACCACTGGACTGCCAAAAATTTTATTCATGTCACAGCCCTGGAACTTACATCATTTTTTTCCCCTCTCCCACTCTTTGACACACATGTTCCTTACCATGGAATCTATGGTACTTGCTACCTCCTACACACCACATCCAATCAGTAGGATGGACCAAACCAATGTTTTATGGCATGATGAAACAAGTAAGTTTCCTAGAATATTAACAAATACTGGAAAATCGGCATTGTCCTGAAGTAAGACTGTGAAGGAATACAGGTGAAAGAAACTAATTCTATTATCTCTTTATTGTAAAAGAGGGGGAGAATGTTTAACAGATTGGTAGCTGAGAGTCAGATGCCAAGATTATACCGTATTTTTTGCTTCAGATAATTGACACCTGGAACAGCCATTAACTTGAAGTTACATGATTAAGTAAATGACAATCCAGTGTCATCTTCCAAGACTCACCTATTTCTGTTCATGTCAAACAGCAGAGTTAAATGGGCATATGATACATTCTCATCAGCCCTGAATCTTTCATGCCTTTGATACTGGCATGAACTTCTGATATTCACCCAGAAATGTGGCATTACTTTTGGTCCACTGTTTCAAGGAGGGAATATTTTAGGAGCTTTGAAGGAGAATTCATAGCATATCTTTGTGACATCGTCACAGGGGATTTCCTTGTGGGAACCCAACATTCCTCTATTTAAGAAGCTCTGGTCTATGAACTGACTCAGGGATAGATATTGGTGAGGGACTGGGCCTCCCTATTGTGTTGACTCAAGCCAGGCCTGTGTTCATTAACTTAAGAATCATATACACAGATCAAGTAGGAGTTCAGTAGGTTGCCTATCTATTTCAGTCCTAGGGACATCATAATAAATTAACCACCACCATAAATACTCATGGACTGAGCTATTCTAATAACCACTCTGACTGCTGCTCATTACTGTAACCATGTCCTTTGTTTCTGGCATTTCAGCACTGCCAGGTGGCCTTTAGCACTTTGTAATACCATCACTCCTACTGAAGTCCGGGAACCATTTCAGAGACAGCACCCTCCTCCCTCAGCATTCCAAAGAGCATCAGAACATGTCACCCCAAAAGATGCCAATATGACAATAAGAATTATTTTGAGCTGAAGGCAACTGAGAAAAAGGTGACACAGAAAAGCCCTCTGCCTTCTCTCTATCTTCCTCACAGCAGGGCATACTTTTCCCTTGTATCAAGAAAGGGAGACCAACTCCTATCACTAGAAGCAGAGATGATACTGCAATGAGTCTGCATAAACACATGCTGTGAAAAAAACCTTACCTGCCATTAGTTACCCTCATATGCTTCCCAGCCACTTTCCCACAATTTACCAGCCCTAGAAGCCCAGTGCTTTCCTTGGTCTAGTTATTCCTCCACAATTTATTGCCTTTTGTTAAAATGGTATATAAGCCCCTGAATCTAACCACTTCTTTGGAGATTTTCAGGGTTTTTTCCCTCCTGAATCCCCCAAGCATGTGAAATTAAAAATATTAACATCAATCCAATTTATAAACTTTTTTCTAGTAACCTGTCTATTGTTAGTTTAATTCGTGGGTCCCAAAGAAAATAGAGGAAAATCCCTCTAGAATACCCAGACTACAAAAGAAATATGTACTAAAGTTTTTCAAGGACAAATTACCAATATACATTTACCAATGTTGTTTCTCAAACACAGTGAGGGGGTGGTTAAATGAGTTGTAAACAATAAATCATCTCCAGCATGCTAATTCCCCAAGCCTTTGCATTCCCCCCTCCACATTATTGCAATGAATTTCTAACATATATTTAAATTGAATTTAGGCTACCAATGATTCCAGGTTTTCATTAAGCAACTGACAAGTCATCAAAGCTATTCCTCACTGTTGAAATAGGTCCTCAAATTAAGAATTTCTGGGAAGTCACCAATATTAATGATTTTAGTAAATATAAAGTTATGTTTCTTCCTGCTTTGGTTAGCACCCTTGGACTCTATTCCTACACATTTCTACAAGTAAAAATTAGCCAAATTCTATAAATCTAAACTATCTCCTCTCAGGCATGCTGTGATCTAATTCTCTTTACAGATCTGATGACATTGTAAGAGTAGAAGGCAAGTAAGGAAGATCAGCATCCTATCGGAAGGTATAACAACTTCCATGAGTGAAGTCATTACAGGACCTCAAGCAGCAAAGAACTAATGTCATCTAACAGGGAAGGAGGGCTGCTTTTCCTGGCCAGGGATGTTCAATGAAATTTCAGATTCAGGTTCTCGGATTCATTCCAAATCTACCTAGATGTCCCCATTCCAATTCTTTGGATCCCACCCTTTTCCAAAGAATAGCGCAATTTTCACTTAGGAAACCATTGAGGCTGTGAAGTTATAATTTTGCAACATACTTTGGCTCGAACTCTGGATCTTGTTTTAAGACATTTCAGATCTGTAGCTAGAAGATATAAGAGGGCCTCTTAGGATAGCCAAGAATTTCAATCATGAGTTAATATTGTTTCTTTAAGCTCTGCAGGGCAATCAGAAGTACCCATCTCACTCAAGTCTTGATCTTACTTATTTCCATCACAACATTACCATTCAGCAGCCACTTGTTCTAACCTTTAGTTAGGTTCAAAGCTACCATAGTTCCCCTTATCCATAACCTCACTTTCAGCAGTCTCAGTTAACAGTTGTCAACCATGTTCCAAAAATATTAAGTGAAAAATTCCAGAAATAAACAATTGATAAATTTTAAATTACTCACCATTCTGAATAGCATCATGAAATCTTGCACTGTCTCACTCCTTCCTTTCCTGAACGTGAATCATCCTTTTGTCCAATGTCTTCACACTGTACACATTTTATTCACTTAGTAGCATCTCTGTTATGCAGTCCGTTGCCATGGTATCTGAGTGCTTGTGTTCAGCTAATCCTTATTTTACTTAATAACCCCAAAGTGCAAGAGTAGTGATGCTGGCAATTCAAATATGCCGAAGAGAAGTCATAAAGTATTTCATTTAAGTAAAAGGGTGAAAGTTCTTGACTTCAGGGGAGAACAAATCATGCTGAAGTTGCTGAGATCTAACAAGTCTTCTATCAGTGAAAATAAGAAGGAAAAATAAATTCATGCTGGTTTTGTTGTTGCACCTCCAACTGCAAAAGTTATAGCCACCGTGCATGATAAGAACTTAGTTACAATGGAAAATGCAGCTGAAATCAGTTTGGCTCAGTGGATAGAGCATCGGCCTGTGGACTGAAAGGTCCCAGGTTCGATTCCGGCAAGGGCATGTACTTTGGTTGCGGGCACATCCCCAGTAGGGGGTGTGCAAGAGGCAGCTGATTCTCTCTCATAGGTGTTTCTAACTCTCTATCCTTCTCTCTTCCTCTGTAAAAAATCAATGAAATATATTTTTAAAAAATAATGGAAAAGGCATTAATTTGTGAGTGGAGGATGAACAAAGATGGGTTCCTATTGATGGCAACGTGTTGAGCAAGAATGCATTGAGCTAATAGGAAGACTTCAGCAAGGAATCCCCTGAAAGTGATACCCAGCTATTTATTGCCATATTGCCAGTAAGGAATGGCAATGGTTACAGGGATTCAGGAATAGGATTGGACTGCAAAATATAAAAATTATTGGAGAGAACATTCATGTAACTTAAATTTTATTACAGTAAATTGTTATAATGGTTCTATTTTATTATTATTGTTGTTAATCTCTTGTGGTGCCTAATTTATAAATTAAACTTTGTCAAAGGCCTGTATGCATAGGACAAAATAGTCTGTAGAAGGTTTGGTACTGTCTGTGGTTTCATGCATTTACTGGGATTCTTAGACCACATCCCCTGCCAATTAGGAGGAACTACTATATTCCATTCTAGGTTACCGTAGGTGAAAATCCTGTGTGGAAAACAGTATCACATTTCTCACATGTGATGAAATAAATTATCACTCAACTAGGTCAAATACCCAATTCCATAGTATTATCTTTGCTAGTCTATTTCCTGATCAAATTTTAGTGAGTACTTAGTGAGGTATGGTTCACCACATAAAATAGATATCACTCAAGGTATTTCAAGAAGAAAGAGCTTTCAGCAAAGAATTGTATGCTTATAAGATTATGGTAACTTGGAAGAATGAAAGACAGAAGTCACTCCTAGTCTTTGACTTCAAATTCATATGACCACATCTGCCATGATTGCCATTACCATGACCACTGACTGCATTCACAAAATTGTGTCAAGATAGTGGAGCATGTAGTTCAGTTGCTAACCCTTATATCAAGAATTTCAAAGATGAGTTAATATTGTGTATATAATTACTATATAATCTAATCACATTATATAAGAGGATCGCACCTACCTCCCTGTCTTCCAAAATTTTCTTAAGTGCCTCAGACTGACAGAACCCAGATTTGTGAGAGAATTGTCATTTTTAGTCCTCCAGATACTGTAATACTAGGGAGGGAAGGAGAATGTATAAAAGAGATTGAGATTGGATTTGTAGAGCCAACAAGTATCTAGCACACTAACCCACAGAGAGTTTTCTGAAGTGGTTAATATTTAGGGTAGACTCTAGGTTGTGAACTCCAAATCTCACTCTGAAGGTTTTAGAAATTTATTCCCCAAATTCATCTGGCTGCTCTTTTGTCTCACGAGCTCTCATAAGCCTTTTCTATCTGGAAAAAAAAAAACACAACAAAAAACCAGACACCACTGTTGCAAGTATGTAACAATGTCAATAATAATTCAAGCATAATGAGAACACTTAAATGTGATGAATAAAAACAGCTTTATTGAGCAGTTATTTATTCTTTTGTGACTATATAACATCTTTATTAAATTTTCAGAGAACTGAATTCAGAAAATATTTGAAATCCAACTCTATGTGTATAGATAATAAACACCAACTATATACATGCTTATTAAAATGTAAATGCTGAATTTGATTCCAGATTTATTAATCAGAACACAAGCCACATTCAAAGGTGAGGTGTGAATGTCACATAATGCTCCTACCAGGCAAGATTCATAATCTACCCACCCTCTCATTACCAAATAGGTAGGCAATCACTGTTCTTGAAAGACTGGTTCTAGGATAGCTCCTCACAGGGAGGAGAAACTCGGTTAAATATAATGCATCAGGGATGACAAAGGAATTTCAACTGGATGTTTCCTTTTTCCCCATGGACAAAATTTAAAACTCATAAAAAGAGCAAACTAACTGGCTTCTCTAAAATAACAAAAAAAGGGTTTCAGAGACACCTGGGACCGATAGAGTATACGAACTGGGCATATGGACTGACAAAATACTCTTAACTCTCAGTAGTTAAAAATACATATGGAGTGAAAAAATACTCTTTTAATTCTTGTAGTTTAATTAGGAAATACCCAATAATTCCAATTCTATCTCTTCAGAAATGGCTGAATTATTTAAACCTTCCAAGGTTTTTCACTTAAGAATGGCTTTTAATTTGGACATCGTTTCTATGTACATGTTCAATTACAATGTGACCTTCTGACAGCTTCATTGGATTATTATAATTAGGTAGATAGGTATCAGGTGATATGTTTCAGCATGTATTTATTCTCAAAGGAAATACTTTAAGGACACATTCCCCTGGGACAACCTCACCAATCAGAATGGGAAAAATAAAATTCTAGTTGAATTTCTATTTAAGAACAGATGGATCTCAAAGGAATGAAGGTATGAAAGAACATTTGTTTACATGTAGACATGTATTCATGGCTTTGTGTGGTAAAATGAAAAAGACGAAGGAAGAAATAAAAGACCTAAGATCTGGGCTGTTTTTTGTTTGTTTGTTTTTTAACTAGGAGGAAAAAGTATAATTTCTCAAATGATACAGCAAAAGCTAGACCTGAAAGCTTAGAAGAGCTCCAAGGGGTAATGAAGATTATCCCTGTTAACCATCTAAGAATGGCTTTAACCACCTTCTTCAATTGGTCACAACGCTCTTTGGTGATTTATTCTAGAATCCATCTTCATATGGTAGTGGTTCTATATGTCAATGATAATTTTTAATTTAGATTTTTGAATTCTTCAGGAACATAGAGTTATGTTACATCCTACTATTTTTAAAACTTTAAAAAATAATAAAATTAAAATGTTACATCATATGTGCCTTCCTTTCATGTTTATATTAGGAAAACCAACCTTTAATATGTGCCTTCCCTTCATATTTATATTAGGAAAACCAACTTCAAATACTTGCATGATTTGTAGAGTTTGAAAACAAGAAATCTGTTTCTATTTCTCATCCTTTTCACAATTCTACTTCTGGTTTAGATATCATCTGCCTAAAATACCTAAGATTAGCCCTAGCCAGTTTGGCTCAGTGCGTTGAGCATTGGCCTGTGAATTGAAAGGTCCCTGGCTCAATTCTGGTCAAGGGCACATGCCTGGGTTGTGGGCTCCATCCTCAGTGGGGGACTTGCAAGAGGTAGCCAGACCACCATGATTCTCTCTCATTATGGGTGTTTCTATCTCTTTCTCCCGCTTCCTTCTTTTCTGAAATCAATAAAAGTATATTTAAAATAAATAATAAATAAATAAATAAAATGAAATACCTAAGATTAAACATGGGTTCCAAAATAAAGGACTTGTTCCCCAAGGTTGCTGCATCAAAACTGCTTACTTGCAGAGTGGTAGGTGACCGATCTCAGTACTCAGGTTTTATGGCCACTGCTAAGATGCTGAGCTCCTGTGTATGAGCTCAGCATCATGGCGTCTAACTCTGCAGACCTATCGACCATGCAGCAGGATCCAAAGTCTAAATCCCCCTTGTCTGTACTGAGCACCCACTTTATATCCCATACATCTACAGGCATCTTTTTCTCCATGGGGACTGCTGTGAATGCAGTTGGCTGGGATTAAGCTATGAAGAGGAAAGAGCCAAGAGCGTACAGCTCAGCTTGATGTAACATTTCAATGAAGGTTAAAGTTCAGTGCCAACAGTCAATACACAATATCTAAATCGTCATTTTATGAAATGGGTAGGACATCAAAAAACATTTCCACTTCTAGGTTCTTTCTTATTTATAGGGAAACTGAGCTGCATATATGAAATAAACTTGTAAATTAAAATATTCCCAATAAACTATAAAATATGGCAAGATTCCATGTTCTAAAATGTGATATAATAATCCATGTTCTAAAATGCGAATTCTATATAATAAAGAGGGAATGTGCTAATTGACCCTCACACCATCGCAAAGATGGCAATGCCCATGGCCAATAAGAAGGTAATATGATAATTGACTGCCCTGCCCTCAAAGATGGTGGTGCCCTCAGCCACAAGATGGCAGCGCCCAGTTCCCTCAGCCCCCCAGGGCAGGACCAAGGCACAGGCAAGCCTTAGATGGTAGCTGCCCAACTGCCCAGGGATGCCTAAGGCTCAGGTAACCAGGGCCGGCCAAGGCTTGCACTGCCGGCAGTGGCAGCAGTAGAGGTGTGATGGGTGCATTACCTTCCCCTGATCACCAGGTCGCCTCCCACACTTGAGGGCTCCCAGACTATGAGAGGGGGCAGGCTGGACTGAGTGAATTTTCATGCACTGGGCCTCTAGTATAATAATCCATTTTGAAAGCCAAAGAGTGTGTGTAAAGAAAGAAAGAGAGAATGACTAAATTAAAAATGCTAATACTGAAATTAGTCATCAGTCAGTGTCCATCAACAAAACAGAGTCAAGAGTAACATAGAAAAGGGAAAAAAGAAGAGCTATAGTCATCGACTGTATTGGAAAATGCACTGCCATGTGCTTCAGGTATTTCTTCTCATTAAAATTTTTTAATGAAGTTCCTGCTTTCTATGTAAGAAAACATTTCTGTAGTTAGAGACAAAGTTTTACCAAAAATAGGATGCAATCCTCCTTCAATGACTTAGGTATGAAGCATGCACCTTAGTCTAATGGTAGAGATATTATGAAAGCAACAAGAAAAGGTTATATTTATAACATCTTAAAATCATCTATGATAAGGTACAGTGAGAGCTAAATGATTTACAAATAAAGACACAAGAGCCCTCCCCCCACCCTACCCACTTTAATTTTGGCACAAAAAGAAGTGCACAGAATTTAAAAGTGTTAAAGCTTACAATTGAAATGACAAATGTAAGACTAATTTAGAAGAAAATACGTTTTGTGTCTGGATCCAAAAGCAACTAATTTTTAAAGTAAAACTATGCTATCATAATTTTTTAATCAGAAATTATAGACATCCAAGTTCTAATTTCATTTATTTTCTGCATTAGAAATTGGCAGAATTTAGAACAACTGAATTGAAGAAACACCAATGTAGTAGACAGTTTACCTTATAATAAACTGATTAACAAAATGTCAGTTTTCCCACAGCAGTAGTATATTTATTGTGCTGAAATCAGGTAGCAGGGAACGAATAGCTCTGGGGAACCAGTACAGAATGTTCACAAAGATTTACAAATCTCTAGTCATTACACACTGAGCAGCAAAAACACAGGTGCTGAATCCTCTTAGACCAAACTGCTATATTTCCTATAATTTTTTTGCAAATTTCCTATAATTTTTTTTCATGACTGCATACCTTTTGGGGGAAAAGTGTGTAATTTTAATGCACAATAAATATTTTATAGTTTACAAATATTCTGAAGTAGTTGGTCTGCACAAACAGCATACAACCTGCACATGCAGTTTTGACATCTTGAGATACTTAGAAAGATTCATTTTCTCTTCCCATAATGATTCCTGTGCAACACCCCTAACAATTTGACCTATGTAATAAAGACACTGTACAACTTCTCTTTCTTAGTGAATTTCCAGTTGTTCACTTATATTACATGAAATACTTCATTTGTAAACAGCAAATTTAACTTTCTAGTTCTGACTACTCTCATTTTTATTCATTTTGTGTCTTAACAATTAACACCTTGTGACAATCAAGCACTGAATTTAATGATTTTTTAGCACCAAGGAGTCATGAATATTGCACCAAAATGGGTTTACACTTCATATCCTATCTAATAAAAGGGTAATATGCAAATTAACTGCCCCTCCATCATAAAGATGGCAGTGCCCATAGCCGCAAGACGGCAACGCTCAGTCCTCTCAGCCCTGCCAGAGTCCCCTAGTCCCAGGGGAGGGGGAGCGGCCGCTGAGAGCGGGCAGTGTGAGCAGCCTGGTGGAATACCTGCCTGGCCACAGATGGGTCTCTGGGCAGGGGGCGTGGACTGGCCAAGCCTTGCAGAGAGCTACTGGTGCAAGGATTTGTGTGCAGGGCTACTAGTCTAGTTAATAAATAAGATCTTGCAAATCTGTCACAAAAAAAATATCACTCCAAAATTAGACACATTAAAAGAGAAGAATAGTTTCACAGAAAAATTTGGAGTATGCCCATTTGTAAAAAAAAAAAAAAAAAAATACTCGTGGACTAGATAGTTAATATTAAGATCTACAATAGAGGACTCCTTGATTTTTTTAAATTAAAATTTATTTAATTTTAAATGTTCTTTCCAACAGAAGAGGTAGGTATATTTCCACATATGAAAAATCGGTTAACAGCCGCAAATCAAAACATTAGAAGTCTGGTAAAAATCAACATACTGTCTCCTAACAGCACATTAATGTAACTATTTATGATGTCACCAATAAAGACATGAGTTGTTTCACATTCCAATCAGACAATAATCTTAATTTTCATAATGTATTTCTGATAGTCATAGAATTATCAAAAGGCTGCCTTTTCACAAAAACTGTTTCCCACAGTGATTTGTGCCACAAGTCATGATGACCCTCTAGGTCGCCAGACAGGATTTTACTGTAATTCTTTCTTATTTTCACCGACACCATCATCATCAACCCTCTAAAAGTCTACAGAGATCATCAGATTTTAATTATAACCAAAAAGGTATATTCAAACCAGAGGTGGAGAGATTCGATCATTCCAGTCAGCAAATTCAAATGTGCAAATTTTAAAGTATCTGCATTTCTAGCTTTGGACCAGCAAATGTAAAGTAACTGATTTAATCAGTAGGCAATTAGTAATTTAGTCATACACACACAAAAAAAACCTCAAAAAGACTGTGTTTCTGTGATCATCAGACTGAAGAATGACTGCATATAAGATACATGAGAAATTTCATGCAGTAAACAAACGATGTGAACAGAGGGAGAACCTCCAAAGTCACATAACAATTGCTTTGGTCTGGACATGAAAGCTAATTAAAAAAAAAAAAAAAAAGTTTAAAATAAAAACGTCATAAATAAAACATCTGGGTATCATAGTTAACACTTTACTCAATCTAAAGGTCACTAATACACAGGAGCACATTTGCCATTTTTCTCCCCACCCCAATCCCTCATTTGCTTGTTTTCCCTAAAATTTTATCTGAAATGGGAGCTTCTTCACTGTCAACAACAGTTAAGACCTAGTTCAATTTACTCTCCTTTTGCTTTTCCATTTTTCTGGGTTTTTCCATTCTCTACCACCAGTTTTTCTGATTTGCTCACACCATTGGCTGAAATACCATTCACAGCTGTTTTTCCAGTGCTTGATTTTTTAGGCTCATTGTATGTCCGAATGTAGAAGTTGAGGAAGAGAAATATGAAGCTGATTGTGTAGGCAATCAGAGCCCAGTGCATCCACTTCGGGAAGGGGCAATCCGTGTAAAGAGACATTGCTGTGTGTCCAATGGTCACAAAGAACTGAACCTGGAAAACAGAAGCAAATGCATAGCAAATAACTTCGGAATCTACTAGATAGCTAAGACAGGCCCAAATTCTGCCACCTTATCCAAAGTTTAATAGTTCTCTGGCTCTTGCTCATTTAGGTAGCTGCGCAAATGCCGTCTCCTCAGTAAGGCTTCCTGATGACTAGAACTGAAGTGCCTCCACCCAACTGGCCATTTCAATCCCATTCACCAAAGGGTTTTTGTTTTGTGTGGGTTTTTTCCTTGATAAGAATGATAGCTATTTAAAATTGACTTCTGGATCACCCATCTTTCCACTAGTATATAATTCCAAAGGGCAGGACACTGTTTTTGCTACGATGATTCCTGAGTCTTTGGCACAGTATCTAGACTCAATGAATATCTGTTGGAAAATAATCCTATATAATAAAAGTGCAGTATGCAAATTGTCCCCTCAACAGGGAGTTCTGGGAGATCGATCAGGGCGTGGGGGCCAGCCAGGGGAAGGAAGGGAAGTCCTGGCAGCCACTATGGACCCTACGAGTGCACCAATTTCATGCACTGAGCCTCTAGTGAATAATATTATCTAATGAGAGAGAATATCAAGGGCCTAAGAGAGTAAAGTAATAGTATTGAAGGCTCTTCAATTTTTGTGTTGTTCCCACATTTTAGACTGCTTTCTTTCCACAAAATTGTCAGCAAGTTGATATCTATAGTTTTAAAATGAACTTCTTACAAAATAGCAGACAAATAATAGGCATTTGAATTAACACTATTCTTTAAAAGCTAAGATCTTTGGTAAAATTTAGCAGGTAGTTGAAAATAGTGCAAAAAGAGAGAATCACTTTCAACTTGAAGAGATTTTAAAAGGAGAAAAGCCAAAATAAGGTTGCTTTTAATTAAGATGAGGCAAATCAGCTTAAATTCTAATATATTAATAAATGAAAGGTTCTCAAAAATTATGAATTCATGGTGTTAACCAGTGTTATGTTTTTACAAGATTAACCTACATGATTATCTGTTGTAAGAACTGGAAATACACTACCCTTCATAATTTAATATCCTATTTGGAATGGACTTTTGCAGTTTCTCTTTAAGGATAGCATTATCAGTATTATTATATTAAATATTATTAAAATAATTTATTCCAGGTCAATCCCAAATTTATATTTACATAAACTACTTAAAATTTTTTTCCATGGCAAGTCCAGATTTTATGAACTTTTGATTTCACAATGGTTCTTGGAACTGGCATCACCGAAAAAGGGTGTGTCTGTGGGTGTGATTGAGTATGGCATCGCTAAAGGAGAGTCAGATGCAGGCTCCAACAAAATAGGTATCAATAGTTCATGTGATTTTTGTAATCTCTTCATTTTCTTGGGACCACTCACTAATTACTAAGAGAAATAAATTACACAAACTGTATAAACAGCTTGCACAAAAACTAAAGGAAGCTTCCTGTAGCATTTTAATTACAAATGAATCCTTCACACCCAGCATTCCCCAAAAGTTGTGTTTCCTGTTTGGTTAGCCAGCTGTTTGGCAACTTAAAGCAGAGATGGATAATATTTCCAAATGTGATTTCACTGATAAAATTGTGTGCATGCTATGATTAAAGCAAATTATAATAAATTCCAAGGCTTGAACATACTACCAGTTGGTCTGGGTTTCCAGTTTCATTACTGAGCTAGTGTCCAGCTCTGAATGTTACACTGAAGCACCCAAATGCCATATGAAGCCGTACTGGGGTATGTGCTGAAAACGGGTCTGCTCCAAGGACTAGCGATTGAAAATACCCAGCTCTGCTGCTCTCCGAGGACTTGGTGTTGGAAAATTAAGGAATTCTCCAGGCCTTGTCCCGTCCTTTACTCAAACCCTTTCTTGGCTCTAAGCCTTTTCTTCAACTTTTATTCTAAATGGGATTTGTTACTGAAAATTGGAACAGCAAGCAAGATGAAGAGAAATAATAATATTTTAAGTAAATATTTAAAAAATCACCTAAGAAAGAGTTATATTATTTTTCTAGTCATATGTGAGTCTATGTACTTTGTGGTGTGCTTGGATCTTTACTCATCCACCTCACGGATATTTGTTTGTAAAGAATACTCTCTTAGACAAGAGCTAGTCTAATCTTTTGAAGACATTTAAAAAGCAAGTGGCCATAACCCATAAGTATATGAACAGGTAGCTCAGAGCCAAGCTACTTCAACTCCCAAAGCTGAATTTGTAATAGAAAATTGTCAAAAATTTTACACTCAGCACTTTACAATAAACTCAAACATTTCAGTGTTGTACCAGAAGAAGCTTTAGAACATTTAACTTACCATCTGCAACATGGTCAGGTATCGTTTCCACCAAAGATACTTCTGAATCCATGGGCCAAATGCAGTTAGCCCATAGTATGAGTACATAATCACATGAATGAAGGAATTCAGCTGGGCTCCGAAAAATGCTTTAAAAAAAAGAGGAAATTACAAGGTATAGAAAATTTTATTGGCCAATAAACTATTTGGGTATAAAACAAATGAGCCTACTTTATTTCCTAACACTTTATCTTGAGTAAAAATTAGGAATAAAAGTTGTAAAATAGTATTATTGAAAAGCTTTCTCTTCAGATCATGCTAGATATTTTTAATGTTTATACTCAGGCTTTTAACGTATAAAAAATGGACGTTCTTCAAATGCAAAGGATTTTCAAAATAGTGAGTTTTCAAGTCGGGTACTCTAGTACTTCAAGCGGGCCCCAATATAGAATTACCTATATTATTTTTCATCCTATTATTCTTGTCAGGGGGCAGGGGGAGTGTAATCAACATATAATGGTTTAATAAATTTTCAAATGTTTAATTATTGCCTTTAGATGTGCCAATATAAATACCTATAAAAATATTTCTTAGGCTTCTAAATCATTTTAAATGGAAAATAGTGAAGTGAACTGTACTATAATGACTTGCACCATGGGTCCTCATCAGAGGAATGTAAATCATCTTCAATCTATAGGCATCTAAAAAGCTAGAGGCAGATCTTAGCTAAACTATGAATTCAGATTATATTTAACATCAACAAAGCAATATACAGTAGATCCTAGGGTTATGTTGGAGATCCGTTCCTATGGCACAACGTAAATCGATTTTCGGAACCCACCTACATAAGCTCCTATGTCATTCACATGGGGCATATACAGAGCAGTGATGAAGTGAAACATTTAAAAAAATTTCAAAAGAAAGTTAATTCCTGACCTTTACTTGTGGTAAATAATAAAACACATAAAGCACACATGTGCATATGTCAAAATGACAGAACGTTTTTATAAATAAAATAGCAATTGAAGGTTCATGCAAGAACGGGCCTTCCTTCCCCTGGCTGCGAGAACCGCCTTCACTCTGGCCCGGAACCGCCTTTCTGCCTTCCCACACTGCCCAGAGGCCAGGAGCAGCTGGGGTGATGCAGAACTCTAGAGTCTTCGCCATAGCGACAACACAAGCATCCCATCCCATCCTGGCTGCTCTGTGCCTGCATATGCAAATTAACCCACTATTTTTTGCTGGGTTAATTTACATACTCACTCCTGGTTGGCTGGTGGGCATTGTGAAGGTATGGTCAATTAGCATGTTACTCTTTTATTAGGTAAATGGGAGATGGTGATGTAACCACGAAACCAAGTACATCGAATCCAACATAACCCAAGGACTGTCTGTATAATTTCCTTTGGGTAAGAATCAACAGGCTGATTTAAGGCATATTTTAGAGCAGGAGTGAGCTCTTGGCTTGAACTGGAATGGAACCTACAGACTGAGAAGCTATCTCTTGATATCCTTTGGATGAAAACTATTAGAACTACTCATCAAAATATTATTTTCTCCATTTATAATTATCTTATGCTCATCTCTAGAGCAAATCTTTAGTTTTAAAGAAGTCACAGGCAAAAAGCTAAAGCTTTACTTTCTCCAAATCTCTTTATAATGAAATTAATACAGAAATAATCATAAAAGCAAGTTAAATTATGGACCAACTCAAATTTCCAGGTTTTCATTACTTTCCACTCAACATATTTACATAATTTAATAAATGCAGATATGTTTCTGGAAATTCTCACCTTGTCCCCCTGCGACCCACTTAATTCCAATCCACCACAATGTAAACATTGTACAGTGATGATATACATGAAGAAAAGAGACTTGGTTGTTTTTCTTCCTTAGGATAAAAAACACTGTGTCCAAATACTCAATTCCTTTAGATACAAAGTACCACCACAGAGCAGCAGCTATCTGTATAAAGAAAGAAAAGGCATATTACTGATACCGTCATATCGTTTTCTACTCCTTGTATAAGTCCTGAATAATTTTCACTACACAAAATGTACAAGAAATGAAATCCTTTTTACTTAAGTAAGTGTGAAATCTAGGCATCTATCCATGGGGGGGAAATGAGAAAGACAAGAGTCCAAATCTAATTCCACTCTGTACTAACAATATGGAAAAAATTTCATGTGCTGGATCCACGTAGTACCAAACTGCTGTCGTACCAAGAGCAGTAAATACATTCACATTGCTACGTTTTTGAATTTGGTAAAGAAACTGAGGTATTTACTTTGTAAAGGTACATTGCACTTCAATTGTTCATGCTTAGTCTATATTATACTTCATATTCCTTTAAGTACGTTTATGGATAACAACCAGTCTCTGTTAGTGTGTCTCTCTCTACCTCTCCCCCACCACCCCCCCTTCCCTCACACACACACTTTAACACATACAACAAAGTACCTAATCACAGAAGTCTGCATTAGGCAGTAAAATCTTTAAAATGGTAGATTAAAATAAACAGAAACAACAAACATTTCCTAGGTCATTAATGTGACCCTGCTTACATAGTTAAGTCTTTTCTTTGAGGGGCTCTAATTAAGACACCAGATGGTACAGAAAGATTACTCTACTGCTGAGATTAAGGAGCCAGGGATCCATGAGAGGTGACCTCTGTATATATGTTTTAAAACATTTTAAAGAGTTCTATTATAATAGAAGCCTAAACTCAACTTTTTATGTCAAGTACTTTTTATGATATGTGCTCCAGGGAGTACATAACTGAATAAACCTTTGTGTGTTCAGGCACTGTCTAACACTTTCATTCATAAGCTTGGATGTTTTAGAGGTAATAGATCCCTTCCTCATTTTATCCCTGCACCTGTTGATGTATCACAGGATTTTGGTTGTTTGTTTTTTCCTTTGAAAAACAAAATTACATAAAGTGTGGGCCAAAGAGAAAATAAAGCCTTTTATTTACAGATTGAGAATTATTCACTGAATTTGCTTGAGTAATAATATGGTTAAAATATAGTTAACTACTCACAGTAACACATATATTTAATATTCACTATTATGTTAGTACCTTAAAATAAAGTAACCATTTTGGCATAGTAAACTTTATCTATAAGGTAAAATATAATGTCTTATCCTCACACACCCCCCCCCCAAAAAAAAAAAAAAAAAAAAAAAACAGGGCCTCTAAATTAGCCACAATTTATGAATAGTAATAAATAATTCCTATCTTTTATTTGTAAACTGTATTAGATACCTTTGAATAGCTATATCAAAGTGAAAAGTGATACTTCTTGGCTTCATAACAACAAATACAAAAACAAGTCACTAAGTAAAATATTTATTCTACTACATCTAATAGTAGGAGGAGGAGAGACAGGGAGGAAAATGTCACATGCCATCTGTTGAGAATCTCTGGTTCTTCCTCCTCCTAGATTACAGTATCACAATAGCTAATTTTTTGAAGAAGTGACTGGTTATGCAGGCTAGGACTGTACTTTCACAATTACCAGGGCAGTATTTTAAAACTTTATCCTAAAAATATTAGTTTGTTGTTTTACCCAAGGGGTTTTTCTATTATAAGTGCAGTCCTAAAAGAAAGCAAGTTAAACACTTTCCTTTTCTTTTTCCTGAGAAGATTCTCTCACAATATGGTTATCAGAAAAAATTTTTTTTTTCTAGCCAACAAATCTAAATAAAGTACTCTCCGCATTCTTTTCAGTCACACCACAGGTCTGATTTCCTTGCTAACCATTTGTTTCATGACTACTGTTTGCCTCTCCCCCTCTTCACAAGAATGTCAACTCCATAAAGCAGGGTTCCCCTGTCTTTTCCGTGTCTTCAGTGCCCCTCACACTATCTGCATATTGCTATTCAGTACCCATGTTAAAGGAATAAAACAAATTACGACAGCCAACTTATGTGCCGATTTTTTTCATCGGCACATAAGTCTTCTAATAAGGAAATGACGGCAAGGACATATCATGGTAAGTACATTTAAAGCAGTGTGATCTTGGATCTTGATGAATATTGCTATTTATATTATCCAATCCCAGTTCCAAAATGTTAGTGTTTTCAAGGGAAGCTACTACATATCACACTATTACTACATATATTACATGTAACATAAAATGTATTAATATGCTTACATGTTTTATGTATTTATATCTTTAAATATGAACCACAGAACACAGTTTGATAAATACTTAATAAAATAACTATAGTTTTTTTCCATTTGAGTAAAATGGTAAATTTATTAATGTAGATTATTGGGAAGTAAAATATGATAACATTCTATTACTATTGGTTTATTTTTCTGCAAATATAACAAAAACTAGTTTATATCTATACAAGTTGTGCTATACTTAATTTATTAAACATTACATAGTTTATAAAACACTTGTTTTTCCTCAAACTTTCTTAACAAAAAATTAGAATCTCTTTATGAATTTCTATTCTTGACCAAAAACAGCAAACATCTAAAATTTTTACATTAAGCATAGAACTTTTTTTTAAAGTACTGCAATCTAGTAATCCATCATGTAATCATACTCACACACCAAATGAAAAACACTGTAGGTAAGAAAACAGATTTTTAATTATGTACTTTAAAAAAATAGCTTTATTGACACAAAACAATCCAGTACACTTCTAACACTATATAAAAGTATGTTTTTCACAGACTGGGGACTATAAAATTAGATTCTCTTTAACTGATTAAAAGTTAATGTACTTACCCTGACTTCATTAACATCATCAGAATAATCCACACTCTGGCAAATATAGCTATATCCTGCTCTGTAGGATGCTGTGAATAACTGAAAAAAAAGGGAATAATATTTGTAGTCAAGTTTTAGTAGACACAGCATTTAAGAGCCCTGAATACAATATGCAATCTTTGAAATTATTTTTAAAAGTAATATTACCTATAATATTTCAAATGCATTAAACATTTAATGTGTTAGAATTTTTACAATTTACTGTCTTAATTTATTCTGAAATTTAGAATAAATTAAAAATCACATGTCACTTTTAGACTAAGACATTAATTCTATCTACTTCATAATATTAAGAGAAATTTTGATTGACCATGCCTCAGATCTAAGAGTTATACTGATTTTTATTTTTTTTAATATATTTTATTGATTTTTTACAGAGAGGAAGAGAGAGAGAGAGAGAGCTAGAAACATCGATGAGAGAGAAACATCGATCAGCTGCCTCTTGCACACCCGCCACCGGGGATGTGCCCGCAACCAATGTACATGCCCTTGACCAGAATCGAACCCGGGACTTTTCAGTCCGCAGACCGACGCTCTACCGCTGAGCCAAACCGGTTTCGGCTGATTTTTATTTTTAATCTCAAATGGTTTGTATCTAACCAATTAGGTAAAAATGTTTTTTTTTTTACCAAGTTGAGATTCCATAGCCTAAGCTGTCAATTAAAAAATTTGCTAGTGCCCAGAAAAGTATACAATGATTAGTAGCAATAGTTGTATAACAGTGAACTCATTTTACCTTCAATCCAAATTACAATGATATTATATAATAGGATTTAATTTGAAATTGGTATTTTACATCTGCATAGTTTGATCAGTCATGAACCTGAAGCTGCTGAGTAAGAATTATAAATAAGTATGTGCAACTATTTACTGAGTAGTTAATATGTACTAAATTCTATGCAAAAGTTACTTCACTTTTATCTCTGATACCCAAAAGGTAGGTGTTTTCCCCATTTAATGGGAAAATGAGTCTCAGAAAAGTTAAATAATTTCCAATGTCAGAACAACTCATAAGGTTTACTTTAGAACCCAGTCTGCCTACTTCAAAATTTCCTTTTAGACACTTGTCCAATACCTTATGTATGTTTTATATTTTTGTTATCCAAAAATGAAAAACGTCAATAATATAAAATTTATTTTTAGAGCAAGCATGTCAAACTCGTGCCCCCGGGCCGCATGCCTCATTTATTTGGCCCATGTTAGCCTTTGAGCTTGACATGTTTTCGAGTAACTAAGTTACCTTGTGGTACAATGTTACAATGATGGTTTTACATATTCTCTTTTTTTAATTTCCAATAACCCAGGGGAATTATAAAGTGAATTTAGTAAACGTACCTCTCTGAAGATAAAAAGATTAAGCAAAACCATCCCAAAATTATAGAGTATGAGCACTAAGCGCATCTGAAAAGGTTCTCTGGCTTTCATCCACTTTGGGCCCAGCCACACGAACAGCAGATAAAGAGTACTTATACAAAGCGTAGGCCATGGAGACTGCATTAGAGGCCAATTTTCCACACGTTTATCTACAGAGAGAACAAAATAACAGAAAATTTATCAAACAAATGTTTTATAAAATGAATTTTTTGGGAATTGTTTTTCAATTTGGTTTTCCTAAATTGACCAAATACAGATCGTTCTCCTGTGAGTCCCAACAAAAATACATGACATAAAAACCAAAGAAACAAGACTGAGTCTCGTGAGCAGCTTTTGAAAATGAAGTTTTGTTACATATGGCACACATTATATTTTACAGAGAACCTAGAGAACAAAGACAAGACATAAAGCTCACTAAAAATATAGAAAATACTTGGGATTAGATGAGAAATTAATGAGACACTTCATAGACAGAAAAACACTGTAAGGAGAGACATGTCTTCCATATTAAACGTGAAATTTATCAGTGCAGTTTGGAAGCTGCTCCGTCCTATGTCTAAGACAGGAAAGAATTAGTACACTGAAGAGGGGTGGAGCAATGAAAGCCAGTTCCTGGGCTATTTCTGGATACTGAAGACAAAAATATAGGTATATTTGAGACATTAACTTAGAGGTCATTACAAGTCTATAAATTATTTAAATGAGAATCATCATATTCAAGACATTTTTCTAAAATTTTCCTTGAGAACATGAATCTATTTTTTTACCCATAAACATAACCAATTTATAGCTTTTCTCTAAAGTTATAAATCATTTACCTTACAGATGTATAAAAATATACATATAAAATACACTACTTCATTGAAAATGAATAAAGTGTCTTTACTATTTAAACATATATCCATGAATCAATTTTACAATAGTTCTGACAGAAGTAAAATATTTCTGCCAAGACCAGTTTGGCTCAGTGGATAGAGTGTCAGCTTGGGGACTGAAGGGTCCCGGGTTCGATTCCGGTCTAGGGCATGTACCTTGGTTGCGGGCATATCCCCAGTAGGGGGTGTGCAAGAGGCAGCTGATCGATGACTCTCTCATCGATGTTTCTAACTCTCTATCTCTCTCCCTTCCTCTCTGTACAAATCAATATAATATATTTTAAAAAAAAGAAGTAAAATATTTCTAAGACAAGCATGAAAATGAAATATGTGGTTAACAAAAATTAATTTTCTAATACATTTTAAGAAGATATTGAAATTAAATTTTATATTTCTAAAATTTAAAGAGCATTTAAAAGGTGTGAAACTAATATCTAGTTTTTTCTTGGTAATGCAAAGTATCTCTATGTTCTATTTTCAGAATATTATATACTTTTAAAATAGTAAAAAAAAAAAAATTCTATCTTTTAGCCAGTTCCCAAAGCTAACCAAAATAAATTTAATTTACTTGCTCATTATAATGTCCAGTATTTTAAACTGTCCATTTTAATAAAACTATATATTAGATCATTATATTTCAAAATATTTTACTCAAAACTAAATGAATGTTTTTATATACTATCAAGAGAAAATAAGATTCTAGACATAAAACACAAGTGGAACAATATTTAATCACAGTCTCCAAAGTCAGGAAGTAATTTAATAATTATAGTTTCTACAAAATAAGAGTTGCTATAAAGATAGAATAGTGACTTGGAAGAAAAACAAATATGAGAACAAGAAAAACTAATTTTATTTCATAGCTTTTAGGAAGCCTATTATCTCTCTAGTCATGGAAATTATGGTTCTTAAATCAAAACACATTCCAGACTTAAAATGAACTAAAATACTTAAAAGGACAGGAGAGAGAGTAAATCTCTCAGAGGAGGGGAATGGTTTTTTGTTTGAAGACACTGTGTCACAATGGTCCTATCAGTGATTGTACACTTTTCCTTAATGTTGTCATTTCTTTGCTTATATCTTTCTATGCCAAAGGCTCCCTTAAAACATGGTAGTACTTATCTATTTAGATCTTTATTTTTCCACATTACTGAAAAGTTTATTTTTCTACATTATAGAAAACCTTAAAACCTCTCTACTTCAGGTGACTAAAGAAGGAGTTGCTATAGTATGATATTCTTATCCATAAACTTGAAGGCAGGTACTATTTTTTCCATGAGATTGAAACAAATAGCGAAAGGACTGCTTTAAGGAATAATTTAACATCATAGATCATTGCTCACTCTAATCCATATAAAGAATTCCTACTGTCTTCATAGGATGTTCTGAACAATAAGTTAAAATTTTTTTAAAAATTAGAGAAATAGGTCTCAAAATTTCCAGAAATCAAGAATAAATAAAAATGTATTCTCTTTGATATATACTGTGAGTAACCTGTACCATTCTCTCATTCAACAGAAAATTTTAGAGAATACTAATAATAAGAGAGAGAAGTAAGAAGCTGAATATCTGACAATATAAAGCTCTAACAGAGGCCAACAGAAGAGAGAAAAGGTGGAGAATAAATAGATATGACAGAAATCATGCAAGACTCTATCAGTGAACAGAGTTTTCATGGCAGCTCTGCCATGTGCATAGGGCACAATGTCTTCATGTCCTTTATCTATAAAACCGGATATAGGGGCAAACTAGATTAGTGCCTCTCTAACTTGAATGAAAAAGAAAAAGAAAAAAAAAAAGAATCACCTGGGGAGGGAGGAGATGCTAAAATGCAGTCTCTGACTCAGTAAGGCTAGGATGCAGCCCATTTTTATGAAGACTCTGCATTTTTTAGAAAGCTGCAACTGAGGCTATGCCAATATTCCATGGACCAACTTTTAAGTACCAAGAAACCAGGTGATCCCTTAAGTGTTTGTTGTTTTATTTAACTTCTGAAAGTTGTTACTTTTTAAAATAATAATTAGAAGGAAGAATGAAATTGAAGGTAAGGAAAAGCAGATCAAGAAAATAGGCAGTTTTCCCTGACCAGGGACCCACTTTGCACTGCCGAAGTACCTGCACATATTATGTTCCATTAGAGCACTCACCACCTTGTTCAGTCACCTGCCTTTAAAATGTAATCTCCCTGAAGGCAGGGGATGGGTCTTTCATTCTTACATTGCAAGGCCTATCAAGGAGTCTAAATATTTATTTAATGAATAAACAAAGAGTGGATTTTTTTCAGATCAGTCCTTTATTCTCTATCCCTTCAGTGAAATCCAACTGTACAGTTACTGATATTCAAGGTTTCTTCAGTGTACAACCACCCCTTCCTACAGCTATTGCCAGATACTCCTCTATGTCGGTACACAATTGTAACCTTAAGTTAACACCTCAACCAGGTATCTAGTGAGTACATGTGTGCCCTATGAGGCTCAATGTCTTTAATGCTTTCTCCAAGAGAAAAAAGGCAATGCACTTATTTCTTTGCCCAACCAAGTCATGCATTCATGCAGCAACCACTTAACAAACCCTGTGTTCTACCTATAGAAAGGCACATTTCACACCAGATCCTTCTCAAATTAGTCCTTTCAGCTCTCAAAAATTCCACTTCCAATGACTATTATGAAAGTTGTAGTAATTGTCAGCGACCTGAACAACAGCATAACAATTCCCATCCTATGATATTTCCATGAAATTTCCTGTCTTTACAGTTATTTGCGTCCTTCTGAATTTATCGATACTTGCATTAATATTTCATTTAGTACTCGAACAACATTCAAATGCCCTATGCTTCTTCTATATGCTCCCTTTTCCACTAAAAAAGGACTGAGTGCATCACAATAGTGTTATACAATGACATGAAAACTAATTATTACTAAGAGGTTCCCTCAAGTCTTGAACAACAACAAAAAATTGTAAGGAAATAAAACAAACAAGGAAAATAATGAGTACTGAAGCTTATATAATTTGTATTACCTAAACATAATGAATTATCAAGAAGGTAGAGAGAATAGCCAAAGAACATATATACACAGCCCATGGCCACAGACAAAGGTCTGGTGAAGGAGAGGGGAGGAGGTGGGCAAAGAGGGAGAAAAATGGGGGACATCTGTAATAGTGTCAACAATAAAAATAAAAATTTAAAAATTACATTATCCAGTTTTTCATTAACTCAAATGTTTAAATAACTTAATTATAAATTATTTGCCCTATTCATTTAAGTTACACTGAATCCAAATATAGATTATGCATATTAGAGTAAAAGAATATATTTTTCTAGTATGTTGTCAATATCCTAATCTTACACAGTTATGGGTGGGATCCAATACCAATACCATGAATTTATTAGTGGCAGGGGGAATTCTATTTAAAACAAACAAACAAACAAAAAACCCTGTTCCATGCCGAAACTGGTTTGGCTCAGTGAATAGAGTGTCAATGTGCAAACTGAAAGGTCCCAGGTTCCATTCCAGTTAAGGGCATATACATTGGTTTCAGGCACATCCCCAGTGGGGGGTGTGCAGGAGGCAGCTAGTCAATGTTTCTCTCTCACTGATGTTTCTAGCTCTCTATCCCTATCTCTTCATCTCTGTAAAAAATCATTAAAAATATATTTTTTTAAATAAAAAAATTAAAAAAAAAAACACCTTGTCCCTCCTGCCACCACTATAGTCAAATTCTGTCATCAAGGAATATCAAGATTCAAATGACTTTTATGTAACATTCTTGGAAATTCTGTTTGAAAAGTTTTTTTGGAGGATGTCTATATGGCCCACATATCGATATAAAAATTGTTTGGCTCATTTTGATACCATATAGTATTAATAGGCTTATTAATATGTGTATGCCTTTGTGTCTTAGTGATTTTGCTCTTATTTTGAGCTTATCCTATATAATAAAGAGCTAATATGCTAATTAGACTGGACAGAGGAGACCTTCCGGAATGACCTTCCGGATGACCTTCTGGAACGACCAGTGGAGGCGGGCCACAAGGCAGCTGCTGCTGCAAGGGCCTACTCTTACATTATTTTCATGCATCAGGCCTCTAGTTTACTAATAATTTCAAGTCTTTCACATTGCATGTTAAACCTTTATCTAAACTAGAGGTGTAGAACTTTAGATTTAGAAATGATCCCTTTATCTTAAAAATGAAATTCAGGGAGCTTAAGAGACTTGCCCAAGAAGGCAGAGCAATAGCCTCATGTATCCTGCCAGCTATTCCAACACCACTCAGTCACCATGTCCGTTCATTTTCAAAAAAGAAAAAACTCATAGACATGGACAACAGTGTGCAGAAGGAGAGAAAAGTGGAGGGAAGTGGAGGAGGGTGTAGGGGGGATAAATGGTCATGGACACATAATACAGTATAGATGATGTGCTGTAGAATTGTGCATCTGAAACCTGTATAATTTTGTTAACCAGTGTCACCCCAATAAACTTTAATAAAAAGAAAAAAATTTAAAGGAGAAAATTTCCCAATTGCTTTCTAAATTATAGGTACAAATGATATTTTAAGATAGAATTCAAGTGAAAGAAAATGAGAGACCTACATAAGTTCTCTTAGCAGAAAAACAAACAAACAAACAAACAAGAGATACTCAAAGAAACCAAGTATCACATTTTCCTAGATGCTGCATCTGGCAGACCTGGCCTAGGACCACGAATGCTTTGGAGATCACGGAGTGATGGGAGGGTGGAAGGATGTCTAGCCTGGAAAAAAAGAAACTTCATCACATACCCAAGGACCTAAAATAAGACTAGATTTACTATTTTCAGAGCATAGAATTAGAACCAATGAGAAATTTTAGGGAACTAAGTTTTTCCTAAATTCAGTAAATTCTAACTACTGGATCTTTCTCTCTGTAAGTAGAAAGAATTTTATTTTTTGGTAATGAGTTCCCTATCCTGGTTTTAAAGTAAATTTAAGCAACCAAAAGCTAAATATTAAATAAAGCAAGTCTAGTTCATGAGCAAGAGTCTTTATTTTAATAATAAGAATTACCAGGACATGCTCTGGCCGGTGTGGCTCAGTGGATTAGAGTGTCATCCCATACACTAAAAGGTGGCAGGTTTGATTCCCAGTCAGGGACACATACCCAGGTTGAGGGTTGGAGCTCTGGTTTGGTATGTATGGAAGGCAGCCCATCGATGTTTCTCTCACATCTATGTTTCTCACATTGATGTTTCTCTCTCTCTCTCTCTCTCTCTCTCTCTCTCTCTCTCTCTCTCTCTCCCTCCCTCCCTCCCTCCCTCCCTCCCTCCCTCCCTCCCTCCCTCTCTCTCTCTCTCTCTCTCTCTCTCATCAATTTTTTAAAATTGGGTGGGGGGGATTACCAAGACACATTACTTTAACCCTTCCAGACCCTTTTTTCTTGGGAAATACTTTCTATTTAGAACATTGTGACTGTTTCATAAAGCTCATGCCAAGTGGGACTGATTTATTTACAAACATTATACAATTTGATCTGTATTAAAGCCATGTAATGATTATTCAACTGTATATGTGTCAAAACTCACAAATTAGAATTAATTTTATTATGTGTAAATTATATCTTTATAAAAAATGGGAAGAAAAATCATCTATCTAAAGTGGAGCTTCCCTTAAAAAACCCTCCACCAACAGGTTTTTTTAAATTGAATTTATTGGTTACATTGGTCAATAAAATTATATAGTTTCAAAGTATACAATTCTACAATATGTCCTCTGCCCATTACATTGTGTGCTCACCATCCAAAGTGTAGTTTACTTCCATCACCGTTTATCTCTCACTTACCCTCTTCCACCTGCCTTCATCAGCCCCCTGCCCTCTGGTAATCATCATACTGTTGTCTGTATCCATGACCCATCTAGAGGCTTTTATTCCTAACCTGATTTGTATCTTAAAAACCCAGAGATTTTAAGGTTAAATAGAACAGAGTTTCAACTCAGTCTCTCCACCTCTTCTGATCTAAGTGATTTGGGGCAGGTTACTTGTTCCTTGACCTCTCAAAACTCATTATTTATTAGAGGAGAAGACAGACATGAAAAGTCAGTTGCTGTGCAGGATAATGAAAACAATATCAGAGGCTAGTCTAAAGAACAATGTTAGGACAGGAAAGAATAAACAATGTTTATTCCTGAAGAATAAAAGAGAAATTTGTCGAGCAAATAGGGAAGGAGAAAAACATATATGCAAATAGCCCAAAAGGAAAAAAACAACAACACTTATTTTAGCAACCAAACAAGACTAAGTAGGGGATATACAAGGAGAAAGAGCAGGAAACTGCTGAGGATGTACAGGTTAGATCAGACCTGGGAGAGTCTGATAAGAATCATCTGCTTGTTAAAAAACAGATTCCTAGGCCCCACCCCAGATCTACTGAATCAAAATCTCTGTGGGTGGGACCCAACACTATAACTCAAAGAGCCCCTGGTGATTCTGATGGGCAGCCAGACTTAGAGACACTAAATTGCAAGAAATGATGGAAACCTGGATTCAGGAAGCTGCACTGGTGATAGAAAAGATGAGCAGATAAGAAAGTTACAAGAATAAATCTATAGACTTGGTGACTGATATGGCTATAAGAGGTGAGACTGAAAGTTCAGGATTACTCCCAGATTTCTGGAATGGCTGGTGGCACAGATGGTGAAGACATGATGCAGGACAGAGCATAAAGGGAAAGGCGTAGATCTGGAAGGAGATGATCAGGTAAACTTTTAAACATCTTGTGTTTGAAGCACTTGTGTGGCACGTAGGAGGAAGTACCCAATGAGCTCTCAGCGGCAGGGGTCTGCCAGCGCTGCAGACACACAGGAGTCTGACAATGAAAATCTCACCAGTGTCTGAAGTCACAAGAAGAGCACATAGAATAAAAAGAGTACATAGAGTAAAAGGAGCAAAGAATGAATCCTGGGGAAGACTTATGGGAAGACTGGGAGAAACAAATGGTATCAAAGGAGCCAGAGAAGAAGGAAGAGAATAATATCATGGAGACCAAGAGAGTAAGATTTTTCCAAAATGATGGGGTAGGCAACAGACACTACAGATGGAGAATCGACTGTCCTTTTCTTTTTGGTGAAGAATAATATGTCATAGAGTTGATGGATGATGATTAAATGTGAAAGTTCCTAGTAAACATGGATATCACCAAGTCACTCCCTTTGTGCCACCAATTTCCCTCTCCATTCCAAATTTTCACAGAGGTATCTTATGTCGGGAACAATCTGAGCCCCTCTCATTAAAAGTCAAGCCCTTTGATATCTTCTAGGCCTTTTCTTCCTAACCTAGAGGAATTCTCAAGATTCTGAGTATGGACTCCACAGCCAGGCCATCAGCATTAGAATACTACCTCTCCTGTTTACCAGCTGAATGAATCTAAGCAAGTTACTTAGTCTCTCTGGCCTTGTGGAGAAGAAGGGGGGTTGTTGGGAGAAATAAAATACTCCATATACAGTGTCTGACACAGAATAAGAGCTCCAGAAATGTTGGCAATAATCATTATTATCGACAATAATCCAACCACTCTTCCAAGAGGAGTTAAACTAAATTAAAGAAAAATTACCATCAACACTAAATATTAGGGAAAAGTTTAAACTGAGAAACCAGGACATTTTATAATTTATTCGAGGGAGCAAATGCCTAGCAATTCTAACTCTGAATTTTTAATTACTTAAAAAGGCTGTTTTGGTTTTTTTTTTTAAATATATTTTTTATTGATTTCAGAGAGGAATGGAAAGGGAGATATTTATACTATATAACCAAATCATATGCCCTGACCAGGAATTGAACCTCAATCTCCTGGTTCATAACTCGATGCTCAACCACTAAGCCATGCCAGGCAAGAGAGGCTGGTTGTTTTTTTCTTTGTTTTAAAAAACAACACCTTGTTTTAAAGAAAATGTAAACCAGATGTAATAAATAATAAAATAATTCTAATCCATCCAATAGTTTTGAAATAACTCAAGTTCTTTAGAAACATCTATTTATATGCAAACAACTATAATTAATTTTCACAACCAATGATCAGTGCATATAATAAAGCAACTTCCTTAAATATCTCTAACAGACCTCCTCCTTTTTTTGAAGGGCTAATATCTTTTAAAGCTTTTAGAACTCAGGACTTCTACTAGTCAGCATTAACTTTCTCCACCAATAAGTCTAAGCTGGCCATCATCTCCCATCCCCAAAAATTAATGTTTTCTCTACAGGCACAAAAGCTTGTACAGTGGATGCACCAAGCAAATGGCTGAGGACTAGCAGACTGAATGAAGGTCACAACGTATCCAGAAAATAAATTATTATTATTATAGCTACTGCTTCTATGAGAATAGGCATTCGGGACATTTGTAAACTGCCCTTTTGATTCAGATAAAATGAGCAACAGCTACTGATCAAAATGATTCTAAAAGATATACAGTCCTGCCGAAACCGATTTGGCTCAGTGGATAGAGCGTCGGCCTGCGGACTGAAAGGTCCCGGGTTCGATTCCGGTCAAGGGCATGTACCTTGGTTGTGGGCACATCCCTAGTAGGGGGTGTGCAAGAGGCAGCTGATCGATGATTCTCTCTCATCGATGTTTCTGGCTCTCTATCCCTCTCTCTTCCTCTCTGTAAGAAATCAGTAAAGTATATTTAAAAGATATACAGTCCCTGTTGGGGTAAAAAACACATAACTAAATTTTCTATAAAAATTCATGCCATTATTTTGCTTTTTAAAGTATATTTTATAATCAATAGCTGAAGAACATTTTAAAATTTGTCTTCTTCCATAGTAATACGAGTAGCAGATTATCAAAGAAATTAGGAATATATACTTTGGTTCAAAGTGTGGTCCATGCACCAGCAGAAAGCAACTTCTGGAAGCTTGCTAGCAGAATCTCAAGTCTCACTTCAGACCTACTAAGCCAGAATCTGTATTTTAATATGGTTTCCAAGTGATTTTACATATTAAAATCTAAGAAGAACTGCTAGTTTGCCTGGCCAGTGTTACTCAGTGGTGGAGCATTGACCTATGAACCAGGAGGTCAGGGTTCGATTCCTAGTCAGAGCATATGCCGGGTTGCAAGTTTGATCCTCAGTAGGAATTGTGCAAGAGGCAGCTAATCAATGATTCTCTCTTGTCATTGATGTTTCTCTCTCTCCCTTCCTCTCTCTGAAATAAATATATGTATAAAGAAGTATGGGCCTACTTTATATACTATATAACCAAATCATAAAAGTTTGATTAATTTTTCCTAGAATCTACCTGATATCAGCCACTTCTTTCTCTTCTAGCAAGTCTATTTCACCTACCATAAACAAAAGCAAAACACAAGTCTGACAACCAACTAGAGATATTAGTATTCAAGACATTAAGAAGTATATACAACACATTCTCTGAAACTATTCATCGCCCTTAAGTTAGAATCAACAGTGTCAAATCAACTCCATTTTCTTTACACCTGGCTATTAATAATTTATATGTAAGTGATATTATTAAAAATCCATTTTCCTTTACAGACTACACAAAAATAATAGTTACTCCATGTGACACTGCACTGAAAAGCACCTCAAAGGCAAACTACAGTCTTTTTCTTAAGGAGGTAGTCATGTCTTTCTCCATTTGCTATAATGTCATGAGGCCCCTTATTTCTTAAAGTATCCCTCTAACAATAACTGGTAATATATAAGCAGCCTCAGTCCTTTGTTAAAATAAATTTTTAATTATTTTTTTTTTTTTTTAAATATATATTTTATTGATTTTGTACAGAGAGGAAGGGAGAGAGATAGAGAGTTAGAAACATCGATGAGAGAGAGTCATCGATCAGCTGCCTCTTGCACACCCCCTACTGGGGATATGCCCGCAACCAAGGTACATGCCCTTGACCGGAATCGAACCCGGGACCTTTCAGTCCCCAAGCCGACGCTCTATCCATTGAGCCAAATCGGTCTCGGCTGTTAAAATAAATTTTTAATAAAAAATATAAATAACTGTTGTCAAGAAGAGGTTGAGAAATATCTTATCTCTATGACAGAAATAAACTAAATAACACCATAATGACTCTTCTAGGTTCTAATCTAAAATATGATGCTTAATATATTCTCCAAGCCAAGTAAGAGCTTGTGCATCTGCTGAGGTAAAATGGGCAGAAATGGAGGAGAAAGGGTCTTCACATAACTTGATATAGTGGGACGGGAAATAACCTGAAATATACTCTGGAGATTCTGAAAGTAGTGGATAAATGAGAGTCAGATCAATTTCCTACCGAGTCAGGTGATGAGCAGGGAAATTCTGCTTTAACCTCCTAGGTTCACAGGGAAGAGATGAGGGCTTGAGCTTGGAAGAGCACCTGGATGAATTTAAGGAAAGGGCAGCTTTGACAGAATGTAGAGGTGGTCCAGGCAGAAACTGAGCTACAAAATGACAAGGAGGTCAGTGTGTGATGGGCAGACAGGAAGAAATTGTCACCAACAAGGCAAAGGTAAACTGCAGCATCTGAAGTAGGAGGGAACAAATGGTCTGAGAGGAGTCCAGCAAGGGATTAGAACAAGAGGGCAAAGAATGTTTCATGTAACTCAGTTTCTAACGGTCACCGAAGAGCCTAAAACAATGAAGGGAGAAGTTAAAAAGCAGAGTAAAAAAGAATTTGGTTCCAACTTTGCCTAAACAGAGATTGGAATAAAAGTAGAAAGTGAGAGAAATTACAGGATTTCCCATAGAGAGCAGGTAAATAAGGATGCATACAGAGGCCGTACAGGAGAAAAAACAGTAACACAGACGGGTTGAGTGACCATGTGATTCAAGCTGAAGACTAATTATTATGAGGTTTAATTTGAGAGAGTAGGTACAAGATGAATAATCCAGGGAAAATTGGTTTACTCACTTGGAAAATGGGAATAATAGTACCTAGATGAAAGGAAAATGAGAATTAAATGTAATAATAATAATAATATATATGTGTGTGTGTAATATATATAACACACATATATATGTACACACATATATACATGTGTACACACATATATATATGTGTGTATATATGTGTGTGTATGTATGTATGTACATATATATATATATAAATTATTGGAAACAGTACCTGGAACTCAGTAAGATCCAATAAATGTTCCCTATTATCAGTGGGCAATAAAGCAGTATTTGTTGTATGAATAGGGAGGTTGTACTGCTGCATGAAAAAGTCACTCACACAAAGGAGAAGATTCAATCCAGCTCTGTTACTTTCCAACTGTGTAGTTTTAAGTCTCTTTCTCATCATAGAATACTACCTACCTTACAGGGGTTCTATGAACATTAAATAAGATAAGGTGTACAAAATGCATTCTATAGTCCATATGGTACTGTAATGGAAGCTCAATAAGTAGCAGTGAGTTTCACCATGTGCAGATTATAGATAAATGTGTGGCTTTAAAAAATGACAAGAGGAGAAGGGATTGGGAGGATGAAGATTAGGCTGTAGGTGGTGAGCATAGAATGCAATGTACAGATGATGCAATATAGAACTGTAGACTTGAAACATATTATTAACCAATGCTACCCCAATATATTTTTTAAATGCATATTCAGAAAAGCCAGTTCCTAGGAAAGAGGAAACAATACCCAGGTGGGAGGAGATGTGGTACAAGAAGAGTTCGGGGGAGGGGGGGGGGGAGATGTATATTATATTAGATACAGAAGAATATTAATAATAATGCCTCATATCCTGAGAGCCAAGATAGAATGCAGATAAATAGTTTCCTTCCCACTCAGCTCTCACATGTTGCTGAGATTTTCAGAAATTTATGAAACTTCCTCCCTGTGCTAATCTGGGAATTCAGAGTCCAAATATCCCCTTTTGTGCTCCCACTGATACTAATTTAAGGCTTTAAGAAGACTGAAATGGTGTTTTCCTCTAGCAATAAAAGACTGAAGATACAATTGGAGTGTGTATATGTATTTAAATGGAAAGTCTGGCCAAAATCTTCTCTTGTTAACAGTTCTATAAACTGAATATCCACCGTACATCCTAAATTTATTCCTTTTCACTAATTAACAACAGCTTCTAGTTTTTATATTATAAAATTTGGCAAACACTTTCATAATTCACATTGATATATTTTTTAAGGTTCTAGCTATTCCACCATATGGAAATCAACTTCATCTTCTTAAGCTAAATACCACTTTTTATATTTTACTAGAGGCCCATTGCAGGAAGGTTCTGGCGGACTTCCCTCCCACCGCCACTGCCTCCCACCCCATGCTTTCCCTCCCGCTGCCACAACCACCCCGCTTTCTGCTTCCCCTTTTCCTTCCTTCTATGCTATCTTCAGTCTTCACTCTGCATCTATGAATGCAAATTAGCCTCTATCTTTGTTGGGTTACTTGCTCTCATTGGTTGGTGGGAGTAGCAGAGTGATGGTCAATTTGCATGTTTCTCTTTTATTAGTGTATATATATAAATTATACAATATATTCATAGATATGATATCTATAATAATAAAAGCATAATATGCTAATTAGACTAGACATCCTTTCAGACAACCTTCCAGACAAAGTGGGAGCTACAAGGGAAGCCTGGGTCCCGGGTGCCAGAGGGAAGCTCGTGCCAGCAGCTGGGGGAAGGAAGACCTACTCTTGCACAAATTTTGTGCATCGGGACTCTAGTAAATATATAAATTTATATAAATAAATACCACTTTTTAATTTAATCTTATACAACAATCTTTACAGTCTCTTTGAGCATTTCAGATGTCTTTCTTTAGATTATCTCTGGTGGTATAATGACTTTGCTCAGATTTAGTATTCTAAATAGTGATACTTTGTAGATGAGATAGCAGTTAAGATAAAGTAAAATAGCCCTGGCTGGGTGGCTGAGTTGATTGGAGCATCATCTAGTACACCAAAAGATTGTGAGTTTGATTCCTGATCAGGGACATACTTAGGTTGTAGGTTGACCCCCTAGGTTGGAGCACATACAGGAGGCAATCTTTCTCTCACTCTCTCTCTAAAATCAATAAAAAAACATTTCCTCAAGTGAGGATTAAATATATATATATATATATAATATAAGAAAACATAACAGGTCAGAGGGCTGATTATTGCTTTCCTGCTTAGCTAGTGTAACAAAATTATCTGTTTAGACCCATCTCCAACATAGTGTTCATCAGTAAGTTATTTAGCTTCTATGACTCTCAATGAGTTCCACACATATGGAAAGAACAATGCTTGCCAGGTCTACCTCCCAGGTTGTTGTGAAGTTCTTGGTAAAACTGGGAAGCAAAATACAAAGGCAAGATTGTCTTCCTTGTTATCTGCTACTCTCTAGCCCCAGAGGACTTCTGCTAAGGCAACAGCTATGCACACTTTTTATAAAGCCATTTTTACTAAAAGCTGAACAAAATAAAAGAATCAACTTATTTATCACTGAACACCAAATAAAGATAATTTCAAGAGGTGCTATCATATTAATTACATATGGTAAATTTATTTTAATTGTGATAAAAAAAATTTACAATTTAACACCTTAGCCATTTTTAAGTGTATAGTTCAATAATGTTAAGTATACTCACATTGCTGTGCAACCAATCTCTAGAACTTTTTCTTCTTGCAAAACTGAAACTCTGTACCATTAAACAACTCCCCATCTCCTCCTCTCCCCTAGCCCTTTTCTGTTTCTATGAATTTGACTACTGTAAAGATCTCATATAAGTATTTGTCTTCTTGGCTTTTTTCACTTAGCATAATGAAGAAAGGTTCATTTATGTTGTAGCATATACTAGAATTTCCTTCCTTATAAGGCTGGCTAATATCCCATTGTATGAATATACCATGTCTTGTTTATCCATCCATCCATCACTGAACATTTGGATTGCTTTTATCTCCTGGCTATCAAGAATAATGCTGCTATGAACATTTGTATGGTAAAATCTATGAAATTCTTTAATACATATCTTGTGCCTAAGTTTTCAGTTAATAAACACATAAAAATGAAAACAAAGAAGCTTACTTTCAAATTCTAAGACATATATTCTAGGGAAAAACCAAGATGGAGGCATAGGTAAACACCTGAACTTGCTGCCTTGCACAACCACTTCAAAACTACAACTAAAAGACAAAATGGGTATCACTCAGAACCATGGGAAGGTTGGCTGAGTGGAAATTCTACAACTAGAAGGAAAGAGAAAAGCACAATGAGACTTTTCTGGAGGCGCAGAAAGGGCTGGCAACTGAGTACACTGTTATCTTTTTCATTCGGGAGGGAGACACAAGCTTCTGACTGTTCTGAACTCCAGTTCCAGGTGAGATTCTGGGGACCCAAACTCATAGGGGAAAAACTGGACTGTTTGGCATCGTGCCAGAACAGGAGGGCAGCTTTATCTCAGAGGTGCTTGCAGCAATCATTATTCCTGTTCGATGCTGTGGGACACAAAGACACAGGACTTCTTCCAGGCAGGGCTGACGGTCAGCCATTGCTGTTTGCTCCAACCTGGTGATTCCCTGAGAACCCGTCCCAACCAATTTGTGCACAGAGGATTTTGCTTATAAATGCCCCGGCCCTCTGTAATCTGAAACTTAACATACTGCAGCTGGGTCAAAGAGCCCCAGAGCCTCCAAAAGAAGACTCAAAGCTCAACAGTAGCTTTCATTGCTTCACAGCTGCGCCTCATCTGGGCATCTCCAAACTACAAACAAAGAGAAGGAATCTGCAGATCTCTCTGTAGCTTCTGCTGGGTGGCCTCTCTCCTTGGAGATCCAAGAACCAGTGTACCCAGTGGTCAGAGAGAGACTATCCAGACTAAACTCTTCAGATCCATAAAGTCACACTCAAGGGGCAGACCCAGTGAGTGCCAAAGCCACACTAAAGCAAGTCTTGCTCCATAAGGGTGTCTCTAGCACAGAAGTTCTCCCATCAGACACAACTGATCCTCATAGAAAATTGGCCTGGAGGTCAATTCCTCCCAGTGATACCAACAATAAAGGCTTAACTACAACAAGACTTTGCACACAGTCCACAAAAGTGTGCACCAAGAGTGTCCACCTCAGGTAATTAAGGAGGCTGAGCCATTGGGCCCTATGGGACACCTAACACACAAAGCCACTCTATAACTCAGGGAAGCAGCCAAAATGCAGAGACAAAGAAACAGGTCATAAATGAAAGAAATGGAGGAAAGCAATGACTGGATATAGAGTTCAAAACCACGGTTATAAGGTTACTCAAGAAACCGTGGATAAATTTAGTGAGATCCTTGAGGATATGAAAAAGGACAAACTAGAAATTAAGCATACACTGACTGAAATAAAGAATAATATACAGAGGTCCAACAGCAGAATAGAGGATCCCAAGAATCAAGTCAAAGATTTGAAACATGAAGAAGTAAAAGAACACCCAACCAGAAAAAAGAATAAAGAATCCAAAAATATGAAGATAGTGTAAGGAATTTCTGGGACAACTTTAAGCGTACCAACATCGGAATTTCAGGGGTGCCAGAAGAAGAGAGAGAGCAAGATATTGAAAACCTATTTGAAGAAATAATAACAGAAAACTTCTCCTACCCAGTGAAAAAAAATACACTTACAAGTCCAGGAAGCGCACAGAACCACAAACAAAAGAAATCCAAAGAGGACCACACCAAGACACATCATAATTAAAATGCCAAGAGCAAAAGACAAAGAGAGAATATTAAAAGCAGCAAGAGAAGAACAGTTACTTTCAAGGGAGTACCCATATGACTGTCAGCTGATTTCTCAACAGAAACTATGCAGGCCAGAAGGGATGGCAAGAAATATTCAAAGTGATTAATAGAAAGAACCTACAACCAAGATTACTCTACCTAGCAAAGCTATCATTTAGAATTGAAGGTCAGATAAAGAGTTTCACAGATAAGAACAAGCTAAAGGAGTTCATCACCTCGAAACCAGTATTATACAATATGAAATGCTGAAGGGTATTCTTTAAGAAGAGGAAGAAGAAGAAAAAAGTAAAGAGAAAAAACTATGAACAACAAATACATATCTAAAATCAAGTGAATAAAAAGTCTGATGAACAGAATAAATTGATGAATATAATAGGATTGGGGACATAGAAAGGGAATGGACTGACAATTCTTGGGCGGAAAGGTGTGTGTGTGTGGGGGGTATGGGAAGAAAGTGGACAAAAATCGTATGCCTATGGATGGGGGGGGGGGATAAAAGCAGAGGGTGGGGTGGGAACTGGGTGGAGGAGAGCTATGGGGGGGGGGAGAGGAACAACTGTAATAATCTGAACAATAAAGATTTATTAGGAAAAAAAGACTTATATACTAATTAAAATAGAATAAATGACAATATTTAGTGAAAAAACATATAACAAATATAAGATTTTTTTTAAAATTACCCTTTTAGTTAAGAAACACACACCAAAGCCAGTTAGTTTATTTTGCTTTCCCCTAGACCTACACATTTTTACAAAAATTTTCCGTCACACTTCCAAATATAAATTAGAAATTCTCAAAGATTAAGTGTCTATAACTGGAAATCTTTTGGAATGATGTATGATAAAATTTTACATTTTTATAGAAAAAATATAAAGATTAAATTTCAACTACAGAAGCCATTGCATTAGAGATATTCTGAAGATTCAATAAAGTGGTCTTAAAAGATCATGTACTGTTACCAGGAATCAAATTGTTATCCCCTGGATCAGAGTAAATTCAAGCCTCTCATGATTTAGGTAGAAATATGAGACCCAAAGAACCATGAATAACTTGACCAAGACCCTGTAACAAGCATCCTCGTCAGTTGCATATTACATAATAAATGTAATGTATGATTGTATACATTATATATATAATGTATAATGAACCTATTCTTTAATATTATTGCTATTACTCTTGGCAAAATATTAATAGTTAATCTTGGTTAGTCAAGCAATATTTAGATAATTAAATAGGTACAGTATTTCAGCAGTACTATGTGCTATAACAGTGCTGTGTCAATGCAGTTGCTTAAATATCTTATCCCTTTGTTTTTTTCTGTTCCTCTACTTATTTCTTAAATACCAGAGAAAGTAAAAAAAGACTAAATATAAATGTTACTTCTATTTGGGCAGTACTGACAACTATTTGGAAAGATACCAATTATTGCATAGAATGAGATTTTTGCATTATTGATCAATATGTTTACCTGAAATTGCTTTATGTATTTAAAGAATTTTATTTTATTTTAAAAAATATAGTTGTATTGCTTTCAAAGAGGAAGGGAGAGGAGAGGGAAAGAGAGAAACATCAATGATGAGAGAGAATCACTGATCTGGCTGCCTCCTGCATGGTGTCTACTGAGGTTCGAGCCCACAACCTAGGCATGTGCCCTGACCAGGAATCCAACTGTTACCCCCTGGTTTATAGGTTGACACACAATCAATGAGCCACACGGGCTGGGCTATTTAAAGAATTTTTTAAATTTGCATCTATATCAATTTTAGAGCTGAGTAAGCCTTAGAGATTATTTAATTCAACTCTCTCTATTTACACATGAAAAAAGTTGAGGTAGGAAAAGCAAATAGACTTGACCAAACTCTCAAAGTTAATTAGCAGGAGATCTAGGACTAAAGCCTAGGTCAGTGGTCAGCAAACCGTGGTTCACGAGCCACATGCGGTTTTTTGGCCCCTTGAGTGTGGCTCTTCCACAAAATACCACATGCGGGGACGCACGTACAGTGCAATTTAAACTTCATGGCCCATGCCCAGAAGTCACTTTTCAGCTCTCAGAAGAAATTTCAATCGTGGTACTGTTGATATTTGGCTCTGTTGACTAATGTGTTTGCCATCCACTGGCCTAGGTCATCTAAATCCCAGTCAAATATTCTTTCTATTCTCTATTCCAAGCTGCCCTCCTCACTTCCACACACTTCCCAACGCTGTGAAGAGAGAAGAATTATGTCTGATTTTATATCTCTTGAAAATAACTGTTCAATGCTAATAAACAATTTAATGGTTTGATTCCTTCATTAAATTTAGTCAACATCAACTGACTAACTTATGATCAAAATAATTTAAAAATGTGTTCTATGACTTAGTGTGGTCCAAAACCTTATTAGAGTTTAGTAACTGGAATATCTCACTATTTGAAATTATGCTAGGTTAAGGGGGTCATCTTCTCAATACATATGAAATTAACATGTGTCACTCCCTAATATTTGGAGGAAAAATACAAAGTGAAAAGGTAAATATAATGACTTTAACAATTCAATACAATGAAATCACAGAAAGGATGGTCTGAGGAAGTACATGGGTAATTGCTAAAGGAAATGGGATCACAGAAAGCAATAAAGGCTCTAGGGTACCATGCCAAGAATGGCTTTGTAAAGGAGGGTAACTGCTGGGTTCAGGGAAAGGGACATCTGTAGAGGCAATCTGGGGAAGGGCAGTTGGACATGCACAAATTCTACTGAAGGATGAACTCACCAAGTTGGCTAGAGCTGCAGGTCTGTGTGCAGGGAAACACTGAGTGGCCAGGTTAGAAAGTAAATTTAGAAACTGGTTTCGAAAGGCCAGGTATTTCTTCCCTTCTCTTTAATAAAAGCTCAAACCCATGTGATTAAAAATATATATTTTAATATTCTCATTCCAATGAAAAATAAAACAATAGCACCTTGACTTAAGGAGAAATGTCCTGATAATGAAAAAGGGTAAAAAAGAGCCATCCAAAATGAGAAAAGACAAATTCTATTACACAACTCATTTCTGTGTTTAATTCAACACATGTTTAACTCAAAATAAGTGACTCAAAATAATAAATGATCTAAATCCAAAATAATAATTATGTTAATAATAATAAAGCATTCATTAATGACAATATCAGATGACTTGAGAAAAAAACTAAAGCAAATTGAGTTTTTAAAGGATAACCAACTTCTGCCCAGCTAGTGTTTGAGCATCGAGCTTTGAACCAGGAGGTCATGGTTCAATTCCAAGTCAGGGCATATGTTGGGGTTGCAGGCTCCATCCCCAGTGTGGGGTGTGCCAGAGGCAGCTGATCAATGATTCTCTCTCATCATTGATGTTTCTATCCTCTCTCCTTTGCCCTTCCTCTCTGAAATACATACACACACACACACACACACACACACACACACACACACACACACATATATATACCAACTTCTTTGTGGCTCTTAAGATCACAAAAGTATTGTCTGGAGTAATTATCTGTGTAATTCTTAAAACCTTTCTCCCTAAGCCAAAGAAACTAACTATAAAACTATGTCCTGACAACAGTTTTAGAATCTGCATTTATCCTCTCAGAATTCCACCTGTGAATGAACTTCTGTTGTATGCTGTTGGGGAAAGGAACAAAACCACACTAGAGTGAAATAAAAAAATAAAAAATAAGAAAAACAGGAACTAACCAAACAAACAAACAAACAAACAAACAAAACCTCAGAAAACCCTTAAATTGCATTGACCTCTTGAAAGCTTCAGGGAGGTTATGAGAGAGAGATGATTCTAGAACAAGCATATAAACTCGAGGGCCTCGGGCCGCATGCCTAGTTTATTTGGCCCAGGTTAGCCTTTGAGTTTGACATGCTTGCTCTAGAACAGTGTTTCCCAACCTTCTCTCATGATGAGAATCACCTGGTGGAGTTGTTAAAACACAGATTCCTGAATCCCAACTAAGAAGTGCTAAACTAGAATTTTTGAGAACATATAGGTAAAATTGTATACCTAACTAGTGCTCTAAGACAGATTTTATATACAGAGCACTAAGTTAGGTATGCAATTTTACCTATATGTTCTCAAAAATTCTAGTTTAGCACTTCTTAGTTGGGATTCAGGAATCTGTGTTTTAACAACTCCACCAGGTGATTCTCATCATGAGAGAAGGTTGGGAAACACTGCTCTAGAACCTCATGGAAAACACTGACCACAGGAGATCCCATGTTAGGAACTGGTAATGCTACACTTATTTGTCTTTAATTGGCTGCCTAGCATTTGGAATGCCTTTTCCTGAGAAACATTGAAAATGGTGACTGGCAAGGTTCCAAGACTAATCCAATCAAACAAAACCTATTTTAAGCAATACATAAAAAATGTACACATTAAATGTGATAAATAATACTTCTAATGTAAATATACTGAACAATGTTTAAGACACACGCTTCTCTATGACAGCTTATTAGATTTGAGTTGAAGATCCCCTCCTACAAGCCCCCAGTTTTGGCAAACCAGATGATATACTGACCCTTAAGCACACTGCCAGTTCCCAGTACCTCTCCAACAACATCCAAAACAACTTCCCATGATGAAACATATTCTGAAACAGAGCTTTAATATTCTTGTTGCAACACAAGACTGCAGTACAGGTAGAAGTAGAGAGGAGAAGAGTAGAGAAGGACTTTTCTGACCTTCCTTAGGCCCCAGGTAAGCCTGACTGACAGATCACACTACCCTCAGACCATGGCCTTGATCCTCCAGACTTCCTAAGCTGCATGGGGGCAATCATCAGGTGTTCTCATCCTCTCCTCAGAGCCCAGTACTGTGCCTGCACATGTGGAAAAAATGAATGATTATTTAAGCCTAGCTTCCAAACTTCACCATCATTCTTCCTCCTTCTGTACCGTTCATCATTCTCTCCCTTCTACCCACTCCAAAGTTAATTTAAGGACCCAGCAAGGCTGGGCTTTTCTGCTCTAGCTTCAACTCCCAAGTAGACATGAATATTTCACCAAAATGTTGGGTACTATATCTTTGAACAGAGAGCAGTGTCAACCACACACACACACACACACACACACACACACACACACACATGCATACATACTTCATGAACAATAGCTGTTTGAAAACATGGCATTAAAAAGAAATATTGTGGCTCAGGAGACATTTGGCCTTATTGTGGGGATGCTGGCTATTAATTCTTCAGTTTGTTTTTGTGGGTTTATTTTTGTTTTTTTTTGCTAAATATCAGTTACACAAGTTTACTAATAAACATTTATTAAAATAATAAATGAACACAATGAATGATGTAAATACTTTGGGTATTTACAGACGGGAATGTTTAGATTCATCAGTTTACATCTCTTGATTCGATTTCACTTTGAGTCAAGGATACCAGTCCTAATAATTTTAATATATTCATAAAGTAATAGAAGAGAAAATAAACACAATGACATCAGTGTACCTCCTACTCTCATACCACCAACTGGCAAAAAGTCCCACATCAATCTATACTTCTCTATATAATATAAACCAAGATTAGTTTACTTGTTTAAAATATCTGAAGCTATTAAAAAAGGAAGTGGAAAAAGTTATTGTTTTTCTAAATGTACAGCTCTTTCAAAGTTTCAATTCAATATATGAAGTATCAATGATATAGTAAAAGTAACATCTTCTGTATTGATAAACTATGGGCCATGTGCTGTATCTGATAGATATGTGCTGTTAAGAAGCCCAGTTTTATACATTGCTTTGGACATGTTTTATTAAATAGCACCATTTGATAAAATAGCTCAAATTAGTATTTTTGCAAAAACTGTTTGCCCTAGAACAAAAATTTCTTAGATCATCAAATATAAAACTGTAACAAAAATATCTTAGATCATCAAATATAAAACTGTAACTATTTCTGCCGAGACCGGTTTGGCTCAATGGATAGAGCGTCGGCTTGGGGACTAAAGGGTCCCAGGTTCGATTCCGGTCAAGGGCATGTACCTTGGTTGCGGGCATATCCCCAGTAGGGGGTGTGCAAGAGGCAGCTGATCGATGACTCTCTCTCATCAATGTTTCTAACTCTCTATCTCTCTCTCTTCCTCTCTGTACAAAAATCAATAAAATATATTTTTAAAAAACAAATCAAAAAAACAAACAAAAAAAAACTGTAACTATTTCTGTTATAAGCAGTCCAAAATAGATACGTTATTTCTAGAAGATAGAAACATCAGCGGAGAGAAATATTCAATTAAGTAATAAGACAGAAAGATAGAAGCATATAGCTCCAGTTCTGGGGATGACAGCACGCAAAGGCACAGAGTCTGGCTCATTTCTTGCTCTCCCTGAGTAATTTGTGTCCTTTCACAACAGTCACCACTATTTCTCAAGGCCATCTTTCTTTCCACCCATTTTTATTCTCCCCCTTTCCAAACTTCAGACTCATCAACTTTCTCTTCAGCCTCATCTAAGAGACTAGTTTTCTACCCTCAAACTCCTTCGCCCAGATTTTCATAAAATTATAGTGAGAAGAGATCATCTTGGAATTGGATCAGTGCTAATGAGTCAAAGAAAAGGTACCCGGAGAGCATGGAAGAGAGGCGAAGAGGCCGTGAAAGGAAACGGGACACCACAGGCTTCAGGTCTGATCCGCCTGAATCTGAAAAATACTCCTCTTTACACAGCAGCAAGGCAGAGCAGGCTACATCCCACTAAGCCTCTAAGTTAAGAAATACCATCTACCCACACTAGGTAGCTGATTACAGAAAGCAAGGAAGCAGTCTCAGGTTTCGTAAGTGGATAGCCAGGGCACCTTTCCTCCATCTGCCAGTGAGAGGTCACCTGTGTCCCAGTGGCTACTCTCATTCCTCCGTCTTAGCTCACAATATTATATTATTTTATGTCTTCCATGAGACTCACAAGTTTTCAAATAAGGCAGCTGCATAACCCTATCCTATTTCATTGGTGATGTTTTACCAAAAGCATCATTAGAAAAGGTTTAACTATGACACAAAGATATATTCTATCCTTGTTCTCAATTCCCTCTGAGACTCAAGAGGTGGGAAGGGAATGGCAGACAGGAATGGGAACTCCTGGGTGTGGCTCTGGACTATATGGAGATTGGAGGACCTTGACAATGTCTGAACTCTAAAGTATGCAAGTGCAATTACCTGCTAAAGAGCTTTACAAAATTGTGTAATGGGAAACCCTGATGCAATATCTAAATAACTCTAATCACTCCTGAGATGAAGGGAAGGACACATTTTTCCCAGCTCTTATAGGCAGAGCATAACTTCAGTGAATAGAACACAGAAGAAAGACTTTAAAGGGAAAAAAAATCTCATTAAAAACTGTCTTTTAACCATTTTCAATTGCAATGGCTAATTAAAATAGCTTACTTCTCAGTGTCAAACTTGAGAGCTTCTGAAAAAGAACACACTTTTCCAAAGAAGTTAAAGCTACATCAATGTCACAGAATTATTTGTCGGTGGAGCAGAGACACCCACCAGCCTGAGTGGCTGTGCCCGGCCTTGAACTATCCCAGTGAGCAAAATAAACTTCTATCTTATTTAAAAAAAAAAAAGAAAAAAAAAGAAAAAAAGAAAAAAGAATTATTTGTCTCAACCAGAAATAATTCCAGCAACACATTTTCTCTACAGCATATATCCCACGCATTGTACTGTATTCGTGCTGTAACCACTCCCCCATTTACTCTTAACAACAAACACAAAAAACTACAGGAATACATTTTCGTTTCTAGGGAGGCAAAGTCCTAATGTGGAATGTCAATTTCCTCTCCTGCTGGGATGCAGTGCGGTATTGCAAAAGGGCTATAAAATTTGAATCCTAAGATTCTTTATAAAATCCTGTTAACTCAATTTTCTCACTTCAAAAGTTTTAAATGCCTTAAAGCCAAAAACAACTGGAACAGTTGGATAAAATAAATGGTGACCTGTCAAAATGATACCACCACTGCTGCTGCTAGAAGACCTGCATGTATCAACCAATCGAATGTCGTGTCAAATAAAACTAGAGGGGAAAGTTTGCAGATTTTAAGAAAACTGTACACACGTAGGCTTCTAGGACAACCTCTAGGTGCTGCTGTCGAGACCCCCCTTCCTAAGACAATTCTTTCCTGGTGCGGTAGCATCCCCATCCCCCTGGCTGCACTGCACTGCGCAAAGCCAATACGGACAATCACTTCGAGCATATTTGCTACTGAAAAGCCTCAGAAACTGACATTCTTCGAGACTCGAGGAGCCAAACCATGGCTCTTTTATCTTTCTTCCCAGATTATCATGGAGAGGAATGAGATAGACAAAAATATTAGCAGGTTAGCAGGATGTGTCAAAGCACTCAGGAGGCGGAAGAAGAAGAAGAAAAAAAAAGACAGCTACCCTTGGAGTCCCCCGCGCCCCCAGCCATCTCTCCGCACGGACTGTTACTAAAGGTTGAACGCAATCCTGTGCATCGTTTAGGGGCGTCGGCGGAGATCTGGCGATGTGGGCTCAGAGCGCAGGGCGGTTCCTGCGACAGCGAGCTCTGGGCAGCCCCGGCTCCGTCCGAGCCGCCCGCTCCCGCATCCGAGAAGCGAGAGGAGGCGGTGGCAGCTCCGAGGGAAACCGTGCGGGCGTCGCGGGGAGGGAGAGGCCCTAACGTTCGGGCCGGGGGAGCCAGTGCCCCGCCTAGGTCCCCGCGCCCGGCGCCTCCTCTCCCTCCTCCTCCTCCTCCTCCTCCTCCGCGGCAGCAGCAGCATCCCGACAGCCGCGGGCAGGGGCCGGCGGGCCGGGCCGGGCGTTACCTGTGATGGACCAGGTCCAGCGGTAGAACTCCACCGTGTCGTTGAGCGCCGTGGACATCGCGTTCAGGACGCTGCCGGGCTCTGCATCCAGGAGCCCCATCGCTGCGGGCCGGGCGGCGGGGGAGTGGGGTGGGGGGGAGGAGACGGCGGAGACCCCGAGGGAGGGCAGACCCCGGCGGCGACGGCCGAGGCAGCGAGCGGGCGGGCGGCGGCCGGGTCCCCTCTACCGGCGGCGGCTCCGCGGCGTCCTCTCCTCCTCCTGCTCTGCTCGGGGATGCGGCGGCGGGGACCGGCCGGCGGCGGCGGAGCAGGAGCGGGGACCGGCGGGGCTCCGCGCAGCAGCAGGCGGAGGAGGAGCTCCAGCCGTAAGCGCCGGGCGCTGCACCAGTCTGCCGCCGCCGCCGCCGCCGCTCCAGTGTCCTCGGCCGCGTCACGTGGGGGGCGGGGGCCGGCGGCCCCTCCTCCCGCCCGCGCCCGGCCCCGGGCGGAGGGGTGCTGCGGGCGGGGGGCGGCGGGAGCCAGGGATGCGCAGGCGCGTCCCGCCCCCTCGACCCCTCTTCTCCCCCCCCCCCACTTCCCCTCCCCTCCCGCTTCCGGGGTCGCGCGGGAGCAGGACACCTGCGCCTCCGGATGCCACCCTCCCTCCCGGCATCATCATCGGCCCGCGGAGGAGGGCGCCGCCTCCCACGGCTGACCTTGCATCCGCCCAGGTTGCATCTTAGGAAACAGGACCAGGAAGCATGGGCGTTCTGTGGCGAAGGATGAGGCAGGCGGACGAGGTGCTTTGGTCCTTTAGCCTGTCATTGACTTGTCTTTCCCTTGGGTTCTTCTGCTGTCTTCTTCACCCCTTGTCTGTGTGTGCAGGCCGCCTTGGTGACCAGGGACAGGCACACGTTATCCCTCTAAAGCCTGGAAGCTGTAGGGATGGGAGAATGCATTTGGGGATCTGGCTACTCGCGAACATGGGGGGGAAATCCGTGCAGGTGGAGGGACGACGTGAGTTAATAGGTGGGTTTGACCCCCATGTTGTTCAAGGGTCAGCTGTAATTTGAATGAAGGCTTGCACGTGTTCTGTAGAGCCCTTTATATATATATATATATCAAAGAGGCATAATGGTGCTAAATTAAGCCATTAGGAGTTCAGTGGAGAGTGAGGACCAAAAGGGACCTGCCTTCAAGTTAGAGAAATCAGCTTGGACCTGAAAGAAATGAGGTGAAACTGGAAGGATTGACTGGTCAGGAGACAAAGGGCAATCCAGGCAAAAGAAGATGAAGTAAATTTTTTTATTTTTTAAAAAATTGTTTAGATAAGAAGGTGGGAGGCAACGTGATCATCTGCCCCTGGAAAGTAGTAAAAATACACTATGTACAGTTAGTATCTTGATAATTTCTGGCATCAACCAAGATCTTTGAAGATAGTCCAATAATCTTTTCACCTACTTGTTATTTAAACATGTCACCTGCTTCTTGTTTACCTTTTCTCTAATTGTTGGCTTAGACACCACGCAGTGTGTGTGATTGCTTCGGTTCTTTCGACACTGTTAAAATAATGTGAATATTTTCTCTTATATTTATTTGATTTATTTTCCAATTGACCTGGTTACATATTATTTGGCTTTATTTTATATTAGAAGCAACTTAGAGGATAAGAATTTGGGGTTCCTCATTGAGGACCTAACTCAGTGTTATAAATAATGATAAGAATGATGATGTCAAAATTATAACCCTTTTTTATAAGAACATAGTATGGACTGTTACAAGTGGCAAGAGCTTTAGGGAGTGAAGAAGTAAATACAACTAATGATGTAGCCCTAGCTGGTTTGGCTCAGTGGATAGAGCGTTGGCTGGCAGACTCAAGTGTCCCAAGTTTGATACTGGACAAGGGCATGTACCTTGGTTGTGGGCACATCCCCAATAGGGAGTATGCAGGGGGAGCTGATCAATGTTTCCCTCTCATCAATGTTTCTAACTCTCTATCCCTCTCCCTTCCTCTCTGTAAAAAAATCAATAAAATATATTAAAAAGTAACGATGTAGCCCTAACTAGTTTGGCTCATTGGATAGAGCATCGGCCAACGGACTGAAGGGTCCCATGTTTGATTTCAGTCAAAGGCATGTACCTTGGTTGCAGGCACATCCCCAGTAGGGGTGTGCAGGAGGCAGCTGATCGATGTTTCTAACTCTCTATTCCTCTCCCTTCCTCTCTGTAGAAAATCAATAGAATATATATTTTTTAAAGTAACGATGTATCATTTAAACAATCACAGTTTTCATTAAATGTTCTCATCTTGAAATTAACAAATAGAATATAGTTTATCAAATATACTTACCAGATTTAAGTATTTTGGATTAAAATTATGGTTTCTCAAGTCTCAACCCCAAATTATCAGATTCTAGTAACGACATAAAAAGAATTCAGCCAAGCCTCTACATTTGAAGAGTTGATAAAGATCATTGATCTAGCCAAGTTCATATTAATTTGAACTTTGTGTAGAGTTGATTACTACATCTATTTTGTGAAACACATGTTTTTTACAAAGAACAGATCCCAACATCACCCTCAGTCACACACAACATCTTGTTTAATAAATATGAATTTGTTAAAACAGGTTCAGATATTTCCACAGCCTCTTTTATAGTGGAGGCCAATCTAAGTCCCACTGTTCACTAGGGGGCGCCTGTCACATATAAGAAAATCCTAGACAAGTGATGACAACTATGTCAAGAGTGGAATATACATCTCATATCTCATACTCTACCAGGAAGAATAGTACATTTATTGACATTTATAGATATCTACATATAGCCTAAGAACTAGAACCCTAGAAATTACCCACTCTGGAGCCCTATCACCCAGCCCAGAGATGATCAGTCCAATATTCAATTCACAAGTGGTTTACAAATACCAAAACCTACCTACCTAGTCTGTCTGTCTGTACAAAGGGAAGAAGACCTACATGTTCACTCCCTGGAATGACAGCCATCTACCCGAGACATCGTGACAAAACAAAATAAAAAAAACAAGTTTCCAAAGTATCTGCAAAACAATGAATTTACATTCATTCAATATTCATTTACAGTCTTCATTTCCCCAGTTGTGTACCCTAAACTGCTGCTGTCATTTAATCAACTCTAAGATGTATATTTTTCCCACATGTAAATACCCATAATATTAGGATACTACTGACCCAATCAATATCAACTGTGATGTAATGGTATCAAAACCTCCTGTAGGCACCTTCTCTAAGATAAAGAAGTACCAGTGTCATCAGCCAACAAGAGCTAAAGTTCTGAACAGGGGAGGGCAAACTCCACTGATGACATGCATGTCACAATACTTATCCAAAGAACTGACAATGCTATTACTGCTTTGGTTTAAACAATAAACTCTGAATGGAAGGTTTAGTTGATATCAAATGAGGAATTTAACTTTTAAGTAAGTCAGTATTATATTGATTGTGTTTCAAAGTTCACCAAATCTATATTCTCATTTTATTCATACCATGGTTTTAATTATTAAAACCTCATGCTAGCCATAGCTGCTCTTGACTGGCCCACTTTTATTTGCCTTTGCTAATGTCGCTGCCACTGTCAGGCCTATAATAGAGTTAGGTGTCCCAGAGCTCCCTTTTGTCCCAGACTGATTGTAAAGTCAGCCATTGTTCTCTGGGTGAGACCCTCACAAATAGGAAGCTGAAGGCATTCTGCGGCTTCACTGTCTCAATAGCCTGGGCAGGGCTGTTGGATGCTTTTGCACTATCCACAAACTCATCCAGCACCTCCTTACTAGGGGTCTTCTTGTGTTTCCTGAAAAGCCCCAACATTTTCCAGGCTTCCTGGATTCTCCCCTCCCCTAAGAAGAGGACAGCTATCCAGTTCAGAGGGTTGGCTGGCCAATCAGGAGCAATTTGGCATCTTTGACTTTCATAAGTAGACTTGATATCTGCAGCATAATCATTGAACTCCACCTGAAGCTCTGATGGATGCTGGTACCTTGCCATGAGCATCATAATTTCTTCTTTCAGGTCACTGTGAAAAGTGTGACCATATTCTTTATTATCTTTCTCAATTTGAGGAACAATTTCTAGCATGTTGGCCACATCCAATGCTTGGAGAAGATCTATAACTGTTTGGGAATGGAAAAAGAAAACTTTAGTATGTTATATTTCATTAAATTTTTAAGATGTTTACTTTTTGTTACCTTATTATATAAAATGGATATGGATTCTTCTAATAATTCATAAGTACTTTAAAAAGTAACAAACAATACAATGAAATGAAAATTTCCCCATAATCTCATCTTTCATTCTTAATAGAATATTTTTCCAGATGATTATATAAACTCATTTTTCTTTACAAAAATGGTTCTTTTTATAATGCTATTGTATAGTTTGCTTTTTAAAAACTTAGTAATAATCAAGAGCACTTTTTAATATAAGAATACCAACTACTTAATATTCCATTACATGGATATACCATTATTTATTTGGTCACTATACTACAGAATACAGGCATTTATATTATTTCTAATTTGAGCTATTATATTGATTTGACTAGTAATATTTATATACACACAATTTTGTGAACTTGTCTAATTATTTTCTTGGCATAAATTTCTACAAGGGAAATTTTTGGATTATGAAGTCTTAGTTGAAAAATTTGATACATTATTCTTGGTTACCCTCCAGAAATGTGCTAATTCACAATTCCACCAAAGCTTATAAACGTGTACTTATTACCCCACACCTCATTCACCTTTCTGAATTTAACTATTCTTTGTAAATGATTACCAGTCTATTTAACTATTGCTTAATGGTTTAATATGTGAATATGGGAAATTTATAGGATAAAAGGGTAATATTTAAGACTTAATTGCTTTGCCAGTAATGATCAATTGGAATTTGGAATTTAAAAAACAATACCATTTACAATGGCATCTAAAGAAATTAAATACTTAGTATAAATCTAAATTAATTATAAACAAGATCTGTACATGGGAACTACAAAACTCTAAAGAATACATCAAAGGTATATAAATAATTGGAATATCATGTTCATTGATTCCATGTTCATTGATTGGAATATTAAATATTGCTAAGATGTTGATTATTCACAACCTGATCTACACATTCAATGCAATACCAATCAAAATCCCAGCAAGCTATTTTGTAAATATTAACAAACCGAATTTAAAGTTTTTATGGAATTTAAAAGATAGTATAGTATTGAGTAATGAATAGACATATAGAACAATGGGAAACATAGAGCGCTCTCACTCTCTCTCTCTCTTTATATATATATATATATATATATATATATATATGTATATATATATATCAAAGGTATTTAAATAATTGGAGAGAATATATATATATATATATATATATATAGAGAGAGAGAGAGAGAGAGAGAGAGAGAGAGAGAACAATGGGAAACATAGAGCTCATATGTAATGAATAGACACATAGAACAATGGGAAACATATATATATATATATATAGAGAGAGAGAGAGAGAGAGAGAGAGAGAGAGAGAGAGAGAGAGAGTCAACTGATCTTTGAAGAGAAACAAAGGAAACTAGAAAAAGAAGAGCAGTGTGAGTCTAAAGCAAGCAGAAAAAAATAAAAATTAGAGCAGAAATCAGTGAAATTGAAAACAAGAAAACAACATCAAATCAAAACCAAAAGCTACAGCATTGAAAACATTACTAAAATTGATAAACCTCTAACCTAGCCAACTAAGGAAAAAAAGAAAGAAGACAGAAAGTATTAGCATCAAAACTGAAAGAAATGGTCATCATATTGGTTCCATGCATAATAAAAAGATAATATGAAAACTAACAAGCCTATTTCTATAAATTTGATAACTTAGATGAAATGGACCAATTTCTTGCAAGACACAAACCTCCAAAATTCCTACAAGGAGAAATAGAAATCTGAATAGAACTATATTTATTAAAGAAATTAAATCACTAATTTATAACCTTCCAAAAGAGAAAGCAACCAGTCTCAGATGGTTTCATTGGTAAATTCCATGAAACATTTAAGGAGGAAATTATATCAATTCTCTACAATCTCTTCCAGAAAATAGAATCAAAAGAAAACTTTCTGATTTTTTCAGACCACCATTACCCCAGTACCCAAACCAGATAAAGACATTACAACAAAGGAAAATTACAGATCAAAATCTCTCATAAACATAGATATAAAAATTTTCAACAAAATATTACCAAATTGAACCTGACAGTGTATAAAAATAATCAGGAACCAAGATCAAATGAGATTTATTATACAAGGGTGGTTCACTGTTCAAAAATCAGCCCAGCTGGTGTGGCTCAGTAGCTGAACATAGACCTATGAGCCAGGAAGTCATGGTGCGATTCCAGTCAGGGCTCATACCCAGGTTGTGGCCTCAATCCCCAGGAGCAGGTGTGCAGGAGGCAGCCAATCAATGATTCTCTCTCATCATTGATGTTTCTATCTCTCTTTTTCTCTCCCTCCTTCCTGAAATAAAAACATATTTTAAAAAATCATTGTACTCTATCACATCAACAAGCTAAAGGAAAAAATCATATTGATTATATCAACTACAATAATATAATTTGACAAACCCAACATCTGTACAATGAAAACTCTCAGAAGACAAGGAATAGAGGAAATTTCCTCAACTTGATAAAGAATTCCTACAAACAACCTATAACTAACATCATAAAATTTGGTGATTGGTAATAAATGACTTTCCTACTATGTAACGTTGGAAAATGAGTTAGGGTTAGGGTTGGGATTCGGGTCAGCATCTGGTTCCCAATAAATATAGTAGTGACGATAATATAAACCTTAACAAAAATATTGCTACAAATTAAAACAGAAGTATAATAGAGTGCAATGGAAATAAGAGGATCTCCTATTTTGGGCTGGGAATGTCAGTGGAAAAGATAATAGAGATAAGATATATGTCATGAATAAATATCAAATACTTTGTGTTCATTCAATAAACATTCATTGGGTTTCTACTATGTTCTACTATGTATGGTAGACATTATCCCCATTATTATTTGAAAATCAAATCAAGAATGATTTTCCCATTACATAGCTACCATCTATAACTTCTATTTTTTTCTTTAAAATAATTGACATCAGTCAATTTTATATCTGGGGCCAACTGGCATTCTTTGGAGAAAATTTTTTTTTGTAAATTGGAAAGGGTTGTCCTGGCCAAAGTGTATACAGAAGTAAATTTCAGGGGGTTGGCAGCAAATTGGATTTTTGTGATCATAAATTCTCTCTGATTATAAAGTCAAAGTAGAAAGTGTAAGAAAAATTATGTCCTTCTGACCTGCTGAGATAGTTTTACTGAGAAAGTAAATCAAGTCTGTAAGTAATAAGGTCTATCTGGTAGGGCTAACTTAACTGATCAGCAATGTTTAATTGCCAGAGATGAATTTGATTTAGCAACATTTCTTATATTACTAGTAAGATTTTGACCCAGAATAATACAAAAGATTTCCAAATAAAAGATGACATGAATTAGTGTTGGGCACAAAATTGTGAGATAATTTGACTAAATTTCTGTTGGTATGTATGTGTGAATGGTCTAGGATAAATAAGGATAAGATTGAAGAAAAGCAACATATTTTTATTAGATATTAACTAGCAGAATACTTATTTTACTGATCAGATTTTCCTTTGGCATTTTTTCTGCAACAGATCATAGATTTTAAGAACAACTAGGAAGACAGTATGTTATAATGAAAAGCATTCCAGACCAGGAATCAGGAGGCCTCAGTTCTGTTTTTATCTCTGGCCCTACACTGTGTGGGCATGGGTAAGTCATTAGTGTCTTTACGGCTCTCTTTATCTGATAAATGAAGATAATTCATTCTCTATCTACTAAGCATAATTGTTGTGTGGGTCAAATGAGTCAATGGATATTAAAGTATATTTAAAGAATGGCATTTTTACAACCACTGAAATTGTTCAATACCAATACATTTATTCAAAGAGAGTAAGTTTTTCATTGGAAATTAAAATAATTTTTAAAGTTATTCTGATATATCTCTCATCATTAATAATTGAATTAAGTAACCATATGTAATATTCTAAATTTTACTTAGTATGTACAAAAAGGAAATAACCATTGCTAACTATTTCTTTCCATGGGGAAAAATTATAGCACTTTCGGTCGTCTATTGTTTATTCTCATGTTGAAAAAAGCCTCCTCTAACACCAAAATAAGTTAAAAGGATTGTACAGATTTAGCCACTACAAATGTAATTTAGATAACTTAGAATTTTTAATTGTTTTTATTATTCTTAAAAAGAATAATGAGCTATATTCTCCGGTCTTTTAGATATTGCATTAACATTATACTAGGAAAAGAGAATATACATTTTTAAAAATATATTTTTATTTGTGCTTCAGATTTTAAGCCCAAGACTCTGACTTAAGAATTCCACTCTAAGAAATGTTTTTCTAGGCTGAGCACCTGTTTCCCACAAAAGAGCATAAGCAGTACATGTTAATTACTTTCCATTTACCATCACTACAGTCCCACCAGTACACACGTGAATCCAGATACCTAAGCTGTGGTATTCTGAATGCTCTTAGTCATGCTCTAATTTCACTAAGTGCCTAAGATTTTCTAGGATAAACTCATTTTCACTCGAATTATTTGGCTATTTTGAAAGATGAAGTCTATAAACTCTGAAATGGTTTTCCTTTTGGGGGAATACTTGATCGGCATTAGCAATTAGCCACAGAGACTGTGCTGACCCGGGCTGGCTCCAATGGGAGATCACCACAGGAGATGAATTGCTTCACTTGCTTCAGGCAAAACAGTTCAGTTTTGTGTCTCACACTGCAGACATTGCTGCTTGGCGTCTTCTTCTGGAGGGTTCATGTCAGCCTCAGAAGCCAAGGCTGTGACTGTCCCATTTACAGAAATTTCATCTCTAAGATCCCAACATCTGAAGTTTTGTTGTTGTTGTTTGTTTTAAATGTACAATTTATTGATTTTTTACAGAGAGGAAGAGAGAGGGACAGAGAGTTAGAAACATCGATGAGAGAGAAGCATCGATCAACTGCCTCCTGCACACCCCCTACTGGGGATGTGCCTGCAACTAAGGTACATACCCTTGACCGGAATCGAACCCAGGACCTTTCAGTCAGCAGGCCGATGCTCTATCCACTGAGCCAAACTGGTTTCGGCTGAAGATGATGGTTTTCATGTGACTTTTTTCGAAGTCCACAGCTAAGACCTTTAATTCATTTCAGGGCTCTGTTAATTACTTTTAAGCTTCAACCTGCAGATCTTCTTTTATTTCTGCAGATGCTAAGGACAGGCAATTGCCAAAGGCCTGAGGCTGCTAACCAAGCTGGGCCTGGACAGAAGGCGCCCTGTCTTCCAGCCATGTGACTGGCCTCAGAAAGCTATAAATTTTCTTTAGAATTTTTATCTGTCCCCTCATGACAAATACTTCTCCCTGTATCACATTTTCCAGTTAGTCATTTTATAGCAGTAAGAGAAATATACAGTTCATGTAACAAATGGGCAAAAGTTTCCATGGGGCTCTATGGCCAATTCAAACATCTCTGTTCTCATGAAGGCAGAGTCTGTGCCCTGCTTCAAGTGCTCATCCTTCACATCTACCATTAAGAGCTCGCTGATGATGTCCTTGCCAGTGCCTTTGAAAAAGACACTTTTCAACCAAGAAGTATATCCTAGGCCAGAACTTCTTCTTCATATGTATATTATTGATTTTTTTTACAAAGAGGAAGAGAGAGGGATAGAGAGTTAGAAACTTTGATGAGAGAGAATCATCGATCAGCTGCCTCCTGCACATCCCCTACTGGATGTGCCCGCAACCAAGGTACATGCCCTTGACCGGAATCAAACCTGGGACCTTTCAGTCTGCAGGCCTATGCTCTATCTACAGAGCCAAACCAGTTTTGACAAGGCCAAAACTTCTTCAGCTTTAAGTGTACAGAAGTTCCTGGGGATTTTGTTAAATTGCAGATTCCAATTCCATCTGGCATGATACCTAAGATTTTGTATTTCTAACAAGCTTCTGGTAATGATGTTATTGGTGTGCAGACCACACTATGAGTAGTAGGGTCCTACACATCCCATTTCTGCCTCCACAAAGTGATTGCCAGTAATCACAACACAGGCCTGATTTAGCCAACCTACCAATTGGCACTAAATTAAAATCATTCTAATTTATTTTGTTCATTAGATCCCACATGTAAGTGAAATCATATAGTACTTGTCTTTCTCTGACTGGCTTCTTTAACTTACCCTAATATTCTCCAGGTCTATATATACTGTAACAAAAGGTAAGATTTCCTTCTTTTTTACAGTTGAGTAGTATTCCATTGTGTTAATGGAAACTTTGTTATCCACTCATCTACTGATGGGCACTTGGGTTGCTTTCAAATCTTGACTATTGTAAATAGTGTTGCAATGAACATAGGGCTGCATATACTCTTTCAAATTAGCATTTTGGATTTCTTTGGCTATATTCCCAGAAGTCTGAGGAGAAGTAGAAGAAGATAAAAAGAAAATAAATGGTGATGGAAGGAAACTAGACTTGGGATGGTGAACACACAACATAGTATACAGATGATGTATTATAGAATTGTACACATGAAAACTGTCTAATTTTATTAACCAATGTCACCCAAATAAATTCAATAAATAAATAAATTAATTGATTTATTAAAAAATAAAAATAAATCATTCTGGCTAAAAGACTATTTAGGTTTTTTAAATAGTATTTTAACTGTAACATTAAATTGAACAGATTTTGTGCTTATCACTAATGAATATGTATATAATTCTATAACAGTCTGCGGTATGGCTGATCTTTTTTTCTGAATTAAATTGAGGATTTCATTTAAAAAATGGCAGATGGTGGAAAACATTGACATATTAACTCTCTTAAAAACTGTCTGGACCATTTAGCATGAAGCAAAAATTAGGCTTGTTATGCTAAAATATTAATTATGAGCCAGAGCTTGCAAGTTGATAGCTCTTGAGCACAATTAAGCCTATTGATGTATTTTGTGTGGTATATACAGTTGGAGTTTTGTTTTGTTTTAGAACATAGTATTTTAAAGTTAGGACTTCACCCATAAAACTTGTTTAAAAATATTAATCTCCCCCTCACTCTTGAGGACTCTCTGAACTTCCTAAATGTGAAAGTCTTGTGCTCTTACTCTCTTGTGCTCTTGGCTCCCCTGCATTCACCCACATGGCATATGGTCATATGGAAAACCACACAATAGACAAATGGACTGCAGCTAGCCTGATGCTGTATCAGATGCTACTCCACCATGGAAGGTAAACTTTGGATGCTGGGTTTGTTTCTAGCTCTATTGAATCCCCAGGTGTACATCTTCCAGGACCAGATAAAGGGAAATGGGACATTGGAAACAGAGATGTACATAATTATGTGCAAACACAAGTCACTCACTCTCCCATGGGAGTATCAGAAAATTCTTTATCTTGAGATATTGATATCATAAGGACCCCACCCCCAGCATTCAGTCTGGGAAAGGAATACCGCTAATTGGAAATAGAACCTACCTCCCTTCCATGCGAAGGATTATGCTCCAACCAACTGAGCCACACCAGCTAGGGCTAAAAATAATTTTAATAACATATTTTATTTAATCTAATAGATTAAAACATTATTCTAACTTATAATTGAAAAACAATAATTCATAAGATCTTTTAAATTCTTTTTTTTTTCATACTAAGTCTTTACAATTCAGTATGTGCCTATACTTATAGCCCTTCTCAACTGGAGTAGCTACAATTCATGTGCCCAATAACTGCGTGTAGCTGAGGCTACCATATTAGACAGTGAGTATTCCTTGGTTGCCATATAGACTGTTACAAATATCACATTAATTGATGAGGGCCCTCAGAAACACAAGTTGAAACACAAAGAGAAGCAAGAGAGTGGGTGCTCCACACTGCTGGGGATGATACCCAGGTTGTTGGTTCCATCCCCAGTCAGGGTATATATAAAATGCAACCAATTAATGTTTTCCTCTGACATTAATGTTTCTCCTTCTCCCTCCCTCTCTCCCTAAAATCAATAAAAACATCTTTGGGTGAGGATTAAAAAATATTTTAACAATTTTTAATTTACTTTTATTTTTTTAATGTAGCAAAACTTTTCAGGCAAAAAAGTTAAAAGTTATATATGTGGCTTGCACTATTTCTATTAGGCAGTGCTAATCTAGACATACTATATATAAAGAATGATACTTATTCTTTATCTTAGCACAATTCAATGCTAAAATTGTGAATAGGTTTATTTTCATGAAAATGCCTAATATGATTTGGTTTTAAACATGAATTCAAAGCCAAAATGGGCATGGCTCAGTGGATGAGCATTGACCTAATAACGAGGAGGTCTCAGTAAAATTCCTGTTCAGGGCACATGCCCAGGTTGCAAGCTTGATCCCTACGAGGGCCATGCAGGAGGCAGCCAATCAATGTTTCTCTCTCTCTCCCTCTCCCTTCCTCTCTGAAATCAATAAAAATATATATTTTTAATTTTATATGCATTAATTAGAATTTGTTTTATAGCTTAACTAGAGGCCCAGTGCACAAATTCCTACACCAGTGGGGTCCCTCAGGTTAGCCTGCAGGATTGGGCGCAAACCAGCTCTCTGACGTCCCCTGAGGAGTCCCAGATTGTAAGAGGGTTCAGGCTAGGCTGAGGGACTTCACTGGTGCATAATCAGGGCCAAGGAGGGATACAGGAAGTTGGTCAGCCTGGGAGGGATTGTGGGAGTGCTCCAGCGCGTGTCTGGCCTTTCTCACTTAGACCCCAGCAGCAAGCTAATCTACCAGTTGGAACATCTTTCCCCTGGTGGTCAGTGCCCGTCATAGCAAGTGGTTGAGTGACCTTAGCATATCATTAACATATTATGCTTTGATTGGTTGAATGGATGACTGGATGACTGAACACTTAGCATATTAGACTTTTATTATATAGGATTTTAATGTGTAATTTTGAATATTTTAGGAAATACTTTTTGTTAAATTATACGTAAAATAATTTAAATTTTTATATTTATCTTAATTTTTATGAAAATATATTCAGATTTTGTACTCTTTGAATACAGTTATAATTAATTTTTAGTTCTTTAGCTCTTTACAGTAGAGCACAAACTGTGTAGAAATCTTAATTAAAACAATATAATAAATGATCTTTTTCTAATAAAATTAAGAAAAATAAATTCATGGATTGAATCAATTTATAAGAACATAAATTATATACTTTACTTTATTACTCGTCCAAACATTGTTGACCTATCAACAAAAATGCCTAAAATATAGAGTAATAATTAAATTCACATGCCTTTATATTTGCCAACTCTCAGTAGCAAACACCCTTAACTTTGTTATGATGGAAAGAAGACATTCTATTTTACACCTTGTTAGCCTGACCTTTGAATATTTAGACCTATGGTATGTGGGCCTCTATTTAGACTCTTGCTCTGGAGCTAACAAATGTAAGAGGTAGATATTTTCTGACTATAAAGGGCACCCAGAGTAATCAGAAAGTTCCAATGAAGGCCGAGACCGGTTTGGCTCAATGGATAGAGCGTCGGCTTGGGGACTGAAGGGTCCCGGGTTCGATTCCGGTCAAGGGCATGTACCTTGGTTGCGGGCATATCTCCAGTAGGGGGTGTGCAAAAGGCAGCTGATCGATGACTCTCTCTCATTGATGTTTCTAACTCTCTATCTCTCTCCCTTCTTCTCTGTACAAAATCAATAAAATATATTAAAAAAAAAAAAAAAGAAAAGAAAAAGAAAGTTCCAATGAAGCAGAATTTTTTCCGTAGAACAGCGTTATTGGTGGAACTTTCATGGCTCCTGGGGATCCCTCAGAGCTGATAATATTTCTATGTCCTTCTCAAGGTCTATGTGACCCACTAGAGTCTCCAGCCTAAACCGTCTGCACATTTACTCCTGAGCCTTCATGGAAAGGGATGGATCTAGGAATTGGGTAGGGAAGAGAATGAATCTGATAATGTTCTTGCATACATGTCTTTCTATTGTATTTCTGCCCTCTTCAGAGTTAAATAGCCCGGCTGACAATTGCTAAGACAGGTTTAAGCAAACTCAAAGCTTTTGCAATATATACAATGTAATAGCTGTGGTGCTAACTTGTGGTTGAAATTGGGTCAAAGGGTGGAGTAGGTGGAAGTGATGATTTCAAATGGTGCACTCAGCCATCTGCCAACTAAACTCTGGTGGAGGACTAAGGATCTTGGAGAACCCAAAGGAAAGTTGTTTATTAAGGTTGGTTCATATATTATTTTAACAGCACATAAAAAGGAATAGACACAAAAGCTATCAATCCAATATGGATAAATACTGCAAATTATACCTATTCACGAGCAAGCTTTACTCAACCCCAGAAATAAATGGCTATTTTTGGTGACATAATCTATAGAATTATGAATGATCATCCTGTCAAAAATAAAAATCAACGGGGAAACAAAAGTCCAGAGTTCTGGTCTTAGTGTTGCTGTTTCTCAGACATGTGACTCAATGCAAGTCACTAAACTAGTCTAATCTTTGCCTACAAAATGATGAGGAAAAGAAGATTGTCACTTATTTCATAAATTGATATGAGGATCAAATGAGATCATTTAAGTGAAAGCACTTTAAAAATTATAAAGTTACTGACAGTTATAAAATGTTCTCATCTTTTTACTCTTGCTATTCTCTCAGGAAATTAGAGCTGATTGCTATTATTACTATTAATATGTTGATATTTGATGTGATTATATAATAAGATATACAGGTATGGACAAAAGTAGGGTTATAGTTGTAATAGAATAAACACAATAATAATAATTCAGCAATAGAATCTGTTTTGGGCACTCACAACTATAAACCTACATTTGCCCATCCCCATATTTCTTTTCCAATGACTACAACTCAGAATTTGAAGTCACCAACTAATAATATTAAAGTACTATACCAGAGAAACTGTTTTAACCTAATTAATTTCACTCACTAATATGAATGCTATATTTACCCCTTGAATTCCCATTTCTCTTTCACTCTCCTTTCATTGAAAAAATAATCTGATGACTTATTTTTTATAGGACACCTATTGTCAAATTAATATTGCCATTTTACCAATGTCTGCTTTTCTTCCATCTGATCCTGCACTTATCTACAGAGTTTATAAGGATGGAGCGTCTTAGTTTTTTCTTGTTGACTGTTTTTAGAGGAAAGGGATCTTGCAGCTCTTGTTCATCCCTGAGACATCTATGGGTTCCATTCTGACAGGACTAGTCTGGCTGCTGGACACTCCCTGTGCAACATGCTCTATCAGATGAAGCAGGGAGTGAATCTCTGACGGGTGTCTCAGTCACTACCCTGGATGTCCATGGTGCAAGTGGAACTCTAACCAGACCTGTGTGCACAGGAGGTTGTGCAAGAGGCTGTGGGAGAGTGACTTTATGCCCAGATGAACACCTCACCCACATCTATGTGCCCTGAGTGAGTGAAACTTTAAGAAGCTTTAACATAAAGAACGATATGAAAATGTTAGGACATTGTTCCTATCACTAAAAGATGCGCATTTAATACTATATGAAGGAAATTTCAGAACCTAAAATGTTATACTAAAATATTGTTTTAAATTTTTTTCTTAAACTGAAGAAAGGTCTTGATGACTCTATATATTCACATAACAAGTTAATTCAGACCCCTCATGGGAGACATAATTAAAAGATAATTTCAGATAAGATAGGTAGGTGAGTAGATAGATGATAGATAATCGATAGAGACTTGAACCATTCCATATTTTATGTTTAATCTGCAGAAATTACTTCAGAATTTCAGAAAACTGCGTATTATGTTTATTATCACAGCTCTGTCACCAAGTTAACTGGTTTGTGTTTTAATTGTTATAAATGTTCACCACAGATAAATGTTGAAGGCTTTAAAAAAATTATGTACTTTAAGGAGGTGGCTAGATCCTCAGTATAGGATCAGAAACAAAAAACAGCAAGACCCCTAAAGGATCTGGCTTCTTTTTGGGGGCACTCAGAAGATTGCACCTTCAGCACCAATGCTATCAGCCTTTTCGATGATTCCAGGAGCCTGTCTGTGGACCAAAGCAGGAGATTCCCTGAAAATACCCTGGCAATTCGGTAGTAACTAGTGTGAGTAAATGATTGATGACTGAGCCCTCCAAAGTCTTAGTGATACACAAGACACAAGGTACAGCCTTGAGTAGGTAGAATCCCAATTATTACTGAATTTCCCACACTAAGAATGGAGCATGAGTTGGGTTTCAAGTGATTTATCTTATATAATAAAAGCCTAATATGCAAGTCGACCAAGTGGCAGAGCGATTGGTCGCTATGATGTGCACTGACCACCAGGGAGGAGGGCAGGCCCTCAACGCACGAGCTGACCCCAGCCTGCAGGCCCTGACCCTCAGCAGGGGCCAGCGAAAGGGCAGTGCCAGGCCAGCCAAGAGGGGTGCCAGCGGTGGCGCTCCGATTACCTCACCAGTCTCCCGACAGATTAGCCCTGATCACTGGCCAGGCCTAGGGACCCCACCCATGTGCAAATTGCATGTACCGGGCCTCTAGTAGATTATAAGCAAATATGATGGTTCCTTTAATTTGTGAACTAAGCTTCTACTATTCCTCACAAACTAAACAAGAAATTAGATAGAATTAATGATTGATTCTTGTTTTTAGCAAGAGTTGTTGCTGTGCTGATGATCTTAGAATAGTTAGGCTCACAGATGCATATAATAGAAACCTTCACTTTTTTCCTTGTCTTTTCATTGGGAAAATAGAGTAAGAAACTATAAAAACTAAACTTTATTTAGAAAAGGCGCTACAATTCCATTATCCAAAATAGTAACTATTTCAATGCTATTTTTAAAGTTCCAGTCTGTGTAGCTATATATTAACAAGTAATGCCTTGGCCAGTGTTGCTCATTTGGCTGAGCATGATCCCATGGTGCTGGATTCCTGGTCAGGGCTCAACCCTGGGTCACAGACTTAATTTCCTGTAGGGATTGTGCAGGAGGCAGCCAATCAATGACTCAGTCTCCCTCTCCTCCCTCTCCCTCCTTCTCTCCCTAAAAATCAAGAAAAACCTATTTTTAAAAACATGTAACCTGTGTCCCCAGTTTGAGGAGTATTATGGAAGAATTTCAGCAGAAATATTGAAAGCCCAAATTCCTTCCTGCCCTTGGCAGAATGTCCCGCATGGTGACTGGCTTCTGTGTTCCCTAGGTGGCCTTCCCATTGTCTGTGCTTCCACCTTACATCCTCTGTTACTACTGGCTGCCTTTCTTGCTAGGGGTGTGGAGTGACTCTGTGTGATTTAGAGGTTTGTCACAGCTGAGTTCATTGGAAGATTTTTTGTTGTGCATCAGGATAGCAAAGTTTCAGCTTGAATCTGGGTTGCAATTCCTGCAGGTTCAGACCTGTCTAAGTATGACTGGGAATTTGTGAAGCCAGCCTAATTTCCTAGGGCCTGAAGAACCTTGGAAAGGTACACTAGCTTTGTTTCCTGCTTGGGTTACCGGGCAATTGAAGTAAATTATGAGATACTCTGACAGAAGTCAAGCTGAAAGAGGGCTATAAAATCCCCTGAGAGAGAATTCATTTTAAGGGTGGAAGGAGGAAGATGCAATGAGCTCCCCAGTAACAAACCCTTAGTCATTAGAGAAGGAAAGAGGTTCTGGGTATAGCATTGTTCCCAGCCCAGTCCATACATCATTATCCACGTCCCAGCCACGTGAGGCTATGAGCAAAAACCGAAAGAGCATTCACTGCACACTCCATAGAACATTAAGGCACATACTGCATTGCTTTTGACTTCTCAGATTGGAAGTTATAAAGCAGAGAGAGGTAAACCCAATTTGCCACAGACCACCAAGGTTTACAACTGTGAACTTTTAAGAACCATGCAGAGTGTGGTAAAGTTGATTGTGCTTAGCAAAGGGTTTGTAGGAGAATGAGATGCTTGCAGAAACAGTGTCTGGGAAAGCAGTGGGGATCCTTGGAGGAGAAATGTGGTATTCATTGAGGCTAGACTTATTTTTGATCACAAGAAACCCCCAGTAATTCTCAGAAAATTCCAAAGGGGAAACTCAGGCTAAGGACCAGCATTATGCAGATAGAGAAACCTTAGTAGTCTTTAGGTGACTGAATGTACCTATAGGCTGATGAGGTCTTGGGAAAGCTTGCATACAGCTAGCATTTTCCTGGGCCCCAGAACTAGGTATAGGTTTATGTACCCACAGATTGGGGGGGGGGGGTGCTGCTCCCCATGGTTCATTTTCTGCAGTTTCAGTTACCTGCAGTCAACCAAGGCCCCAAAATATTAAATTTCCCCAATCATCAACCACTGACAAGCTCAACCATGGACACCATCTGGTCCTGACATTCAACCATTGACATCATCATGATTTAACAATCCAGGGTCACCCCAAGCAAATGATCCTCTTTATAATATACCATCAGGGCAATAGTAGCCTAAATCTAAGTCACAGTGCCTATGTCACCTCCTCACCTCTCATTACATAGGTATTTTAACATCTTAAATCATCACAAGAAGAAGAAAGATGAGTACATTACAATAAGATATTTTGAGAGAGACCACATTCACATAACTTTTTATTACAATATTAATGGTGTGATGCACGAAATTCTTGCATGGGTGGTGGGGGATGTTTCTCAGCTGGGCCTGCACTCTCACCAAACTGGGACCCCTCAGTCGGACATCCCTCTCACAATCTGGGACCACTGGCTCCTAACTGCTCAATTGCCTGCCTGCTGACCTGATCAACCCCAATTGCCCCCTGCTTCCAGCCTTATCACCATTAACTGTTATATTTTGTTATTGTTAATCTCTTAATTACCTAATTTGTAAATTAAACTTTATCATAGGTGTGTATGTATAGACAAAACTGTTATATATATATAGAATACAGTATTATCCATGGATGGATTCAGTCAACCAATGGGAACTATCTAGCCTGTTTTCATAGATTTTGTGTTCTATTCATTGCTATGTTATGTGTCAAAACTTCGCTTGATCATCAGAAAGAAACAGTGCCTATTTTCACAACTCTCTCAGAACCTATGATTTAGAATCTGGGACTGGACTTTAAAGTATTTGATCTAGATTTCCTGCAGATGCACTTAACTTCTGACAAGTTTTCAATCTGGATCCATGACTGAAGATACATTAAAAAAATATACTATCATAAATCAGAGATGGAAGATCACTTACCTAGATGATCAAAAACTCTTAAGTCTGTTTTCATTGACTTCTTCCAAGTTAGGTCTTCCTTGTTCTGTATTTATTAGTGTTAGTATGGCATATCTTTTTACATTCTTTTACTTTTATCTTATTTGTCTTCATACTGAAAGTGGGTTTATTGCAGGCAGCAGATAGTTGATACTTGGGATATTTTGTCCTAGCTAATAAAAGGGTAATATGCAAATTAACCATCACTCTGTCACAAAGATGGTGGTGCCCATTGCCACAAGATAGCGGCACCCAGTCCTCTCAGCCCCACTGGAGTTCCCCAGTCCCTGGGGGGTGGCCACTGAGAGCGGGTAGTGTGAGTGGATGACGACGACGAGGCAAGTGTTACACACCCGACCGTGGATGGGCCTCTGGGCCACAGAGAGCCTCTGGGCAGCTGGTGCGAAGCAGTCAGGCCCCGCAGAGAGCTACTGGTGCACGGATTCATGCACAGGACTACTAAATCTAAAAATCTCTATCCTTTTAGTAGGTGTTTTTGATCTTGTACAATTTGTGTGATTATTTATATAGTTGGATTCAAATATATCATTTTCTATTTTTTCTGCTTTTCTCATCTGTTCTTTTTTCCTTGTTTGTGATTTTTCTGCTTCATTTTGGAGTTATTGAACATTTTAATTTTTCCTCTATTTTCAATGAATAGCTATAACTTTTGTTTATGTTTGTTTTTTTGTTTTTGGACTTTAGTGGCTGCTTTACAGTTTCTAGCCACATCATCCAAGATATAAAATTGAGCCACGTATATAATTTGTATCTTTTCATATCTATACATACATATGTATACACACACACACACACACACATACACACACATATATGTATATATATATATATATATTTTTTATTGATTTCAGAGAGGGAGGAAGAAGAAGACAGATAGAAAAATCAATGATGAAAGAGAATCATTGATCAGCTGCAACTGGCACATGTGCTCTTGACTGGAATTGAACTGGGACTGGTTCAGTCCATTGAGCAAAACCAGCTAGGGCATAACTTTTCTTATAGTCACATTAAAAAGAAGTTAAAAGGATCAGGTGAAGTTAATTTTGGTATAATTTTTATTTAATCCAATATACATGATTACTTTAACCTGTAACAATATTAAAATATTAAAAATTCTATGTTATTTTTCACACTGTCTTTGAAATCTGATATGTATTTGACACCTACAGCACATTTCCTTTTATACTAGTAATATTTACAATGCTCAAGATCTACTTACAGCTAGGAGCTATAATAACATACAGGGTGTGTGTGTGGCGGGGGGTGTTAAAATAATGTATTTTTAACTTAACACAAGTAATATACCACTTTCCATACAGTTGAAAAACCTGAAACAATAAACGTGTAATTCTCTCCTCCAGGCTTCAGTGCCATTATTGTTATACTAGAGGCCCAATGCACAAAATTTGTTTAAGAGTGAGCCTTCACAGCCATGGTGGCTGCTTCAACCCCTCCCTCACAGCTGTGGTGACTGCCTCCATGCGGCTGCAGCTCTGGCTTCATCCAGAAGGTTGTCCAGAAGGACGTCCTGATAGTCATTCTGCTGTTGGGCATTCAGTCATTTTGCATTTTACACATTTATTACTAGAGGCCAAGTGCATGAAATCGTGTGGGTGGGGTCCCTAAGGCCTAGCCTCCTGCGATCAGGGCCATCTTCTGCCCATTTGCCAGTCCCCAGGTTGAATGCCAGAGTGCTGCCACTGCTGCCGCTGGGGCTTGAGGCGCTGATGGAAGCTGTGGGGCATGCCCATGACCTAACTGCCCTGACGTGAGAGGCCCCAAGCAGTCAGTGCATTCTATCAGCAGTCAGCCTCATGCACATTCCTGGAGGTGAAGTTGCCGGCACCTGCTTTCCCACAGGCCTGAGCTCAAGCAGCCAGGGATGAGCTGGTGATCCCAACAGCCTCATAGCCAGCCTGGTCCTCCTGCCACCCACCCTAATTCCCCCGTTCACCATCACTGATCCATCGGAGCCTGTGGGCCAGAGGCAGGGACCAAGAGGTCAGCTGTTCACTCACCAGTCCCCAGTCCTACCCTACTTCGCCCCACTCATAGGCCAGGGGTGGTGGGGAGGGACCGAGAGGTGCTCAATGCACCTCATGGCGACCAATTGTTTGGTCATCACAGACACTGGCTTTTTTATATATAGATGCTTTTACTCCTGTATATGTTATAAATCTGACAATACACTGTTATTACTGTTTTTACTTTACGTAGTTATATTTTAATGAAATTTTTTAAAATAAGAAAAATGTCTTGTCTATGTTCCATTTTCAGGGTCCTGTACTCTTTACGTAGGTTTAGAATTTTTCTGCCTGAAGAACTTGCCTTAATGTTTCTTGTAGTGCAAGTCTATTAGTAATTTTTTCAGTTTTTTTTTGTATGTCTGAAAAGATTCTTATTTTTCCTTCAAAATGAAAGATATTTTCATAGGGCATTTAAGTCTAGGTTGATAAATTTTTTTCTTTCAGTATATAAAGCTATTTCTGCCAAGTCTCTGGGCTTACATTTTTATTGTTATTCTTATCATGGTTTCTTTTTATGTAATTTGTCTTTTTTCTCTGAGTTTTTTTTAAGATTTTCTTTTTATTACCAGTTTTGAGTAATTTAATTATGCACCTAGGTATAACTTTTATAAAGTTTCTTGTGTTTGGGATTATTTGTATTTCTTCAATCTGTTGCCTATAGTTTTCACCAAAATAGGCCTCTCTTTTTTTTTCTTTTTTCTACAAATATATTTTTCAGGTCTCCTTTCTTTCCTTTAAAAACTCTAATTACATACATTAATCAACTTTAAGTTTTCCTATTGCTCATAGATGTTTTGTTTATTTACAAAAATATGGCCCTGACTGGTTTGGCTCAGTGGATAGAGTGTTGGTCAAGGGCATATATTGTATCTTGGTTGCGGGCACATCCCCAGTAGGAGGTGTGCAGGAGGGAGCTGATCGATGTTTCTCTCCCATCGATGTTTCTTACTCTCTATCCCTCTCCCTTCCTCTCTGTAAAAAATCAATAAAATATATTTTTTTTAAAAAGGAAAAAAATGTATATACACTTGAGTGGCCAGATTATTATGATATCTAAATGCATAATAATCTGGCCACTCAGTGTATATCCAATATAATAAAAGGCTAATATGCAAATTGTCCCCTTGACCAGGAGTTCGTCCAGCAGGCAGGCAGGCTGGACAACCACCCATGTCCCCTCTTCCTCGCCAGGCTGGAGGGACCCCATCCATGCACGAATTCATGCACAGGGCCTCTAAAAGTAATAATAATAATAATAATAACAATAATAATAATAAAAATGCACACAAACATACTGAGTGGTGAGATTATCATGTGTTCAGAGATCATAATAATCTGGCCATTCAGTGTATTTTTATTGATTTTAGAGAGGGAGAGGGAGAAATAGAAACATCAATGATGAAAGAGAATCATTTATTTACTGTGTCCTGCATGTTCCCTGGGGATCAAGCCAGCAAGGAAGCATGTGCCCTGACCAGGAATCTAATCCTGACCTCCTGGTTCATAGGTCAAAACTCAACCACTGAGAAACACTGGCCAGGCTTGTTTACCTTTTGTGTGTCTTTTTACTTTGTGTTTCTTTTTGCACAGTTTTTATTGCTGTTTTCGTTTTTGATCTTTTACTCTCCATTGTCTAATCTGCTGTTAATCTTATCCAGTTTTTTTTTCATCGCAGGCATTGCCCTTTTTATCTCTACTTGTTAATTTTGGATCTTCTCATATACCCCACATCTACGAGCTACAGGAAAATTTAAAGTTGATTAATGTATGTAATTGGAATTTTCAAAGGAAAAAAAAGAGAAGACCTAAAGAACATATTTGTAGAAAAAAAGAATTGGTGGAACAGTAAATGCATTCCTACTAAAGACAGTGTTATATGCAATGGTGCAAAGGTGGTGATTAACCAACCTTTTTGCTCTGCTCAGGTAAAAATACATAGCCAGCAGGTATGTAAACACTCAATAAGTAAAGGAAGGCTTTCATGGTGGCTTAGCCAGAGCTGGGGAAGGCGAGGGTTCTAAGCATAGCTCGGAGGATGAGGGACTAATGAGCAATCGTGAAGGGCGAGTTCTGCGCACAGTTCTGACCAAGGACAGGCCTTGGCTTGGAAGCAAGCATGGAGCCACTTATGGGCAGTGGAAGGTCACAAGCGGGGGCTCTGGCACGAGGCACTGAGATTCCTGAGCTGCAGCACGACTGAAGGTAGCGCGATGAGCCATCCTTCCTAGCCGCGTCCTCCCGAAGCCCGCAGTGAGGGGCGTGGAGGACGAAGGAATGGGGCGGCGGACAGGGAGGAGGACTTACTCTCCGGGAACCTTTTAGGCACACAGGCTGGGAGCAGGGTCCCCGCCCCTGTTTTCCTCTCCCGGGTCACTCCGCCCAGGAGTGGCTCCCGCCGGGACAAGAACGTGTGGCTGGCGAAACCCGGAGGCGCAGGAAAGCCGGTCCCACCTGGAGCCTGCGGACAAGCAGCACCGGAGGCGACCCCGCCAGGACCCTCCCCGCCCTGGACGCACGCGTAGTAGAGGAAGGGGCGGTGCCTCCGCACACAAACCAATCACAACCGACGCTTAAACGTGACCACGTGACCACCGCCAACCAATAGGCGGCCGTGGCCTGGGCAGCGGGGAAATTCAAAAGTGTTTTCCTCGGAGTGGGCTTCGGATTCCTCCTCTTCTCCCGTGGGCCACGGCTTTCGGGCGGCGAGTTCGGCCTCGCGAATGCATCGGGGGACGGCGGCGGCGGCCAGGGAATAGGGCGGGCCGGTAAGTGCCGGGGGCGAGGCGGAGGCGGAGGCGGCCCCGCGGGGGAGGCCTCGTAGGGCGCGGCTAGAGGAGCTGGAGGGGGCCCGGAGGCCCGCAGGGTGCTGCCGGAGGATCCCGGAAGCCGGAGGTGGGTGTGGACCACGCTGGGATGAGGGCCTGGCGGGGCGCTGGGGGAGAGTTTGGACACCCGAGATCGTCTCCCCCAAAGACACTTCCTCTCTCGTCGTGTTGTGTGTGAGAACAGGGAGAGGCGATGGGGGCTGTGTTCTAACAGTTACCTTTCGAACCTGACTTCAGGAGGTGGATATCTACTAGGTGCTCAGTGAAATCGCCCCTTTTCCCTGTGAAACGCGAGGTCACTGGCGGCATTGATATCCTTGACCCTGGGCTAGTGGGTGGATGTGTGAGAATGACAAAGATGAGATCGAATGGAAGGCAGCAGGTACTTTGTTGACCAAACATCATCACCAATGCAGATGAGCAAGTGCTCAGTATTGTATGAATGCAGTAGATGCTTGGTATTAGAGTAGTTAAATGAGCAAATCAGGGTTCTGCCAGCAGTGCACAAGAACAAGCCTGCTCACGTCCCATTTGTCAATAAAGGGCTGTGATGTGAGAGCACAGAAAGCAGGTGATGTACAGAATGGCTATTCACGTTTCCAAAAGGATTCTTCGCATGTCGTCTATATGTCGCTACCAGAATCCAAACAAACAGTCCATCCATCACATTTTCTTAAAGGACAGAATCTGCAAATGGCCCAGATAAAATAATTCTGGGGGGGGAAAAAAAAAACGAAAGGAAGGCATTCAGTATATAGAAGGAAAAAAATGTAAGGAGGGGCAGCAATTCCTGTTTTGTGCAGTGGAAGTTCTGTTAGGAAGAAAACAGTAACTAGCCTATTGGTAACCTTGCTGACAAATGTCAAATATATACATTTTTATGCACATAGCTTCACAAATACTACCTCCCTTGGTGTTAACATGTGTTCACATAGTAATACTTTAGCCTTCTAGGTTCTAAAAGGCTGGTTGCAGTGTTTTCTTCTCTTTGATGCTAGTTAACATAGGAATTATGACCAGTTCAATATTTTTCCTTAGAAATGGAGGCCGAGGATTTAAGTGGCAGAGAATTGACAATTGATTCAATAATCAACAAAGTGAGAGATTTTAAAAATAAATTTAAAAATGAAGACCTTACTGATGAGCTAAGCTTGAATAAAATCTCTTCCTCTTCTGATACCACAGGTGAGTGCCCTTTAAGGTAAAGGAATAAAAAGTTAACTTCTGAATGTTCACAAAATGTACTTTTCTCAGTAATTGATACTTACCAAATAGAGTACTGTACACACACTCTATATTTTAATTCTTTTGTCTGGAAATAGTCCCACAATATTAAAAAGAAAACAAAACTTATCCTTTATTACAGTGTACCTAGAGGTAGTTTTCTTAACTCTCCAATTATTGTCAGCTGCTATTTCTGCTATTAGTTGATATACTTGCTATTAATTGATGTACTATTCTTGTTTTCATTCTTTTTTTGCTGAAAACAAAACGTCTCACTGATCTTATGAAAATGATGTGTAATTTAAAATCAAACACCCAGTTTTTGATGTGGAGAGTCTTTCTATTACTCCCTTGACCTTTTTCCCCCTTTTTCCTGGCTTCCCTGCTATCTCTCCCATGTGCTAGATCAGCTCTTACTCCAGTACCTTTTCTCTTATCCTCTGCCATAAATGAACACAACTCCCCAGATATCTGCTTATTCTTAATTTCTTTAGATCTTTGTTCAAATGTCAACTCACCCATTAAAATAGTAACTTGCAGGGGTGGGAATCTGTCCTTTTCTCTCATTCCTGTTGTTGTCTTTTTTCATAGCACTAATCGCCTTATATATGACTTAATAGTGTGTTTACTGTGTATCTCCCCTAGAGTGTGAGTTCCCTGAGGATATGGTTTTTATCTGTTTTGTTATATTTACACAGCTTAGAATGGTGCCTGACACATAGCAGGCACTTAATTATTTACTGAATGATGAATGAATGAAAGTGCCCAGATTTTAATAACCAACTTGTATGAAAAATATTAGCTCAGAAGCCTAATTTACTACATTCAGATTGTTGAGGTCATTTAAAAACTGAGCTTTAGATAAGTTTGTGGTATCTATTCCAAATATTATATGGATGAGGATTGAAAATAAATGGAAGAATCTGTAATCTCTTCATGATAGCAGATCATATTTACTTGGAAACAACCTCAAAACCAATTGTTTTGATGGTAAGCAAATTCTTAGTAGAATACCACCATATTTTATTATGTGTATTTAAAAAGCGCTATGAAAGCTTGTACACCAAGTTAGACGAGTCCTTATTTAAAACCCTCAGCTTACTCAAACTTGTAACTACTTAACCTATATTGGTAATTGGGATGTACAACATTAGATTAAAGATTGAGGAAGATGCTTAAAACCATGGTTTCTAGATAAGAAGAACTTATTAAAGCACTATGCTGTATGTAATGTTTTTTGGCAGCAAATAAATGCTAGCACAATAAATACAATGCTTTAAGTGTTGAATGGAGGTAGAATAGGATACTCAGAGGCATGAGGACTACATCTGCAAAGACACTGTTTTTTAGATATTTTTGCAAACTGATTTGTTAGGAAGGCAATGGGAATCAAAACTAGAAAATGAAGTTAAGAGCAGACTAGATTAAATTAAAAATAAAGCAAAATTATGAATGTGCTATAGAAAGCAGAAAGTAATTTTGTTAGCAAAAGTAAAGATTTAACCCTTGTCAAAGGTAACTGAAACCGATGAAAGGAAAGATAGTTTCCTAGAATTTAATCATATTCACTGGTGATTAAAGTATCGTAAACGGGAGACTGACATTAATCCAAATTGTCTTTTTATTTTTTTATAATTTATTGTTGAAAGTATTACATATGCCCCCCTATTTTTCCCTATTGTCCCCCTCCAGTCAGCCCCCTTTTTCCCCTTCAGGCCTTCAACACCCTATTGTCTGTGTCCATGGGTTATGCATATATGCATATAAGGCCTTTGGTTGAGACCTCCCACTTCTCACCTTTCCTCTGAGATCCCGAACTCTGTTCATGCTTTTGTGTCTCTGGAGAAAATGTTGGATTAAAAAAGGTTACAATAGAAATGTGTTAATTAACAGTGGTCGGCAAACTCATTAGTTAACAGAGCCAAATATCAACAGTACAACGATTGAAATTTATTTTGAGAGCCAGATTTTTTTAAACTTAAACTTCTTTTAATGCCATTACTTCAAAATAGACTCGCCCAGGCCGTGGTATTTTGTGGAAGAGCCACACTCAAGGGGCCAAAGAGCCGCATGTGGCTAGCAAGCCACAGTTTGCTGACCTCAGGGTTAATATGTTTCTAAGTTTTTAATGAACTTTCTAAGCAATTTGGTACAGGTGGTAGTGGGACAGCTTTAGGTTATCTTTAAATAGTTAGGATTTTAAAGTAGGATTATGCTATTACAGCATAAAATTTTCTTAGATTACATGTGGGGTTTTTTTTAAGGCTATTTATAAATAATATTTATTTCCATTTTTTTTCCCTTCAAAATTCCCAACTTTTTAGAGTACTGTATAACCTTATTAAAGATATCCATGCAGTAAATAAGTTGCTGATATTGACACAAATTGTTAAAGTTTTAAAAAGAATTTTAAGGAGTTTATATACATTGATATTGAGAGTATAAATATAACTTGAAGGAAAAGTGCAATTTGGCATTTGTTTTTATGTCTTTCTTACTTTTGTTATGGCATATTTTGTTTCTGTTATCCAGATAATTCAGGAACTGTTAACCAAATTATGATGATGGCGAATAACCCAGAGGACTGGTTGAATTTGTTGCTCAAACTAGAGAAAAACAGTTGCCCCCTAAATGATGTCCTTTTAAATAAACTGATTGGCCGTTATAGTCAAGCGATTGAAGCACTGCCTCCAGATAAATATGGCCAAAATGAGAGTTTTGCTCGAATTCAAGTGAGATTTGCTGAATTGAAAGCGTAAGTATTAATATTTTAACTACATTTAACTAACTACGTCACACAGCTATATTACAAAAAAGAAAAATGAAAGCATAGTCAGGATTACTTGTGAGAAAATTAATATTTTTGACTAGATTTTTTTTTTTTTACTTATAATTAGCAAATGAATAATGTAAACTCTACTATGTACCTATCTCAACAAGCTTCCTATTCTTAACTGCCTGAAAAGATTTTTAAAAATAACCTACTCTTATTTATTTAAAATATATTTTATTGATTTTTTTACAGAGAGGAAGGGAGAGGGATAGAGAGCTAGAAATGATGGATGAGAGAGAAACATCCCCACTGGGAATGTGCCCACAACCAATGTACGTGCCCTTGACTGGAATCAAACCTGGGACCCTTCAGTCCGCAGACCGACACTCTATCCACTGAGCCAAACTGGTTTCAGCTAACCTACTCGTATTTAATTTTACACACAGGAAAAATAATAGTCGAGGGCTTTTGGAAAATAGAATGAAGAATCATCAAACTTAGGTAGCTGTGTCCTTTTTCTTAGAATCTCACTCTGAAATCTTTATTGCAGTATTCAAGAGCCAGATGACGCACGTGACTACTTTCAGATGGCCAGAGCAAACTGCAAGAGATTTGCGTTTGTGCACGTATCTTTTGCACAGTATGAACTCTCACAAGGTAATTTGAAATATCCAGTCCAAATTTTAAGTAAAAGATAACTTCCTTTGTAACTCATCCTAACATTACATCATATATATGAAGAAGGAATTTGAGGCAAAAGGTATGAAAGTGGATCAGATGAGATTATGGAGGAAGAATCTCACCAAAATGGAAATGCGGAGAATATTTGTTATACTAGCTCTTCTGCTTGTAGGGAGCATCATCTTTGTGTTTATTTAGATCCAGGAAACGTCTGAAGGAAAGTGGCTTCTTCACTGAGTACTTGTGGGAAGAAGGATAGAAGATACTTAAGCTAGAGCTTGGATAAGCTTTTCTTATGTTATGGTTTCATATACCTCAACTATAATTGTGGTGTTAACTGGTAGTTCCCCTTTAGGAAAAAGAAATTGTAAACAGCTGTAGAAGCTTTTATTTTTTTGCTCACCTGCTTCTTGAAATAAATAGGACCAGGTCAGTCTCTTCCTCAGACATTTTTAGCCTAGCCATTCAGTCTTCTCTCTTTCTCATTTTCTGGGGCCTCGGGATATACCCTCAGTCTATCCTTTGGCCACATGTTCCTATTTTCACTCAACCTTGTTTCTGCTCCATCCCTGATTCCATTTATCGCCAGATACACACGTTATCACTATTGGTTTGGTTCAGCCAGAATCCCCATAAATAGTGCCCAAAGCAGAGCTCAATAACTGGAGAGTATTCTCTAGGGTTGAGGTTGGAGAAAAGCATTGTGCAAACTCCACGCTTGTTAAAGAAAGTTTGGTCAGGCCTTTAAAACCTGTATCTTTCCTTCATGCTACCTAAACAATTTTTGAGATATTATGGCCTGTCAATAGCAAGTATAAATTTTACATCTTCAGAACACATCCTATATAATAAAAGGCTAATATGCACATTGACCGAACGGTAGCACGACTGGTGGCTATGACACGCACTGACCACCAGGAAGCAGACACTCAATGCAGGAGCTGCCCCATGGAGGTCAGTGTGCTCCTGCATGGGGACCGCCACTCAGCGAGAAGCCAGGCTCAGCCAGAAGTTGGGCTCAAGGCTGGTGAGCACAGTGGCGGTGGTGGGAGCCTCTCCCGCCTTCACAGCAGCACTAAGAACCCCTCGGAGCAACATTCATCTGCTGGCTTAGGCCCGCTCCAGGCCTCTAGTAAATATTGAAAATCTCAGATTCTGATCTGTAAAAAAGAAATACACTTTACCTCTACCACTGCGATATAGTAATAACCTCAAGGTCAAAATTGTGATTATTTTGAACAGGCTTGATGAATTAAGAAATATGCAACATCTCTGAAATCTTATGTGTAGTTTGGTGTGTATGTGTATGTTCATAGGAGTGGAGGAGATTCTATAGTTTTTATCAGATTATCATAAGGGTCTGTAAGCTCTGTTTACCAGTTATCTAAGCCTTTTTTGTTTCCTATCCTAAAATGTTTAATACATGAAATTCTGTCACCACTATCAATAAATGTAGACTGAACCACTATGAAATCTTACTAATAATAGACAAACATGTAAACTGCCATACCTCTGCTACAATCACAGCAGATCAGTGAGTATGCAAATTAACCCAACAAAGATGGTGGTTAATTTGCATGCGTACCTGGATCCTAGGAACATCCTCGGCACCCAGGACCCTCTGAGCCGGCCATCGGAGGGACAGGGGCCTAGCAGGTGGTCAGAAGGGTAGGACACCCCCTGCCCAAGCAGAGGCTTTAGGTTTGGGCAGGAGCTGAGCCTGTGATCAGAGGGAAGGGGGGGAAAAATCAATGGAAACATATCCTCAGGTGAGAATAAAAAGAAAAATAAAGAAATGTCATATCCTATGGAAGTCACATCTTGAAAATGCCTAAAGAAAGTTGCCGTTTTTTCATGGTGAAGGGACAAGTCCATATTGATAAAAATACCTTGGCGGCTGCAGTGACTGGCAGTGGCTGCAGCAGCGGAGTGATGGGGCTGGTGCCTTCCCCTGATCAGCCCTGTCGCCTTCCACAAAGAGACTATTATAATCTCCAGGGCTTAGTTTTCCCTTTGCCTAAGTTCCCTGAGGGTACTAAGGTGTCTTCACTTTATAACTGTTTTGTTATATTTCTTTTACTTTTAAAAATAAACTGTGGTGATACACTAAAACATAATTACACCAGTCACATATTATACAAGTTAACCATTTGAAATAAAGTGTTGATCAGGAGTGGAGTTGCTTATTTGCTTATGAAATAAAGCTCAAGAGACTTGAAATGAGTGTTTTTGGCTAAAGCTTTTTAATTGTTTTCAAGGTCCTGACAAATAAGAATCTGGAGAGTGAAGATGGCTGCACTAAAATAACAATCATTTTTTACTTTCTTAGGAAATATAAAAAAAAGTAAGCAACTTCTTCATAAAGCTGTAGAATGTGGGGCAGTACCACTACAAATGCTGGAAATTGCCATTCAGAATTTAAACCTTGGAAAAAAGCAGCTGCTTCCAGAGGAGGAAAAGAAGAGTTTATCAGGTAAATGTATTAATATGTGCTGAAACTTTTCTGCAGTTGATTACCTGTGAAAAAGGATTAAGGTTAGTATTTTATAGCGCTCGCTTTGGCAGTACATGTACTAAAATTAGAACGATACACAGAAGATTAGCATGGCCCCTGCGCAAGGATGACACCCAAATTCATGAAGAATTCCATATTTAAAAAAAATGATTTAAAAAAAGGTTAATATTTTATAGAAAAACTAGTGGCCTGCACAGGTAGTAGGGTGTTTCTCAGCCCAACCTGCATCCTCTTCAATCTGGGACATCCCTCTCGCAATCCAGGACCACTGACTCCTAACTGCTCACCTGCCTGTTTGCCTGATTGCCCCTAACCACTCTGCCTGCCAGCCTGCTCAACCTGAACTGCCCCCCCTGCCGGCCTGATCGCCCCCAACTGCCCTCCCCTTATGGCCTGATCGACCCTAACTGCCTCTGCCTCAGCCCTGACACCATGGCTTTGTCCGGAAGGTCTCCCCGTCTAATTAGCATATTACCCTTTTATTAGTATAGATATGTATAATTAGTATAGATATGTAGAATGATCACAATATAAGTTTGAATTTCAGACTTAAAAGAGATAAGGCATTTAGAAGTAATGAAGTCTTTACTATTATGTAGATATTTTGTTGTTGATCACACTTTCACTGGTAACACATTAAAAACTACTCAATCTAAGCAGGAGAATTACTTTTTGTGTTTGGAAATAGAGCTTGTGTCTTTACCCTGGGGAAACAATTATGTGATTTTGAAACAGTTATTAAATATAGTTAGACAATTATCTTTGAAAACATCTTCATATCTGCATATCTTAGTTAGGGACAGATCTATGAATTGATTTTAAATATTCTTGTGAGATTACATTTTTGTATATTCTATATGTCTTTACAAATTCAATCACAATTTCAAACATTTTACAGCATTACCAGTATTAAGTGTGCAAGAATCATTTCCCAGTTCACTTGGACCTTTACAGAATAGAGACATCAGTTGTGATTCCAGAGGACAGACTACAAAGGCCAGGTTTTTGTACGGGTGAGGAAACTGAACCAATATTTTAAATGCTCATCATACATTTATATTATTTATATGTTTACATACATATTTTCATGTAAACGTGATAACAGTGTTAGTAGTTATTGAAGATACATATTTAATGTTATTGTTTTTACAAAATGGGGGTATTTTCTTTCTGTTTAGAGAGAACGTGCCCCCTCAAGATGCAGACATAGGTCATCGAAATCCCTTAAAACAAACAAACAAAGCTAAACGGGTAAGTTAGTTTTAATTTACTGTGATTAAGCTGGTAGTGGTAAGGTCTTTGTTTATTTCCTAGTTGGTTACTTAATGTTTCAAAACATTTTTAGTCATGTCCTTTTGGAAGAATCCCAGTTAACCTCCTAAATAGCCCAGATTGTCATGAGGAGACTGATGACTCAGTTGGACCAAGATTTACAAAAAGGTATGTTTGGGTTTTAATTTTTTGCTTTGTTTTCAAAATTGATGGCAAAAATGATCTTAAAGTCTTTTACTAATCATAATAGTTATTATGATTAAAATTGAATTAGTATTAAAGGTTACCAAATCTAAATGTCAGGGACAAAGAAATGAGTGAATATGACTATTTTGCCTTTTCATTTATTGAAATTACTCATTAGCCCTGGTAGATATGCTCAGTGGTTAGAGCATGGGCCCACACACCAAAGGGTCGTGGATTTAATTCCCAGTCAAGGTCACACAACTGGGTTACAGGTTCTATCCAAGGCCTCAGTCAGGATGCATGCGGGAAGCAACCAATCAATGTGTCTCTCACATTGATGTTTCTCTCTCTCCTTGCTTCCCTTACTCTCTATAAAAATCAATGGAGAAAATATTCTCAGGTCAGGATATTTTAACAGCAACAAAAGGATAATTTTAAAAAAATAAAAATATTCATTAAAGGGACTATTAAAATATAGCAAAAATAAAGGAAAAAACATTAAGACACCTGAAGCTTAGAAGACTATGCAAACATTCCCAAACTCCTGTTGTTTGAACATTTTTCACTTAAATCAGTAGCCTTTCTGGTAAAAGTTTCTTCCTAGTGTGTGTTTAGAAAGGGTGAAGGAAGTCTGGAAATAATTTCTTTTCCAGCCATTATTGGGAAGGAGATGAATTCATTCATTTCTTCAGAAGCTAGGGGATCAAGAACTGGAGCAGAGTAGGTAGAGATAAAATGTTGTTTATTACATCCAGTGTATTATCCTTCTTTCAGCTAGGGTGTTTATTCCCTTGAAAGAAATGGGAATCTGGTTTCTAGCTTAGCTAAGGGGCTTCTGGCCTATTCCTAACTCTAATCGCTATATAACATCATTTCTATTTGAAAAGTCTCTTTGGATTCCAGAGAATCACTTGGCAAGTAAACTTTAGAAACACAACTGATGGTTTTCAATTTGTGTCTTCTAAAACTTTTGTTATACTTAGGGTTCAACACATATTGATATTAAAAGAACATTTTGGTTGTCAGATTGTCAGGCTCCAAAATGTCAGCTTAAGTTCCAGAATGTATTATCTTGTTATCTTCATTTTAAATATCTAGCTGAAGAATAGAGAGTTTCTCACACTCCCAGGAAAACAAAAACGAACCAGTTATCTTCCTGCTTGTTATGATAGACTGTATGATAGGCACTATGGAAACCCATAGAGGGTTTATAGTCGAGTTTCTATCCTTAAGCTATTTGCCATCTGAAGTGAAGTTCTACCTATTGCTGTTCCTTTCTCCTTTCCCACAGTCACATGATAATTTCAGTTGTTACTTATTTCATAATGAAGTATGTAACTACCTGCCAATCTCTATCACATTTTTAAAAATATATTTTTTATTGATTTCAGAGAGGGAGAGAGACTGAGAAATAGCAATGATGAGAGAGAACATTGGTCAGCTGCTTGCTGCATGCCCCCTTCTGGCGATCAAGCCTGCAACCTGGGCATGTGCCCCAAAGGAATCGAACTGTGACCTCCTGGTTCATAGGTCAGCATTCAACCACTGAGCCACACTGGCCAGGCCATCTCTCACTTTAAAAAAATATATTTTGATTGATGTTTAGAGAGAGAGGAAGGGAGAGAGGAATAAACTGTCAATGTGAGAGCAGAACATTGATCAGCTACCTCCTGCCCATCCTCCACCAGGGAATCCAGCCCACAATTCAGGGATATGCCCTGACCGGGAATCAAACAGGCAGAACAGGCAACCACTGAGCCACACAGGCCAGGGCCAATCTCTTATCAATTTTGTCATTGTTCAGCACCTAACGTAATCACATTTGTGCTAGAATCTTGCTATTTTTAAAAATATCTTTCCAAGATATTTTATCCCTTTAAAAAAACGTATAGTTAAAAAGCCAACTTTAAAATGGGAAAAATAATAATATATTGAAAACATTTACTTCAAATTAAATGTTAAAAATTATTTTGTTTTGTGGGCAATAGACAGACCACTAAAACAGAATGCCGAGAGGTGATAATGCCTGGATCTAAATCGAGTGAGAATGATTCCTGTGAATTAAGAAGTTTAAAGGTAATTCCATTTTTGAATTTTTATATAGAGCTATGGTTCCAGAGCCAGGGTTCACGGAGCTTTTTCTGTGGAAGGCAACTGATAGTTTATATGATACCTTTAACAGTGTTCCTGAAGTTGCTAGAGATGTAGGACACTAAGGGGAAGTGGTATAGAAGTCCTATCCCCAGTCTTTCTCCCAGACTGAGGTAGAGATCAACTATTTTCTGGGATAAATGAAGTAACACTTCTTATGCATGTGCTTTAGCAGACTCAGTGGCCTATGCTTGGGAAAGCATTACCCCCAGCTTTTAGTTTCTGTGTGTTTAATCATATGATCTCTTAGGACATCTTAAACAAAAGGGAGAGAATAAATTGTGATGGGAAAGGTCTGATGTGCTGATATGGCAGAGCAACGTTGTGGACTTTTAGTAACCGAAGTTTTAGTCTCTGGTGCACTGATTTTAGGGGTTATATTATCTTATTGTACTTGAGTTAGGCCCCTGGCAACACAACACAGGCCTTTTCAATTGTATACTCTTTATAATTCTTCTCTTTCATGCTGTTTGCTTTAAAATAATAACTTCAACTAATCACAACTATCTTAGAGAAGAATGCGGTTTAGTTAAAATTTTTCTTTCTGGATTTAGAATAACTGTCTTACACTTACTCCTTAATTTTGACGAATGCTGTTATTTTTGGTGATAAAATATGACCATAATAAAAAAAAACAGTGAGTTACATTTTATGTTAGCTTCAAACTTTCTAACTTCACTCTTTAAGTGAACATATTTTAGCAATTGATTCCGATGCTCATTGAAAACAAGTTGGCCAAAAACCCACTGCATGGAAGAACATATTTGCCAATGTTATCTCCAATAAGGGTTTAATCTTTAAAATTTATAGGGAACTTATCCAACTTAACAAAAGAAAGATAAGCCATCCAATGAATAAATGGGCAAAAGACCTAAATAGACACTTCTAGAAAGAAGACATACAGAATGCCAAGAGATGAATAAAAACATGCTCAAAGTCACTAATCATCCGAGAGATGCAAATCAAAACAACAATGAGGTACAATCTCACACCTGTCAGAATGTCTACCATCAACAAACTACAAGTGCTGGAGAGGATGTGGAGAAAAAGGAAACTCCATGCACTGCTGGTAGGATTGCAAACTAGTGCAGCCACTGTGGAAAACAGTTTGGTGTTTCCTCCAAAACTTAAAAATGGAACTTCCATTTGACCCAGTAATCCCACTTCTAGGAATATATCCCAAGAAAACAGAAACACCAATCATAAAGGATATATGCACCCCTATGTTCATAGCACCACAATTTACAATAGCTAAGATTTGGAAATCCTAAATGTCCATCAGCAGATGAGTAAATTAGAACTGTGGTATATTGTCCTGATTGGTTTGGCTCAGTGGATAGAGTGTCGGCTTGCGGACTGAAAGGTCCCAGGTTTGATTCTGGTCAAAGGTATGTACCTTGGTTGCAGGCACATCCCCAGTGGGAGGTGTGCAGGAGGCAACTGATCGATGTTTCTTTCTCATCGATGTTTCTAACTCTCTATCCCTCTCCCTTCCTCTCTGTAAAAAATCAATAAAATATATTAAAAAAGAAAACCGTTGTATATTTACACAATGGAATACTACGCTGCTGTAAAAAAAAAAAAAAAAGAATTCTTACCATGTGCAACAGCATGGATGAAACTAGAGAGCATTATGCTAAGTGAAATAAGCCAGTCAATGAAAGAAAAATACTACATAATCTCACTCATTTGTGGAATATAAAGAACATTTAAACTGATGAACAAAATTAGAGAGGCAAAGAAGCATCAAACAGACTGTCAAATTACAGTGCGAATGCTGGGGAGGGTTGGGGTAAGGTAAGAGATCAATTGAAGGACTTGTATGCATGCACATATGCATAACCAATGGGTGCAAGACATGATGGGGGCGGGCGGGCGGGGTAAGAGCATGTGCCGGGGATTAGGGGAGGCTGAGAAGGTCAATGGGGAAAAAGGAGACATGTGTACTACTATTTGTAATACTTTAAATTAGGGGTGTCGAACTCAATCAGAGAAGGGGCCAAAATCTAAAATCCAGCCTAAATCGCGGGCCGAATGGTTTACTGAACAGTCATAAACTGTCATTGTGATGGAAACGCAGTGGAGTGCAGTGATGACAGCGCGGTGCGGGCCACATTGCAAGGCCTGGCGGGACGGATTTGGCCCGTGGGCCTTGTGTTTGACACATGTGCTTTAAATAATAAAATAAAAAATTTTTAAAAAAAGGAAAACAAATTGGCCAAATTTTTTATTATGGTCATTCCTATTGCTATAGCCAGTAATTCAGGAAGTTAATCTTTGCTAGGAATATGTGAGTCGACATGTGATTATAATAGATTATTTCTCTAGCAATATTTTCATATAGATGAGACTTCAGTATATTGAACACTAAGACAAATTAGTACTACTACTGCTTATAAGACTTTTATTATTTATATCTTATTTCCATATAGTCTATACAAAATATCCATTCCAAGGAACCTCTGGTGTCAAATGAGAAGAGTTCTGAACTTATTACTGATTCTGTAACCATGAAGAATAAAACTGAATCAAGTTCTCTAGGGAAATTAGAAGGTAAGAGTGATAAAATAGACTTCCTTAATTAAGTAAAGCTATACTTTGGCCCTGGCCAGTATAGCTCAGTTGTTTGGGCATCATCCTGTGCAATGAAGGGTTGCTGGTTTGATTCCCAGTCTAGAATTGCGGGCTTAATCCTTGGAAGGAAGCATGCAGGATGCAGCCGATTGATGTTTTCATTTCCCATCAATGTTTCTTTCCCTCTCCCTCTTTCTAAAGATCAATTAAAAGGAAAACACAAACACACACATTAAAAAGTAAAATAAAATTTAAAAAGAAAGCAAAACTACTTAGTTGTTTGTGAAGGCTAACCAGCCACCTAATCCTATATAATAAAGATGTAATATGCAAATGTTCATAACCACCAACCGCATAATGATCGGATCACGGATCAGCAGGAGAGTGGGGCAGTGAGCTGCAAATGGGCAGTAGAAAGCTATAGGAGGGGCAGGGCAGCAAGCTTGAGGGGGTGTTGAGGGTAAGGGGGAGCTATAGGAGGGTGGGACAGCAGGTGGAGAGCTACTGAAAGGTGGCAGCAAGCTACTGGCACACAGATTCGTGTGCAGGGCTACTAGTCATATAAGACCTTGTATTTCAGTTGAATTATAAAGAGTGTATTAAAAGTATTGAATTCTTTGCTTACTGTAGTGCACTTAACACCTTCAGTATAATGATGACTAGAAGGCATGATAGGTGGCATTGTCTTATTCCATATTTTATTTATTTTTTAAAATATATTTTTATTGATTTCAGAGAGAAAGGGAAAGAGTGAGATAGAAACATCAATGATGAGAGAAAGTCATTGATTGGCTGCCTCCTATATGCCCCCTTCTGCAGATTGAGCCCATAACCTGGGCATGTGCCCTCACCAGGAATTGAACCAGTCACCTTCTTCTGGCTCAAACACAGCCATGAGCCATGCTGGCTGGGCATGAGTGCTGATTTTTAAAAATATATATATATTTTATTGATTTTTTACAGAGAGTAAGGGAGACGGACAGAGAGCTAGAAACGTCGATGAGAGAGAAACATTGACCAGCTGCCTCCTGCACACCCCCTACCAGCAATGTGCCCACAACCAAGGTACATGCCCTTGACCGGAACCGAACCTGGGACCTTTCAGTCCACAGACCGATGCTCTATCAGCTGAGCCAAACTGGTTTTGGCACGGGTGCTGATTTTTTTATTAAACTCTTCTGTGTTTATTGAGTTGGTCATATTTTTTCTTCTCTTTTCTGTTATGACAAATTAATTTACAAATGTTAAGCAAACTTTGCATTTTGGAACATATACAACTTGGTCATAATTTGCTATACTTTTGTATATCAATTGCAAATATTTTGTTTAGAATTTTTGCATCTATTATGATAGGAATGGAATATTGATATTCATAGAATAGAAAATATCTTGTTTAGAAACCCTATAAGTAAATTGCAGGCTAGTTTTAAGTAAAATTTTTGTTAAAAAGTAAAGGTCTGTGAAAAGTGGTGAGTTAGCTTCTTTTTATTTGTAAGACTTTATAGCATAAATATGTTTTTATAATTTTTTTAACTTATTTATTTACTTGCTTTCTGGTAAAGACCAGAAGAATTTAAATTTAAAATGCTGCCTGATGATAAAACCCTAATTAACTAGTTAATAGGATAGCCATGTTGCAAGTTTATAAAATTGACTTGTTAAAAAGCAAGTTGTCAACAACTAGCCTAAAGTTTTTAGTTTCTCTTTTTGTTTTTAAGAGCAAAATGCTAATATAGTTTGTAGTATGTTCTAATGTTTATACTTAATTTTGTCATTGTAAAATATTCTTGCATTTTAATGATAATAACAAAAACCATTTCAGAACCTAAAGAAGATCAAGAACCAAAGGTTCCAGAAAGTAACCAAAAACAGTGGCAATCTAAGAAAAAGTCACAATATGTAAACCAGAATCCTGATGCATCTTCAAATCAATGGCAGAATCCAGAAATAACCCCAAAAGTTGATACAGAGGTAACCTTCTTTCCCCTTGTGTAGCATGACCATTGTTGAAAATGTGATGACCGTGTTAAATGTTTTCTTATTTTATTAACTCCTGTGTACCACATTTAGTAGAATAGTTTACTTGTTTTTATTATTCACAAAGTAATTAGTAATTAGTAAGTCTTAGGTTCAGTAAAAGTATATGTCAAGATGAACTCTTCTATCAATATTTTCGGTAGTGTTTCTAGATTGCTGGCAGGGTGGTGTAGGATTAGCAAACTAGTCTATGAGTCAAAGCTGTTTCTCAGCCTGTGTGTATAAATAATGTTTTATTGGCATACTGCCGCACCCACTCATTTACTTCCTATTTATGGCTACTTTGAAACTATAACAGCAGAGTTGAATAGTTTACCACAAAGACCATCTGGTCAATAAAGCCTAAAATGTTTATGGTCTTGTCCTTTCCAGAAAACAATATGTTGCTCTTTGCACTTGTGCAATGCAAAAGCACCTGACAGTTTACTGTTGTCATCCTCATGGATGGAATAGAAAATAGAGACGAGACAATGTATATGAATTTATAACAGTAGCTAGGGGCCATTTCAGAAGGAATGATGTGGTAGACTGCTTGAGAGCCATACCTATTTTAGTCCATGGTCACACTCACCATTTCTTAGTTACAGTCTAACTCAATGGTTCTCAAATATTTTGGTCTTATGACTCCTCACAACACCCCCTTCCTCCATTTACTCTCTTAATTATTGAGATACCTAGAGAGCTTTTGTTTACATTGGTTATATTTAGCTGTATTTACTATATTAGAATGTAAAACCAAGAATTTTAAAAATATTAATATATTAAAAATAACAATATACCCATTACATGTGAATATAAATACTCATTTATGAAAAAGAAGTTTTGTTTTGCTATATTGCAGTATAAATGACATATAACATTATATTAGTCTTAGGTGTACAATATAACATTCAATATCTATCTATATAATAGAGGAATATGCAAATTAGCCGGGACACTGTAACATCATGACCAAACAGCAGGAACCTGAGGCTGCATGGCGCCTGGCCAGGGTGAGGGACCCCAGGCTGCGCGCGTCCTCCACCCCACAGGGCTTGACAGGGGACCTCTGTCCACGCCCCTCACCCAGCAGGGCTTAATGGGGGACCTCAGACCCTGCCCCTCACCTGGCGGGGCTTGACAGGGGACCTCAGGCCACAGCCCCCTCCCCTGCACCAGGTTGGGGATCTGAGGCTGCACCCATCGCATGGAGGGGCTTGATGGAGGTGGGGTCGGCCAGGTTTGGGTCTCACCTAATGGGGGTGGGGCCAGCCAGGTCTGGGTCTCTTGCATTTTCGAAGCGTGTGCAGGTGGTGGGCAGGACTTGACTCTAGGCCCCTCGGCACACCCCAGACTCTGACAGGAGGGAGATTTTCATAGACATTTTACTAATTTTCTTTTATCTCTGACACTTCTATTATAGAGAAAGGGCAAATAGCAATATTAAAATATTTTCTCTAATTAATTATTTTTTAATGTGCACGAATTTCGTGCACTGGGCCACTAGTTCAATAATAAGTAATGAAGTTCTGAAAAACGCTATGACATGGATGAACCTTGAAAACAGGCTACGTGAAAGAAGCCTTGTATAATATTATGTGATCCCACTTATAAGAAATGTTCAGAATCTGCAAATCTATAGAGATAGAAAGTAGGTTAGTAGATTGGACATTAAGACTGGGAGGTGTGGAGAATGGTGCGAATGCTAATGCATACAAAGTTTCTTCTTAGGACACTAAAAATGGTATGTAATTAATAGTGGTAATGATTGCACACTCTTGTGAATATATTAAAAACTACTGAACTGCCCCAGCCAGGTGGCTCAGTTGATTAAACATCATCCCTATACCAAAATGGTTGCAGGTTTGATTACTTGTCGGGGCACATACCTAGGTTACAGGTTCAGTCCCTGGTCAGGATGCATGGAGGAGGCAACCAATAGATGTTTCTCTCTTTCTCCCTTCCTCTCTCTCTAAAAATCAATAAATATGTCTTCGGTGAAGATTTAGAAAAACACGCAAAAAAAACCCCACTGAACCACATAGTAAAAAAGAAAATAGGCATTTCACCTGAGAGCTACAAAGTCCTTGTTATGCCCACGTCATTTCTTCTCTTGTCTTGCCGTTTTGAGGCTCTGCCTTCTGGAATACCATCCTGTTCCTGGCTAATTGCTATCATCTCTAAACATCTGGGGATTCCCCATCATTCCTTAAACATATGGGGCTGTGGATCACTTTTATTTACTTCAAACCAACAACTGTCATCTTTTTGTTTGTTTGTTTGTTTGTTTCTATAGTTTATATGTCACTAGTCCTACAGCTAGCTTTCAAATTCATAACTTCTTCCTCCTTCATGACCACTGTCTTAATTTTAATTAGCTACCCATTCCTATATCCTTAGTTCTGATCTCCAAAATCTCATATGCAAACATCCCACTCTATGACTATAATATTTACATTCTCCTTTCCAGTACCATTAGTTTCTCACTACCACCCTAACCACTAATTTAAATACATATTTTAGAAAATCTTAAATTAAATGGAAAATTTATCCAGGAAAAGAGATACAGTGGCCATGCTAGCTATTTTCAAACTTAAAGGACAGAAAGTAGAAGAGATTTATGCATTGTGGCTCTCAAGACAATAATGTGAACCAGTAGCTTAAAAATTATACTAGAGAAGCTGGCTTAATCTAAACATCTGTGAAGGCTTCATAATTACTATAACTCTGTCCCCAAAGTGAAGTGAACCTCTTTATGCAGTAGTGAGTACACAGTTAATAGTGTTCAAACAAAATGTGATTCTCTCTTTGGTTGAGTGAGATGCTGTTGAGCTAGGGTTGGCAAATTTCTCTAAAAGGTTAGTAGGCTTTGTAGACCAGAATGGTCACTGTTATAATTACTCAAGTCTGCCTCTACAGCATGAAAACAACCATAGACAATATGTAAACAAATGGGCATACCTGTGTTCCAATAAAACTTTATTTATAAAAACAAGCAGCAGGCCAGATTCATCCTACAGGTTGTAATTTGCCTCTATAGAGGATGGTCATTTATCATTACTTTGGGATTTATGGGAGATAAATACACATCTCTTCTGAAGTAGAAGGTAAGTGTTTGCTATTTCAGATTTTGATAATAATTATTATTTGGCCATTTTGCCCCAAGACATAAAGTGGGGAGTGTGATTTTATTGATTAGAGAAAGAGTAGTTTTTAGGAGAATGGCAGGGTACTTATTTAAATTATAAAATTTCAATACTGGTTACAATATTATAAAGAGAATGGCAGGGTACTTATTTAGATTATAAAATTTCAATACTGGTTACAATATTATAAAGAGAATGGCAGGGTACTTATTTAGATTATAAAATTTCAATACTGGTTACAATACTGACAGTAGAGGATATTAGATACTGTTTTGTTAAATAATACTGCGTACCTTCTGTTGACTTGTAATATCTTTGAGCAAAATTTAACAGGCTTTAGAATTTAAAGTGGAAAACATTGTATTAAGTTACTGAAACTTCTGTAATACATATGTCTACCTATTTTAGCATGCTTTTTATATGATTTTATTTTATTTTAGAAGTGTTTGGGTTTTTTTTCTTTTTGTTTAACAGAAACAAATCACTTTTGAGCAACCTGCCTCTTTAGTTTCAAAGCAGTCACCGCCAACAGCAGTACCAAAATGGACTGACCGAAAATCTGTTTGTAAGACACCCAGTAGCAGGGCCCTGGAGGATTATATGAACTGGTAATTACTTTTGACTCTTAACTTGGTATAGTAGAAATAACATGGGCTTTGGGGTCAGATAGATCTGGAGTTGCTTTCTTACTTCAAGACTTTTAAAATTCATATTATTTTTCTCAGCATCATTTTTTTTTTTTTTAACCTGTAAAAGGGGAGGTGAAGATGGCTATAATATATTTTTAAGGATTGTTGTGAAGGTCTCTGTCATATTGTAATCTGTACCTGCAACCTATAACTACTCTAAGTATGCAAAACTTGATAATCATGCATTGCCACATGGATACGTACCTCTCTAATTGAGAGAGATATTTAAAGGCCACATTCTTAGAGTGGATAAAGGGTGGATATACTTTATAGCAAAGGAGGTGTTAATTGGAATGTAATAGTTTCTGAGAGGGGTTGGTTTTACAGGTCACAAGGTTTCTGGGAGTGTTCAAAGGTATAAGAGTTGAGTGGATAGGAATGAGGGATGAATAAAGAAATTGGGTGATCAGTGCTGATAGGAAACTTGAGGATATTACAAAAGCAAGTTAATGGCTTTCAAAGAAAGGAAATAAGGGATGTGACACATAATATTCTGAATTTAGTGGCTATACTAGTATTTTTAATGTCTTATTACAGGATAACTTAATGATATCTTTTGCTTTTCATGTGCATATCATCTTTAATGTTAATTAGAACTGGCCTTTAGAGTACTTACAACCTAGTCTCCTACCTATTTAATACAATTCTGCTATATATTACCTCATTTTATTATACTAAGTATATTTTAAAGAATCATTGCTAACTATGATAGTGATGTAGTTATTTCTTGTGAAATTAGATTATTTAGTTGTCTACAAATATTTGTAGACCTCTTTGCGCCAAACACCATTCTAGGTACTGAGGATGCAATAGTGAATAAGACAAGCAAAGTGCAAATGCCAACTGAATGGCTTTCAGCTCAAAGGCCAAACTTCTCTGATGTAATTGGCTTTCAATTGTTTATGGCAGGCTATTGTAGAACATTAATGTTAAAAGGCACTCATAAACTCTGTGATCAGCTATAGGCTGACCTATACGTTGGCTAAATTCTTATAGAATAAACCCAACTCCATATTTTAAATGCCATTTTACTTATTTTGCAATTCAGAAAGAATTCCCCCAAAATAAAATTTCTCCTAATAAATAATTCAGCTATATTATGAAAACTGACTTTGATTCTCTTTGATGTAACACATTTACATTTACATTCACCTTTAAAATAGCACACAAAAATTTAAAAAATCTTGTTTTTAAAATTTTAATGTTTTACATGTAAAAACTCTACCTTTCTTAGTTTTAGGACTCCAGTTGTAAAGAACGACTTTCCACCTGCTGGACAGTGGTCAACACCCTATGGCCCACCTGCCTGTTTCCAGCAGCACCAGCAACAAATACCCATTACTCCTCTTCAGAATTTACAGGTTTGATAAGCTTTATCTATGATGGTATATGTTAAGGTAGGATCCAATTCAAAGATTTTTTTTTTTTTTTTTTTTTTACAGCATCGAGTAGTTAGGGAAAGTCTTAAGGGCTTGTCAAACATGACCAAGTGAAAGGGCTGGAGGCTTCCAAAAGAGGTCAGTTTCAGGAGGAAACTGAAAAGGGGCCAGAATGTGGCTAGAGTTCAGGAGGAACAGGGGTGGTGGGTGAACCTTAGGGTCCTGTTGGGCCCTTGAAGTTTTACCCCATGAGGGACAGGAAGCTATTGGAACTGGTTGGAGCAGGGAAGTGAACTTATTTGCATTTTGAAACAGCTACTTTGGTGACAGTGAGGAGGAAAAACTAAGGGGAATGTGGAATGTCCTGTGTAAGAAACTAAACTTCCCATTAGTATTGAATTAGAAATAAGTCAGAATTACTTTATTCTACAAAACAATGATAACAAAATTAAAATGTCAGCTGTTAGAGGAAAATGAATTGAACTGCTTTCTTTTCTCTCAGAAATGTTCAGTTTAATATGAGAGGAAGCTCCAGGAGAAAAGGGGTTTGGGGCATAGTGAAGTATCTTTATAAAATCACAACTTAATGAAAGATGATAGATATATATTTCAAAGCCTTAATACTTTCTTACCGAAAACATAAATAACTCACCAGTGTCTTTCTATACTAGAGGATAAAGAAATTAGAATCCTTATCCTATATAATAAAAGGCTAATATACAAATTGACCAAACAGTGTTACAGCTGGTTGCTATGGTGTGCACTGACCACCAGGGGGAAGGCGCTCAATGCAGGAGCTGTACCCTAGTGTGCTCTCACAGGGGGAATACTGCTCAGCCAGAAGCCTTGAGCTAAGCTTACGGCTGGCAAGCGCAGTGGGGAGTGGGCCTAAGCTGTCAGTCGGATTTCCTCAAGGGATCCCAGACTGCGAGAGGGTGCAGGCCAGGATGAGGGACGTCTATCTCTTTCCGTGCGCGCCCCCCCCCCCCCCCCCCCCCAGTGCATGAATTTCATGCCCTGGGCCTCTACTATTTTATATTAATGTAGAAGGAGATTATACGAGACAGATGCTACCATTTGTGATCTAAAGCAGGACTTATTAAATTGAAATTTATTTAGACCATGATTCAACTTGGTTTTTCAGCTAATCAGGTGCTCTTTGTCTTCAGCTTCCTTGTCAGCTCAGAATAAGTTCTCTCATACCACTCCATCTGTTCAAAGCATTTATAGGCCCCCAGAGAACTCTGGCATAAGGAAAGGGAAGAAGGGCCAATTGTAGAGTAGATCAGTTGAAAGTTTGCTGAGGAAGGTGCTGAAGTTAAAATTAAATAACTTGAACATTTTTCAGCAAAAAGGGGGCATTGCTGATATTTGCATTTGTCAGATTGACTCAGAAGCTCACACTGCTTCTTTACAATGTAATGCAAAATGGGAAAATTTGTGCATATATATATATATATATATACATATATATATATATATATATATATACACACTATGATGTAAGTAAAGAGGTTTGTGTAAGAAAAAAAGAATAGAATAGGTAAGAAAGGTAAAAAATGTTAGCTTATGAGTTCATGTGTTGAACATTAAGTGTTTCTCCACTCCCTATTACCCCCTTTAAATATTCTACTTATGTTAAGAAGTAAAGTGAAGTTAGAGTGGTAGACCTTGGAAGTTTGTATATTAATTTAGTAAATTTATTTCTTTGACTAAAGTATGTAAATTTTCTCTTTAAAATAATTGATACTAATATCTAATTACTTAAGAGTTAAGATCATTTCAAAATTGGAAGCATTTCACAAATTAAATGCAATCTAGTTTCTCAGGCATATTCTTTGAATCTTCACATCTTTATATATTTTAATTTAGATTTCAGCATCTTCTTCAACAAGTGATTATATTTCAGTTAAAGGAAAAATTTATTCCATTTTGAAGCAGATAGGATGTGGAGGTTCAAGTAAGGTAAGTATCTACCCCCCGAATTTGAAAACATTTAATTGCAAAGATACATATATCTTAAATATTTAAGAAATGAAGAAAGATATTTTAAATTTTCCTTTTCTTTGACCTTCTATGTTTTTGATCTCTCTGTTTCTTCACTTCTGGGGGCCATATTACCCTTGAGCCAAAAAATTCTTCTCATCCCTGGCTTCCATTTCCTCCTCCCAACAAATGGTGTATCTTTTTAGACCCATCTCTTAATTCCAATAGCCTGCTCTTCTCTCCAGACCCTGATCTCAGTGATGCAATGCCCCAGGGCTCCCGTAGAGTTCTCATTCAGTCTCTTGGTTTTAAATACTAGGTATATGCTGACAATTCCAAAATTTATATTTCCAACTCAGATTTCTCCCTTAAATTCTAGACTTGTATATATTGAGTGATTGCTCAGCACCTCTTCGTGGGATATTTGAACCTTCATATGTCCCAAAGATAACTCTTGCTTCAGTCTTTCTATTTCAGTAAATGACAACTCTATTCTTCCAAGTGCTAGACCAAAAATGCGGAGTCATCATTGGCTCTACTTATTCTCAAGCACATCCAGCCAATCAGCAAATCTTGTTGGTTCTATCTCAAAGTATTTCCATAATCTGTTTCTCACTACCTGCACTATTATCCCTTTGGTCTAAGCAACTTTCTTCTTTTCACCTGGATTATTATAGTGGCCTCTAACTAGTCTCACTAATTCAGCCCATGCTCTCCTGGGGTATATTTTAACAAAAGTAAATTTTTCTCCAGATATCACATCTTTTCTCACTCAGGCCACATCCTTTAAAATAGCAACTCCTACTTTCAGTTGCTGGTGAGCTCCAACCCGCTTTCCTGCTTTATTTTCCTCTGTAGCTCATCTTCTAGCATGTTCTGTGATTTACTTGTTTTTTTATTTGTGTATCCTCACTTGAATGTGGCTTCCATCAACGTAGGGATGTTTGATTTATGCAGTGCCTAGAACATAAACAGGATGGAAGTATTTGTTGAGTGAATGAACTGTCCCTTCTCAGCCATTTTGCTATTGTAGGTTGTTAAAGATGATATATGAAGCAAAGCCTGGGTTTAACTTAAATTTTTCTGTAATTTTCTAAAATGGCTAATAATAATTAGATATGGTTAAGACTGTCTGTGTACATTACCATAAGTAGCAATTGTTCAGGAATATTTGTTTCTCTTCTATATGCATTGTCTTTGTTCTTTCCCTTGCCTCAAATTTCAGGCATGGGAGTTAAGGAATAATTGATTTTTATCAATATACTAGTATTTGAATTACCTGATTTAGTTGCTTTAATAGGAATTTTTTGGTTAATATTTATTACTTATTAAGCTATGTTTTAAGAGTGTCAAAGTGAAGTATGTATTTAGTGGTATGTTTTTAGAAGATGTAGAATAATCTTAACAGTGTTTTAAACAGTTTTTCCTTGGAATTTAACGAAGATGTAAGTTTTGGTAAGTCGAGGACCAAATGATAAGCCATGACTGGCCAATATTTTCTTAGTGCAATTAAATATTGCATTTAAATATTTACTTACATAAAGTTGGCAAAATCAACATGCCTCAGGAAAAAAAGACATGCTTTTTGAAGCTAATACTGTTTATGATATTTTTATTCTAGAGTTTAGACAGTGACCAACTTATTAAGATTTAGAAAAGTTATGGAGCTAATAAGAATGGTCAAGACACTGAACTTCCTAGTTCTTTATTAACTTTCCTTAAAACTGACAAGTTATACTCAGACACTATGAAATGGAAATAAGGGCTCTCTAATCCAGCTCATCTATTATGGCAAGAGTTTTGCCAGTGCAGGGCCAATAGAGGGAGTAATGGCACATATGTGAAAAATGTTTTAAAAGTTTTCATTTGCTCAAAATTTTTGAGATCTTACTATACATTTTTAATATCCTGCAAAAAATTTTTTCTGATTACCTGATAACTTTAATGTTTTAAAATGTCCCTTTTATTCTGTCCCAATTATCATTAATGGTGGTAGCTAACATTTGTTAAATTCCAAACACATTATCTCAGTCATCCTTCGAACCCTGTGTAGTAGGAACTACTAAAAACATATTCATTGTGTTAAAACAGAATAGTAGATGCCCAGCTGTCATGTCTCAGTGGATGAGCATTTACTTATGAGCCAGGAGATCACGATTCGATCCCCAGTCAGGGCATATACCTGGGTTGTGGGCTCGATCCTCACAGTGGGGCGTGCAAGAGGCAGCTCAATGATTCTCAAAATTAATAAAAATATTTTTAGAAAACCCAAAATAGTAGATAACTCGATTTTCTGAGATTTATAAGGCTGTTTACTTTATACAAAATGGCTTTATCCTATTTTAAAATTCCTTTTATCTTTTTTCTTGCTATTTTCTGTTGCTTCTGGCCCTATCACTATTTATGCCCCTCTCCCTCTAATTTGCTGTATGTGCAAGTAAACCCAGTAATACTTTGTAAGTAACTAAGCTGTACCAGATAGCCACTTCCTTGCCAGTGTCTATTGGAAAATCAAGGTTAAATGACTTTTAAATAGTGATGTTTATTTCATTGTGTCAAAGGGGGCAAATGAATATAATTTTTCCTTGCTTACACTGGTACTTTGAATTATTGAGTTTTTTTGAGTTATTGAGACATTCCTGTTGCATGTCTGCTGTAGGTTAGACCCATGAGTAGTGTTTGTACTTTCTGAAATGTTTTACCTGCCTTATCAATATTGCTTAGAAATTGACTGTCATAGCTGGAGCACCTAGACTCAGAAATCCTGACAACATGTTTACAGGATCTTGTTTCTGTAAACTTGACTTTGAAAATTAGACCTAATCTACTTTTAACAACTGAATATACTGATAGTTAACAATTAGTTCCATAAGTAGTAATTGTTCAATAATATTAGTTTCCTTTTCTCTATGTATTTCCTTGGTTCTCATATTTTTAGATATTCTCTACCTCATGAATGAAATGGTCAACTTCAGGCATAATGGAAAAAACAACATATGTGAAATGATTTGACTCTTTATTATAATCCTTAGTCTTCCTAAACATTTCTGAATATCTTCTTTCTTAGGTTGTTTCCCTAGTTTAAGGCATTCAACAGAATGTTAGGACAAATGAAATTTAAATTACTTTTCTTATATGTTGTTCTAGAAACTTTTTAGGGTTTATGCCTTTGAGTTACTGAATGCCTGTTGTTATAAGTAGTTGAGAATGGACTATTACTCTCCTAACATGTTTTTTTTTTTCCTTCTATATTCAGAATAAGGCCAAATACTTAATTATTCATATCAGTATTTCTTAACCTGTATAATAAGTTTAGGATTGTGCTAGTACATTCTAAACTTTTTCCTTTGTTCTATTATTTAGGTATTTCAGGTGTTGAGTGAAAAGAAACAGATACATGCTATAAAGTATGTTAACTTAGAAGAAGCAGATCATCAAACAGTTGAAAGTTACCGGAATGAAATCGCTTATTTGAATAAATTACAACAACACAGTGATAAGATCATTCGACTTTATGATTAGTAAGAATATTTTTTATTTAAAAAGAAAACTTTTTTTGCTATACTTCTTGAGATCAGTATCTACCCTGTTTCCCCGAAAATAAGACAGTGTCTTATATTAATTTTTGCTCCCAAAGATGTGCTAGGTCTTATTTTCAGGGGACGTCTTATCTTTCCATGCCCTAGGTCTTATTTTCGGAGTGTGTCTTATTTTCGGGGAAACACGGTAGTAGATCTTAATAGTATAACCTAAGCATTTATTGTTTTGTTGTTTTTATTTGTTTTTTATGACAGTGAAATCACGGATCAGTACATCTACATGGTAATGGAGTGTGGAAATATTGATCTTAATAGTTGGCTTAAAAAGAAAAAGTGCATTGATCCATGGGAACGCAAGAGTTACTGGAAAAATATGTTGGAGGCAGTTAACACAATTCATCAACATGGTATTGTAAAATCTCTTATTATGTAAAGTTAAAATATCTAATAATAATGTCTCCTTAGAGACATACTCCTTTAATTTTAAATTATTGTTATTGGCAGCTTTAGACTAGATAAACTAAAGATTTTGGAAGTTTATTTAAAGATGAAGGAACAAAACCATTTCTCTAAAACACTGTCAACCAAATAATATATGGCATGAACTCAAGTCCCACATCCATAATGCATCAATAAATACTAAATGTATCTTTATCAGTATCAACATAGTCATAACCTAGGTCTCCAAATACTTGGATTATAGCAGATCTGAGATTTTGGGGTTCAGGCATCCTAAAAATCTGAGATGTTTCTTTCACTCATTTTAGTCATTTTGTGTCGTGTGCCTTGTGTGGAAGTTAGTTTGTTGTTGTTTCGATTTTTAACTCTTTCCTTCTGGTTAGTTTTTACTTGGACTTGGTTCTTGTTAGGGCTTCTAAACAACTGTTAACCCAGATAATTATAATTTGTCTCTTCATGTCTTACTTTCTGTAAGTTAAAGATAATGCACCAGTGATCAAGGTCAAACTGTAGGGATGGGGGCATCAGTAGCATTAGGGTCTGTCTCACAGCGTAATTTACAATGCTTCCCAGTGGGCGGTAAATTACAGTGGTTACGCATAAACACTGAAGCCAGACTACGTGGGTTCAATTCATGGCACTGTCACTTAGACCCTGTGACATCAAACAAGTCATTTAAACTCTTTTGCCTTAGTTTCCTCACCTAAAAATAGGGTTAATAATAATACTTACCTCAGCATGGGTGTATTAAATGATTCAATACAAGCAATAAACTAATAATAGAGTTTTATATAATAATATATAAAACTAATAATATTGTTGGCATATAGCAGGTGCTTTATGTTGGTAAAATACATTAAAAAATGAATATTTATTTTGATTGAGTAAGTAAAGGAATCAACACAGCCAGTAGATTTGAATTTTTTTATACTTAGTATGTTTTACATTGTCTAATATTACAAAGGATTTTTATTTTGAAGGCATTGTTCACAGTGATCTGAAACCTGCTAACTTTCTGATAGTTGATGGAATGCTAAAGCTAATTGATTTTGGGATTGCAAACCAAATGCAACCAGATACAACAAGTATTGTTAAAGACTCTCAGGTAAGACTTAATAAATGGTTGGTTGTCACCCAGTGGAGTCCAATTCCTTTTCACTTGTGAAGTGTTTGCTAACGGGGATTTTATTTTTACCTACCTCATTCTTCAAGGGATTTAAGCCTTTTATAAGAATAGATACTATAAAAACAAATAAAAGCCATGACTAACACAATTTTATATAGAAAGTCAAAATCTGGTAGAAGTATATCCATCAATTTTGGATGATTTTTCTACAGTCAAAATAGAGAGGCAGTAACCTGTCTTGGAAATCATCTTGGTCATGATCTAAAATTCACCTGGACTTGGTCTCAGAATTTCCTGGTAGCAATCAAAAATGCAGTTACATGTTTTTTATTGTCCATGAATAAAATAATTTTATTCCAGTAAAGTTTTTCTTATCACTTACACTTGAAAAAGAAGAGAATTCTTAAGGGGGCCTTTATTTTGGAAACACCACAGTAAATGTTGTTCTCAAATGCACTTTTATAGTAGGGTATGCAGTAGCAAACTTTAAAAGATTGTCATGAATAACTAAAAACAATCCTGCTTGGAGTCGAGACGCTGTGCTCTATGTACTGTACAGATTTCTGATGTGGATCTGCTTTCATTCTAGAAGTAAAACTAGACTTTTGTAGTCTAGTAGGAAGAGTAGATGAGCAGCGTTCCCTTCAAACATTTTATGGAACAATCACTTCTCTTTAAATTAAAAATATGACTGAACACTTAGTTGTGAATTGTTTTGAAGATATCTTCTATGCCAATGCCCTAAAAATACAGTATTCCATGTTTGAAAGCAGAATCGTTTATTTTAGAATAAAATGAATGCTGTGTAAGGTTGGCATAATCCAACTGTGAAAAATCTTACATGATTTAGATACCCATCCAATCTGGGTTTGGACATGGGCCCAGGGAGTACTTGGAGAAGAGCTACATTGTTAGTGGTTGGTTCATTTTAAAAACGACACAAAAAACACACCATAAAACAAACATTCTCAGTCTATTTCAGCACAGAAATGTGTGATTGATCAATTCTTTCTAAGTGTTTGACCATTAATATAATTTTAGCCTGGACAGTATTATGGTAGTTGCCCAACATAATCATAGAAAAAGCTCAGCATTCTGAAAGGAGTCAATTTGATGATATGAACCCCATTTATTTTGCTGGAGTTGTGAAGAAATTTATGTCTTATTGTTGGTTGTTTAAGCTTTTCATATATTACTGTTATCAAATTACCTAAATTTCTAAGAATTTGGCATTCATGTTTTTTTTAAATTGAAAACAGAATGTAGTATTATCATTGATTTGTGTTTTCTATGATTTGGCAAATAGGTTGGTACAGTTAATTATATGCCCCCAGAAGCCATCAAAGATATGTCTTCCTCAAGAGAGAATGGGAAATCCAAATCAAAGGTACTATAAACGTCTGTCAATTGTCTAACATTAATAGGTAATGGTCTGTTCTCTGAATAAACTTAACAGATAAATAAAAATTGTTTCTTTATGTTCTAAAACATTTTAGGCCATTGCAGAGATCTTGATTTCTTAAGTAGATTGTTATAGAATTTAATTTCACCCTTCCTTTTTGATTTGAGGTTGTTCTTTAATATTGTGCTTTTAATATGGTGATGCCACATCTACTCTTCCATATGCCTACAAGAAATGCACCTTGGGTATTTTTAAGTTTTAAAATTAAAGAAAAAAATAAAGACGAAATTAGCACTGGTTTGGACACCTTAAGTAAGCTTTGAAATTTTTTGTTTCCTCTTTGATGCTTACATTTTATTTCTTAACCAATTATTCATTTGTGAATTCTATATTTTCAAATACTACTCTAGTATATAATTTTTCCTGGCCTGCTACTGGCTACTTTCCCACTCACCTTATTTGACCACCTCAGTGAGCTTTGTGCCAGCTCATTAGTGCCCTTTGTTGGGCCCATGTGGCCTGCCACAAGGCCTCTGCTGCCAAGCTAATCTGTTCTCTGAGGCTGTAACCAACTGGATGGAAACACACATTGTTGTCCAGGGTCTGTGTTCAAGTCATAGATCTGCTTCTTCACTGTCTTTGCAACTCAATTTGCCTAGTTTCTTCATCTGTAACTTAGTTTTACAAACAGTACGTGTTTTAAAAATAATTGAGAATTAAATGAGAAAGAATATAAAACACTTAGTACATTATCCAGTTCAAAATTATTGATGAATAAATGTGCTTTTATTTGCTAAACTATATTTTCATTCTCCCCCAGAATAGTGGCTTCTATATATCTTTAAAAGAAACAAGTCTTGGTTTCATTTAACTATTCTCATGTACTCTCTAATTTCTACTTTTATCTTTATTTGTATACCTTTAAGATTATTTTTTTCTAGCTTCTGGATTTAAATAATTGCTCATTTAATCTCACTATACTTGCTTATAATTAAAATATTAAAACTGAACTTCACTGTGTTTTACTTTTGCTTCTATTTATAGGTTTTACTCTGTTGTTTCTTATATTTCTTAATTCCTAAAATTTGTAATTTTAGTTTCAAAATTATTTTATTCTTTTTTTTCCTTTAAAATAAAATTTATTTTGAATTAAATTCAAAATTCAGAATTTTTCAGTTGTCAACCCAGTGCTTTAATATACACTGATAGGCCAGATTATTATGATCTCTGAACACATAATAATCTGGCCACTCTGTGTGTGTGTGTGTGTGTGTGTGTGTGTGTGTGTGTGTGGTGGTGTGTGTGTGTGTATTATTATGCATTCAGAAATCAAAATAATCTGGCCTATCAGTGTATATTATTAAATCTCAGTTCAGGTGAATCACTTGCTATTTTCTAATGGCCTTAGTGATTCTGTAAAGAAGATAAATTTTTATCCGAACATATGAGTTTATTCCTGCTATTGAAGAGCTCCAAACTCCTCCCATCTAGCTCTGCCTCACATTGCTTTCCAGTGAACACCTGTTGGCTATATGGAGGCTTCTGTTTTGAGATCTCAGTTATATTGATTACTTGCTTCGGCTATGCAGGACTTGTGGCTGTTGGTGGTTTGTCTCCATACACTTATATTCTGGCATTCCTGGGTATAGTTTTTCACCTGATTTTGTTATAGTTTCTATTTTTATGGTTTTGCTGTTACTCTGTCCACCTTATCTGGGAATTTGGAGAGACTGAAAAACTATGCTGACATTGCCATTTTCCCCATTATCTGATAACCTTTTAAAGCTATGATTAAATTAGAAATTGGCTTAAATTCCAGGTGGTTAGAGGAAAAGGAGGTTATTTTTGAATTAATACTCAGTTTTCTGAATGTTTATTCAGATAATGTGGTCTGTTTTATCTGTCATCTTCTGAAAGGTATATTAAAATTTCTACCTCTCCCCAAAATAATTTTATAGTTTCTACTTAAAATGTGGTTTCACTGCATAGAAGTTCATAACTATTATATCTTCTTGGTTGATTGTGCCTTTTATGACTATAGAAAATGTTTCATGTGTTAGACACTTTGCCATGTTCTCTTGTTCTTCTAATAATATTGCTGTTGTTTTCTTCTGTTTTTGTTTTTCACCTGTTTTTGCATTTGGTTATATATGTCAATTTTTTGCCATTTTTTTCCTTTCATCTTTCTGTGTCATTTGGTTTAGATTAATCTTTAGTGGAGAGTATTTGGTTATATTTTGTTTTACTGTATATTTGAGTATATATCTTTAAAAGAGGAATTTATTCATTCACATTTATTATACCCATTGCTGTTAATTTATATTTTTATTAAATATTATAATGTCACATTATTTCTAATGAGATATTTAATACAAAGAACATTTAATAAGTAATACTTATACTTATTCATATCTCATAGTTATGCCCAACCAGGTACTTTTATTATTCTATATTAGAAGTGAGAGGAAACAGAGATGCATAGAATTATCAGCTAGTGATTCAAGCCCAGCTCAGTGTGGCCCTATAGTTTGTCTTGAGTTTAAGATAGCTCAACTTAAATAACCTTTTAAAAACCTATACATATTATAAGTTTACATAAAAATGTATTAGAAATAATTTATTACAACTCAATAACTAAGTAAATTTAAATTTTGCAATTACATTTTTTAGTTTTATATTTTCATTAATTGACAAGATTATAGTATTTTGTTTTAGTTGAAATATTTTAATTATGAGTTTGTTGAAAGATTTAAAGTGAAGTTCACCTCCTGGTAAAATAACCAATTATAATTAAAACTAGAAAAACCCGTTTTGTCATAAACAAAATATAGTACTTAAACTTTAATTTAGGTTTAGTTATGATTTTGAGTATTAGAATATATATGTATGAGTATATTATACTCAATTTGTACTGTCATCTAACATTTAATCATTTATTATCCTGTCAGCAACATTACATTTGATTTTATATCAAAATAATGGCAACTTATTTCTGTTGTTTTATTTTGTTTGTTTCTTTATTTAGATAAGCCCCAAAAGTGATGTTTGGTCTTTGGGATGCATTTTGTATTATATGACTTATGGGAAAACACCATTTCAGCATATAATTAACCAGATTTCTAAATTACATGCCATAATTGACCCTAATCATGAAATTGAATTTCCTGATATTCCAGAGAAAGATCTTCAAGATGTATTAAAGGTAACATTAATAGTATATGGATATAGAAGAACAATATATTTTATATAGTTAACCTTAAACAACCTGGAGGTTAGGAGTGCCCATCCCCCCTAGTCTAAAATTGCATATAAGTTTTGACTTCCCAAAAACATAACAAAGTAATAGCTTACTGTTGACCAGTAGCCTTAATGATAACATAAAGAGTTGGTTAACATGTTTTATATGTTATATGTATTATCTGCTGTATTCTTAACAATAATGTAAGCTAGAGAAAAGAAAATGTTATTAAGAAAATCAAGGAATAAAATACATTTATAGTTTTTATTGAAAAAGTGGACCATACAGTTGAAACCCATGCTGTTCAATGGTCAACTGGACTTACTTGTTAGCTAAAATTGTTGAAATTATTAAGTGGCTTAGCTATAACTGGTCCATTGAAAGAAATTGCTGATTGATTTTGCTTTTTAAGTCATGTTATATTCACTTTGAGGGTGTTAGTTTTAAAATGAATACTTGGGGATTTTGCAAAATATGATGTGAAATAATCTCACTTCTGAGTAGGCTATCTAGAAAGCAACCTCTGCGATACGATTCAACCTGAAAAACATACTTTATCAATATTATGTAAGAGAACTTGCTTTGTTTAAAAAAGTAATAATAATCTATTTTTATAGTGCTGTTTAATAAGGGACCCTAAAAAGAGGATATCCATTGCTGAGCTTCTGGCGCATCCATATGTTCATATTCAAACTCACCCAGGTATTTCTTTAAAAATCAATATATTACCTGATTCGTTTTTTTAATTCTCTTTCTAATCCTTACTCAAGAATGTGTTTTTGTTGATTTTAGACAGAGGAAGGGAGACAGGGAGAGAGAGAAAAAAAATCAATATGATAGAGAAACATCAATCAGTTACCTCCTCATGCTCCAAATGGGGTTTGAACCCATAGGCTGGGTATGTGCCCTGACCAGAAATCAAACCCCCAACCTTTCTGTGTACTGAACGACACTCCAACCAACTGAGCCAGACTGCCCAGGGCAAGAAAGCTTCTTTTTTAAAGCTAAATACTAAAATAAATGAAATCTCCTTTCTTTACTTGCTGGCATATATTTTTACTTATCCTAGGTAAAGGGGCTATGATCAGTGATAAATTATAAGAATGCCAGTTATTATACTATTTAACAAAATGTGTGTTTATATATGAAGTTATATTTTTCTTGTTGGTACCAATGTATTATCAATTATATGTTTTTACAGGTAGCCATAAGAAAACCTCTGAAGAAATGAAACATGTTCTGGGTCAACTTGTTGGTCTGAATTCTCCTAATTCCATTTTGAAAGCTGCTAAAGTAAATATTTCTATTTTCTATCTACATTTATATTAATTGTTGTATATAGTTTAGTGCATTAAATATTTAAATGGATAATTCAAATAAAAGTTAGTCTAATCATCAGATCAACTATGAAATAGTATCCTATCTAATAAAGAGGAAATATGCTAATTGACTGCCACAGCCTCACAAAAAATGGCAGCACCCACTGCCAATAAGGAGGAAATATGCTAATCGACTGCCATGCCCTCAAAGACGGTGGTGCCCAATCCCTGCAGCCCACCATCCCTCAGTCCCCTCAGTCCCCTAGCCACCCAGGGCCAGCCTGAGGCACAGGCAATCCTCTGATGGCGGCTGCCCAGCCACCTAGGGACACCCGAGACTCAGGTAACCAGGGCCAGCCAAGGCTCGCACTGCTGGCAGTGGCAGCAGCAGAGGTGTGATGGGGGCGTTGCCTTCCCCTGATCGTTGTGTCACCTCCCACCCCTGAGGTTTCCTGGACTGTGAGAATGAGGTGGGCTGGGCTGAGGGACCCCCCTTCAGTGCATGTATTTTCATGCACTGGGACTCTAGTTATATATATTTAGACACTTAATATGTGCTTTTGACATGTATAGATTTATTTGGTTTACATTCTTATTGTGTAGATAGCATAACTGAAAGTGAATTGTTATATAAAGTACATTCAAATGATTGCTGTCAAATCTTAACTAGAATAAATTTAATGAGGAATTTGTCTTAAACCAACACAATTCTTTTTTTTTTTTTTTTTTTAAATATATTTTATTGATTTTGTACAGAGAGGAAGGGAGAGAGAGAGAGAGTTAGAAACATCAATGAGAGAGAGTCATCGATCAGCTGCCTCTTGCACACCCCCTACTGGGGATATGCCCGCAACCAAGGTACATGCCCTTGACCGGAATCGAACCCGGGACCCTTCAGTCCCCAAGCCGACGCTCTATCCATTGAGCCAAACCAGTCTCGGCACCAACACAATTCTTAACAGCTTTTTAATTCATTTCTTCTACCCAATATTTTTCTTAAATAATCTCAGAATAATCACAGTATCTGTCACATAATGACTTATATGAAGATGTGTATGTAGCCGTCAGTACATTTCTCAAAAAAAAGTCTCAACCCTTTCAATTTCCCAAGGCCTGTTTATATCTATACCATCATTTTTTTTTTATCTCACTGCCATCAAACACCTGATCATTTCTAGAACCTTATGTGTGCTTACTGACCAACTTGTTTAGTTACCAAGCAGTTACTAATTACATATTTAAATTATGACATCATTTTTCAATTATGGGAGCTTTTTGCTCTCTTGGCTATGGTAAAGCCAATCAAAGATGTTCAGAAGTTGGACACATTACTGCAGGAATTAATTATTTACTCACTACCTTGCATTTGTAAGATATAAGGTAAGTTTTTTCTTAAGTTTTCTCAAGTGCTCATGACTTAATCAGTGGCTTTAGGAATTAAAATTAGACAAAGTTTGTTTTGTAATTTTGCTCTATATTTCATATCTCAATATTAAATTTCTACCAATGTGTTGTTTATTTTATTTTTTATAATAAATCTTTATTGTTCATATTATTACACATGTTCCTTTTTCCCCCCCTCCATTGCTCCCCTCCACCAGGTTCCCACCCCACCCTCTGCCCTTTCCCCATCCCTCATTATCCTCATCCATAGGTGCACAGTTTATGTTCAGTCTCTTTCCACACTCCGTCTCCCCTTTTCCCCGAGAATCATCAGTTCACTCCCCTTCCATACCTCTGATTCTATTATATTCAACAGTTAATATTGTTCATCAGATTTTTTTTTTAATTTCCTTGCTTTTTAGATTCACTTGTTGATAGTTACGTATTTGTTGTTCATAGTTTTTATCTTTATTTACTTTCTCTTCCAAAAGAACCCCCTTCAGCAATTCACATAATTCTGGTTTGGTGGTGATGAACTCCTTTAGCTTTTTTTTATTGGTGAAGCTCTTTATCTGGCCTTCAATTTTGAGTGATAGCTTTGCTGGATAAATTATCTTTGGCTGTAGGTTCTTATTATTCATCACCTTGAATGTTTCTTGCCATTTCCGTCTGGCCTGCATGGTTTCTGTTGAGAAATCAGCTGACAGTTGTATAGGTGCTCCTTTATAGGTAACTACCTGCTTTGCTCTTGCTGCTTTTAATATTCTCTCTTTGTCTTTTGCTCTTGGAATTTTAATTATGATTTGTCTTGGTGTGGTCTTCTTTGGATTCCTTTTGATATCTTGCTCTCTCTCTCATCTTCTGGGACCCCCCCTAATTCTGATGTTGGTTCGCTTGAAGTTGTCCCAGAGGTTTCTTACATTATCTTCAACTTTCTGGATTCTCTTGCCTTCTTGCTTCTGTGGAGGAGTGTCTTCTGGCTCTTATGTTCCAAATCTTTGACTTGATTCTTGCAATCTTGATTCTTGCAATTCTGTTTTTAGGGCTCTGTATAATATGTTTTATTTCAGACAATGTATTCTTTATTTCTTGTTGATCCCTTATTATTTCTTGTTGATCCCTTTTCATATCCTCATAGAACTTATCGATCTTTTCTAGGAAATTTTTGAAAAACCTTATAAGCGTGGTTTTGAACTCTATATCCAGTCACTTTTTGTCCTCCATTTCTTTTGTTTGTGATCTATTTCCTTGTCTCGGCATTTTCGCAGCTTCCCTGAGTTGGTAGCCTTAAAAGTCTCTGTGTTCTGCTTGGATGGGGGCCGAATTTCAGGGTGGAGCATACAGCCTTTGCTTCCGTCAGCCACGCCCTATGAGGTTCCTGAGTCTCAGTAATCCCCAGGGTCCTTCAGTACTTGCTGCAAGCACCTCTGAGAGTGAGGTGCCCTCGAGTTTCGCCTGCTACCAAACAGTGTAGGCTCTCCCCCAATGAGCCCGGAACTGGGGTTCAGTTCAGCCAGAAGTGGGGTTGGAAGTGGGGTTCAGAGCAGTCCAGAGCTTTTGTCTCCTTCCCGCCAGGGCAATCCCGCGGCACAGCCAACCGCCCCTTTTATGCGCGCAATGTGCGTGCCTCCGGGGACTCTGCCTTTTGCTGCTCCCCTGGGATTCCGCCTCACAGCCCAGGCTCCCTCTGTATTAGCCTGGGTCCCTAGGGTCTGGCCTAGAACTGGGGTTCAGTGCTGTTGGGTCTGGGGTTCAGCACAGTCCGGAGCTTTTATCTCCTTCCCTCTAGGGAACGCCAGTCAGGCACTCAGCCTCCCCCTCCTCTCCGGCGCTGTCCTCTCCGCGCGCGCAGCGTGTCTTCGTACCTTAGGCTTTTACAGCTCCTCTGATTTTCCTTCTGGTTTTCTCTTTTCTTCTTGTTGTAGATTTTCCAGTCAGTTGACTTTCCTGTAGCTCTGGGCAATGTCCATTTTATATTTTAGTTGTATTTTATTGAAATCATTGTGTGCGGCTGTGGTTAGGTGTTTACCTGTGCAGCTGTTTCGCCCAGACTTCGTGATCCCCGAGGACCACCAGGGAGCCGAGTCCGATGCAAAAACAAAAGAGCCTCTTCCATGCTAGCATGGGCTCTGTCCCACTCACGCCAACAGCATGGCGGAAGAGGGCGAATTTCCCCAAGTCCTGGGGTTTTACTCCGGTGGTGATGTCACTGCTTTGGCGGACCCTGATTGGGCTGGTGTCCAGTTAATGGGGGATAACTCGGCCCTGCCCCACAGTGGAGTCAGGAGTTTTATCCTCGCCCCGCCCTGCCCTCTCACAGCCATCTTGAGTCCTCCTCTACCAATGTGTTGTTTAAAGTCTTCTATAAATGAAATTGAGGTGGATTAGTTACCTTTATCAAAAAGGTTATGTGTTCCTTGATGGTAAAGATACCATGTTCATATATTAGATGTTGGCTTAGCCTTAAACCCCTTTTAAAAATAATAGATTTTAATGTAGCTAATTATACTTAAGATAATTTATATGATCTTTTTATGTCTTCTGTTCATTAGTTTAGATATTATTGGAAAGTATATTTCCTGTTGGGTGTATTTTACAGTATATGAATTTATCTAAAACTGTCCTTATTTGAGAAAGAGTAAGAAATTTATTATATTCAAAATATTTAGTTATCTATTAATCTGATAATATGTTGACTTTTAAGTTATAAAACAGATTTGTGTTTTTAATTTCAGACTTTGTATGAGCACTATAGTAGTGACCAAAGTCATGATTCCTCTTCATCATCCAAGACTTTTGAAAAAAAGGGGGAAAAGAAGTGATTTGCAGCTACTCAGAAACTGTCAAATATCACCCGTACAATACACCGGACTGTCATAGTTTTGATTCTGTATAAATTTGCTCTTGAAGACAACTTCACTCAGTTATTGGCAGAAAAATTCAATGGATTTTCAAAAGAAAACTGAAGATAATAACCACTAAAGGCACTATATATTTAATTATAGAATTGTTTTCTCTGTTATGCTTTTCTATAAATCTAACCTATTTGATATCATTTCACACTTGGAACAATGGTTGGACAACTGAAATATATTCTGAAGAACTATGTAAATAAAGCTTTGTAGTATAAAATGACACTAAAATGTTAAAATTGTCAAATTATTTTCTTCAAACAAATATATTGGTCTGGCACAAAATTCTTAATAAAAATTGGATTAAGGGAGTAGAATTTAGTAAATTCTGTTGGATTTTGTATATAAATAATTATGTCATCTGCATACAAGAGTTTTATTTCTTTTTTCCCAGACTCCAGCCATAGTAACAAGCAAGCCTAAAAGATATCTAAAACTATAAACAACCGCCGAAACCGGTTTGGCTCAGTGGTAGAGCGTCGGTCTGTGGACTGAAAGGTCCCGGGTTCGATTCCGGTCAAGGGCATGTACATTGGTTGCGGGCACATCCCCAGTAGGGGGTGTGCAAGAGGCAGCTGATCAATGACTCTCTCTCATCGATGTTTCTAACTCTCTATCCCTCTCTCTTCCTCTCTGTAAAGAAAAATCAATAAAATATAAAAAAAAATAAAATTTAAAACTATAAACAACCAAATTCTGTTTCTCACTAATGTCTGTGGGGAGAGAGAAGTACAGCTGCTCTGGGCTGCCCTCACTCTTGAATCCAGGCTACCTGGTACCCCCCTATCTGGTTGTCCTGGCAGACAGAAAGGAGAAGCATGATAAATTATACAGTCACTTAAAATTACTGTTTGAGTGGAACACTCTTTACTTCTCACAATTCATTGGTTAGATACGGTACATGGTTTTTAATGTAATATTCTTGTGTCTAGAAAGAAGAGCTCAAAGTGTAAGGTGAACAGCACTAATTAAAATTTGTAAAAAGATACAGCTTTCTTAACATTGCTTCAATCAAGGGTTCTAATCCTATAGTTCAGGTCCCCTAGGAGGAGAGAGAATATAAGTACATATACTTTTTTTTTTCTCTCGCTGTGCCATTTTAGTGGTTTTTGATGCTACTTTCCTAAAATAGTTAAAACCTTGGAATGCTCTTAATGGTTATTCTCCCTTCCTGTTTGTTTTCTTCCTTTTGGTCAACTTTTCTACTTTTACCTCTACAAAGAACCTGTATTGTATTGAAGAGGAAACTGTATTAGTGATTACATTAATTAGTTGCTTAATAAAGTAATACATAATGTTTTTTGTGTTACAATATTTGTAGAGGCACATATACATTAATACACATATGTATATACCAGTGTATGGAATTATTTTGCATGCTATGTTATTAGAAATATGTTAAATTAGCACATTTGACAGAATTAGGTCAGAAAGGTCCCAGTAGGCACAGGTGAGGTGAGGAGGAGGAGATGGTGGATGGTTATTTACATTCTCACTGCAAGAATGAAGTGAGACAGGAACACAGTTGGCATTCAATTATGTGGAACAGAGGATCCAGTTCAAACTCTGTTACAGAGTCTCCACTTAGTCTAAGGATATAATATCCTTTTTTAAAAAAAAGTATATGGGTAATAATTGTTCAAGGAGCAATGGTGGACTAGATGGCTCCATCCTGAAGAAGAATCTCAGAAGCACTTTGCTCCTCTGCTCAATGCCTTCCAGCTGAGTCCCATCTGATGTAGAATAGATGCTCAAGCCCCTGCCAGATGGGCCTTTCCTGCCGAATGCTGCCGTCTCTTGAACATGTTAGTCACACTTCTGCCTTATGGCCTTGGGCTTACCATTCCCGCTTCTAAATCCATTTTCCAAATACTGCAGTCATTAGGCTTGTTTCCTTATCTTGTGTTTGTTCAAGTGGCATTTTCTTAATGAGGCCTTCATTAGCATATTTAAAATCATATCGCCACTGCTCCCTGTCCTCCATATTCTTCTTTGGTTTATTTTGATAGGAGTTACCCTTATAACAGTCTCTATACTACCAGTTGCCAGAATGGAAACCTTTTGATGGATTTTGTTCACTATTCTCAGTGCCTAATGTCTAGTTTATAGTTAGCACTTGAATACATGAATAAAAAGGGCTTATTTATTTATTTATTTATTTTTTGCTGGAAAGAAAGCATTATAAAGTGTTTCTTACAGAGAAACAACATTAGCCATATTAACAAACTGCTAACCCTGCAGACTGATGTAACCCATAGAGTGCTAGACCAAATGAGATGTCTGTTATGGGTATCGCCATTTTAAGTGACCTAGCTTGCAGCACTGGGATTTTAGGAAGGAAGGCTGTTCACAGGCAGACCTTTTCCAGACATGCTCTTGACTGACAGGGAGGGTTACATAGAGAATGAGGGATTTGCCTTTGTACAGAGGCATAACATGGTACATGGTCCTAGAAGTGTTTCTGTGTTCAAGTAAAGGGAAGTAAGTGAAAGTCCCTGCCCTCCAGGTGCTTATTTCTGTTTCCTCTCTTACTATTATATGTTATGAGGGGGAAGTTTTATATTCTTGGCTCTAGCC